>NC_135809.1:130737176-131337176 GCF_964213995.1 Mustelus asterias
TTGAAGCAATAACAGCGTTGGTAATTTAGTCTCAATTAAACAACTTCCACCCTTCAATCAGGTCACCATCTCTCTGTACCGTCACTCCAGTGACACAACTGTGACCCATATCCCTTAACACCCTCAGCTAACAAAAATCAGATCAATCTCGGTCTTGGAAGCACCGACTGATCCAACATCCACAAAATTTATTGGGGGAAGAGAGACCTCGAGATTTCTACTGCACTTTGTATGAAGAAGTGCTTCGAGATTTCACTCCTGAATTTTAAGATTCTGCCTCCTAGTTTTGGACTCCCTCATCTGAGTTCATGACTTGTTTGTCCTATTGAATTCTTAAACACCTGAATCAGATGACCACTCATAGAATCCCTACAGCGCCAAAGGAGGCTATTCGGCCCATCGAGTCTGCACCGACCCTCTGACAGAGCAGTCTATCCAGTCCTTATCTCTGTAACCCCATGGATTTACCCCGTAGGACAGAGCAGCCTGCTTGACTGGCACCACATCTACAAAAATTCAATCCCTCCACCTCCGACGCTCAGTAGCAGCAGTGTGTACTATCTACAAGATGCATTTCAGTAATACACCAAAGATCCTTAGACAGCACCTTCCAAACCCACGACCACTTCCATCCAGAAGGACAAGGGCAGCAGATACATGGGAACACCACAATCTGCAAGTTCCCCTCCAAGCCACTCACCATCTTGACTTGGAAATATATCGCCGTTCCTTCGCAGTCGCTGGGTCAAAATCCTGGAATTCTCTCCCTAACGGCATTGTGGATCAACCCACAGAACATGGACTGCAGCGATTCAAGAAGGCAGCTCACCACCACCTTCTCAAGGACAACTAGGAATGGGCAATAAATGCTGGCCAGCCAGCGACGCACATGTCCCACAAATGAATAATAAAAAGTTCCCCTAACCCACAGATCTTTGGACACGAAGGGACAATTTAGCATGGCCAATCAACCTCACCTGCACATCTTTGGACTGTGAGAGGAAACCCACACAGACAGGGGGAGAATGTGCAAACTCCACACAGGCAGTCACCCAAGGTTGGAATTGAACCTGGACCCCTAGTGCTGTGAGGCAGCAGTGCTAACCACTGTGCCACCATGCCACTCAACCTGCTGCACTCAAAGGATTACAAGCTAAGTTAATACAAATGGTCTCCTTATAATTTAAGCAAGGAAAATACTACTTTGTATCTTAATCGAGGACACTTGCTTTGCTTCTGAACTTACAAATTTATTTCCAAGTCATTTCACAGGAGATGGGCACTTTTCAGTTTGGACACAGCAGAAGTAACATCCCCTGACGTTGACATGTCTATATTATATGCGTAGACATTGGTATTTTGTGTGTCTGTGCCCACTTGCTTTCCAACCATGTGCTTCCTATTCTTGCAACCCGTGGGGAAAGTTGAGGTATGTGAAATTTAGATTAAGTTTCAGTCCAGATGCTGCAGCCGGTGAGCAGAGGAATTACATCTTTAAGTTTGGGGGCAATATGGAAATACATATAAAGATTCTGAATTATTTTGAAACTGTAGGAGAGATCTTGGAGACGTGGAATAATATAGGTGTCTGGGTGGAGTTTGTGAAGAGAATCAAAATAGCCTAAAGTGTGGTTCCTATCCCCAGTTGCGAGATAACAAAACTTTGTCCAATACAAAAGAGGCATCAGTCTTTTGGTCAGTGTTTGGTTTTGCTTACAGAAGAATAGTTTGAAACTTCATCCTCTTTGATGCTTTCCTGGGAGAGTGTTGGGCCTGTTCCAACAGTGTTGACAAGTTGAGAGCTCCCGCTGTCAGTAACATCTTGCTCAAAGGAAGTTTGTGTTATTTTTCTCCCCAAAGATCGCAGCAGCCTTTCTGAGTAGAATTCATAGAATCCCTACAGTGCAGAAGGAGGCCATTTGGCCCATCGAGTCTGCATCGACCACAATCCCACCCAGGGCCTATCCCTGTAACCCAATGTATGTTGCATTCTAATCCCCTGACACTAAGGGACAATTTAGCATGGCCAATCAAACTAACCAGCGCATCTTTGGGAGAAAAACAGAGCATCCGGAGGAAATCCACACAGACACGGGGAGAGCGTGCAAACTCCATACGGACAGTGACCCGAGGCCGGAGTTGAAGCCAGGTCCCTGGCGCTGTGAGGCAGCAGTGCTAACCACTGTGCCACCGTGCCGCAAATCATAGTTTCCATGTAACGGTCGCAGTGGTTGGAGACAAAGTCAATTCCAAAGCCCTTTGCACCAGACCTGCCAATGGTTTTTCTGAGGAACAGGTAACGAGCGACTGTAAACAGCCTGCCCTCGCTGACAAAGAACCATCCAGTCTAATATCCAGTTTCCGGATCTTGGTTTGTAACTTTTTTGGTCACAAAATTTCATCTGCAATACCCGTGTTTTTTAAGGGCACCTAATATTTAGGTTTGCCTGGTGCTGTTCCTGGAATGCTCTCCTGCACTCATTGAAGCGGGGTTGGTGCCCTGGCGTGATGATAATGGTGGAGATAATGGGGGTACGCTGGACCATGAGGTTACAGGCCATTGTTGCTGGCCCACAGCACCTCATAGATGCCCAATTCTGAGCCTGTTCCCTGGGCACAGTTGTTTGTGCCATCAACAAAATGGAAGGGCATGCTCAGTGTGAAGAGTCAGCATTGCCCCCGCAAGGACTGTGCAAGGACTGTGTGGTGGTCACTCCAGCACAAGTGAATATTAGTCGTGAGTCTAACTCACAGTGGGCATGGTGGCATAGCGGTTAGCACCGCTGCCTCACAATGCCAGGGACCCACACCGTGCCGCACCTGGGGGTGGCAGATGGGCAGAAAAGTAGAGTTAAGGCCACAGTCAAATCAGCCATGATCTTAGGTCATTGAGTGTCTTTAAGACAGAGATAGATAGGTTCTTGATTAATAAGGGGATCAGGGGTTATGGGGAAAAGGCAGGAGAATGGGGATGAGAAAAATATCAGCCATGATTGAATGGCGGAGCAGACTCAATGGGCCGAGTGTCTTATGTCTTATGGTCTTATCAAACGGGGATAGGGCCTGGGTGGGATAGTTGTCGGTGCAGGCTTGATGGGCCGATTGGTCTCTTTCTGCACTGTGGAGATTCTCTGATTCTGGAGTGGAGTGGGATGAATAGCCTCCTCCTGCTCCAGATCCTTACGGGCTCGACAAGATCATCACAGCCACGGCGGAGCTCAAAGCAATAAACAGCGAAAAGTGGATCCTTCAGTCGCGGTTTTAGTATCTCGGAGGGGCTACTTGCTATCTTTATCCATAGTACCGATGGGCAGGATTTCAGTTCACTCAGCATGTTTAAATTGTTTGGATTACTGGAGTTATGTAAATTATTCAAATTGGTTAGTTTGTTACATTATTATTTATTTACGTGGTTCACATAGTTTAGGTTTGGGATAGGATGTTTAGATGTCCTTGAACTCTGCATTTCCATGTGCGTCATTGTTATTTAGGACTAACAGGCTCTGCACATACTTGTTCGGAAAGGCTATCTGATTACAATACCGGGGAATAATTTCCTGTCGATGGGGAGGGGAACTCGACAGAGAACTTTCTCCAGAGGGGAATAATCGCGGATTTAACAACATGGCCAGATGAGCTTTGAGTAATCTTCTGGAAACACTTGTGGCAATAATAATTAAACATTTGTTTGGAAAGACGGGACTTGACTTCATCATTTCCTATCCCCAAAGGTTTTTAACAACAAACTAATCATTTCTGAAATGAAACAAGTGAACCTGTTTATTTTGAATAATTGCATTTTTAATAAGGATTTCCGCCGCATGATGAGTGTGTTTCAAACTGCGACAGCAACTTCGTTATCTCTGTACACTGACTCCTGGAAATACAATCATTTGCTCTGAACATCTAAAGAAGTAAATGAGACTGCTGGAGCGAATCAGAGAATCTACAGTTCAGAAGGAGACCATTTGGCCCATCGAGCATTGCACTAACAGCAATCCCACCCAGGTCCCATCCCCATAGCCCCACATATTTACCCTTCTAATCCCCCTAACACTAAGGGACAATTTAGCATGGCCAATCGACCTAACCCGCACATCTTTGGACTCTCGGAGGAAACTGGAGCACCCGGAGGAAATCCACGCATGCAGACATGGGGAGAACGTGCAAACTCCACACAGACAGTGACCTGAGGCTGGAATCGAACCTGGGTCCCTGGTGCTGTGAGGCAGCAGTGCTAACCACTGTGCCACCATGGCACCCAAATGAAGGTCTAGACTTAAAAAGTGTGGGCCGGAATTCACCGGCCATTCATGCCGGCAGGATTCTCCGGCCCCGCCGGAAGCACACCTCCGCCCGCAGGTTTCCAGCCAGCGTGGGGTGATGTCAGTGGGAATTCCCAGAGAATCCTGCCACTAGCAAACAACGCACCACCTCCCACCGGCGGGAAACATGCGGCCGGGAGCGGAGAATCTCAGCCATGATTTCAAAACAAGAATCATGTTTTCAAGTTTACACAGAGAAGGAGTAGGCCATTCAGCCCCTCAAGCCTGCTCCCCCATTCAATAAAATCATGGCTGATCTGATCCTGTCCCTCCGTGCCCCCCCCCACCGCACCAATGATTGACTCCCTTGTTGATCAATTATCTGTTTAAATCAGCCTTGAATATCTGCAACACCCCAACCTCCCCTGCTTTGTGGGGTAAAGAATTGCAATGGTTAAATACCCTCTGAGAGAAGAAATGCCCCCTCATCTCCATCTTATATGGGTGGCTGCTTATTGTTAAACTATGCCCCTGGTCCTAGATTTCTCCATGAGGGGAAACTTCCCCCATGAGGGGCAGCACGGTGGCACAGTGGTTAACACTGCTGCCTCACAGCGCCAGGGACCTGGGCTCAATTCCTGGCTTGGGTCACTGTCTGTGTAGAGTTTGCATGTTCTCCCTGTGTCTGCGTGGGTTTCCTCTGGGTGCTCCGGTTTCCTCCCACATTCTGAAAGACGTGTTAGTTAGGGTGCATTGACCCGAACAGGCGCCGGATTGTGGCAATTAGGGGAATTTCACAGTAACTTCATTGCAATGTTAATGTAAGCCTTACTTGTGACTAATAAATAAACTTTACTTTTCTCACGGCACCGACTCTTTCGAAATCCCTCAGGATCCCGAATGGTTAAATATGATCAGCTCTCATTGTGCAAACCCCAGCGAGTGTAGAGACAACATTTCATCCCAGGAATCAACCGACTGAACCCTCTCTGCACTACCTCAAATCCAATTCCCTCCTCAAATGAGGAGAACAAATCTGAATACAATACTCTGAATGTGGTCTCACCAACGCTCTGTACAGCAAGGCTCCCCTACTTTTATATTCCACCCCTCTTGCAATAAAGGCTAACATTCCATTTACATTCCGAATAACTTGCTGTACCTGCATGCTAACTTTTTGTGATTCATGCACAAGGACACCCAGGTCCCTCTACACCACGCAATTCTGCAGTTTTTCTCAATTTAAATAATAATTTGCTTTTCTATTCTTCCTGCCAAAATGGACCTCATATTTTTCCACATTATACTCCATCTGCCAACCCTGGCAGTGCCCACCAGGCACCCTGGCACAGTCCTCTGGCATTAAACCCTGGCACTGTCTCCCAGCACTGACCCCTGGCATTGAACCCTGGCACGTTCCACTGGCACTGCCCCTGGCACTGAACCCTGGCATTGTTCCTTGGCACTGTTCCCTGGCACTGAACCCTGGCACTCTGCACTGGCACTGTCCCCTGGCACTACCCAGGAACTGTCCACTGGCACTAAATTTTAAAGTATTTATTAGTGTTACAAGTAGGCTTACATTAACACTGCAATGAAGTTATTGTGAAAATACCCTAGTCGCCACACTCCGGTGCCTGTTCGGGTACACTGAGGGAGAATTTAGCATGGCCAATGCACCCTAACCAGCACGTCTTTTGGACTGTGGGAGGAAACCGGAGCACCCGGAGGAAACCCATGCAGACACAGGGCGAACGCGCAGACTCTGCACAGACAGTGACACAAGGCCTGGAATCAAACCCGGGTCTCCGGCACTGTGAGGCAGCAGTGCTAATCACTGTGCCACCGTGCCGACCCCGGGAAATGTCCCCTGGCACAGGCAGGACTCGAAGAGATGCTGGACTGCACCTTTCTCAGTCGGCCCAGGCTGGGCGAGGAATGCGGGGCTCCGATTGGGTGAGTAGAAAGGAGCCGAGTGGCATTCCGATATTGATTGCTGACACACGGAAGAGTCAGCTCGGTATAAATTGGAAGGAATTGTTTGTGGGGATGAGGTGATGAGGGGTGTGATGAAACATGTGCATAATCCTCTGTGAAGTTGGTATATGTTCCAGATCACTCAAGGAGTCTGTGTTGCTGTGGCAAGAGGCACCGTTACATGTTGTAGTCTGGAGCTATGAATAGGGATGGTCAAGGTGCCAATATTCCTTCCATCACACGGCTGACCAGGAATCCCTCCTGTTTCTACCACCAACATTTGACGTGTTGGAAATATTTGTATTGTGATTGCACCTTCCCTGGCCATCAGCTCCTGGAGTGGGACTCAAATTTGGGGTGTCACGGTGATAAGCACTGTTGCCTACAGCGCCAGGGACCCGGGTTCGATTCCGGCCTTGGGTGACTGTGTGGAGTTTGCACGTATCTGCATGAATTTCCTCAGTTTATGACAAAAAGGATGACACAAGGGGCAGAACTTTATAGCCTCGCTCGAGCGAGACCGGAAATTCCCACTGAGGTCAATGGATACTTCCGTTGTCCGCCCCTTCCCCGCTCCAATTCCGTGGCGAGAGAGGCAGTAGAATTCCGGCAAAGATTTCATGTCTTAAGACTTTTACTGTTGTAAGCAAACTAGGAATAACATTAACTAAACGTTATTTGTGTGGGTAACTTGGACTTTAAACGAGAGAAGAAAACTTTCCCCTTTTACTTTCAACACAACTGAAAACCTTGCTTCACACTTATATTTTACGCTGTCCCTTAGATAGTCATTCCATCCTCCCTGAACCAGCCCAAGTGATTCTTGGCTCTGAAGAGTTTACGCCTGTTCTTTTCCTTTCCTAACCTAGTAACTTTTAATTCCAGACCTGTCTTTTAGAACATAGAACATAGAACAGTACAGCACAGAACAGGCCCTTCGGCCCACGATGTTGTGCCGAGCTTTATCTGAAACCAAGACCAAGCTATCCCACTCCCTATCATCCTGGTGTGCTCCATGTGCCTATCCAATAACTGCTTAAATGTTCCTAAAGTGTCTGACTCCACTATCACTGCAGGCAGTCCATTCCACACCCCAACCACTCTCTGCGTAAAGAACCTACCTCTGATATCCTTCCTATATCTCCCACCACGAACTCTATAGTTATGCCCCCTTGTAATGGCTCCATCCACCCGAGGAAATAGTCTTTGAACGTTCACTCTATCTAGCCCCTTCATCATTTTATACACCTCTATTAAGTCTCCCCTCAGCCTCCTCCGCTCCAGAGAGAACAGCCCTAGCTCCCTCAACCTTTCCTCATAAGACCTACCCTCCAAACCAGGCAGCATCCTGGTAAATCTCCTCTGCACTCTTTTCAGCGCTTCCACATCCTTCTTATAGTGAGGTGACCAGAACTGCACACAATATTCCAAATGTGTTCTCACCAAGGTCCTGTACAGTTGCAGCATAACCCCACGGCTCTTAAACTCCAACCCCCTGTTAATAAAAGCTAACACACTATAGGCCTTCTTCACAGCTCTATCCACTTGAGTGGCAACCTTTAGAGATCTGTGGATATGGACCCCAAGATCTCTCTGTTCCTCCACAGTCTTCAGAACCCTACCTTTGATCCTGTAATCCACATTTAAATTAGTCCTACCAAAATGAATCACCTCATATTTATCAGGGTTAAACTCCATTTGCCATTTTTCAGCCCAGCTTTGCATCCTATCTATGTCTATTTGCAGCCTACAATAGCCCTCCACCTCATCCACTACTCCACCAATCTTGGTGTCATCAGCAAATTTACTGATCCACCCTTCAGCCCCCTCCTCTAAGTCATTAATAAAAATCACAAAGAGCAGAGGACCAAGCACTGATCCCTGCGGCACTCCGCTAGCAACCTGCCTCCAGTCCGAAAATTTTCCATCCACCACCACCCTCTGTCTTCGATCAGATAGCCAGTTACTTATCCAATCGGCCAACTTTCCCTCTATCCCACACCTCCTTACTTTCATCATAAGCCGACCATGGGGGACCTTATCAAACGCCTTACTAAAATCCATGTATATGACATCAACTGCCCTACCTTCATCAACACACTTAGTTATCTCCTCAAAAAATTCAATCAAATTTGTGAGGCACAACTTGCCCTTCACGAATCCGTGCTGACTATCCCGGATTAATCCGCATCTTTCTAAATGGTCGTAAATCCCATCCCTAAGGACCTTTTTCATCAATTTACCAACCACCGAAGTAAGACTAACCGGTCTATAATTACCAGGGTCATTTCTATTCCCTTTCTTAAACAGAGGAACAAAATTCGCCACTCTCCAGTCCTCTGGCACCATCCCCGTGGACAGCGAGGACCCAAAGATCAAAGCCAAAGGCTCTGCAATCTCATCCCTTGCCTCCCAAAGAATCCTAGGATATATTTCATCAGGCCCAGGGGACTTATCGACCTTCAGTTTATTCAAAACTGCCAGTACATCCTCCCTCCGAACATCTATTTCCTCCAGCCTATTAGCCTGTAACACCTTCTCTTCCTCAAAAACATGGCCCCTCTCCTTGGTGAACACTGAAGAAAAGTATTCATTCATCACCTCGCCTATCTCTACTGACTCCATACACAAGTTCCCACTACTGTCCTTGACCGGCCCTAACCTCACTCTGGTGATTCTTTTATTCCTCACATAAGAGTAAAAAGCCTTGGGGTTTTCCTTGATCCGACCCGCCAAGGACTTCTCATGTCCCCTCCTAGCTCTCCTAAGCCCCTTTTTCAGCTCATTCCTTGCTAACTTGTAACCCTCAAATCGAGCCATCTGAACCTTGTTTCCTCATCCCTACATAAGCTTCCCTCTTCCTTTTCACAAGACATTGCACCTCTTTCGTGAACCATGGTTCCCTCACTTGGCCTTTTCCTCCCTGCCTGACAGGGACATACCTATCAAGGACACCTAGTATTTGTTCCTTGAAAAAGTTCCACTTTTCATTAGTGCCTTTCCCTGACAGTTTCTGTTCCCATCTTATGCCCCCTAATTCTTGCCTAATCGCATCATAATTACCTCTCCCCCAATTGTATACCTTGCCCTGCCGTACGGCCCTATCCCTCTCCATTGTAATAACAAAAGACACCGAATTGTGGTCACTATCTCCAAAGTGCTCTCCCACAACCAAATCTAACACTTGGCCCGGTTCATTTCCCAGTACCAAATCCAATGTGGCCTCACTTCTTGTCGGCCTATCCACATATTGTGTCAGGAAACCCTCCTGCACACACTGCACAAAAACTGCCCCATCCGAACTATTTGACCTACAAAGGTTCCAATCAATATTTGGAAAGCTAAAGTCCCCGTGACAACTACCCTGTGACCTCCACACATATCCATAATCTGCTTGGCAATTTCTTCCTCCACATCTCTATTACTATTTGGGGGCCTATAGTAAACTCCTAACAACGTGACCGCTCCTTTCCTATTTCTAACCTCAGCCCATATTACCTCAGTGTGCAGATCCCCCTCGAAGTGCCTTTCCGCAGCCGTTAAACTATCCTTGATTAACAATGCTACTCCTCCACCTCTTTTACCAGCTTCCCTACACTTATTGAAACATCTATACCCTGGAACGTCCAACAACCATTCCTGTCCTTGTTCTACCCACGTCTCCGTAATGGCCACAACATCGTAGTCCCAAGTACCAATCCACGCCCCAAGTTCATCTACCTTGTTCCGGTTGCTCCTTGCATTGAAGTAGACACACTTCAACCCACCTTCCTGTCTACCGGTACCCACCCTTGACCTTGATACCTTCCCCAATACCTCACCACCCTCAACACTGACTTCTGGACTACAATTCCTTTTCCCACACCCCTGACAAATTAGTTTAAACCCCCCTGAAGAGCCGTATCAAATTTCCCTCCCAGGATATTGGTGCCCCTCTGGTTCAGGTGCACCCCGTCCTGTTTATACAGGTCCCACCTTCCCCAGAATGTGTTCCAATTATCCACGTATCTGAAACCCTCCCTCCTACACCATCCCTGCAACCACATGTTTAACTGCACTCTCTCCCTGTTCCTCAACTCGCTATCACGTGGCACCGGCAACGTACCAGAGATGACCACATGTTTTGTCTTGGCTCTCAGCTTCCAGCCCAGCTCCCGAAATTCCTGTTTTAAATCCCCGTCCCTTCTCTTACCTATGTCGTTGGTACCAATGTGTACCACGACTTGTGACTGTTTCCCCTCCCCCTTCAGAATCCGAGACGTCACGGACCCTGGCATCCGGTAGGCAACATACCATCCTCGAGTCTCTTTTGCTGCCACAGAACCTCCTATCTATCCCTCTAACTAATGAGTCCCCAATAACTATTGCCCTCCCGCTCTCCCCCTTACCCTCCCGAGCCACAGAGACGGACACAGTGCTGGAGATCCTCTCACTGCGGCTCACCACTGGTATGTCGTCCCCCTCAACCATATCCAAAGCGGAATACTTGTTGCTAAGGGGAACGACCACCGGGGATCCCTGCACTGACTGCTTCCTCCCAGCCCCTCTCACCGTCACCCATCTATTTTCATTCCTCGGAGTAACTGTATCCCTAAAGCTTCTGTCTATGGCCACCTCTGCGTCCCTAATGATCCTAAGTTCATCCAACTCCAGCTCCAGTTCCCTAACACGGTTTTGGAGGAGCTGCAGATGGGTGCACTTCCCACAGGTGTAATCAGCAGGGACACTGTCGTCGTCCCTCACCTCAAACATAGTGCAAGAGGAACATAGCACTGCCTGCACACCCATCCCCTCTAGATACCTTGCCAGTACCAGGTAGAAACAGCAAAAATGAATTAATCTCACCCCTGCTCGCCCTCTCCCCAAAGCACTGTGAGCCAAAGCCTTATAGCTCACACTCTGCTTCCCACACACTACGCTGCCCACTCCCGACGCTGCCCGCTGTATACTGCAGCCTACCTTTTATACTTTGCGCGCTTAAAAAACCCTTCCTAGACTCCTTAGCAGCCTACTTCCGGTTTTCACTTTAAACTTAAGAAAAATGCTACTACAAAAGTAAAGGCCAAAAAATAAACACACACTAACTGACTAATTAAATAAATAATTAATTCAATCAAGCTCTCACCAACACTCCTGCCTCAAATCACTCCCTCTCTGCTTGCTCCAGTGGAATTTTAGGGTGAAGTTTTTTCCTGGTGATTCTCCCTCTAGTGCAAGCGGGGTGAATCTTCCAGCCTTATTTTAAATCCTCACTAATCTGTTTTTCTCAATGAGTGTGAACTCCCACCTACATTCCCACATGGTGAACCAGAGAGAGTTTCAGCCTTGAGCTGCTCCCTCATTTTCGGGTCCTGGCAAACGACCTGTACTTAGGGATAGTTTACAATCCTTTCTCTCCCAAAGCCAATCTCCATGGCAACATGAATCACATGGCTATCCAGATAGAAAGGTTGATTATCTATCCTTGAGGCCCCAATTCTTTTTTAGTGAATAGACAATTTAAAGCAGAACTGTTTACAACCCGCCATTCCCAATGCTCTCCTGGGACTTGCAGTCTAATCACTGTCAGCACAGATGCTGCCGCCATTGTCTCCAAGTATGAACTCCTCACACTTAACTCCAGTAAAACAACCCAGCCTTCCTTTCATCTTTAATAGCTACATCGCCCAGACTGTTGTTAGGCACACTCCAGGACAGGTCACATGACCCACTTCCTTATAATCCTATATTAAAGACACAATCCTGGAACATAACTTGCCTTCATTGGTCGGAGCATTGAGTACAAGAGTCAGGATGTCATGTTGCAGCTTTGTAAAACTTTGGTTAGGCCACAATTAGAGTATTGTGTTCAGTTCTGGTCGCCACATTACTGGAAGGATAAGGAGGCTTTGGAGAGGGTGCAGAAGAGGTTTACCAGGTTGCTGCCTGGATTAGAGGACATGAGCTATAAGGAGATGTTGGACAAACTAGGGCTGTTTTCTCTGGAGTGGCGGAGGCTGAGGGGAGACCTGATAGAAGTCTATAAAATTATGAGAGGCATAGATAGGGTTGACAGTCAGAATCTTTTTCCAGAGAGGAAATGTCTAATACTAAGGACAGGCACTTAAGGTGGGAGGGGGAAAGTTCAAAGGAAATGTGAGGGGCAAGTGTTTTATGCAGAGTGGTAGGTGTCTGGAACACGCTGCCAGGGGTGATGGTGCAGGCAGATATGATAGGGGCGTTTAAGGGGCTTTTAGATAAGCACATGAATATGCAAGGAATAGAGGGATATGGACCAAGGGCAGGCAGAAGGGATTAGTCTAATTTGGCGTCATGTTCAACACAACACCGTGGGCTGAAGGGCCTGTTCCTGTGCTGTATTGTTCTATGTTCCATAACAACCTTATAGGCTGCATATTTGTGACGTACCACACAGAATAACTCTGAAGGGAGAAGTAGCCCCATGCAAAAGCATTGCCTCCAAATTTCACTGTTTAAGATCGGAACAGAACTGTTGGACGCTCGGCCATTCCACGTTTGAATTCCAGCTCCTTGCTTATTCCCAGCAGGATGAGCCACTGGCCTGTTCACTTAAATGAGAATATTTTGGATGTGCTATTTCGGATGCCAAGTGGCATGTTGTAACTGAACACAAGGTGGATGGAACATTTTCATTAGCATTGTTGGAGTACAATTTGTGCAAACGTGACCTGCAGGTTGTTTATTCAGTGGTGACATTAAGATACTGAACATCACTCAAAGCTCGCAAAGTACAGACTGACTGATGATTTAATCTGCATCTATTATATACAATGCAAAAGGTAACTGAGTGTGCCAAGGGAAATAATTGCCAAGTTTTCCACTGCAGTTTAAAATGAGCTTTTTCCAGACTTCCAACAATGTTGGTTTGTTTTTAGAGCTCAGTGATGACTGCTTGTGGAATAGCTTGTAAATTTGTGCAAATAAAATCCATCTGGTTTCAGATGCTGCCACTAGATTGCTGGCTCTGCTATCGCAACCTTCCTTAGCTTTTCATATCTCATTGACAAATTACTAACGGACGCATCGCTGATTGGCCTCACTACATTCTTCTGCCACTCTGACTCTTCCCTCTTTTAAGATGCTCCATAAAACCTCCGTCTTCCACCAAGCTTTCAGCTGCTTTCCCTAATATCGCCTCACGAGATTCAGTGCCAAATGCTGTTTTATGATGTTCCTGTGATGTTTTATTAGCTGAAAGGCGCCATATAAATGCAGGTTGTTGTTGCTCCTCTGTAATGACCGTCTATCCATGATTACAGATTTTCATTATCTGTAAATGGCGAGTGTAGTCTGGGAAGGGTGTCTCGGTGGCACAGTGATTAGCATAGCTCCATAACCCAATGTATTTACCCCGCTAATCCCCCGGACAGCAGGGTCAATCCAGCTAACCTGCACATCTTTGGAGTGTGGGAGGAAATTGGAGAATCCGGAGGAAACCCACACAGACACGGGGAGAACGTGCAGACTCCACACAGACGGTCACCTGAGCTCAGAATTGAACCTTGGTCCCTGACGCTGTGAGGCAGCAGTGCTAACCACTGTGCCACTGTGCCCTATATGATTGGATGAATGGTGATGCTGTTGCCTACCTCACTTGCAGGTGCCTTGTAGATGGTGACATGCTGGACCAAAGAGCCAATGAGAGTGTCTGCTTAAGAGCTGATGGAAAAATGAGTGCATTGGCCGTGCTAAATTCTCCCTCAGTGTACCCGAACAGGTGCCAGAGTGTGGCGACTAGGGGATTTTCACAGTAACTTCACTGCAGTGTTAATGGAAGCCTACTTGTGACACGAATAAATAAACTCTAAACTTTAAAACTTTAAACTTGAGAAACAGTGGGCACCTATCAATGCAGTAAGTGTTGTCCCATCACTGCGAACCCACAAAATCTGGCACATTATCAACCCCAACACTTCCATTTCAAAACCCTTACTTTGAAGAGCTGTATCAAGTACCACTCTATATAAAGTACCACTCTATATAAAGTACCACTCTATATAAAGTACCACTCCATTCTGGTAAAGGGAGCTCCGCCTTCTCATTAACACAAGTATTTTCCTTAATAATTATAATTCCATTCTGTAATTCCAGATATATTGTGCTTTTCACACATTAGCAGTATGTGGTAATTTGTGCAAAGGACTTTCTTCACCTTCTCAAAATTCCTATTTAAACTGCTTATCCATAACAACTACTTGCATTTGTATCGTGGATTTTAAATAATAAAATAGCGTGAGGAGCTTCACTCACTTTTAATATTGAATAAACCCCCTTATCCATACATTGAGTGACATTTGGGCAGCACGGTGGCTCAGTGGTTAGCACTGCTGCTTCACAGCGCCAGGGACCCAGGTTCAATTCAGCCTCGGGTGACTGTCTGTGCAGAGTCTGTACGTTCTCCCCGTGTCTATGTGGGTTTCCTCCGGGTGCTCCGGTTTCCTCCCACAGTCCAAAGATGTGCGGGTTAGGTGGATGGGCCATGCTAAATTGCCCCTTAGTGTTAGGGGCACTAGCTAGGGTGAATATAGAACATAGAACATAGAACATTACAGCGCAGAACAGGCCCTTCGGCCCACGATGTTGCACCGACCAGTTAAAAAAAAAAACAAACTGTGACCCTCCAACCTAAACCAATTTCTTTTCGTCCATGAACCTATCTACGGATCTCTTAAACGCCCCCAAACTAGGCGCATTTACTACTGATGCTGGCAGGGCATTCCAATCCCTCACCACCCTCTGGGTAAAGAACCTACCCCTGACATCGGTTCTATAACTACCCCCCCTCAATTTAAAGCCATGCCCCCTCGTGCTGGATTTCTCCATCAGAGGAAAAAGGCTATCACTATCCACCCTATCTAAACCTCTAATCATCTTATATGTTTCAATAAGATCCCCTCTTAGCCGCCGCCTTTCCAGCGAAAACAATCCCAAATCCCTCAGCCTCTCCTCATAGGATCTCCCCTCCATACCAGGCAACATCCTGGTAAACCTCCTCTGCACCCTCTCCAAAGCCTCCACATCCTTCCTGTAATGTGGGGACCAGAACTGCACACAGTACTCCAAGTGCGGCCGCACCAGAGTTGTGTACAGTTGCAACATAACGCTACGACTCCTAAATTCAATCCCCCTACCAATAAACGCCAAGACACCATATGCCTTCTTAACAACCTTATCTACTTGATTCCCAACTTTCAGGGATCTATGCACACATACACCTAGATCCCTCTGCTCCTCCACACTATTCAAAGTCCTCCCGTTAGCCCTATACTCAACACATCTGTTATTCCTACCAAAGTGAATTACCTCACACTTCTCCGCATTAAACTCCATCCGCCACCTCTCGGCCCAACTTTGCAACCTGTCTAAGTCTTCCTGCAAACTACGACACCCTTCCTCACTGTCTACCACACCACCGACTTTGGTGTCATCAGCAAATTTGCTAATCCACCCAACTATACCCTCATCCAGATCATTAATAAATATTACAAACAGCAGTGGCCCCAAAACAGATCCCTGAGGTACACCACTTGTAACCGCACTCCATGATGAATATTTACTATCAACCACCACCCTCTGTTTCCTATCCGCTAGCCAATTCCTGATCCAATTTCCTAGATCACCCCCAATCCCATACATCTGCATTTTCTGCAGAAGCCTACCATGGTGAACCTTATCAAACGCCTTACTAAAATCCATATATACCACGTCCACTGCCTTGCCCCCATCCACCTCCTTGGTCACTTTCTCACAAAACTCAATAAGGTTAGTAAGGCACGACCTACCTGCCACAAAACCATGCTGACTATCACCTATCAATTCATTACTCTCCAAATAACTATAAATCCTATCCCTTATAATTTTTTCCAACATCTTGCCGACAACAGAAGTGAGACTCACCGGTCTATAATTCCCGGGGAAGTCTCTGTTCCCCTTCTTAAACAATGGGACAACATTCGCTAACCTCCAATCTTCTGGTACTATACCAGAGGCCAACGACGACCTGAAGATCAGAGCCAGAGGCTCTGCAATCACTTCTCTTGCCTCCCAGAGAATCCTTGGATAAATCCCATCCGGACCAGGGGATTTATCTATTTTCAGACCCTCCAGAATATCCTGCACATCCTCCTTATCAACTGTAATACTGTCTATTCTACTCCCTTGCAACCCAGTGTCCTCCTCAGCTATATTCATGTCCCCTTGCGTGAACACCGAAGAGAAATATTGGTTCAATGCTTCACCAATCTCCTCCGGTTCCACACATAACTTCCCTCTGCCATCTATAACTGGCCCTAAACTTGCCCTAACCAACCTTCTGTTCTTGACATACCTATAGAACGCCTTAGGATTCTCTTTAACCCTATCCGCCAAAGTCTTCTCATGTCCCCTTTTAGCCCTTCTAAGCTCGCTCTTCAACTCCCTCTTAGCCAATCTAAAGCTTTCTAGTGCACTACCCGAGTGCTCACGTCTCATCCGAACATAAGCCTCCTTTTTCTTTTTAACCAACAAAGAAACTTTTTTGGTGCACCACGGTTCCCTAGCCCTACCAATTCCTCCTTGCCTGACAGGGACATACCTATCACAGACTCGCAGTAGCTGCTCCTTGAAAAAACTCCAATATATAGGGGTCTGGGTGGGATTGTGGTCTGTGTAGACTCGATGGGCCAAATGGCCTCCTTCTGCACTGTAGGATTCTATGGTTCTGTGGAATGACACTTGCATGTCTCTTTGCTTCATTCATGAAAAAATCTGATTTCATACCATGTATTTAACCCAATGACTTGGTCATATTTGTCACAATATGGGTGGCATGGTGGCACACTACCTCACAGTACCAGAGATCCAGCTTCAATTCCGGCCTTTGGTGACTGTCTGTGTGGAGTTTGCACCTTCTCTCTGTGTCTGTGTGGGTTTCCTCCCAGTGCTCCGATTTCCTCCCACACTCCAAAGATGTGCAGGTTAGGTGAATTGGCCATGCTAAATTGTCCCTTAATGTCCCAAGATGTTAGGGGGGGATTAGTGGCGTAAATACATGGACTTACGGGGATAGGATCTAGGTGGTACCCTCCATCAGAGAATTGGTGCAGACTCGATGGGCCAAATGGCCTGCTTCTGCAATGTAGCGTTGATATGATTCTATGATTGCAACATAGAAGATTCAGTTTGATGGTAGAAGCGGAGCCAGGTGAAAGGCAGCACGGTCAGTGATTTTTATGCTTTTTTTGGGGATCATATTTCTGTTGCAATATTGCTGGAATGAAACAATGGAAGAGGATTACAGGTGAGTTACAGGTGATTACAGGGACACACCTGTCTTCACAGAATTTCCCGGGTCCATGAATGAGTGTCGGGGTCGGCTGTATTAAGCTGGCGTAATTGAGCTGGTGGAAATGGATTGCCTCTCATCGACTATTGCTGGATGCTAAAGTAGGGAAACAGAACAGAAGTTGTAGACCATAAAATTTGGTGGTAGCATCAATATTCTTGGGATTAGGCCCTGTTGTAATATCAGTCAGTGAATTACTTCATAGGGTATTTTAGTATTTTTTTGTATTTTTATTCCAATTCAATCAAATCAAGTCCAATTCAGAGTCTCAACAAGTTGAGACATTCCCGATCCAAGCTGACAAGACAGGGCTCTCACCTCCTGTTTTGGGCTTGATCGCCATGATCCAAGCTGATTGGAGTAGGCATAGCTCCTCCTCCAAGGCTTGATCTCATTTGCAACTTAGCCAAAAGGCCGAGATGCCGCTTTTAAAAATTGCTTCAAATGAAACTAAAATGTAACCTAATGACTTCAACCAAGCACAGCATGTCGATACTACACTTGATCTTAGCCAAAAGGCTGAGAAACTGGGTGTTTTCAAATGTAGCAATGGACTTCAAAGTTCTCCGCAAATATTGACACGCACCCAAAGACTCTCTTGTCTTAACAGGCACGGTGGCACAGTGGTTAGCACTGCTGCCTCATAGCGCCAGGGACCCGGGTTCGATTCCCGGCTTGGGTCTCTCTCTATGCGGAGTCTGCACGTTCTCCCCGTGTCTGCGTGGGTCCCCTCCGGGTGCTCTGGTTTCCTCCCACTATCCAAAAGATGTGCTGGTTAAGTGCATTGGCCATGCTAAATCCTCCCTCAGTGTACCCGAACAGCAACTGGAGTGTCGTGACTAGGGAATTTTCACAGTAACTTCATTGCAGTGTTAATGTCAGCCTACTTGTGACACTAATAAATAAATTGTAAAAAAGATAGCCAAAAGAAAATAGTGTTAACATAGCAGAAATTGTTTTAATTAGTATGAATAAAGACAAAAACAAGCATATAAATAATCAAGTACACAAATCCTTCCAGGATGGCCCTTGCCTCCTTTTTAAACATATGTTACACAATTTTATCTCAGAGAAAGACCATAGAATGATGAGAATTCATGGTATGGACTGGGCCATTCAGCCCGTCATGCATATGCTGGTCAAAAAAGAACCTCCATCCTAATCCCACTTTCCAGCCATTGGTTTGTGGCCTTTTATGTAATGGAAAGTGAATATGCAAGTATATTTAAATGAGATGATGACTTCTGCTTTGACCACCATTTGAGGCAGGGATTCCAACTCTCCCCCCCACACCTCGCTCCACCCTCTGAATGAAACAATTTTTACTCAATTCCCCTCTAACCCTCTATCAGTTAATTTAAATCACTGCCCCCTGGTTATTAACCTCTCTGCTCAGAGAAATGTGTCCTTTCGCTCCACGCTATCTAGACCCCTGGCAATGTTATACACATATATACTATAGTTAAGAAAGCTTACCAATGCCTCTACTTTCTCAGAAGACTAAGGAAATTTGGCATGTCAGCTACGACTCTCACCAACTTTTATAGATGCACCATAGAAAGCATTCTTTCTGGTTGTATCACAGCTTGGTATGGCTCCTGCTCTGCCTAAGACCACAAGAAGCTACAAAAGATCGTGAATGTAACCCAATCCATCACACAAACCAGCCTCCCATCCATTGACTCTGTCTACACTTCCTGCTGCCTCAGCAAAGCAGCCAGCATAATTAAAGACCTCATGCCCCCGGACATTCTCTCTTCCACCTTCTTCCTTCGGGAAAAAGATATAAAAGTCAGAGGTCACGTACCAACCGACTCAAGAACAGCTTCTTCCCTGAATGGACTTACCTTGCATTAAGTTGATCTTTTTCTATACCCTAGCTATGACTGTAACACTACATTCTGCACTCTCTCGTTTCCTTCTCTATGAACGGTGTGTTTTGGCTGTATAGCGTGCAAGAAACAATACTTTTCACTGTCTGTTAATACACGGGACAATAATAGATCAAATCAAATAAATCAAAATCAAATTGAATAAATCCCTCATCTTCCACTTTTCCTTTTAGAAAAAAAGCAAACCCAGCCTATCCAACTTTATCTTCTGTCTAGAGTTATCCAGGCCTGGCAATCCTTGTAAATCTCTGATGAACCTTCCCAGTACAATCATATCCTTCCTGCAATGCACCCAGAACTGTGTACAGTATTCCAGTTGTGACCTGGTTTTGTTTATATAATTCCAGCATAACCTCCCTGCTCTCTCACCACAGCTAACAAAGGAAAGTGTGGTGATTGTCCATATGAGGTAAGATTGCCAGAGTAAGGGTCACATGACCCACAGAACCAGTTGAGGAGCAGAGTGGGGGATCACATTGGTTGCTGTTTGAGAACCTTCTTGGGAGCTGGCTGCAGCCACGAGGCTGCAAGCCTCTGTATAGCTTTCATCTGTAAATAAACATGTCGCTATTTCCCGTAACTGGTGAACAGAATTATTACAGATAGCTTCTATCTATCTATCTACTGTCTGACTACCTTTGGGAATTAGTGGACAGGCAGTCCAAAGTCCCGTTGCTGCTCCACATCTCTCAGTTTCTTACCATTTTAAAATATGTTTCCTTATCTTGTTTTCCCTCCCCAAATGCATTACCTCACATTTCTCTGATTGAATTCTAGCTTCTCTGTCCAGTTGCCTAATCCAATTGTTTTTAATTCATTCACGGGATGTGGGTGTCGCTGGCTGGACCAGCATTAATTGCCCAAAGCTGAGGGCATTTAAGAGTCACCACATTGCTGTGATCTGGAGTCACATGTAGGTCAGACGGGTAAGGATGACAGATTTCCTTCCCTAAAGGACATCAGTGAACCAGATGGATTTTTCCAACAATCAGAAATAGTTTAGAAACCTAGAAACTAGAAGCAGGAGTAGGCCATTCAGCCCTTCAAGCCTGCTCTTCTATTCATTATGGTCATGGTTGATCATCAAATTCAATATCCTGATCCTTCCTTCCCCCCATATCCCTTGATCCTTTTGGCCCCAAGAACTATATCTAATTTCTTCTTGAAATCACACAACGTTTTGGCCTCAACTACTTTCTGTGGTAGTGAATTCCACACATTCACCACTCTCTCGGTGAAGAAATTTCTCCTCACCTCACTCCGAAAAGGTTTACCCTTTATCCTAACTGTGACCCCTAGTTCTGGACTCCCCCAGCATCAGGAACATTCTTTCTGACCCTACCCTGTCTAATCCTGTTATAAATTAATAAGTTTCTATGAGATCCCCTTTCACTCTTCTAAACTCCAGTGAATATAATCCTAACCGACTTAGTCTCTCCTCATATGACAGACCTGCCATCCCAGGAATCAGCCTGGTAAACCTTCGCTGTACTCCCTCTATAGAAAGGACATCCTTCCTCAGATAAGGACACCAAAACTACACACAATACCCAGGTGTGGCCTCACCAATTGCAGTGAAACCTCTCTGTTCCGACACTCAAACCCTCTCCCTATGAAGGCCAACATACCACTTGCCTTCTTTATTGCCTGCTGCACCGGCACGCTTACTTTCAGTGACTGATGCACAAGGACACCAAGGTCTCGCTGAGTATCCACCTCTCTCAATTTACAGTTATTCAAATGATAATCTTGTCTTCCTATTATGCTACCAAAGCCGATAACCTCACATTTATCCACATTATATTGCACTCACCTGACGAAGGAGCAGCGCTCCGAAAGCTAGAGGCGTTTGCTACCAAATAAACCTGTTGGACTTTAACCTGGTGTTGTTAACCTTACTGTAAACAGTCCTCCAGTCACAAAAACACACATCAATCATTGCCCTTTGCTTCCTCCCTCTGAGCCAATTTTGGATCCAACTTGTCACTTTCCCTTGGATCCTATGGGCTTTTACTTTACTGATCAGTTTAGTTTTGCTAAAATCCATGTAGACTGCATCAAATGGGTTACTTTCATTGACAATCTTCATTTGCACCTCAAAAAAACTGAAATCTTGTTGGTCAGACATGACTTGCTCCTTACATATCTACCGGGACTGTCAGTGAGAAATACATGCCTTTCTTAATGATGATTTATACTGACCTTCAGAATTTTTTCCAATAATTCGCCTGGGCCCAGTGTTAGGTTGACTGGCCTGTAATTACTCAATCTATCTCTTCCTCTCTTAAACAATAGTACAACATTAGCCATCCACGACTCTATTTGAAGGGTCGTTAGTGTGTAAGGATCGATCAGTGTGGGGTGTGTTAATGTTTATTTATTAGTCACAAGTAGGCTTACATTAACACTGCAATGAAGTTACTGTGAAAATCCCCTAGTCGCCACACTCCAGCGCCTGTTCGGGTGCACTGAGGGAGAATTTAGCACGGCCAATACACCTAACCAGCACGTCTTTTGGACTGTGGGAGGAAACCGGAGCACCCGGAGGAAACCCACGCAGACACGGGGAGAACATGCAGACTCCGCACAGACAGACAGTGATAATTGAACCCTGGCGCTGTGAGGCATCAATGCTAACCATGTGCCACTGTGTCACCCATGTCTGTAAGGATAGGTGAGTGTGGGGTGTGGTTGTAGCCAGGAGGTGATTGGAAATGATCATCAGATCAGCAAATGATCATCGGAGGACATGTCTACATCAATGGGGATGAAGTAGAAATGATTGAAAGCTTCACGTTTTTAGGTGTCCCGATCACCAACAACCTCTCCTGGTCCTCTCATGCTGACACTATCATTCAGAAAGCCCACCAACGCCTCTAGTTTCTCAGAAGACTACGGAAAATTGGTATGTCCGCTATGACTCTCACCAATTTTTACAGATGCGCCATAGTATTCTTTCTGGTTGTACCATAGCTTGGTATGGCTCCTGCTCTGCCCAAGACCGCAAAGAACTACAAAGGGTCATGAACGAAGCCCAATCCATCACTCAAACCAGCCTCCCATCCATTGACTCTGTCTACACTTCTTGCTGCCTCGGCAAACTGCCAGCATAATTAAGGACCCCACGCACCCCGGACATTCTCTCTTCCACCTTCTTCCGTCAGGAAAAAGATACAAAAGTCTGAAGCCACGTACCAACCAACTGCTGCCATCAGACTTTTGAAAGGACCTACCTCATATTAAGTTGATCTTTCTCTACACCCTAGCTATGACTGTAACACTACATTCTGCACTCTCTCCTTTCCTTCTCTATGAATGGTATGCTTTGTCTGTATAGCGCACAAGAAACAATACTGTTCACTGTATGCTAATACATGTGACAAGAATAAATCAAATCAAATCATCGCCTGCTCCTCCTAATCTGGGATGTTTATAATACTAGAATCATAAGGCCCCATTTTGATTCTAAGTACTGGGCGGACTTGAAACTGGGAGTGTTTCAGATCCGACTTTTAGACCCGTTCTGAGGCGCCCCCATACACACTCTGCCTGAAAAAATATCAGCAATTCCGAATTGCGCTGCAGAAACCCTGCAGCTCCGATTGAAGTCTCTAACTGTGCAGGCGTAGAAAAAGAAATGATAGAATGTGGCTCCCATGTCCTCCACAGACATTACCCCACCCCTGCAACATTACTGACCCCCTTATCCCCCCATCCCCTTCGCCACCCAGACCGATTGCGGGCCCTTCCCCTCCACCAATCTCAGGCAGAGTGGCAGCGGACCCCCCTTCCCCTCCACCAATCTCAGGCAGAGTGGCAGCAGACCCCCCCTTCCCCCCCACTGATGTCAAGCAGAATGGCAGCAGACCTCCCCTTCCCTCCATTGATGTCAGGCAGAGTGGCAGTGGACCTCCCCTTCTCCTCGACTGATTTCAGGCAGAGAGGCAGCGGACCCCCCTTTCCCCCACTGATGTCATGTAGAGCGGCAGTGGACCCCACCTTCTCCCCCACTGACGTCAGGCAGAGTGGCAGCGGACCCCTTCTTCACCCCCAACTGGGGGGAAGAGTTTAAAGGTAGAAAGGGTTCTCCCATTTAAGACAAAGCAGATGTGGAATTTCTTCTCAGAGCATTGTTAGTCTTTGGAATTCTCTTCCACAGCAAGCAGTGGAGGCTGAGTCATTGATTACATTCAAGTTGGCACAGTAAGAAGTCTCACAGCATCAGGTTACAGTCCAACAGGTCTATTTGGAATCACGAGCTTTCGGCGCACTGCTCCTTCATCAGGTGAGTGCAGAGGTAGGTTTCACAAACACGGCATATATAGACGGAGGCACAATTGTAAGATAACGAATGCGAGGCTTCTTACTGAAACCTAGTCCAACGCCAGCATCTCCGCATCATATTCAAGTTGGGCAGATTTTTGAATGACAAGGGTGTCAAGGGTTACAAAGGATGGGAAGAAAGGGAGCTAAGGCCTCGATCAGAACGGCACAGAGTCACAGTGGTTAGCGCTGCTGCCTCACAGTGCCAGGACCCAGGTTCAATTCCTAGCTTGGGTCACTGTCTGTGTGGAGCCTCATGTTTTCCCCGTGTCTGTGTGGATTTCCGTCGGATACTCTGGTTTCCCCCCACAGTCTGAAAGACAATTGTTGATTTGACTTATTATTGTCACATGCATTAGTATACAGTGAAAAGTATTGTTTCTTGCGCTCGATACAGACAAAGCATGTCATTCATTGAGAAGGGAAGGAGAGAGTGCAGAACTTACTGTTACAGTCATAGCTGGGGTGTAGAGAAAGGTCACCTTAATGCGGGGTAGGTCCATTCAAAAGTCTTATGGCAGCAGGGAAGAACTGTTTTTGAGTCAGTTTGAGACGTGGTCTCAGACTTTTTGTATCTTTTTCCCGACGGAAGAAGGTGGAAGATATAACCGTGGTGCATGGGGTCCTTGATTATGTTGGCTACTTTTTCAAGCCAGCGGGAAGTGTAGACAGTGTCAAAGGATGGGAGGCTGGTTTGAGTGATGGACTGGGCTTCGTTCACGACCCTTTGTAATTTCTTGCAATCTTGGGCAGAGCAGGAGCCATACCCAAGCTGTGATACAACCAGAAAGAATGCTTTCTATGGTGAATCTGTAAAAGTTGGTGAGAGTTGTAGCGGACATGCCAAATTTCCTTAGTCTCCTGAGAAAGTTGGTGGGCTTTCCTAAGTATAGCATCCATGTGGAAGGACCAGGACAGGTTGTTGGTGATCTGGACACCTAAAAACTTGAAGTTTTGGTGGTTGGACAACTCTTGTGCTGGTTAGGTGCGTTGGCCATGCTAAATTTTCCCTCAGTGTACCCGAACAGGCGCCGGAGTATGGTGACTAGAGGATTTTCACAGTAACTTCATTGCAGTGTTAATGTAAGCCTACTTGTGACACTAATAAATAAACTTTAAACAGATCATCTGTGCTCTTACTGAATGGCGGGCGGGCCAGGTTTGATGGGCTGAATGTGCTCCTGCTCCTTTTTCACATGACCTTATGACACAGTGACAATTCATTAAAACAAGCAAGAAACATACAAATAGCTGGAAGGTGAACACAGGGCAAGCGCCCACACAAGCAAGGGAAAAATGAGAAAGTAAGAGCAAACAGAGAAAAGGCAGAAAAACAATCTCCAAAAATAGAAAGACTCCTGCAAAATCAATCGGTCTGTCAGTCACAGGGAGAGAAAAATGAGTTGTTATCAAATACGAACAATTGATATATAATTAAAATCACATCACTGTTTCTCGCATTTGGACAATAAATATTTGACAACATGGGGGGATAATGTTAGTCAGATTAATCTGTTTTATATTGTGGTCTTAGAACAGTTAAATTGTCTGAATATTAATAATGTAAGTTTAGTTTTTCCATGTGTGATTGGTTCTCTTTACATGGTTTGTGGTTTCAGTTAGCCCTAAGGAATTAGCTTCCTAAAATTGGCACAGATTTTGGGGGAAGTCAAACAAGTTCATAAGTTCACTCACACTCTGTGATAGAATCGCTGTATTCAAGATGGTGATTAATTAGACCCAGACTGCTTATTTTTCTGGCTCTTTTGAGAACCAAATGCAAACGAAATTAGCACAGACCTGAACAGAGAGACATTTTGCAGTTTAAAACAGATGAATAGGGTGTACAAGGAACGGCCACCATAAATTCCATTGTGTCTCCATTAACACTGACAATTTCATTTTGTAAATAACCATAGTGCCACTCAGTGGGGGTACTCTTGCCAAAGAATGGCAGTGTTGTTTCCAGCGAGAAACACGCCAGTTTTCTCTCCAACTCTTACGACACACTGTCCAAAAAAATCAAGGGGGTGCATTACACACTGTCATGTGGGGGGGACAGGTCTCAACTCACCGACAGAGCCCGGCTGCACTGAGATCGGGGTGCCATGGTAACCTGATCGTAACCTGAGGAAACTCCCTCCTCCTCAGTCCCTCACAAAGTTCTCAGGGGTTGCTCTCCCCTCCCCAGTCAGAGTGAGCATTTCTCTCCCCATCTCCCTCAACAACCCCCCCCCCCCCACCCCCCCACCCCACTTCCACCCCCCCCCCACTCCCCCCCACCCCACGGTGGCTCTCAGCTGTCTCCATCTTCCCCCACCCTACCTCCCACCTTTATGGGTCCCTTAATCAGGCGCTGAGTGCCTTTGAATGAGGGATCTCCTCTGGTATAATACTGGTGTTGGATGAGGTAATGTCCACCTAAGGACCTCAATTGGTGGTGGAACGGGAAGACAGTCCATGAGATATACTTCCAAGTAAAATAGATAGAAAGAGGTAGTGGGCATGTAAACAACAACGACTAGAGTCAGTCAACAAAGAATTCTAATGCTCTCTGTGTGACATGGCTCTGAAATTCTAACTCTGATGGAATCCCCAGAGAAATGCAATAAATGGCTTAAGGTTATGTTGCTGGGAGAATTTCAGCAAGTAACTTACAGAACCCCTGAAGTAATTTTATGCAGATTCAATTTTTTTAAAAATTGTGTAAAACTATAATTCATTAATTTCTTGATAAGAGTCATGAATAAAACACTGTTGACAGATTCAAATGTAAATGGAATTGAACTGAACCTAATCAAAGGCCCCTGGGGACAGGAGTGAGCCAAGGATACAATGGAGGGCCTTTGGTCATAGAATGACTTGAACAGATGTTCCTGCCTTGTAACGGTTGTGTGTATTTAACAAAGCTTTGACCAAGTATAATTTGATTATAACAAAGCCTCTGCTGCTTTAGCAATTGAACAGCTTGGCGTCACCCCATTAAAGTTGGTAAGAGAAGTCAGCTTCCATCTTCATAGAACCATAGAATCCCTACAACGCAGAAGGGGGCCATTCGGCCCATCAAGTCTGCACTAACTCTCCAACAAAACATCTTACCCAGGCCCTGCCCCCGCCCTTTCCCCATAACCCTACGCATTTACCATGGCTAATCCCCCTAACCTATACATCTTGGGACACTAAGGGGTAATTTAGCATGGCCAATCCACCAAACCTGCACATCTTTGGACTGCGGGAGGAAACCGGAGCACCCGAAGGAAACCCACGCAGACACGGGGAGAATGTGCAGACTCCACACAGGCAGTAACCCAAGGCCAGAATCGAACCTGGATTCTGATATACAAAATTTTCCCTTTGATGCAAGATCAAACCCATTTTTCTCCACATATATGTCCCCTGACTGAGTTATAAGTGAACCTGCTTTCTTGTTTTCATTGCGTTTTGAGGTACAAATATTTGAAGCATATAATTTTGCTATTTTTAATCTCTCTTGGATTCATGCACGATTCAAATCTCAATTTATTTGAAATTCCTCTTTTTAATAACACCTGATAATCAAAATGATTATCGAGATGTCAGCTATGCTGAAGTTCAGTTGGCACAGTGGAGAGCTGTAAGCCTCAATGTGCTGCAACATGCAATAGAGTCAAAGAGTCATAGAGGTTTACAGCATGGAAACAGACCCTTCAGCCCAACTTGTCCATGCCGCCCTTTTTTTTTAAACCCCTAAGCTAATCCCAATTGCCTGCATTTGGCCCATATCCCTCTATACCCATCTTACCCATGTAACTGTTTAAACGCTTTTTAAAAGACAAAATTGTACCCGCCTCTACTACTACCTCTGGCAGCTTGTTCCAGACACTCACCACCCTCTGTGTGAAATAATTGCTTCTCTGGACCCTTTTGTATCTCTCCCCTCTCACCTTAAACTATGCCCTCTAGTTTTAGACTCCCCTATCTTTGGGAAAATATATTGACCGTCTAGCTGATCTATGCCTCTCATTATTTTATAGACCTCTATAAGATCACCCCTCAGCCTTCTACGCCCCAGAGAAAAAAGTCCCAGTCTATCCAGCCTCTCCTTATAACTCAAACCATCAAGTCCCGGTTGCATCCTAGTAAATCTCTTCTGCACCCTTTCTAGTTTAATAATATCCTTTCTATAATAGGGTGACCAGAACATACACAATATTCCAAGTGTGGCCTTACCAATGTCTTGTACAACTTTAACAAGATGTCCCAACTCCTGTATTTAATGTTCTGGCCAGTGAAACCAAGCATGCTGAATGCCTTCTTCACCACTCTGTCCACCTGTGACTCCACTTTCAAGGAGCTATGAACCTGTACCCCTAGATCTCTTTGTTCTGTAACTCTCCCCAACGCCCTACCATTAACTGAGTAAGTCCTGCCCTGGCTCAATCTACCAAAATGCATCACCTCGCATTTATCCAAATTAAACTCCATCTGCCATTTGTCAGCCCACTGGCCCAATTGATCAAGATCCCGTTGCAATCCGAGATAACTTTCTTCACTGTCAACTATGCCACCAATCTTGGTGTCATCTGCAAACTTACTAACCATGCCCCCTATATTCGCATCCAAATCATTAATATAAATGACAAATAACAGTGGACCCAGCACTGATCCCTGAGGCACACCGCTGGTCACAGGCCTCCAGTTTGAAAAACAACCCTCTACAACCATCCTCTAGCTTCTGTCATCAAACCAATTTTGTATCCAATAGCAGTTAGTGTGAATGGTGAGTACTATGCAGAACACCCGCTGTCTCAGTTGTATTACTTGATGCATAAAAACATCAACTGTCTGCAGGAAAAGAGGAAAACAATCACAAGGCGAATAATCATCTTAGGAAATAATATCTTAGCATACTTCCTAGCATGTTAGTGCTTATAGAATGAAAGGGGCCAAAAACACAGAATACAGAAATCAATATTTCTTATCAATTTTAACGTATGTAATGGTTCGCACTGCTGCCTCACAGCGCCAGAGACACGGGTTTGATTCCTATCTCGGGTCACTGTCTGTGCGGAGTCTGCACGTTCTCCCTGTGTCTGCGTGGATTTCTCCGGGTGCTCCGGTTTCCTTCTACAGCCTGAAAGGCGTGCGGATTAGGTGCATTGGCCATGCTAAATTCTCCCTCAGTGTACCTGAACAGACACCGGAGTGTGGCGACTAGGGGATTCTCACAATAACTTCATTGCAGTGTTAATGTAAGCCTACTTGTGACACGAATAAATACATTTTCAAAACTTTACTGATTTCTAGGACAATGAACACACTTCAAAGACACTATGAAGCTTCTTAAAGTATGATAGAATTGATACTAATGACTGTAAGGAGTTTGCTACGAAGCGTTCAGAATGGCGATAACCTGTCTGTCAGGCAGCATCAAGATCTGAGTCACAATGTTTTCATGATGAGACGGAGCGGCAGCAGAGGAGAGTAAAGGAAGCAAATCCTACACTTCAGACCACACCTCATGGAACATCCAGCCCCATGTGTAACGACAATAATCTCTTCCTAAATGTCAACAAAACAAAGGAGATTGTCATCGACTTCAGGAAGCGTAAAGGAGAACATGCCCCTGTCTACATCAATGGGGATGAAGTAGAAAGGGTTGAGATCTTCAAGTTTTTAGGTGTCCAGATCACCAACAACCTGTCCTGGTCCCCCTCATGTCGACACTATAGTTAAGAAAGCCCAGCAATGCCTCTACTTTCTCAGGAGACTTAGGAAATTTGGCATGCACCATAGAAAGCATTCTTTCTGGTTGTATCACAGCTTGGTATGGCTCCTGCTCTGTCCAAGGTCGCAAGAAAGTACAAAGAGTCCTGAACGAAATCCAATCCATCACACAAACCAGCCTCCCATCCATTGACTCTGTCTACACTTCCTGCTGCCTTGGAAAGGCAGCCAGCATAATTAAGGACCCCACGCATCCCGGGCATTCTCTGTTCCACCTTCTTCCAATTGGAAAAAGATACAAAAGTCTGAGGTCACGTACCAACTGACTCAAGAACAGCTTCTTCCCTGCTGTCATCAGACTTTTGAATGGTCCTACCTCGCACTAAGTTGATCTTTCTCTACACCTTAGCTATGACTGTAAAACTACATTCTCCACTCTCTCCTTTCCTTCTGTATGAACGATATGCTTTGTCTCCATAGCACGCAAGAAACAATACTTTTAACTGTAAACCAATACATGTGACAATAATTAATCAAATCAAATCAAAATCAAAACAGATCTGTGGGTCACATGAAAACCCTCGGCAGAAAATCACCACCCTGAATAGATGTCATCCTGAAATTGAGGGAGAGCAGATGATTATTGAATTCAAAATTAATTTCACAACATTGTCTTTAAAACATATTGCTTTTAATTAGTCATCTTGATTGCTTTACTATATCCAACATACAAACAATGGTGTTTCATGAAGTTTTCTTTATTAATTTGTGGGAATGTGGGCGTCGCTGGCTTGCCAGCATTTATTGTCCATTCCGAATTGCCCTCGAGAAAGTGTTGGTTAGTCGCCTTAACATGGAACATGATTTAACATAGAATGGCCAAGACCATTCAACTCCAAGGTATATTCATGTTGGAAAATGATAGTTGTCATAGATTTGTAACAACCAGACCCAGAATTGAAAAAGGGGATGATGGAATTTAATCTACCTAGCAACAAGGAAGAATCTGCCAGCAACGCACATTCAAAGGGGCCAATGGGATGTGCCCTTTTCCTAGTAATGAGGTTAGCAGACGTCTAGATAGGATCAGATGTAAATAGCTCTATGATCAGGAAACCATTTGCTGAGATGACCAAGAGATCGAGGAGGCATGATGCTAATTTCCAAGAGTCAGGAATGTCGGAGAGACAGTAGGCCAATAGGCAATGGGACAAATCAAAGAGAAGCAGGGGTACGATTGTCAACTCCTGCAAAAACAGATAGGCCAGTTTAATATCTCACTGCAAGGCCGACAGTCTAGAAACTCACAAGGCGGCCAGGGAAACCTCTAACAACAAGCCAGCCAACAGCAGAGGTCCGTGGTAAAGTCTTACAACTAAGTTAATGCAGAAACCTTCGTAAAAGCTGTTCATCTATCTCCACTGAACCAAGCAAAAACTTTTCTCAGACTGAATTATCTTCCAGATGTTGCGTGGAAACTATTGGCTGGATTTAATGTATAGATTTGTTTAAGGTGATGTTGTTTGGAAAATGGGGAAGTCTTACTGAGTTCAGGATATAGTTTGGAACAAGGGGTGATTTCTAGATCAAACTGTGTGTATGTGTATCACTCTGGTGTTTATGTATCTTATAGAATTATAGTCCTGTTTGTGTGTTTCTGTCTTTTCTTTCATTTAGTAAATAGTCTTTAGTAATTGTTATACTAAGACTGGGCTGCTTATTCTCACAGGTAGTGTCATGTGACTCCTCACGCCATTAAAAAAACAGAAATGTACACCACCATTAACATTGAAACAGCTTTGCAGATAACATCAATGTGGTTCTTGACGTCATAGACCAAGCTCCTGGAGTTCTGAATTAACCAGGTCTTCAGGGGCACTGAGGTCACCCGCCAGAGACAAGCGGGGTCCTCATGAATGTTGCAATGCCAGGGCTCAGTGACATAATTCAGGCGACATATGAGATTTTAACATGAGGGGCAGGGTTTTATGGCCTCGCTCGTCCCGGAGCCAAAGAGTTTCCGCCCGAGGTCAATGGACCTTTCGATTGTCCGCCTCTTGCCCGCTCCAATTCCCATGGTGGGTGGGGCGATAAAATTCCAGTCGAGATTGTGGCTGTGTCACCTAATCCTGAAGCTGACAGGGACAGTTTAGAGAAGGTAAGATCAAGGGCCTGGAGCAGACCAGGTCACTCATTTTAAATTCTCTGCTCCTCTGGGCCCTCCCAGGAATGCTTTGGCCTCCTTCTGACTGGGTATCCCTTCATTTCCCATGGTAATTGAATCCCAAACCAGATGGTGAAGTATAAAACTAAACTCAAATCATTTTTTTTGATGGTTGGTTTATTTACAAAATGCAGCATTATCCACATGCCTGTTAGCTACTAACACCCAGGGCCTTAGTAGCTAATGCCCACTGCCCATCCCACTGCCACGGGAATCAGAGAGCGGGCTGGACTGGGCAAAGTTCTGTTGACCTTGAGTGGGATTTTCTGGTCTCGGGGCAAGCGTGGCCGGAAAATCCCTTCCTCAGAGTACCAGAATCTTTCTTTATACACTTTTGAGTAAACCAATGGAACAAAAATAAACTACTAAATGAATGAACTAATTAAATCAAAAGGCCTTGAAGGGGCAAGTCTTTCTTTATATGTACTCAAGTTACTTAATCAATTAAAGCCCTTCATCTGAGTATGCTTAATCTTGATAGTAGAATTAACGTGCTATTAATATTCCTGTAACAGCGAATATCTCGGATTTACAGCAGCAGCCCGTAGCTGTGAGATTTCCTGGTTTCCTCCCAGCAACCACAGACTTCAATTGAGAGTTTAATGTTTCTGATATTTGAATGTGGACAGTGAGTGAAAATGGCCTGGCCTCATACTACCGCTATTATGGATGCTTCCCTCCCCACACCCACCCTCTTCCCTCCCCCTGTTCCCCAGCTTAAAGTCAGGCTTCTGACAAACGAGTCTTTTACATGGACACATGTTTCCTTCCATGCAGTAATGCCCATAGTTAAAAACAGCTGTTCCTCACTTTATTGAGATTGGCAGTCATTCTAGTTTCAAAGTTGCAAATTCAATAAGGATTAACAGCATCAACATGCATTGAGTGCAATTTCTGTCAAGGGCTAATACAGTTTGACGTTTCTCAAAGACTGGAAACATACACATATCGCTGAAAGATGTTTTGGTGCAGATCCAATTTCATGAAATGGCATAAAAATATGGTAATTACTCACCACTCCCCAAATAAGTCATCATTCCATGAAGGTCCTTCAAATCACTCAGCTTCTCAAGCACAGAGATTGGTAAATGGGGCGGAATTAAGATAAGTTATAAAATATCCATACCAGATGATATCAGGTTAATAACAGACAACTGACTGGAGTTTAATTGCCTTATACTGCTATGACGGCAGGTATTTGAAAAGATTTTTTGACAGATGGTTAATTATCTCTTTTAGGCCGTGTAGTTGTAGTATCATCAAATTTCTGATGATAGATGCCTTTAACTTGCAGTTTATAAGCAACACTTGTGATTTTATTCATAAGACCTATATAATATTCCAAAAATTCTTGAGACAGATAATGCGCTATATGATAGGATTCTATATAAATTGGCAATGAGGGTGATTGGGAAGGAATAGGAAGAGGAATACTTTGTTCCCATTGTCATTAGGCAGCGAATTTACTTTTTTTTTATTCGTGGGACATGGGGCGTCGCTGGCTGGCCAGCATTTATTGTCCATCCCTAGGACAGTTGAGAGTCAACCACATTGCCGTGGCGCTGGAGTCACATGTAGGCCAGACCAGGTAAGGGTGGCAGATTTCCTTCCCTAAAAGGCATTAGTGAACCAGATGGGTTTTTCTGACAATCGACAATGGTCTCATGGTCATCAGTAGATTCTTAATTCCAGATACTTTTTTTATTGAATTCAAATTCCACCATCTGCCGTGGTGGGATTTGAACCCGGGTCCCCTCATCCTATCCCCGTAACCCCACTCATTTACTGTGGCTAATCCAGCTAACCTACACATCCCAAGACAATGAGGCATAATTTAGCATGGCCAATCCACCTGACTACACATCTTTGGAGTGAGGGAGGAAACCGGAGCACCGGAGGAAGCCCACGTAGACATGGGGAGAATGTACAAACTCCACACTTAATCTGCCGTGGTGGGATTTGAACCCGGGTCCCCAGAACAATAGCTGAGTTTCTGGATTAGTAGCCTAGTAATGCCACGAGGCCATCACCTCCCCTTTGGTAATGTAGTGAAGTGAATGATAGAACCACAGAATCTATAGAATCCCTATATTCAGCCCATTGAGTCTGCACTGGCTCTCCGAAAGAGCATCCCACCCAAGCCTTCCCCTCATCCTATCCCCGTAACCCCACTCATTTACCGTGGCTAATCCAGCTAACCTACACATCCCAAGACAATGAGGGGTAATTTAGCATGGCCAATCCACCTGACTGCACATCTTTGGAGTGAGGGAGGAAACCGGAGCACCGGAGGAAGCCCACGTAGACATGGGGAGAATGTGCAAACTCCACACGTAATCACCCATTGCCAGAATCGAACCTGGGTCCCTGGCGCTATGAGGCAGCAGTGCTAGCCACTTGAAGCAATAATTTAATGTTCTTCAGATAATCACTTCAATAGTTGCAGAAAAACATCATGATATTAACCAATATAATTGTTGCATATTTACAGCAGAAAGTGTGTTGGACTTTTCAAGTAAACAAAGCAATTAAATAATTATAGGGGAGTTAGCAGATATTGCTAAATAACATGGGTTTGGAAACAGATGAAGCAAATGGTTCTATTGTGAAACAGCAGCTACAGCAAACTATCACAAACTGGAATAGATATCGTTAGTCAAGGGTCCAATATTGGCCATGACACAGAGAGAAATCCCTGCTTTTAATGGTGCCTCGGAATGTTTTGCATTCACCTGTGCATTCAGGCCAAACCTCGACTGAACATCTCACCCGAAATGCAGCAGCTCCTGAGAGTGTGGCATCCCCTCAGTCATTCACTGGAGTATCAGCCGGATTCGGTGTTCACCATTCTGAGATTGGTATTGGAGCCACGTCCTTCGGAATTTGAGACAGTGATCGGAGCACCGAATCATACCTGACCGACCATAAACAATGAAGCAATTTTAAATAAACAGATTGGCTTTAAAACCAGACACTTTTAATCCGACAGTGCAAACTAAACCGTGCACTCAAGTGTGCATGTCACTATTTGAAATGTTGAGTTGGGATTATCCGCAGAGAAAATTCCAATGACTCAACTGAGTTCAAAGAAACTTGCAGGGTCCCTGATCCAACAACTTGTGTTTACATAGTGTCTTTAATGTGATATAACATTGCAAGGCACTGCTCTGAAGGCAGCTATTGTGAGTGTATGCTGCCACAGGGAACGTTGCCCATTGGCCACGTGTACTAATAAACCACAAATTGTCATTATGTACAACCAGTGAAAGAGGCTCCCTGCTGTTAGCATATGCTCAGAACATTGGCCCTCTGGTGTCAGTTATAGCTCTGAGATTGAAGCCAAGGATTTGCATATAGTCAGACTCCATGGGTAGACAAGGGCTCCAGCGTGATGCCTTCCAGTGAAGACGTATCCTCTTTGGCGGCACAGAAGGATCTGGACAGTAGCTTTGAAACTGGAACAAAAACAGAAAACGCTGGAGAAACTCAGCAGGTCTGACAGCATCTGTGGAAAAAGTTAAAGTTTATTTATTAGTGTTACAAGTAGGCTTACTGTGAAAATCCCCGAGTCGCCACACTCCAGCGCCTGTTCGGGTACACTGAGGGAGAATTTAGCATGGCCAATGCAGCTAACCAGCTCGTCTTTCGGACTGTGGGAGGAAACTGAAGCACCCGGAGGAAACCCACGCAGACACGGGGAGAATGTGCAGACTCCATACAGACAGCGACCCAAGCCAGGGAATTGAACCCGGGTCCGTGGCACTATGAGGCAGCAGTGCTAACCACTGTGCCACCGTGCCACCCCGGGAATAGAGAATAGAACCAATGTTTCGAGTCTGGCGAAGGGTCATCCACACTCAAAACGTTGGCTCTATTCTCTCTCCACAGAGGCTGTCAGAACTGCAAAGATTTTCCAACGTGTTCTGTTTTTGTTTCAGATTCCAGCACCTGCAATACTTTGCCTTTAGCTTTGAAACTGGGTGGGGCTATAATTTTAGGTATGAAGCCCCCATTCTGTAAGGCAGGAAAAACACACTCTTCCCCGTGGCTGAACTGCTCCATCACCTGAAAGGGACATTGGGACATTTACAAATTAAGGAGTTCACACTTAACAGAGGTCTCCAATGTAAGACTGGTTTTCCCTGAGGTAGTCAACACCTGCTGTACTCAGGATCTGACAAAGCCTGGAGGCCGCAGTAAAAAGGGCAGGTTTTAAGATAGATTTAGCTGACTGTGGGCAGGAATGATTTTCTTGACCCACACGCAAAGGGTGCCCCCCCCCCCTCCCCCTGCCTTGCTGGCTCATTACTCACCTGATTGTCATGGCTACCTCACCCATTAAGAAGTTTAACAACACCAGGTTAAAGTCCAACAGGTTTATTTGGTAGCAAAAGCCACACAAGCTTTCGGAGCTCCAAGCCCCTTCTTCAGGTGAGTGGGATTCTGTTCACAAACAGGGCATATAAAGACACAGACTCAATTTACATGAATAATGGTTGGAATGCGAATACTTACAGCTAATCAAGTCTTTAAGAAACAAACAACGTGAGTGGAGAGAGCATCAAGACAGGCTAAAAAGATGTGCATTGTCTCCAGACAAGACAGCCAGTGAAACTCTGCAGGTCCAGGCAACTGTGGGGGTTACAAATAGTGTGACATGAACCCAATATCCCGGTTGAGGCCGTCCTCATGTGTGCGGAACTTGGCTATCAGTTTCTGCTCAGCGACTCTGCGCTGTCGTGTGTCGCGAAGGCCGCCTTGGAGAACGCTTACTCGAATATCAGAGGCCGAATGCCCGTGATCGCTGAAGTGCTCCCCAACAGGAAGAGAACAGTCTTGCCTGGCATCTCCACATCATACCTCACCCATCCCAGATCACCACCACTCTTCTCCCATCCCCCGCTACTGCCACATCTTGACCTGATTCCCCCTGGCTTCTGGGTCATCCCTCCCCCGCTATCCCCATTTACCAACGGACCACTGCAATGTCAGCGGCGACCTGACCTTTGACCTTCCTTGACCAATCTCCTGTTGATCTCCACTTCTCACTCCCTCGGTGGGAACGAAGACAAAGGTCATTATTAGGGGCAGGTTTGGCCTCAACATTCAGGTGCAGGACTGGTCTCTAAACACCCAATGCTTCCAAAGTTCCAAGTCATAGAATCATAGAGGTTTACAGCATGGAAACAGGCCCTTCGGCCCAACTTGTCCATGCTGCCCTTTTTTTAAACCCCTAAGCTAGTCCCAATTGCCCGCATTTGGCCCATATCCCTCTATACCCATCTTACCCATGTAACTGTCTAAATGCTTTTTAAAAGACAAAATTGTTTCCACTTCTACCAAAATTGTACCCACCTGTACTACTGCCTCTGGCAGCTCGTTCCAGACACTCACCACCCTCTGTGTGAAAAAATTGTCCTTCTGGACCCACAAGTCCACAAGCCTAAAACCATTGGAACAGATTCTTTGGGATTCATATATCCAGCATCAACTCTGGAATAATTTTTTGTAATCCATGGAAGAAGTTTATATTTTTTATCCAGAGATTTCTTTTGTTCCTCAGTATAATCAGTAGATCAATCCATTGACTAACAAAACAGATCTCTTCTAGTAATTTTGGGAAATGTTTGATTTGGGTTTCCCGTGGTTTTTTGTCATGTGATGCAGTAGTGACAAATGCTCCCATGAGGAAGGGAATTCCCTCCCTAAACCTCTTTGTCACTTTACCTCCCCCCCACCCGCCCCCTCCCGCATCCCCCCCCCCCCCCCCCCCTTTTTTAGATGCTTACACCTTTAACCAAGTTTTTGGTCACCTGTCCTACTATCATTATGCATTTTTGTTTGACACTAGTCCTGTAAATTATTTTGGAATCTTTTACTAAGTTAAAGGCAATATATAAAATGTAAGTTGCTGTATCACAGATAATATGAACGTAGCCCAGGCCAGTAAACCAGCCTCCCATCCATTGACTCTGTCTACACTTCCTGCTGCCTCGGAAAAACAGCCAGCACAATCAAAGATCCCACGTAGCCCGGACATTCTCTCTTCCACCTTTTTCTGTCGGGAAAAAGATACAAAAGTCTGAGAACACGTACCAACCAATTCAAGAACAGTTTCTTCCCTGCTGCCATCAGACGTTTGAAGGGTCCCATCACATATTAAGCTGATCTTTCTCTACACCCTATCGGTAACTGTAACACTATATTCTGTACCCTCTCCTTTCCTCCTCCCCTATGTACTCTATGGACGCTAAGTTTTGTCTGTATAGCGAACAATACTTTTCACTGTATCCCAGTACAAGTGATAATAATAAATCAATTCAATTTAATGGGGTTTACTAATTCTCTGGTTTCTATTCCTAATCCCTATTGCTAATATTGCTAATATTGTGGGTGTCAGTAGTTTGTCCTCAGAAATAGTGAGAGAAGTATAAAACACGGCTTTCAAATACGGGTTGATAACAGACAGCTCTACCTCACCACCACCTCTCCCAATGCCTCCACTGTTGCTAAATTATTCGGCTGTTTGTCTGACACTCAGGAATGACGACCAGAAATTTCCTCCAATTAAATATTGGAAGGATCGATGCTATTTTCTTCAGTCCCCACTACAACCTCCATCCCACAGCTGGGAACTCCACCTCTCTATCAACAGGAAATGCTGGAAGTAACCAGCAGGTCTGGCAGCATCTGTGGAGAGAGAAGCAGATTCCGATGTTCAAACAATTCAGACAAAGGATTGTTGCCTTGAAACATTAACTAGCCACATCCTGAGATCCACACTCAGTGCTAATGCGCTGCCACATGCACACTCACTATCGCGATCTTTATTAGCACTGACGCACTCTATTTCACAGTTGTGATGACCCACAATTCCATTAGAGTAGATATTTTGTCTCGCTTTTGGGCCGGAATTCTCCCACTCCGCCAGCCACTGCAACTGTAGTGGGAGGGTTGCCGACAATGTGAAGGCCCATTGACAGTCGGATGGGAATTTCCGGCTTTTAGACCAGCACGGCCGGAGAATTCTGCCCTTGATTTCTCTTCATCTGTTTGATCAGGTATCTACCAAAACTCACTCTCACACACACAACTCCTCCCTCGGTAACTCCTTCTTACTCCACATGGATCCCAACGAAATCCCATCCTCCATCTTTTGGATCCATTGGTGATTACAGATACCTCCAGGATGTTAAGCCTTCCTCAAACCATTGCTCTCACTTTCATCTTTCGCATCATTTAACGCAATAAAAATAATCATTTTTCTTCCTTTTAAGAGTCAAGATTCATGGGGCGGCACGGTAGCACAGTGGTTAGCACTGCTGCTTCACAGCTCCAGGGACCTGGGTTCGATTCCCGGCTTGGGTCACTGTCTGTGTGGAGTTTGCACATTCTCCTCGTGTCTGCGTGGGTTTCCTCCAGGTGCTCCGGTTTCCTCTCACAGTCCAAAGATGTGCAGGTTAGGTTGATTGGCCAGGTTAAAAATTGCCCCTTAAAGTCCTGAGATATGTAGGTTAGAGGGATTAGCGGGTAAATATGTGGGGGTAGGGCCTGGGTGGGATTGTGGTCGGTGCAGACTCGATGGGCCGAATGGCCTCCTTCTGCACTGTAGGGATTCTATGATAAGATTAATTAATTCCAATTCTCCTTTGGATCTTTCTCGACCCGCTTTACTTTCCTACAGGTCTCTGAGATATCTGCTCTCTTCCAATTCTGACCTCCTGAGTATGCTGATGATAATTGTTCCACCCTTGGTGGCTGTGCCATCAATTGTCTGGGCCTGAAACTCTGGAATTTCCTCCCTAAGCCTCTCCACCTCTCTATCTCTCTTTCCTTTTTCAAGACACTCCTTTGAACAAGAACAAAGAACAATACAGCACAGGAACAGGCCCTTCGGCCCTCCAAGCCCGCGCCGCTCCCCGGTCCAGGATTGAATCCTGAATCCAGGATCCCCGCCCAATTTTCCAGCCTATCTACATACCAATATCCTATCCACCGAGCTGTCCCTCACAGCTACGATGCTTTGTTCATCACAACCTATTAACTCACCCCCACCCCCCCATTCCAGACCATGTGATCTCCAGGGAGAGGCGAAAACCCAGAGTGAAAAACCCCAGGGCCAATATGGGGAAAAAAAAAATCTGGGAAATTCCTCTCCGACCCCCTGAGGCGATCGAAACGAGTCCAGGAGATCACAATGGCCCTGATCGGAAAATGCTTCCCAACCCTAGTCATTTCCACTTCCACAAACACCATATGAATTCCCTGCCCCCGAGACAGGTTCCCAACTATCCGCAGTCTCGCTCTGTACTGGCACCAGCAAGATGATCATAGAATGAAGCCTTGAAACGAGAAACAAGGAACAATTAGCCCGCGCCGCTCCCTGGTCCAAACTAGACCACTCTTTTGTATCCCTCCATTCCCACTCCGTTCATATTGCTGTCTAGATAAGTCTTAAACGTTCCCAGTGTGTCCGCCTCCACCACCTTGCCCGGCAACCCATTCCAGGCCCCCACGACCCTCTGTGTAAAATATGTCCTTCTGATATCTGTGTTAAACCTCCCCCCCTTCACCTTGAACCTATGACCCCTCGTGAACGTCACCACCGACCCGGGGAAAAGCTTCCCACCGTTCACCCTATCTATGCCTTTCATAATTTTATACACCTCTATTAAGTCTCCCCTCATCCTCCGTCTTTCCAAGGAGAACAACCCCAGTTTCCCCAATCTCTCCTCATAACCAAGCCCCTCCATACCAGGCAACATCCTGGTAAACCTCCTCTGTACTCTCTCCAAAGCCTCCACATCCTTCTGGTAGTGTGGCGACCAGAACTGGACGCAGTATTCCAAATGCGGCCGAACCAACGTTCTATACATCTACAACATCAGACCCCAACTCTTATACTCTATGCCCCGTCCTATAAAGGCAAGCATGCCATATGCCTTCTTCACCACCTTCTCCACCTGTGACGTCACCTTCAAAGATCTGTGGACTTGCACACCCAGGTCCCTCTGCGTCTCTACACCCTTTATGGTTCTTCCATTTATCGTGTAGCTCCTCCCTACATTATTTCCACCAAAATGCATCACTTCGCATTTATCAGGATTGAACTCCATCTGCCATTTCCTTGCCCAAATTTCCAGCCTATCTATATCCTTCTGTAGCCTCTGACAATGTTCCTCACTATCTGCAAGTCCTGCCAGTTTTGTGTCGTCCAAACTTTGGATGAAGTTATTGGCTACCTGCGTTAAGGAACTCACTCCTGATGAAAAAGGAGTTAAAATTGCAATGGAGGCAGTGTCAATCCTGGCTTTCAGAAAGGGAAAGGCCAGATGAGGAAAGCATTGCAGAGCCCAGGGAAAGAACAGTGGAGTGAGATTGGCTAAATTGTCCACTGCAGAGAACACAGCACAAACTCAACCATGTTCATGGGTGGAATTTTACCGCCATGTTTGCCCGAGGTTTGTACAATCCCGCCCAAGGCCAACGGAGAATGCCGTTCTCCGAGCCTCGCCCACCCCCAGAATCGGGCGAGCGTGCCGGTAAAATTTCAGCCCATGAGTCTCAGTGGTAAAATTTGATTTATAAAGCTCCTGTGAAGCACCTTGGATGTTTTATTATATTAAAGGCAACATATAATTAAAATAGTTGTTCTTGGAAATATTTCTGAATGCAGTTTGTTCACAAAGGGCAGAATGTATGTCAAAATCTTGGTTGAATTCAGAAGTGTGCACCTTTACTACGAATCTGTAATCTGGTGGATTGTTTCCCTCATCTTTCTTTGAAGCAATATGCAAATAAGCATGAGCTGCATTAGCATTGTTCTACACATCACATTCTTTCTTGTTTGAACTTGCAACCGACTGACTTCTCCTCCCTATCCCAATTTCATTCAGTTGTCAAACTCAACTCTTCATCACATTCCCGCAATTCCTTTCCGTTGAGAAGCTGCCCTTTCAATATGGTTTATTCCTAAATGTCTAAAAACATGGGGGAGGCGATGGCCTAGTGGTATTATCGTGAGACTATTAATCCAGAAACTCAGCTAATGTTCTGCGGACCCGGGTTCAAATCTCACCACGGCAGATGATGGAATTTGAATTCAGTAAAAAATATCTGGAATTAGGAATCTACTGATGACCATGAAACCATTGTCGATTGTCAGAAAAACCCATCTGGCTCACTAATGTCCTTTAGGGAAGGAAATCTGCCGTCCTTATTCGGTCTGGCCTACCTGTGACTCCAGAGCCTCTCAACTGCCCTCTAAGAGCAACTAGGGATGGGCAACAAATGCTGGCCAGCCAGTGACGCCCATATCCCACGACTGAATAAAAAGACCATTTAAAACCATTCGCTGCTTCAACCACATCTCCAACTGCTAATTAAATCCTGTTGTGGAGACAGACAAGGATGTGAAATAATTTGTGCTTTTTCACCTAGAGCGGTACTAGTTCTGGCTGGAGACAGCTGAATCGTTCTGCAGATATACATCCTTGAAGCCTAACAACGCATTCAGGCAAGCTCTGTGTGGTGCAGAAACAGAAAATGCTGCAAAATCGCAGCAGGTCTGACAGCCTCTGTGGAGAGAGAATGAAGCCAATGTTTCGAGTCTGGAGATCCCTTTGTCTAAAGACAAAGAAAATAGGATGAGATCCATACTGTAAACGAACAAAGAACAAAGAACAATACAGCACAGGAACAGGCCCTTCGGCCCTCCAAGCCCGCGCCGCTCCCCGGTCCAGGATTGAATCCTGAATCCAGGATCCCCGCCCAATTTTCCAGCCTATCTACATACCAATATCCTATCCACCGAGCTGTCCCTCACAGCTACGATGCTTTGTTCATCACAACCTATTAACTCACCCCCACCCCCCCATTCCAGACCATGTGATCTCCAGGGAGAGGCGAAAACCCAGAGTGAAAAACCCCAGGGCCAATATGGGGAAAAAAAAAATCTGGGAAATTCCTCTCCGACCCCCTGAGGCGATCGAAACGAGTCCAGGAGATCACAATGGCCCTGATCGGAAAATGCTTCCCAACCCTAGTCATTTCCACTTCCACAAACACCATATGAATTCCCTGCCCCCGAGACAGGTTCCCAACTATCCGCAGTCTCGCTCTGTACTGGCACCAGCAAGATGATCATAGAATGAAGCCTTGAAACGAGAAACAAGGAACAATTAGCCCGCGCCGCTCCCTGGTCCAAACTAGACCACTCTTTTGTATCCCTCCATTCCCACTCCGTTCATATTGCTGTCTAGATAAGTCTTAAACGTTCCCAGTGTGTCCGCCTCCACCACCTTGCCCGGCAACCCATTCCAGGCCCCCACGACCCTCTGTGTAAAATATGTCCTTCTGATATCTGTGTTAAACCTCCCCCCCTTCACCTTGAACCTATGACCCCTCGTGAACGTCACCACCGACCCGGGGAAAAGCTTCCCACCGTTCACCCTATCTATGCCTTTCATAATTTTATACACCTCTATTAAGTCTCCCCTCATCCTCCGTCTTTCCAAGGAGAACAACCCCAGTTTCCCCAATCTCTCCTCATAACCAAGCCCCTCCATACCAGGCAACATCCTGGTAAACCTCCTCTGTACTCTCTCCAAAGCCTCCACATCCTTCTGGTAGTGTGGCGACCAGAACTGGACGCAGTATTCCAAATGCGGCCGAACCAACGTTCTATACATCTACAACATCAGACCCCAACTCTTATACTCTATGCCCCGTCCTATAAAGGCAAGCATGCCATATGCCTTCTTCACCACCTTCTCCACCTGTGACGTCACCTTCAAAGATCTGTGGACTTGCACACCCAGGTCCCTCTGCGTCTCTACACCCTTTATGGTTCTTCCATTTATCGTGTAGCTCCTCCCTACATTATTTCCACCAAAATGCATCACTTCGCATTTATCAGGATTGAACTCCATCTGCCATTTCCTTGCCCAAATTTCCAGCCTATCTATATCCTTCTGTAGCCTCTGACAATGTTCCTCACTATCTGCAAGTCCTGCCAGTTTTGTGTCGTCCAAACTTTGGATGAAGTTATTGGCTACCTGCGTTAAGGAACTCACTCCTGATGAAAAAGGAGTTAAAATTGCAATGGAGGCAGTGTCAATCCTGGCTTTCAGAAAGGGAAAGGCCAGATGAGGAAAGCATTGCAGAGCCCAGGGAAAGAACAGTGGAGTGAGATTGGCTAAATTGTCCACTGCAGAGAACACAGCACAAACTCAACCATGTTCATGGGTGGAATTTTACCGCCATGTTTGCCCGAGGTTTGTACAATCCCGCCCAAGGCCAACGGAGAATGCCGTTCTCCGAGCCTCGCCCACCCCCAGAATCGGGCGAGCGTGCCGGTAAAATTTCAGCCCATGAGTCTCAGTGGTAAAATTTGATTTATAAAGCTCCTGTGAAGCACCTTGGATGTTTTATTATATTAAAGGCAACATATAATTAAAATAGTTGTTCTTGGAAATATTTCTGAATGCAGTTTGTTCACAAAGGGCAGAATGTATGTCAAAATCTTGGTTGAATTCAGAAGTGTGCACCTTTACTACGAATCTGTAATCTGGTGGATTGTTTCCCTCATCTTTCTTTGAAGCAATATGCAAATAAGCATGAGCTGCATTAGCATTGTTCTACACATCACATTCTTTCTTGTTTGAACTTGCAACCGACTGACTTCTCCTCCCTATCCCAATTTCATTCAGTTGTCAAACTCAACTCTTCATCACATTCCCGCAATTCCTTTCCGTTGAGAAGCTGCCCTTTCAATATGGTTTATTCCTAAATGTCTAAAAACATGGGGGAGGCGATGGCCTAGTGGTATTATCGTGAGACTATTAATCCAGAAACTCAGCTAATGTTCTGCGGACCCGGGTTCAAATCTCACCACGGCAGATGATGGAATTTGAATTCAGTAAAAAATATCTGGAATTAGGAATCTACTGATGACCATGAAACCATTGTCGATTGTCAGAAAAACCCATCTGGCTCACTAATGTCCTTTAGGGAAGGAAATCTGCCGTCCTTATTCGGTCTGGCCTACCTGTGACTCCAGAGCCTCTCAACTGCCCTCTAAGAGCAACTAGGGATGGGCAACAAATGCTGGCCAGCCAGTGACGCCCATATCCCACGACTGAATAAAAAGACCATTTAAAACCATTCGCTGCTTCAACCACATCTCCAACTGCTAATTAAATCCTGTTGTGGAGACAGACAAGGATGTGAAATAATTTGTGCTTTTTCACCTAGAGCGGTACTAGTTCTGGCTGGAGACAGCTGAATCGTTCTGCAGATATACATCCTTGAAGCCTAACAACGCATTCAGGCAAGCTCTGTGTGGTGCAGAAACAGAAAATGCTGCAAAATCGCAGCAGGTCTGACAGCCTCTGTGGAGAGAGAATGAAGCCAATGTTTCGAGTCTGGAGATCCCTTTGTCTAAAGACAAAGAAAATAGGATGAGATCCATACTGTAAACGAACAAAGAACAAAGAACAATACAGCACAGGAACAGGCCCTTCGGCCCTCCAAGCCCGCGCCGCTCCCCGGTCCAGGATTGAATCCTGAATCCAGGATCCCCGCCCAATTTTCCAGCCTATCTACATACCAATATCCTATCCACCGAGCTGTCCCTCACAGCTACGATGCTTTGTTCATCACAACCTATTAACTCACCCCCACCCCCCCATTCCAGACCATGTGATCTCCAGGGAGAGGCGAAAACCCAGAGTGAAAAACCCCAGGGCCAATATGGGGAAAAAAAAAATCTGGGAAATTCCTCTCCGACCCCCTGAGGCGATCGAAACGAGTCCAGGAGATCACAATGGCCCTGATCGGAAAATGCTTCCCAACCCTAGTCATTTCCACTTCCACAAACACCATATGAATTCCCTGCCCCCGAGACAGGTTCCCAACTATCCGCAGTCTCGCTCTGTACTGGCACCAGCAAGATGATCATAGAATGAAGCCTTGAAACGAGAAACAAGGAACAATTAGCCCGCGCCGCTCCCTGGTCCAAACTAGACCACTCTTTTGTATCCCTCCATTCCCACTCCGTTCATATAGCTGTCTAGATAAGTCTTAAACGTTCCCAGTGTGTCCGCCTCCACCACCTTGCCCGGCAACACATTCCAGGCCCCCACGACTCTCTGTGTGAAATATGTCCTTCTGATATCTGTGTTAAACCTCCCCCCCTTCACCTTGAACCTATGACCCCTCGTGAACGTCACCACCGACCCGGGGAAAAGCTTCCCACCGTTCACCCTATCCATGCCTTTCATAATTTTATACACCTCTATTAAGTCTCCCCTCATCCTCCGTCTTTCCAAGGAGAACAACCCCAGTTTCCCCAATCTCTCCTCATAACCAAGCCCCTCCATACCAGGCAACATCCTGGTAAACCTCCTCTGTACTCTCTCCAAAGCCTCCACATCCTTCTGGTAGTGTGGCGACCAGAACTGGACGCAGTATTCCAAATGCGGCCGAACCAACGTTCTATATATCTGCAACATCAGACCCCAACTTTTATACTCTATGCCCCGTCCTATAAAGGCAAGCATGCCATATGCCTTCTTCACCACCTTCTCCACCTGTGACGTCACCTTCAAAGATCTGTGGACTTGCACACCCAGGTCCCTCTGCGTCTCTACACCCTTTATGGTTCTTCCATTTATCGTGTAGCTCCTCCCTACATTATTCCCACCAAAATGCATCACTTCGCATTTATCAGGATTGAACTCCATCTGCCATTTCCTTGCCCAAATTTCCAGCCTATCTATATCTTTCTGTAGCCTCTGACAATGTTCCTCACTGTCTGCAAGTCCTGCCAGCTTTGTGTCGTCCGCAAACTTACTGATCACCCCAGTTACTCCTTCTTCCAGATCATTTATATAAATCACAAACAGCAGAGGTCCCAATACAGAGCCCTGGGGGAAGGGGGGGTCGTTGTGTATTTGACCAAGATATCAGAGATAAATCTTCCGATTGGGCACTTTACAGCCTCCCGGACTGAACATTGAGTTCAACAACTTAAGAGCATGAACTCTCCCCACTACCTTCACCCCATATCCATTTATTGTATTTTATTTCCTTTATCTTATTAATCCATTTTTATTACTTAATATTCTTCTTATTATTAAAAATTTTTTTTTTTCCATAGTTCCATTTGTCCACTTCTAAATTTTGCTTTTCATCCTGTTTCCCCCCTTCCCCCTACATGCCTCAGGTTGTCCTATGACACTCTGCACCTTTGTTCTGCCATTTACACATTCCAGTCTCTTAATGGACGCCATTAGCACCATTCTCAGCCTTTATCACCACCATTTACATCCCCTTTGTCTTTTTGTCTATGACATCTTGGTCAATTACACAAACAGCCCCTCCCCCCCACTCCACCCTTCAGCCTCACAGTATAATTCTCATCCTATTTTCTTTGTCTTTAGCTCTGACGAAGAGTCATTCAGACTCAAAACGTTGGCTCTATTCTCTCTCCACAGATGCTGTCAGAGCTGCTGAAATTTTCCAGCATTTTCTGCACAGACTCTCTGACAGAGTATCTTTCCAAGGACCTCTCACCTGCCCTATTCCCAGCAAATTCGCCTAACCTACATATCTTTTGACACTAAGGGGCAATTTAGCATAGCTAATGCACCTAACCTGCATATCTTTGGACATTAAGGGGCAGCTTAGCATGGTCAATGCACCCTAACTTAATGCTAAATTTTGCATTAACATCCCAAGTTAATAGCTTGTAACCAGCCTATGAAGATATGAGGGTAAACAATAGTACCTCAGTCGATGTAATTTATCTGTGGGGGGAGGTTTTCATGTAGAGAGTGGTGGGTGCCTGGAAGGCGCTGCCAGAGGAGGTGGTGGAAGCAGGCACACTAGCAACATTTAAGAGGTATCTGAATGGGTAGATGAATAGGGAGGAATAGAGGGATATGGACGAAGTAAGGGCAGAAGGTTTTTCTTAGTTTAGTTAGGGCAATATGATCGGCACTGGCTTGGAGGGCTGAAGGGCCTGTTCCTTCCTGTACTTTTCTTTGTTCCTTGTATATACTTGAATCATATTTATATAAGTGTGTTTTCTCTGTTATACAAGGCCAATCCCCATGAATCTCGCACACATTACATCCCTAACCCTATCCAACACCTTAACAGAAGCCATATTGGAAAATAAAATGTGTTATAAAACGCAATCAATTTAATGCAGGCTCTAAACTCTACACGGGCATAGAAAGTCGGCAACTGTTTTGCTATTAGCCCTCCAATTTCAGATCACCAACAGTTACTCAGTCACTCAGCGTAAAATAGGAAAAGAAAAACTCCCTGGTTTGTTTTCCCAATTGGTCAGTAATGTTTGCCGAAGTCTCCTACAAGTTCTCAAATTCCTTCCAGTAGAATCCATATTACCCCACCCACAAAATCTCCTCTGCACGTTTTACTTTTGACTTGTATCATTTTAAGCAACAGAGGGTGGGATTTTCCGGCTGCGCTCACTCCAAGACCGGAAAATCCCACCCGAAGTCAACGGACCTTTGCACAGTCCATGTCCCGCCAGCTCCGATTCCCATGGTGGGCAGAATGGGGAAGTTCCGCCTACACTGTCAGCACCAACTATTCCCACAGTGTTAAGTCTGGTCTTGGTAGACCAACCTTGCTTAACTTTACAGTGGCAATTAGAATGTGGTGAAGTAATCCTACGGCGGGCAACTTTCAGGGAGGTGTGAAGCTTGAGTGAAGTAATTTTCCTCCCACTTCTCAACCTGACTTCATTAATTTGCAAGCAAATTCAGAACATGAACTTGAAGCAAATTATCGAAAGGAATAATCTATGAGGGGCTAAGATGGGGTATCAGTTTTCTCTGGGGTTATGAGTGGAAAGGTTAGTTCTCTTTGTCAAACCAATAAACTACATTAATTTACTTTATCATTGATAGAGCCTAACTCTGACCACAGGAATGTTTTGTTGAGGTTTGAGGACCTGATTGCAAAGTGTGAAGCAAATCAGGATGGTTTCCCCGGGTACTTAGCAAGCACAGTTTGCACGACAAGGGGTTTCCTTTTACACAAGGTGCCGAATGTTTAGCAATAGGATCAAATCCCACTTAGCAGAAAGCTATCAGAAAACAAATGTACCAACAAGAGATCTGAAATGATTGGACCTGATTAATAACGACAAGAAGGAAAAATATTGGCACGGCGACAAAGGTATTATTTCAAAGTTAGACTCCTGCAACTCATTTTTTTTAGACCACTTGACATTTCAGCTATCAAAGCTGAGTGAAATGGCAGCAAATAAAATTCTTGGCTGACAAAAACTTCGGGGCAAAACCCACAAACTGACTGTAGTTACTGCTTGCAATATCAAATCTGAGACAGCAGAATGACTAAGAGCTTTACAGAAAGGGTAATGTCTACGCTGGAATTTCATAAGCAGTGCCTCCAGGTCAAAATACATGTTTAGAGGGCGGTTGAACAATAGTCACAAGACTCTGTCTCAGCCGACTCGCTTGGGAGCTAAGCTCAAAGCCAAACTGCGTGCCTTCGTGAGATGGTCAATTCTCCACATACGACAATTAACCCCTCACTCCATATCATTGACATAAATGTTGACAGAGTTAGAAGTTTAAAACTACTACATCCACTCCTTTCTAGAGAAAGCCAAATGCACAAATCTTTACCAGGCACCGGAGACAATTTGAATTGCGTACCTTAGTCATTTTAATATTGCTGCCAAGTATTTCAGACACCGCCAAACAGTATCCAGTATCATGAAGCTGATTGCTCGTCTTATCCTTGCCAAGTCTCTTCAAATGTGCCAACTATTCTCACATCTGTTTCCAAGCCCTATAGATACTGTAGAAATAACTCATTAGAAAAACATATGTCATGCCAGAGAACTGCTGGGTAGCTAATGCAATTCTTATATTTAAGAAAAGGGGACAAAAAATGTCCAGGGAATTCTAGACCAGTCAGCTCAACATCAGTGGCAGGACAAAAGTTGAAGTCCTTACTGAAGGAGAGAATAGAAGAACAGCTAGAAATGAGAAACACAATAATGAATAGTCAGCATGTTTTTCAAAAGGGAATATCTTGCATGAACATTTTTTTTTGTGTGAATATAACAAGGAGGATAGACAATGGTAATGCAGTAGATGTAATTTGTCTGGATCTTCAAATGGTCTTTGATAAAGTGCCCCATAATAGAATACTGAATAAATTCAGAGAATGTGGAGTCAGGGGACAAGTGGCAGAACAGATTGCCAGCTTGCATCAAGACACAAAGCAGAGAGTGGGAGTGAGGGTTAGTTATTCCGAATGACGGAAGGTGGGAAGTGGTGTTCCACAAGGATCGGTGTTGGGACCACTGCTGTTCACCACTTACATTAACGATTTGGATTTTGGCATCAAGTACACAATTACTAAATCGAGGGTCATCAATAAACTTACAGAATGGGCAAATAATTTACAAATGAAGTTCAACACAGATAAATGCGAGGTTGTACATTTTGGTAGTAAGAATAGGGAGGTCAGTCATTACTTGGGAGGTATGTGTTCTATACCGTAACATCCAGAGTTAATGGGTGGAATTTTCCCGGCCTGCCCGCCACAGGAATCGTAGTGGGCAGGGGTGGACCATGCAAAGGTCCATTGACCTCGGGTGGGAATTTCGGCCTTGGGGCCTGCATGGCTGGAAAATCCCGCCCAATGAGTCAAACATTAAGAGGCAAACTCTGGTTGAACATAAACAACAAGCTGCTCACCAAGTGGTAGACAAAATGAAGCAAATGCCAGAAATTTCCTCAGCAAGTATCAGTGATCACTGAGTATGGAATAAGAATGTGAAGTCAGGGGACCATTGGTAGAACGGATTATCAGCTTGCTTCAAGACACACGGGGGATTTCCATTCCTCTCCTTTGAAGATTTAGCTTCTGCTTTCCTTTCAGCATCAACCCCCAACTCAGCCGAGAGGCCCTCTTGCTTCTTCTGCCTGCAACGAATTCTCAGGAAACAGGAATCCAGCTCTAATTGCCCCGACTGACTGGTCACCAACCAGTTACTCAATCTCTTCTCCCGAGACTGTTTCCCACTGGGTTTGCAAGGTTACACCCTGGATTCTAATCAGTGCAGCTCCTTGGCTGCACTGAGCAAACAGTCACTGCTCACGGCGGGAATGTGGCTCTGATTCATGCAGCAGGTGACTTGAAAATGCTGAATGGATATTCAAATAAGAATAGGTAATGTGCATCACAAAATCGGCTCCAAAACATCTAAGACAATTGAGATAAGGCAGGCATTGCGTTGTAACAAAATCTGATGCTTACCTTAGTTCTGAATCAACATTCATGGTTTGTGAACTCTGTCTATGTGCCAACTGGGAAATGGCCGCACAAGGACAGTTAGTGTTCCTTTCATTCTTCAGGCTGGGAACCCGTTCTGTGCACCAACGCAGGAGGAAAGGAAGTAAAGAAGAGAAGCGGCGGGAAACTGCAGGTCAGGTGACTTGAACCAGAGGACCATTGCGGAGGAAGGTGTTTCAGGGAGCAGGACATGGGGAGAGTTTCAAAGTTTATTCATTAGTGTCACAAGTAGGTTTACATTAACACTGCAATGAAGTTACTGTGAAAATCCCCTAGCCGCCACACTCCGGCGTCTGTTTGGGTACACTGAGGGAGAATTTGGCATGGCCAATGCACCTAACCAGCATGTCTTTCAGACTGTGGGAGGAAACTAGAGCACCCGGAGGAAACCCACGCAGGCACGGGAAAACGTGTAAACTCCACACAGACAGTGACCCAAGCCGGGAATTGAATCTGGGTCCCTGGCATCATGAGGCAGCGGTGTTAACCTATGTGCCACCGTGCCATGACAGAGAGAAGGCCCCAAACCAAAAGAAGATCCCAAATCAGGGCGTGGGACAGAGAGAGGTCCCAGAAGAAAGTCTCAGGCAGGGACAAAGGACAAGGATCAGAAACAGATTTTATTGAGTAAAGTTCAGAGAAAGAACAGAGAAATAGACACTGAATTAAAGAGAGAGAGAGAGGGAGCTGTGAGAAGCAGACTTAAAGTGCAGCAGGCATGGGAGAAGCCCTGAAGATTAGTGGCTCCTTACTGTGGGCTTTTGGAGCAGTGGGATTCTGCTCGGCATGGCTGAAGTTCTGAAAGCATGCTTGGAAGGTGAATCCTGAGTGTACTTGGAGATCCAGGAGGGTGGAATCTCAGAAATGTACTTGGATGGTGATTGAGATTGAAACCCTGGAGGTGGATCCTTGTTGAAGCTGTCCAAATGGAACAATGTTTGGAGGGAATTCCAAGGTGAGTTCTTCAAATGTGGAGATTGGAAACCTTTATGAGAAAGACAGAGCTTCAGTGAGACCGGTTGGCTCACAGTGTGACAAATGTCTGTGGGTTAATGAGATATCCACAGTATCTGGTTTGGTCATATCTGCCATTTACTTTGAAGTGTGGTGTGTCTGACCACAGTTCATCAGTTGGTTCACATGTACTGAATACATACCCTGAATATTAGAGTGCAAGATTGATATAATAAATTGTTTTATCTTTTTGAATTTATCTATTTGTGTAAAGAGATTGCTGAAGTAAAGGAATAGTGAATATTTGAATTCTATTCTTATGTTAGTATTGAGATGCTTCCAACCTATTTTCTTGGTGTAATATAGTTCATTTTTTTGCATAATAAATGTTTTATTCTATGTGTTTAAAGTTCATCAGCAGACTCTTGTGAATTTATTCAGTAATTATCCTCAACAGTTCCTAATAAATGTTAGGATCTATGATATTCGGGTAAGCGTTCTCCAAGGCGGCCTTCGCGACACACGACAGCGCAGAGTCGCTGAGCAGAAACTGATAGCCAAGTTCCGCACACACGCGGACGGCCTCAACCGGGATATTGGGTTCATGTCACACTATTTGTAACCCCCACAGAGTTTCACTGGCTGTCTTGTCTGGAGACAATACACATCTTTTTAGCCTGTCTTGATGCTCTCTCCACTCCCATTGTTTTGTTTCTTAAAGACTTGATTAGTTGTAAGTATTCGCATTCCAACCATTATTCATGTAAATTGAGTCTGTGTCTTTATAAACTCTGTTTGTGAACAGAATTCCCACTCACCTGAAGAAGGGGCTTAGAGCTTCGAAAGCTTGTGTGGCTTTTGCTACCAAATAAACCTGTTGGACTTTAACCTGGTGTTGTTAAACTTCTTACTGTGTTTACCCCAGTCCAACGCCGGCATCTCCACATCAGGATCTATCAAGCCAGGTTACATTCTGGGATCTGTCCTTTCCAGTCGTAGCATCAGCTGGGGATGTAACAATGTCCCCAAAATGCTCCATATTCGGGTCCCTGTCGCTATGGCACTGTCAAGAAGATATACTTCAAAACGAGAAATGGTGCACCGTCAGCTAGTTTTACACGGTGCCTGAGATACTTTCCCATTGGCATTAGATGAAGCCTGAAAGACGTTGTCACTAAGTTGTGCAACATTGGAAAATTCCAGCCACAGTGACTGAAATTCAGGGCTGAATTTTACATGGAAATTTCCTTCCCCCTCTGGCCCAGGGAGGCACAATGCGACGGTGAGTGGCACAGGCAGCTGATTGCCTGAAGTGGTGACTTCCCCCCACGGGGTCTCTCACCTCTAACTGGCACCCAAACAGGTGGGAGGCTATTCCAAAGTTGCGGCAGTGGAAGTGGTGGCACCCTGCTATCAGTAAGCAGCAGTGTCACCGGAGGCTGGGGTCCAAGGTAAGCTGGGGCCACTCAGGTAGGCCCCGATGGGGGGGGGAGGGGTCAGGGAGGGAGGTGATTGGTAGGACAGGGTGGGGGTGGGTTCTAACCCTTTCTGATGGAGGTGCTGCCACTCCCTGGACTCCGCGGTGCCTGAATATCCCTGTACATGGTGCCCGGCCACCAGTGCATACTTCCACACGTTGTGGTAATGCCATCCTGTGGCTGCAGGAATGCCAGCAACAATGGGCGGAGGCCAATAAGTGGCCATTAATTGTCCATTTAAGCATCTCAATTGGACCAAGGATTGGCGGGCGTTTCGACACACATCCCACCACTGGTAAAATACCAGCAGAGGTGTTTCCGCAATGGGCTGATGCGCCCCCAGCGCCACCCAGACCAATTTCACGCCTCCCAGGGTTGGCGGGGGTGGGGCAAGGGAGGGAGTTGTGTGAAATTCCAGTCACAATGCAGAAGAAAAATGGTAGAAATTAAATTTTTTCTCAGTACATTTGTGTGTTGGGTATCGAGGGGATTATGTTTTTGGCTATCTGCAAGTGTGGTCAGACTGAATGTTTAGACCTCGTGTGTGGCCTTAGCAGATGCGTAAATATTCTCAATGGTTAATTATCAGAGGGTGCGGCAGCAATCTGGCTCACAGCAAGACCAACCCCTCCCTGTCCCTCCCAACTTGACCAGGAGAACTCCAGTGGTTTGAATACACACACACACACATACTGACACTCACACACACACACTCAGACACACACACACACGCACACACATACTGACACTCATACACACACACTCAGACACACACACACACACACATACTGACACTCACACACACACACACTCAGACACACACATACTGACACTCATACACACACACTCAGACACACACACATACTGACACTCACACACACACACACACTCAGACACACACACACGCATGCACACACACAGACACACAGACACATACTGACACTCACACACACACACATACTGACACTCACACACACACACTCAGACACACACACATACTGACACTCACACACACACACACACTCAGACACACACACACACACGCATGCACACACACACACACACACTGACACACACACCCACACACGCATGCACACACACAGACACACAGACACATACTGACACTCACACACACATACTGACACACACACACACACACATACTGACACACACACACTCAGACACACACACACACGCATGCACACACTGACGCATGCACACACAGACACACACAGACACACACACACACTGACACACACACACACACAGACGTTCACACACACACACACACTCACCCACACAGACATTCACACACACACACACACAGACACACACACAGACAGACATATATACACACAGACACACACACGCGCTCACACACAGACATTCACACACACACACTCACACACACAGACATTCACACACAGACACACATACACACACACACACACACACAGGCAGACACACGCACACACAGGCACACTCTCTCACACACACAGTCACACTCTCACACACAAACACATACATTCTCACACACACACACAGACACTCACACACAGACACACACACAGATAGACAGACACACATAGGCAGACACGCGCACACACAGGCACACTCTCTCACACACACAAACACGCACACTCTCACACCCACACACATACTCTCACATACACACACACTGACACAAACACACAGACACATATACAAACACACACACACAGACACACACACACAGACACACACACTGACACACAAAGAGATACGCATTGAGACAGACAGACACATACACACACACACTGACACACTCACGCACACTGAGACACACACTCACTCACACACATGGAGACACACACACACACGCCAAACAGCTGCACACTGACAATTCTCAGGGGCATTGTCTAATGTGTTGAATTACAGAGGTTGAATTTGGCAATAAGGAAACCCACAGCAGCTCATGTCAAAAGTTTGGAGACTGATGCATTCCACATGTTGTTGTTTTTGTTTGAGATCCCTCTGTCTTTGGGCGTGCCCAAAGGAGATGGGAGACCTGAAACTACCTGATGAGTTTATTTTTACTGAGTAATGATGACCTGATTGCTGTCAGTGTGGCAGAGCCATTGTAGCTGGAAGGGCAGACAGTCTGTTCACGTTTGGGGGAGAGCGGCTATATTTGGAAATATCATGGCTGGCTTACACACAAACTGAGCATTGACCTGGAATTGCATGTTGATGGGAAACAGTCACATCAGACTTTGTGTTCAGGCTCTTTCACAGAGTAAACTCCGAGCGCCCTCATATAGTTTACATTTCAGCTTTTGTGGTGGTGGCTCATGGCTGCTCCTTGATTGATAGGTGACATTTTATCAGTAATCAGCAGTCAAAACAATGCCAAAATGTACAGCGGACGGGCTTGGGTCATTTGTTTTTGCTGTTTAACTGGAGTGATGAGGCCCAACTAAAGCATTGAAATGGTCCATTATTTCTGATTTGATTTTGATTTGATTTATTATTGTCACATGTGTTAGTATACAGTGAAAAGTATTGTTTCTTGCGCGCTATACAGACAAAGCATACCGTTCATAGAGAAGGAACAGAGAGAGTGCAGAATATAGTGTTACAGTCGTAGCTAGGGTGTAGAGAAGTCATTCAAAAGTCTGACAGCAGCAGGGAAGAAGCTGTTCTTGAGTCAGTTGGTACGTGACCTCAGACTTTTGTATCGTTTTCCCGACGGAAGAAGGTGGAAGAGAGAATGTCCGGGGTGCGTGGGGTCCTTAATTATGCTGGCTGCTTTGCCGAGGCAGCGGGAAATGTAGACAGAGTCAATGGATGGGAGGCTGGTTTGACTGAGACAGCTGTGTAATGAGTGAAAGTCTGTCACCATTTAACATCTCCAAGTTGCTAAGGAAGCCTGATGAATGCTTTCTGTTAGCCTTCTGGAGCACGCACACTCCCTCTCTCCCTGTAGGACACACCCAGAGATTGAGAGCATAGGTATGGAATTGGCAGCTGCACAGGCTCTGGGGCAGTCGAGCACAAGAGCTGCCAAAACCCCGCAGCTAATCTCATCTTTAAAATTAGGTTTTTGGAATTATTGTCAAGTCGGTCTGTCCTTGAAGTCACAGATGTCCCGACTTCTGCAATGGCAGCATGGAGAGCAAGCACGAGAGAAATGGAGAGTGCTTGTCAAAGAGAAGCAAAGGAGAAGATACTGAGCTCCAGAAGCAAAGGGAAAGAGGGAAATAAAGAGGAAAATGGAGAAATTAAGGGCGGGATTGTTCCAGCCGGCCTGCGGGGGGGTTTGGTGGCGGGTTTGGTAAGTCTGGCAGCAGCCAAAAACGTGGAAACCCGCCAGAGTGAAATCCCATTGCAATTCTCCCAATGGCGGGTCGCTCTTCCCATTGGCAGGTGGTGCAAACTCCATTTGCATTAACTTGCATCTCATGAATGCTCAATAAAACAGCTGTCACTACCCCCCCCCCCCCAACATTCCCCACCCCGCCGCCACCCTGCCCCCCCCCCCCCCGCCCCAGCATCCCGTCAGGCCGTTCAATCTTATGTCACGCCAGCGGGAATTTACATTGGTCAAAAACCTGATTGCCAATGAGTGATATGTACAGAGTGGTCCTCAGTTCACCAGAGACTTTGGGGTGAGTACAACAGCTTTCTGCCACAGTGCTGCGCTGCTGCTGATGCGCCGTTCCCCACTCTGCTGGGGCAGACCGGTTCCTGCCTCCATGCTGAGCTGGTCTTCATGGACAGCATTGTGCTGCTGGACCCATGGACCCTCCTGTGTCACCGAGCCAGATCAGTACAGCGCCTGGCATTGGAGGGTACAGGGGCCTCCTTCCCCCAGTGCCACACAGCAATGTTTATCTGGACAGCATTGTGCTGCGGGACTCATGCAGCCAACGCAACAAAGGTCTGAAGTTTGACCAGGGGTGGAGCATGGGGTGAGGCCAGGATGAAGGGGGTGCGAGGCAAGTGGGAGGCAGTGTGGAATGAGAGCTGTGTAGGAGGATGGGGGGAAGGGTGAGGACTCGCAATGGCACACAGAGAAACAAGGGTGTGGATGAAGAGGATTAACAATGTGAGACAGAGGGAAGATCGAGGGGAGGGAAGTTGGATCTCGATGTAACTGCATGAAAATCTCAGCAACAAGGGGGTAAAATGGACAGCACATCATTTACTGGCAGGGGATGGACAAAGACTCCAGGTGTGATGAGCAGAGGTCCAAATGGGACATGGGCACCTCACAGGTGATGGACTTAAAGTTGAAGTTTATTTATTAGTGTCACAAGTAGACTTACATTAACACTGCAATGAAGTTACTGTGAAAATACCCTAGTCGCCACACTCGGGCACCTGTTCGGATACACTGAGGGAGAATTTAGCATGGCCAATGCTAAATTGGGTTTAAATTGGGTTTAAACTAGTTTGGCAGGGGGTTGGGACCCAAAGCAGTCGGGAGTCAGAAGAGAAGGTTGAGGACAGCACAGAAATTAAAGAGAACACGTTAAGGGAATCGGGCAGGCGAGGTTCCCAGAGCGGAAATCTCCGTCGGCCTTGCGCGTGATTTTATGATCTCGCTCGAGCGAGGCAGTAATATCCCGCCCGATGAATCAGTCCCATTAGAGCCTGCGGATGTACTGGTGACCCCACAATGAATGTTAGATATAAAAAGTAAATGAGTTTATTTATTAGTCACAAGTAGACTTACATTAACACTGCAATGAAGTTACTGTGAAAATCCCCTAGTCGCCACACTCTGTTCAGGTACACTGAGTGAGAATTTAGCATGGCCAATGCACCTAACCAGCACGTCTTTCAGGCTGTGGGAGGAAACCGGAGCACCCGGAGGAAACCCATGCAGACATGGGGAGAACGTGCAAACTCCACACAGACAGTGACCAAAGCCGGGAATCGAACCTGGGTTCCTGGGGCTCTGAGGCAGCAGTGCTAACCACTGCGTCACCCTGACGCCTGGGAGCAGAGTGATGAATTGAGGAACAGACTTATTCGTGAGGCTGCTAACAGTTTCCCTCTGGGTTGCTGACACCTGCAGGGTCTGGTAAGGATAGGTGGGCTGGAGAAGGGGATGTGAGTGTCCTGGACCGGTGTTTAAATATGACGGCGAGACTTTCAACCCATCAGCTGAGAGCGGGCAGATAAATCAGCTGCCGACCTGCCAGGAGGGTCAGAGGGCAACTCTGACTGTGCATAATTAATGAGCTTCCAAGCAGACTCTGGCACGGGATCCCACTATTCTGGTTAGTGGGATAGGCACCATCGGAGCCTCCCACCACTGCATTTAGTCTCAAAATGAGAGAATTCTGCCCTAAGCGAGGATAGAGAGCAAGAGAAGAAAAAAGTTCAAAGGAGGAGGCAATGATACAGCAGAACAAAGAGGAACAAAGGAAGCTGAAGGAAAAGGGTGTGAATGCCAACAATGTGAGTTTTACTGAGATTCCTAGCAGATTTTCTGTATGTGGAGATGCCGGCATTGGACTGGGGTAAACACAGTAAGAAGTCTCACAACACCTGGTTAAAGTCCAACAGGTTTATTTGGCAGCAAACGCCACTAGCTTTCGGAGCGCTGCTCCTTCGTCAGGTGGAGTGGGAGACCTGCACTCATAACTGGCTGTGTGGAAGAGGCAATGAGAAATGTCCCTGACAAAGCCTGGACCAAAAATGCTAGAGACGGTGAAGCCAATAAAGTTGAATTGCCTGTGTGCGCGATAGGATCTCTTGGTGTTCAATAAGAGATTAACGACATGTATAATGTGCACCTATCAGTCTGAACCTAGACAACCTTTGAAATTGTAGTACTTCAGCCCATTTTAATCGGCAAAAGCAAAAATAAAATAATTGCTCATGAAGACCGGTCTAAATGGAAAGAAAATGTTACATTTTGAAACCTCTTTCAGTCTTCTGTAAATATTAATTTGTACAGATAGAATCATAGAGGTTTACAGCATGGAAACAGGCTCTTCGGCTCAACTTGTCCATGCTGCCCCTTTATTTAACCTCTAAGCTAGTCCCAATTGCCCACGTTTGGTCCATATCCCGCTATATCCGTCTTACCCATGTAACTGTCTAAGCGTTTTATAACAGACAAAATTGTCCCCGCCTCTACTACTACCTCTGGCAGCTTGTTCCAGACACTCACCTCCTCTGTGTGAACAAATTGCCCCTCTGGACCCTTTTGTATCTCTCCCCTCTCACCTTAAACCTATGCCCTCTAGTTTTAGGCTCCCCTACCTTTGGGAAAAGATATTGACTATCTAGCTGATCTATGCCCCTTATTATTTTATAGACCTCTATAAGATCACCCCTAAGCCTCCTACGCCCCAGAGAAAAAAGTCCCAGTCTATCCAGCCTCTCCTTATAACTCAAACCATCAAGTCCCGGTAGCATCCTAGTAAATCTTTTCTGCACTCCTTCTAGTTTAATAATATCCTTTCTATAATAGGGTGACCAGAACTGCACACAGTATTCCAAGTGTGGCCTTACCAATGTCTTGTACATCTTCAACAAGACATCCCAACTCCTGTATTCAATATTCTGACCAATGAAACCAAGCATGCTGAATGCCTTCTTCACCACTCTGTCCACCTGTGACTCCACTTTCAAGGAGTTATGAACCTGTACCCCCAGATCACTTTGTTTTATAACTCTTCCCAACACCCTACCATTAACTGAGTAAGTCCTGCCCTGGTTTGGTCTACCAAAATGCATCACCTCGCATTTATCTAAATTAAACTCCATCTGCCATTCATCAGCCCACATGCCCAATTGATCAAGATCTAGTTGCAATCCGAGATAACCTTCTTCACTGTCAACTATGCCACCAATCTTGGTGTCATCTGCAAACTTACTAACCATGCCTACTAAATTCTCATCCAAATCATTAATATAAATGACAAGTAACAGTGGACCCAGCACTAATCCCTGAGGCACACTGCTGGTCACAGGCCTCCAGTCTGAAAAACAACTCTCTACAACCACCCACTGTTTTCTGTCATCAAGCCAATTTTGTATCCATTTAGCTACCTCACTCTGGATCCCATGAGTTTTATCCTTGTGCAACAAACTACCATGCGATACCTTGACAAAGACCTTGCTAAAGTCCATATAGATAACATCAACTGCACTGCCCTCATCTACCTTCTTGGCTACCCATTCAAAAAACTCAATCAAATTTGTGAGACATGATTTTCCACTCACAAAGCCATGCTGATGTCCTTAATCAGTCCTTGCAACTCTAAATGCCTGTAGATACTGTCTCTCAAAATATCTTCTCACAATTTACCCACTACAGATGTGAGGCTCACCGGCCTGTAGTTCCCACACTTTTCCCTTCAGCCTTTCTTAAACAAAGGCACAACATTTGCCACCCTCCAATCTTCAGGCACCTCACCTGTGATGATCGATAATTCAAAATCTCTGCGAGGGGACCTGCAATTTCCTCCCTAGCCTCCCACAGTGTCCCGGGGATTTATCTACCTTGATGCACTATAAGACTTCCAACACCTCCTTCTCTGTTGTAAGTACACTCCTCAAGACATGGACTTCTATCAACCACTTCCTCTGATGTTTTGAGAGATCCTTTGGAAATATGCCTAGCTTGGGAATCACTCACATTCTAGACTCCCAGTCATGTCCCCAGTTGTATTACCTGGACTGTCTCTGTTTAGCTTCAATGTCACAACAGCTGGCAAAATACATTCTAGAAACCATGTGTCTATTTTGTCAAACATGTCACAGATGGCTAGAAAGCTGGTTAGCAGGCAGGAAACAAAGAGTTGGCATTAATGGGCCTTTTTCCAATTGGCAGGCAGTGACTAGTGGGGTTCCATAGGGATCTGTGCTAGGACCCCAACTGTTCACATTATATATTAATGATTTGGAAGAGGGAACTAAATGTATTATCTCCAGATTTGCAGATGATACAAACTTGGGTGGGAGGGTGAGCTGTGAGGAGGATGCAGAGATGCTTCGGTGTGATTTAGACAGGCTGCGTGTGTATACTGCATGGCAGACGCAGTATAATGTGGATAAATGTGAGGTTATCCACATTGGTAGCAAAAATAGGAAGGCAGATTATTATTTGAGTGGGTGTAAATTGAGGGAGATAGATACTCAGTGAGACCTTCGTGTCCTCGTGCTTCAGTTACTGAAAGTAAGTGTGCAGGTACAGCAGGCAGTAAAGAAGGCAATGGTATGTTGGTCTTCATAGCAAGAGGATTTAAAAACAGGAATGGAGATGTTTTACTGCAATTGTATAGGGCGTTGGTGAGGCCTCACCTGGAGCATTGTGTGTAGTTTTGGTGTCCTTATATCAGGAAAGATATCCTTGCTATAGAGGGAGTACAGTGAAGGTTTACCAGGCGGATTCCTGGGATGGCAAGTCTGTCATATGAAGAGAGACTAAGTCAGTTAGGATTATATTCACTGGAGTTTAGAAGAGTGAGCCGGGATATCATAGGAACTTATAAAATTCTAACAGGGTTAGACAGGGTAGACTCAGAAAGAATGTTCCCGATGGTGGGGGAGTCCAGAACTAGGGGGTCATACTTTGAGGATAAGGGGTAAACCTTTTAGAACTGAGGTGAGGAGAAATTTCTTCACCCTGAGGGTGGTGAATGTGTGGAATTCACTCCCACAGAAAGTAGTTGAGGTCAAAACATTGTGTGATTTCAAGAAGGAATTAGATATAGCTCTTGGAGCCTAAGGGATCAGGGGATATGGAGGGAAGGTGGGATGAGGGTATTATTTGGTAATCAGCCATGTTCAAAATGAATGGTGGAGCAGGTTCGAAGGGCTGAATGGACTATTCCTGCTTCTATTTTCTATGTTTCTATGAGTACAAACAAACTAACCAATGAAGATTATGGTGTAATATTGCAAGTACATGCCTCTCTGATTTAACCTGAAATGTTTCTACTGGGATGGTTTGTAAGGGTCAGAGGTCTGTGTTCTGATACTGGAACAAATATTTAAACACCCTTTTGAATTTTCCTGTTTTTAAAAATTTTTTACTCCATCCTTAAAGTTACAAAGTTACTCAGAATGGACCAGGCAAACCCAAATCCAAACTTGCTACAAAAAACAAATTCAAAATCCAATTGAATCCAATTCAAGGTTCCTGCAAGAGAGACAAACAAGATCAAGATGAGGGGAGGCGATGGCCTTAGTGGTGTTATTGCTAGACTATCACTCCAGAAACTCAGCTAAAGATCTGGGGACCTGGGTTCAAATCTTGCCACGGCAGTTGGTGGAATTTGAATTCAATAAAAAATATCTGGAATTAAGAATCTACTGATGGCCATGACATTGTCAAATGTCAAAGAAACCCATCTGATTCACTAATGTCCTTTAGGGAAGGAAATCTGCAGTCCTTACCTGGTCTGGCCTACATATGACAGTAAGAAGTTTAACAACACCAGGTTAAAGTCCAACAGGTTTATTTGGTAGCAAAAGGCACACAAGCTTTCGGAGCTGCAAGCCCCTTCTTCAGGTGAGTGGGAATTCTGTTCACAAACAGAGCATATAAAGACACAAACTCAAGTTGAGTTTGTGTCTTTATATGCTCTGTTTGTGAACAGAATTCCCACTCACCTGAAGAAGGGGCGTGCAGCTCCGAAAGCTTGTGTGGCTTTTGCTACCAAATAAACCTGTTGGACTTTAACCTGGTGTTGTTAAACTTCTTACTGTGTTTACCCCAGTCCAACGCCGGCATCTCCACATCATGTCTACATATGACACCAGAGCCACAGCAATGTGGTTGACTCTCAACTACCCTCTGAAATAGCCTAGCAAGCCACTTTGTTTGAGGGGAACTAGGGATGGGCAATAAATGCTCGCTTGCCAGTGACACCCATGTCCCACGAATGAGTTAAAAAAAATCCAAGCTGACAAGATCATAGATATAATAGAAATCTACAATGCAGAGGGAAGGCACTTGGCCCATCAAGTCCGCACCGACTTTCTGACAGAGCGTCTTACCCAGGTCCTATCCCTGTAACCCCGTGTATTTATTCCCATGTTAATCCCCTGACACATCTTGGGACACTAAGGGGCAATTTAGCATGGCCAATCCACCTAACCTACATCTCTTTGGACTGTCGAAGGAAACTGGAGCAACCCGAGGAAACCCACGCAGACACGGGGAGAACATGCAACTCCACACAGATAATCAGCCATGGCCGGAATTGAACCCCGGTCCTTGGCGCTGTGAGGCAGCAATGCTAACCACTATGCCCCCCCCATCTTGGATTTGATCTGATGCTTGATCTCAGCCAAAAGGCCGAGAAGCCTTTTCAGATTTAATCTCCCTCTTTTCGCTCCTACCAATGCTGATTATTGCTGCTAAATAATCTCTATCACAAGGACCACTCTCAGGTAACCCCTGTTAGAGTGACCTCCCTTCACATTGCAGCTAGGGTGGCACAGTGGTACAGTGGTTAGCATTGCTGCCTCACAGCACCAGGGACTTGGGTTCGATTCCTGGCTGAGGTCACTGTTTGTGCTGCACGTTCTCCCCGTGTCTGCGTGGGTTTCCTCCGGGTGCTCCAGTTTCCTCCCACAGTCTGAAAGACGTGCTGGTTAGATGCATTGGCCATGCTAAATTCTCCCTCAGTGTACCCGAACGGGTGCTGGAGTGTGGCGACTAGGGGATTTTCACAGTAACTTCATTACAGTGTTAATGTAAGCCTACTTCATAGATTCATCATAGAAACCCTACAGTGCAGAAAGAGGCCATTTGGCCCATCAAGTCTGCACCGACCACAATCCCACCCAAGCCCTACCCCCATATCCCTACATATTTATCCACTAATCCCTCTAACCTACACATCTCAGGACACTAAGGGCAATTTTAGCATGGCCAATCAACCTAACCCGCACATCTTTGGACTGTGGGAGGAAACCAGAGCACCCGGAGGAAACCCACGCAGACACGAGGAGAATGTGCAAACTCCACACAGACAGTGACCCAAGCCGGGAATCGAACCCAGGTCCCTGGAGCTGTGAAGCAGCAGTGCAAACCACTGTGCTCCCGTGCCACCCTACTTGTGATACTAATAAATAAACTTTAAAGCAGGTAGTCCCTGTTAGAGTGACCTCCCTTCACATTGCAGCTAAAGACAGGCCCGATGACTGTGTAACATATACATATTGTTCCATTTTTGCGTGGTCAGTGCAGAGGGAGCCCAGACCTATTTCCTGTTTCAGGAGTTGATGAAGCCAGTTCAGCACCTCAGTCACCAGCCCAGCTGAGATCACGCACACACTCTTTTATAAAAGTAGGATTTACGCACCCCTTTGTTCTCCTGTGAGAAAAATCTGAGATCAATTTGGTGATTTCACAGAATACACGCAAGAACAAATTACAGGTACTAACGATATTTTCATCTGCAACTTGGCAAGTACAATCAAAGTGTCTGCCAGCGCTTAATTCTCCCCACCCTCCCATCACTCTGCTTCTCGCACTGGTATTTTAATCAGGATTTACTGCAGGGCGTGTGAGGATTTAATAAGACATCTACTTGCCATAACCGGTCTGTCAGAAATTTTGTGATTGTCATGACTGCATAAGCCCTTAATTACAGCCTCCTGTACAATGCGATCCAAAAAGAAAATAAAACAACAGCATTATATGTGAGATAACAACATTTATACTTATTCGTTGCTGCTAAAATGGTAATAATCTACTTTGGAAGAATGGTGCAGAACAGCAGAGAGGACATCTAAAATTGAATCAGACTAATTTTATATTGAGGCATATACAAAGTTTGTTGGTGCTTTTTTTTTATGAGTCATAATTGATGACAAGTAGGAATTGTAGAGCGTTCAATGGAATCCAGAGGATCTCAATGTTAACCCAAGCACTGCCTGAAATCATAAGCAATAGTTCCTCAGCAGCAGTGTCAGATTTTGGCAGCCGTATAATCTACTGTGTCCACTCTCTTTTTATTTTTGTTCCCCAATACTATGAGATGTTAACTGCACAGCAGAAAGCCATCGGGCTTTTTCCTCCTGAATTCCGAAAGTAATCCCAATGCCTCGTGCTCTCCATGCAGTTTTATAATTCTCTGCTTCAGATGGTTATCCAACTCACCCTTGAAGGATACGAATGGCTTCTGCTTCAGTCACTCGCTGCAGAAAAAAACATTCCTCGCTCCCACAACCCTTGTGGCACGGTGGCACAGTGGTTAGCACTGCTGCCTCACAGTGCCAAGTACCGGGTTCGATTCCTGGCTTGGGTCACTATCTGTGTGGAGTCTGCAGGCTCTCCCTGTGTCTGTGAGGGTTTCCTCCGGGTGCTCCAGTTTCCTCCCACAGTCCAAAAGACATGCTGGTTAGGTTGATTGGCCATGCTAAATTGTCCCTTCGTGTCAAAGGGACAAGCAGGGTAAATAGATGGGGTTACGGGGATAGGGCCTGTGTGGGATTGTTGTCAGTACAGGCTTGATGGGCTGAATGGCCTCCTTCTACTCTGTCGGTATTGAATGATCCTGATTTCTCAGTGAACATTGTAAATTAATGGCTTTGGCTTGGAATCAAAAGTTTGTCACTTTCCAGTCAGTCTTTGTGCTCACTGAATTGGAGCAAGATGTAAACTGTGGAAGATTTGTAAAACTGAAAATTAGGGATTTAACCTATTAACCACTTAAATACTGTGACAAAGCAGCCTCAGATGTAAATTGACATAAAGGTGATGTCAATCATCATACAATGTGATGGTAGTGACCAACTGTCCGAGCATACCAAAATCAAGAAGAGTGAGACAGATTATCTAAGACAAGATTGACATAGGCCCAATTCTCCAAGCTGGGATTCTCCCACCTCGCCTGCAGCTGGGATTCTCCCACCTCGCCTGCAGCTGGGATTCTCCGACCTCACCTGCGGCTGGGATTCTCCGACCTCGCCCGCGGCTGGGATTCTCCGACCTCGCTCACGGCTGGGATTCTCCGACCTCACCTGCGGCTGGGATTCTCCGACCTCTCCCGCGGCTGGGATTCTCGGTCCCGCTGCAGTGAATGAAGATTTGGCTGAGCGCCAAATTCTCCATTCTTACTGGCAGTGGTGAACGGGCGTCTGCAAGACCGGAGAATTCCAGCCATAGAATGGGATCTTCCAGCCGCACTCATCCCAAGACTGGAAAATCCCACCCAAGGTTAACGGACCTTTGCAATGTAGGTGTCCCACCCGCTATGATTCCTGTGGTGGGCAGGATGGGAAAATTCGCCCATAGTCTTTGCTTCACATCACATGAAGTAGAAATTCACGGTGAAATGTAACAATTTATTTCATCCTTCAACTGTATTTGAAAACTGATGACAAAATGTTTTTCTATCACTATTAATTACTCCTTTAATTATTAACATGATTGGAAGTTAAGTGTAATTATTAGATGAAGTCAAGGATCAAACTTGTGATCCTCAAGAGGCAATGGTGTTATTGCTGGACTATTAATCCAGAAACTCAGCTAATGTTCTGGGGACCCACGTTCAAATCCTGCCACGGCAGTTAGTGGAATTTGAATTCAATAAAAAATATCTGGAATTAAAAGTCTACTGATGACCATGAAACCATTGTTAATTGTTGGAAAAATCCATCTGGTTCACTAATGTCCTTTAAGGAAGGAAATCTGCCGTCCTGGCCTACATGTGACTCCAGAGCCACAGCAACTGCCCTCCAAGGACAACTAGGGATGTGCAATAAATTCTTGCCAGCCAGCAACGTCCAGGTTCCACAAATGAATAAAAAAAGATGGCATCTGCGGTTATTGGATTAGACTCATCAGTTAAAGATGTGCTGGTTAGGTGCATCGGATATGCTAAATTCCCCCTCAGTGTACCCGAACAAGCGCTGAAGTGTGGTGACTAGGGGATTTTCACAGTAACTTCATTGCAGTGTTAATGTAAGCCGACTTGTGACACTAATAAATAAACTTTAAAATTTATTTAAAGTGCTTATTTTCTTTGCAGAGACATATTCATTAAAAAGGACCTAATGCAAACAAGTAAAATGTACAAAATCACAAGTTCCACAGTTCAAAAAAATCACATCAAACTGCTTAGCCAGAGCAACATATTTACAGAAGTTAGGCTGAATAGTCTGTACCAGCGCTGTAAGTTGTTTGGCGTTGATTGTAACTCTGTGCTGTCATTAACAATTCAAGGATATTATCTTGAGTGGGGATGTTAAGGAACTGTCGGTGGTAAACATGTTTGCTTCAGAACCAAAACAATATTTTTTCCATGCTAGATTGTCACTGACGATAAACTAAGGCAACAGATCAGAGTAAAGTTTCACTCATTGTTTGAGGCAGCTTCAATGCTGTGAAGAATGGGGATTCCAGCTGTTTAATGAGCATGTGGGAGATGCTGGTAAGGGCATTGCCCATGAGACTGAATTGCCACACATCTTGTTGCTCTGTCAAGGCCCTTTAATTAGTCCTTAGCCTGTATACCTTCTGTAAAGGATGAATTCTTATCTTTCTTCTTGCTGTTGCTTTGATGTCTGACGAGTGACCAAAGTGAGGAGTTAACTCACAGAAAACATTTCTGAAACCTCAGACGTAGGAAAGCCAGTGAGGGTCTGGACAACGGAATGTAACCTTGTTTATCTGTAATAAAAATGCACTTGGGGTTTGAGATGCTTTCGTGTGCAAGTTTACAATTAAGAGGTTTATAGGATTGTTATTTTTTGGGACAGTGTCTTTAATTTAAGGTAAAACTAAAGGGGGGTCATGTGACCTCTTCTGAAATCTGCCTGACAACACGCCTGGGTGGATAGATTGTTGGAGATCAGAGGGCGCCCCGGTTCTTTTACCGGAAAGAAGGGGCAAGGTGTTTTCCCTTGGAGACAATGGCAGCAGCTTGTGTGCTAATCGTGGATAGACTGTGAGTCCTAGAAAACTGTTGAAGATGTTGGGTTATATTTCCACAGTAACTTCATTGCAGTGTTAATGTAAGCCTACTTGTGACTAAAAAATAAACTTTACTTTAATTCTTAAAACTGTCCATTTTGCTTCAAGATGAAAGAGAGTTGGGCTCTCAAGGACTGCTAATCAGCATCTCTACCTGGATAAAAGGCCCATGTGATTCTTGTTGCCATAGAAATGCTGTCCGAGGGGACCATGAAAACTCACAGGCATGGTTAATCTGCCAGAGTCTGGGAGAGAGAGTGAGAACATGAAAAGGCCAAAATCTTTCTGATTCAACATGCTGGAATGCGGCTGGAAGTGACTGCTCGGATTGAAAACAGCAAATCTGTAAGGAGCTGAAGCAACACTCAAGACAAAGCAGCCCAATTGCTACCCCATCTGCCACATTCTACATTCACTCCCTCCACCCCTGATGCACAGTGGCAGCAGTGTGTACCATCTATAAGATGCATTGCAGCAACTCAACAAGGCTGTTTCAACACCACCTTCCAAACCCATGACCTCCACCATCTCGAAGGACAATGGCAGCAGATGCATGGGAGCACCACCACCTGCAAGTTCCCCTTCAAGCAAGACACCATCACTATCGCTGGGTAAAAATCCTGGATCGCCCTTCCTAACAGCACTTGGGTGGACCTGCATCACATTCACTGCAGCAGTTCAAGAAGTGGAGATGCCGGTGTTGGACTCGGGTGGGCACAGTAAGAAGTCTCACAACGCCATGTTAAAGTCCAACAGGTTTATTTGGTAGCACGAGCTTTCATCAGGTGAGTGGGGCAGCGCTCCGAAAGCTCGTGCTACCAAATACACCTGTTGGACTTTAACCTGGTATTGTGAGACTTCTTACTGCAATTCAAGAAAGCAGCTTCCCACTTTCTCAAGGTTAATTAGGATGGGTAATGAATGTTGGCTTAACCTGTGATCCAAATTGTGTGAAAGGATACAAAAACAGAAATGAGGCTGGAAGATTTGCCTAGCTTGCACTGGGGGCGGGGGGGGGGGGAGAGATTTCCAGTAATACCCTCCACATGAAAGTTTAAAAGTTTTATTTATTAATGCTACAAGTAGGCTTACATTAACACTGCAATGAAGTTACTATGAAAACCTCTGAGTCGCCACACTCCGGTGCCTGTCCGGGTACACTGAAGGAGAATTTAGCATGGCCAATGCACCTAGCCAGCACGTCTTTCAGACTGTGGGAGGAAACCGGAGCACCCGGAGGAAACCCACGCAGACATGGGGAGAACGTGCAAACTCCACACAGACAGTGACCCAAGCCGGGAATCGAACCCAAGTCCCTGGTGCTGTGAGGTTACCAGTGCTAACCACTAAGGACAGTTCTGGGCTGAGAAAGGAAATGAAGAGAAGTAAATCCTCAGGAGACTAGATTTATTCTGGACCGATTTCACGAAAATTGATTGTCTACTTGAAGGGCAGTGTAATGCAAACTGATGCAATATGTTTTCATGATTGTGCTAAAATAAAAAGGGATATTCTCTTCTGTAGTTTGAAGTTTAATATTGCCTACAAAGATACTGTTTAGTCATTGGTGCTTTTAGTCCTTTGTTACAGTGAATGTCTTCAAACATTAACCCTTTTGTCCATGCTTAGAACAAAGCTGCATTGAGGTCAGGAGCTGAGTGGCCCTGGCGGAACCCAAACCAAGCGTCAGTGATTAGATTATTGTCAACTAAGCACAACCCCAACCCCCACTAATTACCTTGTTCATTTTCCAATGAGGCCTCCTTTCATTTTGGACTTTTGTTTGACTTGGACTAGACTTGCTCTCAGAAGCAGTCAGACATCAATCTTGTCGGTCAGTGAAGAGGGCCACCTGTGCCAAAGCCTGAGCAACACAGTTGTCCCATATGTTCCATGGTTCATTATCGTCACCAGAGCAGAATACCTAAAAAACACTTTTATATTTTGTTATAATTTGTTGAAGTCAGTTACCGCTCGAGCGTCTCTACGTTTGTCCCAAGTTATTGGATGCATCAGATTTTCACAGGGGGAACAACTTCATTCACATGAAGTGAATTCCAAACTGAAAGTCAAATGAGCCATCACCACAACAGCAACTTGCATTTATATAGCACCTTTCATTGTCGGAAAACATCCCATGGCACTTCACCTGAATGTTAGCAAACAAAATTCGTAACTGAATCATATGAAGGGATATTGGGGCGGGGGAAGGAATACTTGATCAAAGGGATAGACTTTAAGGAGTCCATTAAAGATGGAGAGAGGGCGGCAGAGATGTTTAGGAAGGGAACCCAGAGGTCACGGCCTGCAGAAAGCCCGGCTGCCAATGGTGGGATGATTCAAATCCTGGAACAGCAAGAGGCCAGGATGGGAGGAGTAGAAATGTGAAAGGTTGTAGGGCAGGGGGTGGCTACAGAAATAGCATGGTGGGGGTGGGGGTGGGTTGGGGTGGGGTGGGGGGGGGAGGGGGGAGCCGGGGGGATGTGAGACCACGGGAGGGATGTGAATTTCTCAAAATCCAGACGTCACCAGACCAGGAAGCAACGGGTGGAACTTTGCCATCTTTTTGGCAAAGTGTTATTTTGGGCAGGAAAAGTTGAGGGTAGCTCGCCAGCGGGATGTGTGGGTTTTCCTGCCTTATTTATAAACTGATGGACAAAAAGGAATGTCAGGGGCGGGTCCCACCACATCATGCTGATCAGAGTCCGCCGCATCAGTAACTCAGGGTTCTGAAGGAAGGGCAATGTCAATTAAATTGAAACACCCACCTCCCCCCCTCCTCCTCCATGCACCCCCATTCCCCCCCTTATACTACAGAACTTCCCTCCACCACGGAACTCCCAGCCCTGCTGGGGCTGAAAATTCCCAGCCAAAAATTCCTCCTTATCTCCGTCGGTGGTTAGCACTGCTGCCTCACAGCGCCAGGGACCCGGGTTCGATTCCCGGCTAGGGTCACTGTCTGTGTGGAGTTTGCACATTCTCCCCGTGTCTGCGTGGGTTTCCTCTGGGTGCTCCGGTTTCCTCCCACAGTCTGAAAAACATGACAGTTGGCCTTATTTAGTAAGTAGAATTCTTAAAGCTGGTTTGTACATTTTTGCATCCCTAGACTTAGTCTTCAGTTGAAATGCTTTTAGAAGAACTGTATCCTCTGCTTTACTTTGAGGATGAGTTTTTTAGGTTGTTTTAATCTTCATATTGAAGACAACAGTTCTGTACAGGATCTGGGTTTTTATTAAGTGGAATAAATGATATAGCCACAGAATTATACACTTGTGTGAGAGTGACTTGCATCATAGTCTTTTTAACTGTTTTTTTTCATGATAGTTATTCACAACTTGTTCTTCTTTGTATTTTTATGTATTTTTAGCATTGGCCGTGCTAAACTTTCCCTCAGTGTACCCGAAAAGACGCCTGGAGTGTTGCGACTAGGGGATTTTCACAGTAACTTCATTACGGTGTTAATGTAAGCTTTACTTGTGGCACTAATAAATAATAAAAGGGAGATCCCACATCATTCCCCTGGTTCCAGACTGCCCCCTCCTCCCCCACGAGAGGAAGGGTTCTCCCAGCATCTACCCTGTCAATTCCCCCCTGAGAATCTTGCGAAATCCAAAATAACACGGTAAGGAAGGTAAGAGGAAAGGAAACAAGATAGTGATAGTTGCAGTCAGACACAGAGAAATCCTCCAGCTGGTCACCTTTGGTACAGTTAGTGTGACTCACGCAATGGAGATATTCACCAACCTTGCTCAGACTGCACCTCCTGCTGGCTGATTACTGAATAGCACATACAGCCACCACGAAGGCTGTGTTCTGAGGCATAGTCCAGACAGAAAGAAAATAAGAACCTTTCGACATTAACTCTTCGGCCTGAAGACATTCAAATTTCAAGCGTTGAAACTATCATTCCCGCACATTAAGACAGAATTGTGCAATCAATGCTTATCAATTTTTAACGTGACCTGAACTGATCATAGAATCATAGAATCTCTACAGTGCAGAAGGAGGCCATTTGCACTGACCACAATCTCATCCAGATCCTATTCCCGTAACTCTACATATTTACCCGACTAGTCCCCCCTGACACTAGGACCAATTTAGCATGGCCAATCAACCCAACCTGCACATCTTTGGAATGTGGGAGGAAACCGGGTGGAAACCCATGCAGACACGGGGAGAATGTGTAGACTCCACACAGACAGTGACCCGAGGCCGGAATTGAACCCGGGTCCCTGGCGCTGTGAGGCAGCAGTGCTAACCACTGTAAAAATACATGCAGGGAAACAGCAAATGCAGTAGAGGTATCAGTAAGAATCATTTTTACTTTAAATAGTTCAAAAGAAGGAATAAAACATCCGAAAAGTGACCGTGGACCGGATTTAGCGGGGTTTGCCTGGCTGAGAATGATGAGGAGAGGCGGAGAGAATCAGGTGGGAGTTCTCACTGGACTCTCAACATCTGTAAAACTGTCCCCAGTTACCTTGGGAGTGAGAAGGGCCTGGTACACGAGGCATCAAGTTTCATTAATGAGACACTTAAAGAAATTTATCCCAGAGGCTACCTGAATTTAGTGGTGGCCCAGGGTTTACTGGGGTTCACAGGGTCATCCGAAGGCCCCGCCTAACTTCAGAGAGGTGAGGGGGGGGGGAGGGTGGGGATCCCACATTGACAGGCACTTGGTGCACCATCCTTTCAGCAGGCCTCACAAAGGGAGTCTGCTGAAAGCCACCCCCTACCACCCCAACTCTCCAACAACTCTCTCCCACGACCCGTATCCCACCCTCACTCACCAGCGGCACTCAGTGATCCTGGACCCATCCCTCGGTGCATTACCAACAGCAGCCACCGCTGGTTGGCTGGAGGCTTTTATAGACTCATAGAGAAATACAGCTCAGAAACAGGCCCTTCGGCCCAACTCGTCCCAGCCAGGTTTCCTGAACTGAATTAGTCCCACTTGCCTTTGTTTGGCCCATATCCCTCTAAACCTTCACCTGTCCAAATGTCTTTTAAATGTTGTAATTGTAGCTGCTTCTACCACCTCCTTTACTCTTGCAGACAGGGTTTCTGCCCCCACTGGGGGCCTTGATTGTGTGGGACGCCAGATGCTGTCCAGTGCAAGTGCATTGGGGGAGACCTGTGTCACTGGAACATAGTCTAGCCAATGGTTTCCTGCTCTGTCTGGAATTCCAGGTTTTCTTTTACACTCAGTTACAAGAAGACTTCCTTGTGCAGCTTTTTAGCTTTGGGGCGGTTAGGATGGAGGGCAGGCATTGATAGATGGTCACACAGGGGCAAGGAAATCATGCTTACACCCGGGATTCGTCAATTTTTTTTTGGCAGGTGTTAACTTTGCCCCCTGATTGCCCATGTCTCTGACCACAGGCACACAGGGAATTCCACCCCGGGATGTGCTCCGATAGGTTAAACCAGGGAAGGGAAAGCTGAAGGTTGTAGCTGCCCATTCTCGGGGATAATTATACAGGCGCCACGTTTAGTTGAACCTTAACCCTCTCTGACTAATGAACAAGACAAATGAGCATAATCCATCCAGCCTCCAAGTCTAAATTCAGTTACAGCGACATTTAGATTACAGTTTGTTTAGATTTACTTTCCCATTCTTGTTTTTTGTGGTATTTTCCTGTAACAAAGAGAGCAGCTGCTTAGAATCCCAGAAGGATTAGGCTTTTAACAATCCTACAAATGCACATCAGTTATGTGGTAAAATAGAATTAATCGCGTTTCGGCCCCAATCTCGATATTTGCTGTAAATTAAATGTAAGTACTTAAATCCTCTTTAAAGGGAGGAGACTAGTGTCATTGGCAAAATATAACATCATTAAACAAAATTATATGCAAATTCTAAACATTGCCATAGGCATAGAAAGAACAGACCTATTTACATGATAAAGAACCCCAGAATTCACAATGAATGAAAACTTGGCTAACAAATTGGCCCACTTTTGGTGCCAATTTACTTAACCACCTAAATCACAGTTTCTTAACATGAAGATTATTGGCCTCAGGTGTATCTGTGTGAAAGACCAGACAAATGTTCTGAAAGGCGCATATTAAATGCTGGAGCAGAAGAATTTGTATCACTACATCTAATTACACTCACCAATTTTAAGTTCAATGTCAGCAGAATCTCTGGAGAAATGGCTCCGTGACAAGTGGATAGTGATCGGGTTCTCGAGCTAAAGTTCACCGACCTACACTTTTATTTTGCTCTTAGGTTCCACAGAAGACCCAGTGGCTTCAAGGTTGAAACCTCGGTTTGTGTTATTCAAAGAGATGACGTGGAGAGATACAGGGGCGAATTTTCCCGTTCCGCCTGCCACAGGAATCGGAGCAGGTGAGGGGTGGGCGATGAAAAGATCCGTTGACCTGGAGCGGGTTTTTCCGGTTTCGGAGGGAGCACAGCCAGAAAATCCCGCCCACAATGACAGAACACATCTTTAGTAGAATTGGCTCCTGATTATGTCTGCCTGTTGAATGTGTAAATAAGTGTTGGCTAATAGTCTATGGTTGTTTTTGTGGATGTATGGCTGGAGCGATGGGAGTACAATCCTATCAAAAGTAGGAACAGAAGTAGGCCGTTCAGCCCATCAAACCTACTCCGCCATTCCATTTGAATTACCTTTAGAATTCCCCAGAGCACTGTGGAAGCTCAATCACAGAGCCTGTTCAAAACAGAATTCGCTAGATCTCTGGAGACTAATGACATCAAGTAATATGGAGACAGTGCAGGAAAATAACATTGAGATAGACAATCGACCGTGATCAAATTGAATGACAGAGTAGGCTTTATGGGCTGAATGGCCTACCCCTGTTCCTATCTTTGATAGGATTGTACTCTCATCTCTGCAACCATATATCCACAACAACAACCACAGACTATCAGCTAACACTTACTTACATATTCAACAGGTAGAGATGAAGGGTAGGATTTTCTGGCCCTTCCCGCCGGTGGGATCTTCCAGTCCTGCTGCAGGTTCCCCCACCCCACCCCATCCCCCCTTCACCCTCAACCCCCAATGAGTTGCCGAGTGGCGAGACAGGCAAACCACACAGGACACTGCAAAAGTTGTCAGGACTGGAAGATCCTGTTGGTAGACGATGGTGTGCTGCCTCTGCTGCAGGAAAACATGCCACGGGGGGTCTGGAAAAATCCACCCAAAGAGTACCCAATTTTACTAAAGGCACGTTCTGCATCGGGGGAAACATATTTCACTTGTGTATTGAGGAAAATGAACTTTGTTTGGTTGATTGTGTGGACATTTTGAAATTCCTGTGCTGTATGAATCTTGCTGCTGTAGCCTCATTGATGTGAAGGATGACTGTATGAACGTAAAGCAGTGGATGTGATCCAGGACTGTCATTTTCTGCATCACGTACAAATGCAATGTAGTTTTAAATTAGTTGATTTAATGCAGCAAAACCTATCTGTGCTCCTCATCAAAAGGAAACATCAGAATAAACAGTGTGTTCCCGGAACCTCTCATTGCCAAAATCTCCTGACTGCTTGAGTCAACCTATTAAAAATGTGAAATGTGTATTTGTGCCAGAGGTGGGGATTGGAGGGAGGGTGCGGGGCCAGGGGGGAGGGGTGGGGGTGGGGATTGCGAGGGGTTGGGGGGGGGGCATGCTGAGTGCTGTTAGTCAATAAAAACACAGTAAATGCATCAGAAGGTGATTTTACAGACTGTTTGTAATATATATAAATGATTTGGAGGAAAATGTAACTGGTTTGATTAGTAAGTTTGTGGACGACACAAAGGTTGGTGGATTTGCGGATAGCGATGAGGACCATCAGAGGATACAGCAGGATATAGATCAGTTGGAGACTTGGGCGGAGAGAGGGCAGATGGAGTTTAATCCGGATAAATGTGAGGTAATGCATTTTGGAAGGTCTAATACAGATAGGAAATATACAGTAAAAGGCAGAATCCTTAAGAGTATTGATAGGCAGAGGGATCTGGGTGTACAGGTCACTGAAAGTGGCAATGCAGGTGGAGAAGGTAGTCAAGAAGGCATACGGCATGCTTGCCTTCATTGGCCGGGGCATTGAGTTTAAAAATTGGCAAGTCATGTTGCCGCTTTATAGAACCTTCGGTCGCACTTGGAATATCGTGTTCAATTCTGGTCGCCACACTACCAGAAGGATGTGGAGGCTTTGGAGAGGGCATTTACCAGAATGAGGTGAGGTTGCAGAAGCTTGGTTTGTTCTCACTGGAACGACGGCGGTTGAGGGGCAACCTGACAGAAGTCTATAAGATTATGAGGGGCATGGACAGAGTGGATAGTCAGAAGGTTTTTCCCAGGGTGGAAGAGTCAATTACCAGGGGCATAGGTTTAAGGCGCGAGGGGCAAGGTTTAAAGGAGATGTATGAGGCAAGGTTTTACACAGAGTTTGGGGGGTGCCTGGAACTCGCTGCAGGGGGAGGTAGTGGAAGCAGATACGATAGTGACTTTTAAGGGGCATCTTGACAAATACATGAATAGGATGGTAATAGAGGGATATGGTCCCCAGAAGGGTAGGAGGTTTTAGTTCAGTTGGGCAGCATGGTCGGTGCAGGTTTGGAGGGCCAAAGGGCCAGTTCTTGTGCTGTAATTTTCTTTGTTCTTTGTTCTTGGTAGTTATCACATTTTAGGGACAGCCTGTGAAGTATATTTTGGCAAACTACTGTTCCTTCGCGAAACTGGTTCATAAGTGAATCAATTCCCTCCTATTTTTGGGCAATGTCTGGACATTGAGATTATCTCGGGACTTTCTGATCAATTTAATCAGGCAATTATCCTTCCAGCTTTTGTCGTCTTGGAATCGCTTGTTGTCGGTCTCTGCCTTTGTGTGCTAATGGTGTTTCTCCAGAATAGGCTGGCATTCTCGAGGTTTTTAACAGCCCCATGAGCACTTTTTGATTTGATTTGATTTGATTTATTATTGTCACATGTATTAGTAGACAGTGAAAAGTATTGTTTCTTGCGCGCTATACAGACAAAGCATACCGTTCATAGAGAAGGAACGGAGAGAGTGCAGAATGTAGTGTTACAGTCATAGCTAGGGTGTAGAGAAAGGTCAACTTTGTGAGAGACCAGATTCCTTCAGATTGTAGTTTCAGATTTTAATAGTTCTGGTGCAATAGAAACATAGAAACTAGGAGCAGAAGTAGCCATTCAGCCCTTCAGGCCTGCTGAACCAATCATTTTGATCATGGCTGATCATCGAATTCCATATCCTGATCCCCCCCCTTCCCCCCATATCCCTTGATCCCTTTAGTTTAACAAAGGTCCGAAGTTTGACCGGGCTGGAGTGTGTGGTGAGGCCACATGGGAGGCCTAACGGAAATAAGGGGGGGGGGGGGGGGGGCGGGGGGGGGGCAGGGGGGCAATGTGGAAGAGGGGTAGTGCAAGGAGGGAGGAAGTGAAGTGTGAGGACCTGCAATGGCACGCAGAGAGACAAGGAGGTGGATGAAGAAGATGAACAATGGGAGGCAGAGGGAAGACCGAGGGGAGGGAAGCCAGATCCCAATATGGCTGCATGAAAAGCTCACAAACAAGGGGGTTAAAAGGGAAAGCACATCATTTACTGGAAGGGGATGGACAAAGACTCTGGATGAGGTCCAAGTGGGGCATGGCACCTCACAGGTGATGGACTTTAAGTTAAAGTTTATTTAAAGTTATAGTTTATTTATTAGTGTCACAAATAGGCTTACATTAACACTGCAATAAAGTTACTGTGAAAATCCCCGAGTCGCCACACTCCGACACCTGTTCGGGTACACTGAGGGAGAATTTAGCATGGCTAATGCACCTAACCAACATGTTTTAGTCCCAAGAGTATATCTAATTTCTTCTTGACATCACACAATGTTTTGGCCTCAACTACTTTCTGTGGTAGTGAATTCCACACATTCACCAGTCTCTGGGTGAAGGAAATAGTACACTTGCAAGGGGTGGCACAGTGGCACAGTGGTTAGCACCGCTTCCAGGGACCTGGGTTCGATTCCCTGCTTGGGCCACTGTCTGTGCTGAGTCTGCACATTCTCCCCGTGTCTGCGTGGGTTTCCTCCGGGTGCTCCGGTTTCCTCCCACAGTCTGAAAGACGTGCTGGTTAGATGCATTGGCCGTGCTAAATTCTCCCTCAGTGTACCCGGACAGAGTGTGGCAACTAGGGGATTTTCACAGTAACTACATTGCAGTGTTAATGTAAGCCTACTTGTGACCAATAAATAAACTCATTTACTTTTTATATCTAACATTCATTGTGGGGTCACCAGTACATCCGCAGGCTCTAATGGGACTGATTCATCGGGCGGGATATTACTGCCTCGCTCGAGCGAGATCATAAAATCACGCGCAAGGCCGATGGAGATTTCTGTTCTGGGAACCTCGCCCGCCCGATTCCAGGGGAAAGGCGGGGGGGTCGGGGGGCGGGGGGGGGGGGGGGGGGGGGGGGGGGGGAGTCGGGGGGGTGGGGGGGGGGGTGGTTGGGGTGATAGAGCTTCAGCCATCGCATTTGTTGGAAGCAGCTTCCTCCAATAAGTTTAACCTCTCCTAACAACCCCTGAGCGATGATTGATGGGTAGTTGATATAATGTGACGGTAACAGTGGCTGAGACAGCAGAATTACATTGACTGAAGCAGGTGGTCATGAAAAGATTTAAATCTTTTAAAGATTTATTTACAATAAATAATATTGGACACAAGTCGGTTTTCAAAAGGAAAACTTCTATTCTTGGCAGTGTGGAAACTGGGATGAAAGTTTGAAGTCAGCAGACTTCAGTGCGGTCACTTTTACAGACAGGAATTCTGTCTGCAAAGAACTGGCTGCTTTTCTGCCTGAGGAACTGCATGTGCGGGCAAAACATCCCATTAGGCTTAAAGGCACCACTCCTCAATTTGTGTACAAAACCGCACTTAAAAACTTTCCATATAATTACTGAACCTCGTCACTTATGAAGAACCTGAGACCCTTCGTCCTTTACCATTGCTGAATTAGCCAGAGCTGCAAGATGTGATTGCATGCGAAGTGAATGCTGAATAAATTATTCCCTTTAACACCACAAAGATGCCTTTGTCTAGAGACATTTCTCATAGTCCTGACTTCTATCTTTGTCACCTCATCACTTTCTGAACACAACAACTTCAGTGCAGCTATTACCTTACTGAGAAGCTGTGCCATGAGTGTACCTAGTCCTTTTCACCACACATTATCCTTAGTGCCTGTGATGTGCAAGCTTCTAATCTCAGCCTACCTTCTTCTTGATGTGCACTCCCCAGTCAAGGTATTTATTTATTAGTGTCACAAGTAGACTTACATTAACACTGCAATGAAGTCTCTGTGAAAATCCCCTAGTTGCCACACTCCGGCACCCGTTCGGGTACATGGGGGTAGAATTTAGCCTGGCGAATGCACCTAACCAGACATAGGGAGAACATGCAGACTCCGCACAGACAGTGACCGAAGCTGGGAATCGAACCCGGATCCCTGGCGCTGTGAGGTAACAGTGCTAACCACTGTGCCACCGTGCCGTCCAATCCATGTTTGGATGCTGTGTTATCCTCAAACTGAGGATGCTGTTAAAATCAGCAATAGATCCATTTTCAAACTTAACCTCCTGCCTGAACAGCAAAGCCCTTGGTATATTTTCTCCATTCTCTGCGATCATTCAAGGTCCCGGTAAATGTGTCCATACAATGCCAGGTGGAGAGAGGGCAGCAACATGCAAGTGCATTTCAGCAACCTCGCTTGAATTAGGCACTTGGATCCACTTGCCAAAATTCAATGAAGCTCCAAATGAGACTTGAAGAGGGAAACTCTTCACTGGGTAGCTGAGCCTTCTGGGTCAGCACTGTCAGCAAACAAGGAGGAAGAGCTGACTCCCTTTGGGACATCTCAGTGTTTGTTAGGGGCTTTCTGCTGTCTGTCGATCTAGAGTTGCCACGTGCTCCAGGGTAAACTGGAAGACTGGGAAATGTCTTCTCCGTTTGTCGGACTTGCTGATTTGGCTCCTCTGTCACTGCCGAACACTGGAAAATTTCTAACATGCCTAAAAGATCTAATTAACTCCAGGTAACTTCAAAAATAGTTATCCGTAAGGACAATGAAGCCTCCAGGCACTTTTTATAAACTCATTTTAATGCCTGACTGAGCATTTGCATTTGCCAGTATTTCCCAAGGGTAACTCACCAATAACTAACTCTTTGACCTTTCCACCCAGAACCAAACCAAAAATGTTTTGGGACTGTGATTTTGATTTGATTTGATTTATTATTGTCACATGTTTCAGTACACTGTAAAAAGTATTGTTTCTTGCATGCTTTACAGACAAAGCATACCATTCACAGAGTACCTAGGGGAGAAGGAAAGGAGAGGTCGCAGACTATAGTGTTACAGTCATAGCTAGGGTATAGAGAATGATCAACTTAATATAAGCTAGGTCCATTCAAAAGTCTGACAGCAGCAGGAAAGAAGATGTTCTTGAGTCGGTTGGTACGTGACCTCAGACTTTTGTATCTTTTTCTCGAAAGAAGAAGGTGGAAGAGAGAATGTCCGGGGTGCGTGGAGGCCTTGATTATGCTGGCTGCTTTTCCGAGGTAGTGGGAAGTGTAGACAGAGTCACTGGGTGGGAGGCTGGTTTGAGTGATGGACTGGGCTTCGTTCACGACCCTTTGTAGTTTCTTGCGGTCTTGAAAAGAGCATTCCAGAACCCTCTGACACTACCCCTCGACCCCCACACCCACAAAATCTCTTCCCTCAACTCCTGTCCCCCCCTGCCCCAATCAATAAAATGCAAGTGCAGTAAAATACATGAAGCAGACCTGGAGAATGTTTGCATTAATAATAAATCTATATGTGGGGTGTACCATGCTTAATTGGAACTGCCCCTGGCAGGGGCCTCTATGTTTAACAATCTCAAGACCCCTCTGTTAACCAGCTTCTTCTCGACTGGTTAGGGAATCTCATTCCCCTCCTTAAACAATTCTTCATCAGCCGTGAGCAACTTTGACGTGTGGGACTGTGACTAGGAGGGAAGGCAACAATCTTCCCCTGCTAAACAATGAGTTCACTTCCACTTGGTGCCGTGCATTTACTAACAATCTACTGTCCATCATCTGTCATTAGAAGATAGAATGCTGGAGGGACAGTAACCAGAAATGATTCATTCAGGCTACTGCAGAAAATACGGAGGCAAGGGATTGAGGGTGATTTTGCCGTTTGGATCAGAAATTGGCTAGCTGTAAGAAGACAGAGGGTGGTGGTTGATGGGAAATATTCATCCTGGAGTTCAGTTACGAGTGGTGTAACGCAAGGATCTGTTTTGGGGCCACTGCTGTTTGTCATTTTTATTAATGACCTGGATGAGGGCGTAGAAGGATGGGTTCGTAAATTTGCGGATGACACTAAAGTCGGTGGAGTTGTGGACAGTGCGGAAGGACGTTGCAGGTTATAGAGGGACATAGATAAGCTGCAGAGCTGGGCTGAGAGGTGGCAAACGGAGTTTAATGCGGAAACATGTGAGGTGATTCACTTTGGAAGGAGTAACAGGAATACAGAGTACTGGGCTAATGGTAAGATACTTGGTAGTGTGGATGAGCAGAGAGATCTCGGTGTCCATGTGCATAGATCCCTGAAAGTTGGCACCCAGGTTGATAGGGTTGTTAAGAAGGCGTACAGTGTGTTAGCTTTTATTGGTAGAGGGATTGAGTTTCAGAGCCATGATGTCATGTTGCAGCTGTACAAAACCCTGGTGAGGCCGCACTTGGAGTATTGCGTACAGTTCTGGTCGCCGTATTATAGGAAGGATGTGGAAGCATTGGAAAGGGTGCAGAGGAGATTTACCAGGATGTTGCCTGGTATGGTGGGAAGGTCTTATGAGGAAAGGCTGAGTGACTTGAGGCTGTTTTCATTCGAGAGAAGAAGGTTAAGAGGTGACTTAATAGAGGCATACAGGATGATCAGAGGATTAGATAGGGTGGACAGTGTGAGCCTTCTTCCTCGGATGGTGATGGCTAGCACGAGGGGACATAGCTTTAAATTGAGGGGTGATAGATATAGGACAGATGTCAGAGGTAGGTTCTTTACTCAGAGAGTAGTAAGGGTGTGGAATGCCCTGCCTGCAACAGTAGTGGACTTGCCAACATTAAGGGCATTTAAAGGGTCATTGGATAAACATATGGATGATATTGGAATAGTGTAGGTTAGATGGGCTTTAGATTAGTTTCACAGGTCGGCGCAACATCGCGGGCCGAAGGGCCTGTACTGCGCTGTAATGTTCTATGTTCTATGCGTCATTAACCATGGCTTTTGTGTGGGATAATCAGTAACAGGAATACATTGCCGATAATATGTTTGTAATGTTCCAGAATTGGCCTCCAAACAGATGAGAGATGAAATTGCAAAATGGACAGAAAATTACATCACTTGCCCAAATAAATGATTAACAAACTTGGACTAAATGATTTACAAACTTAACGCTGATGTGGCTGTGAATCTTACGAAACTGGTTGAAAAGACTGTCCAACGCCCTGAATTTACAGTTGTTTTTGAATTCAAGTTTAGATCATGACTTCATTTTTCAAACTGAAAGTGATTAGCTTTTCTAAAGGTCGTATTTTGATAGGTTGCGAGGTTTTTGGAGTCTGTTCTACCTTTCTCAATAACTGGACTTTACACACAGTGGCCTGGATTTTATGGCCTCCCTGTGTCTGTTTCAGCGGGAGTCGGGGGTGAGGGGGTGGGGGGAAGTGGCAGGGATCAGCGTGCAAAATACGAGGGCTGGCTGACCTACCATCTTGGCATCCACCACTGAGCTGTCCCCCATAATGCGATGGCCAGCGGGGCAGAGGGTGTGAGCTGATGCTGCAATCAGCAGCCCCCTCCTCACCCCCACCACATGTAAATAAATATCACAGGGTGAACTGTTTTGTAGACAAGCTTGATAATATTATGCTGCCCATACTGTAATATGGTTAGCATAAGCAAGGGGACATGTCTCAGCAGCCTTTTCTTTCAAAAAGGTTATTAATAGGAAGGGTTCCTGCCTTTGGTGGGGAGGGGCAGGGTTGTGTGTGTCCTTTGTGCATTGGGGACACCACCATCCCTATCTTCCTCCCTGTCTGCAATTTAACCCCCCCCCCCCCCCCCCCCCCCAACCCCAAGGTGCCTTATCCCACCCTGTCCTGACTTCTGAAGTCCGGGATCCATTTGGTCCTTCACCGTGGATCCTCTCGCAATCCCAGCATCTCCCACTACTGACCTCCGGCGCTCCAGGGTCTGAAAGAGCTGCCAACAAATTAGGTTGGCCGACAGCTCCGAGGGGTGGATCTTCATTCCAGTGAGGGGCAGAAGTCCCACGCTTGGGCTGGAATTTTCCAGACCCTTCCACCAACGGGATTTTCCAGCCTTGTCCAAGTCAGTGGATGTTCGAATGGCCTCTCCCATGCTGGGGCTGGAAAGTTCCAGCCTTGGTGTCGCCGCCCACTGTGCGTTATTGCCATGGGGCAGACTTTTATCATTGGTTAAGCCAGGCATCGCCCTCCATCCCCCCTAAACCCCCCCACCCCTTCAAAATCCAGCCAAATAGTTTTAAATAAAGGACCCCAACGAAGCACTGTATTTGAGGAATTTTACAATGAGGTTGGCACGGTGGCACAGTGGTTAGCACTGCTGCCTCACAGCACCAGGGGCCCGGGTTCAATTCTGGCCTTGGGTCACTGTCTGTGTGGAGTTTGCATGTTCTCCCCGTGTCTGCTTGGGTTTCCTCTGGGTGCTCCGGTTTCCTCCCACACTCCAAAGATGTGCAGGTTAGTCAATGGATTTTATAAGTTGTTAGGGAAGGTGGTGATTGAGATAAAGTGAGAGAATTGGTGTAACTAGGGTAGGGGAGAGTTTATGGATGTGGGGAGCACTGGAAGGAGGAAAAGTGATTTTTTTAGGGAGTTGAGAGGGATCCCAGATTGTGGGAGAATTAGCAGAGAGGATGTTGCTGGGTGTAATATGATTGAGATTAATCTGGATTCTAAAAAGAAGTTTAAACGGCGCAGTTTGTGGGTTGAGATACTGGAACAGTTGGAGATTGAGCCCAGTGTTTCTCTTTTAAAGTGTATTTAAAAATAGTGATAGAAAAACTGCAAAAAAAGAGTCACAAGTCAGACCTCAGTAATTTGATTATAATGTGACAGCTATGAGAACAGATTGATTTTATAATGACTCTCCAATAACACTGATTATGATAGTCAAAATATTACATTATTTTATAATGACAGGAATATTCTATAGCATTATATAATGGAGCATAATATTCTACTGAAATCTAAAGTTCTGCCCCATTTTATTCACATTCCAGACTGAAAAATATTTCACTAAAGACACAACCGCTGACACCTTGTGGCAATGCCATGCTATTGCAAGTCGCGGTTACATTCTTGTGAGATTTGGGAGGCGTGCTTTCTCTGAACATGTAAAAATTCAATTTACAAAAAATAGATTTTATTTGCAGTATAATTTAAATTAAGTGAACTTCCAAGTTGCTCCTACATAAGTATATGTTAGCCAATGTTGTTAATAGTTCCCTCTCTTCAGCGTTGTCATAGTTGCGTTCTTTTAATTCTCCCCTAATGTTCATCTTTGATTTTTAATTACTCTACCACTCTATCTTCAGCCTGACCCTAAGCTTTAAAATTAATTCCCTATGTCACTCTGTCTCTCTCCTTCCTTCTTTTTAAGCCGCTCCTTAACACCTCTCTCTACGACAAACTTTTGGTCATCTGATCTAATATCATTAGTACTGGTAAAGTTTTATGATGCTCCCATAAGGACCTTAGGACATTTTATTATGTCAAAGATACTATATAAAGACAAGTTGTTGTTGGATGAAGAATACTACCAGTGCAGCTTGGGCAATGTAGAATGGCATGCCAAAAGCACCTTGTACGGTGAATCGCATCCATAATAGTTTGTTCTTCCGCATTATGTGGGTATAGTTTTGTTAACAAAGAAATATGGGAATATACATAATAGAGGTCCAACTGTTAGAACTTCTATTGGGATTTTATGGGTTGTATGGACTGATTTCAGCATGAAATAATCTGGTTTCCTCCCACAATCCAAAGATGTGTAGGTTAGGTGGATTAGCCATGCTAAATTGCCCCTTAGTGTCCTAAAATGTGTAGGTTAGATAGATTAGCCATGGTAAATGTGTGGGGTTACGGGAATAGGGTAGTGGAGAGGACCTGGGTGAGATACTCTTGTCACAGAATTGGTGCAGACTCGATGGGCCAAATGGCCTTTTCTGCACTGCAGGGATTCTGTGATTCTATGTTTTTTTTTGCCAGGCCATGCATGAGAATGCATCTAAACCAGTTGTCAGTTTGGTTTATGAGGTGGGGGGTGGGAGTGGGGAAGGGTCAAATTTCCATTCCTGATTAGGATGGATCATATTGAACATTTTAGAAGTTGGGTTTCGACCAACTTTGAAGCCGAACTGACCTCCATTAACTAACATAATGAAGGCAGCAGACTCATAAATATATTAGTTTTATGTTCAGCAGAGTGTGTTAGCACAGACTGAATGGAATTAAACAGGCTCGGACTGGATTCATTCATCCCTAACCTGCTCACAGCTCACGGGCACCACATTTATCTCCAATCATTTTGCTTGGATAAGTAACTGGTTAATGTGCGTCTGTGGGGAGGTACTCGCTTACTTCCAACCTAATTGTAAGGCGGCTTATCGAATTAAAGTGGATCCGCTCCACCAGAGATCTCTTACAATGTCTTAACTGTGCGTTATCTTTCTACAACAAAGAGCAGCCCTGTATTTTTCATTCTTTGAAAGCTAAATATAGGTGGGAACAATTGACTTCATGTTGTGATAAGGTGATTGTAAAGAATTCAAACAAGAGTTAGTAAATTGAAGTCATAGCTTGAGTGCAAATGTAAGTTTTTATATTTAACCGGGAATTTCAGGATAAAATACCTTTATGATTTATAGTCATAAGTTCAACTACTGTTTTTTCAGTAAATAACCCTACATTTTAAGAACAAAGAAAATTACAGCACAGGAACAGGCCCTTCGGCCCTCCAAGCCTGCACCAACCATACTGCCCGACTGAACTAAAGCCCCCTACCCTTCCGGGGACCATATCCCTCTATTTCCATCCTATTCATGTATTTATTCTGCAACAAGAATATTAAAGGATCTTAGAGACGGTGGAAGTATTTTTTGCAAAAATATACTTTATTCATAAGATATCTGAAAGAATGTTACAACATTCCAAAATAGCCATCACTAAAAGTGCAATGATAATCAAGTTTTCGACATAGATCATGTTGGACTCTGAGGTGTATAATGATAGCAGTGCAATTGATATGGATATATGTATATTGCATTTTTTGGGTTTAAAGGGGATGTTTAAAAATTTAGCTTTATGCTACAGTTGATATGTCTAGGGGGAATGCAGCACTAATTTTGGGATAGCAGGATAATTACTCATTTCAACCTTGCAAGTGTTTATTTTAAGTAGAGTTAATAGACTGTTTACTTAAGTTCCCCTGGTAATTCTGATTAGAGTGATGACAGGGTCATGTGATTAATGTGCAGAGCTGGGTCTATCGGAGCAGGAAAAAGCCTTTCACAGAAAGCAGTTTAGAGTTGAAGATCTGACTGGGAATTGTTTGAACACAGAGGCTTCTGCAAGCTGCTCTGAAATTCATTTTCTTTCTGAAAGCTTCAAGAATGTCTGCACTTATTATGGCAAGTATATTTATTGTTGCTAACTGTTTTTAAAGTGGCATTTAAGTTTGTAAGAGGAATGTTGCTTATTTGGAACTGAAAAAGTGATGTTAGAAATTAAAGTTGTTTTAAATTTCTAAATATTGTTCAACTATTAATAGTTACATTTGTTAGTTATATTGAAACTGTGTTATTAAATAAAGTTTGTTTTACTACAAAAGATCCCTACTTTGTCAGTGGAATTATTCCTGGAGTAAAGCATCCCTTTCTCATATTCATGTCAAAATAGAAAAATTGTTGGGGTCTAATCTGGCCTCCTAATGTAACTTGGGGTTCTGGTCTGGGACCCTAACAGGTAGTTCAATACAATTGTGATACATGTAATACACTCGGTGGAATTGTCGACTTGTAATCTCTCCCACCTCTCTTTCTTCTTTTAGAACAGTCTTTAAAACCTACCTCTTTGTTCAAGCTATTGGCATCTGAACTAACATTCCCTTTTGTGATTCAGTGTCATAATTATTTTATCATGTTCCTGTGAAGCAACTTGGTGTGTTTCATCACATTAAAGGTGCTAAATAAATGTGTTGTCTGCCTAATTCTCATTGTTACCTTTTATATTGTAGACCAAACGGGGTCTCAAAGCATTGTTCAGTTCATTGAAGTAAAACTATCCCTTTGAGATGGAACAGATTAAATTTAAGTAGTAATAAATTTAGACCTTGCACACCAATTGAAATGAAGGTGCATTGGAAATGGTATCTAAGGTGATAAGATATCTCGGCTGCTGCTTTACTGTGACATGTGATAACTGTGATTGTGTAACGAAGTGTGCAATTGAGTACACATTGACAGCACTGCCTACTGGGATCATATTAAGTTCAGCCACAAACGGGTTTGCACAGATCTTCACTCTCTGGATGATTTTAAACAAGTGGTCAGGAACATCTTTCAATTAATGTTGAAAAGTAAGTTTATGAAGTGTCCAGCAGGTCCAGTGATATTTTGTATTTATGTAGTGCTTTCTCAGGTATAAAAATGTTCCGAGTTCTTAAAGGGCATAATCAGAGAAAAAAACTGGGACGGAGCAAGAATGAAACATTGGCCAGTAGCTTCTGAGCTCAGGGCAGTATGTCTAAGTGGCCCGGGGAGCCCAAAGATGCGTTGGGAAAACCTCCCACCCGCCTCCCAAACTCATCCAGAATTCTCATGCCTGAGAATTTCAAATTTGCCATTGGCAATTGCCCTGCACTGAGATCCATCTGATTTAATGGCCCATAACCTCTGGCCCGAATCTCGACTTAAGTGGATTGTGCGCTGCACATGTGCGTCAGGACAAAATGGAAATTCCGATGCATGGACATGCGAGAAGGAAGCACCCTGAGCTAAAACTTCCGATTCGGTTTTGTAAAGCTGTCAGGATTGAAGCGCTGTAATCTCTCCCTAACGTCCATCACTTGCCCCGATGTGAGATGAGTATTTACACTTATTTACATACTTTTTTTTCTGGTCTAGCTACAGTGAGTAGAGGCAGCAAACATTCTTTAGGTGGGTTAATTTTTTCATAAATGTTTTAAAAAGGTGTTTAAAATATATGTAATGCACAGAAAGTGAAAGATTAATTTTTTCACAACTTTGTCATGGCAGACTAATTCCAGTAAAAAGTACATTTATATGTAACAAGCTCTTAAGATTTGGGGTGAAATGAGTTCTACATTTACAATGGGATAGTGAGTTCACATCAGCTTACAGGAGTACTTTCAACATTTTCCTGAAGCATTTGAACTAATCAAGTTGCATTCTTCCCACTGCAAATGGAGAACTAATTTCACTAAGAAGCTTCTAAGATTCAACATTGCATCAGGGAGACTCTTAAAATTGGGATAGACAACACTGCTTAAAATACATAGCAAAATCCAAATGGACTTTAGCTCAGACTTTTCCAGAGACTGCAAATCCACTTTGATATGCATAAATATACTTTTTACTGGAATTAACAGTATATCATAAAAAAAGACACTTTCTTTCACTTTCTGTGCATTACACATATTTTAAACATCTTTTAATACAAAAAAATTAACCCACTCTTAGAATGTCTCTACTCACTGCAGCTAGAGCAGAAAAAAAGTGTGAAAATAAGTAAGTGTAAATACTCACCTGTCATCAGGGCATATAAAGGAAGTTAGGGCTTTGCTTTGAGGAATTTCAGCGCAGCGCTTCAATCCCACAGCTTGCGAAGACAGAACTGGAAGTTTAAACTTGGCATGCTTTCAGCACGCAAGTCCATGAGTCGGGACTTCCGTATTGTCCCACCGTGCATGTGCAGGACGGAAGTTATGGGCCAATATCATAGGAAGACTGAAGTTAAAGTGAACAGAGACCAAGAAATTGAACAAGATAATGTTCAGGAGAATTCAAGGGAAAAGCAGGTAAAGTGTTCTGAGTTAAAGAGACAGCTGCACTACCTAGATTTAAATGGGCAAGCAGACTTCAGAGATAAATCAAAAGTTTGGTGCCAACTTAATATAGTCTGGGATTCGATAAAGCAATTGTGAAGAATTTGTGTTACACATAGACAAGACAATGGAAGCCTGAAGGGGGAGGTGTAAAACCTGGAAGTGAAACATTGATGAGAGCAGCTGAGGGAAGCATTATTTTAAAAAAATATTTGAAAATGTGTCTTTTTGAACGTGGGATTTGAAATCTCTTGTGTGGAAGCCGGAGTCCAATGAAACAAGGTGGCGCTCGGTATAAGAATCATCTGGGAAGCTTTGAGGAGAAATCCACATACACTACTCTGAACCTGAGTGGATTTATGTCTGACCAAAGCCAGCCTATGTTTGTAAAGGGACCTGTGCATTACTGAGACCATTATAGCCTAAGATATACTGTGTAACCCATGTTAACCTGAAAATCTGCGTATATTCACGAAGATAAGTATAAGGAAAGGAGTATTGTATGATAATCAAACTTCAAATGTTTAATAAATGTTTTTTCTTGTTGTTAACACTAATTAGCAGTCCTGTGACTCTGTTCCTCCATGTTTTCTAAAAATAAGCTAAAGTTACAGTCTTTTGAGCTCGGGTTCCATTCTGGGATCTTTCTGTCCAGTTATAACATCAAATGGGATTGCAACAAAGGATACAGATGCTTTTCCCCACAGGTGCAATCACAGGGCATGATCAAGGTCACTGAGCGGCAATCAACCTCCGTGACTGGCCAGAGGACCCACTCATTATTTGTCAAGTTCCTGGCTACTATTATATGGAGGTCCGCTTTCTCAGGGACAGCTCCATCTAACGGAGAAGGTATCTTCATTAACTCTGATGATAACCCTCTCAGGGCAAAACCCCCACTCTCACTGAGGAAGATCAATAGTTGTGAAAGCACTATTTTTTAGATTGCATTCATTTTAAATGATCTGTTTTTGATCGCGTTTTCTGTTTAAATCTTTCCATCATCGATGTCCCTTATCTATTAGTTGTGATTTTAGTTACAACTTTAAAAGTTTCAATAAGTCATTGCTCATTTTGTCTCTCTTCTCTGCCCATCTGCAGCATGCTTCACCCATCAACTGCACACAAGGAGGCAGTCTTCAAACAGCTTGTGAGGCTGAACAATATCACAGAAAAGATCAGGAATCTAAACAAAACATCAAAAGCTATTCAAAATCAACCGCAAGCAGTGAAATGTGTTAATTATGTATTTGTTCCCCATTTTCTCTGATTAAAATTTGTACAACAAACTTTTATTCTGAATATTTTGTCTTCTGTCAATTATAAACACTGTGTAGTGACTGTATTTAGATGTGTCTGGCCCTTTTTATTTTCCACAAAATCTGCACAGTTTTTACTCCAACTTTTATTTGAGTATTTTGTCTGGATATATGGAGATATAACCTCAAATTCTGCTTTTTAATCCAGAGCACCTTCACACATGTGCACACATACCTGCCTGCATGCTTTCAGTTAATTATTGACATGGGTTGTTCCTCATTCGAGCCTGAAATACAGCAATAAATCCAGCTTGTGACTGGTGTTCAACTGGAAACATTCATCCACTCGAGTCAGCTCCACCGGCACTACTGCCTGGGTCAGTACAACCGGCAAGATCACCAATTTTACTGGCATGGTGTACGGTGCCATCAATTTGGAACTGGATCAAACAATACTACCGGAACCTCCATTTGAGAAAGATGGTTGCACGAAACACAGGATGAACTGTTGATTCAGCTCAATATCACTTCTTGGAGATGCTTTAGTGCTTGAAGCAGCCATTGAAATTTTCTTCCTCGCCTTATACATTTTAGACAGATGTTAAATTTACCAGCTCCGCATTTTTTATTTGATTTGATTTATTATTGTCACATGTATTAGTATACAATGAAAAGTAATGTTTCTTGCGCACTATACGGACAAACCATAGAGAAGGAAAGGAGAGAATGCAGAATGCAGTGTTACAGTCATAGCTAGGGTGTAGAGAAAGATCAACTTAGTGCGAGGTAGGTACATTTAAAAGTCTGACGGCAGCAGGGAAGAAGCTGTTCTTGAGTCGGTTGGTACGTGACCTCAGACTTTTGTATCTTTTTCCTGACGGAAGAAGGTGGAAGAGAGTATGTCCGGGCTGTGTGGGGTCCTTAATTATGCTGGCTGCATTCCCGAGGCAGTGGGAAGTGTAGACAGAGTCAATGGGTAGGAGGTTGGTTTGAGTGATGGACTGGATTTCATTCACGACCCTTTGTAGTTTACTGGCATGCTGTACAGTGCCATCAATTCGGAACTGGATCAAACTGGCACCAATTCTACCGGAACCTCCATTTGAGAAAGATGATTGCATGAAACCCAGGATGAACTGTCAATTCAGCTCAATATCACTTCTTTGAGATGCTTTAGTGCTTGAAGGAGCAATTGGAAATTTCTCTCTTGGCTTATACATTTTAGACAGATGTTTAATTTACCAGTTCATCGCATTTTTTCATTTGGTTAAATCAGCTACTAATTTTTCAAACATTAAATTTGACTTCTGCGAACAGGTTGGAAAATAGAGCACTTTTTATTCGTAGGACTTTGATTTTTTTTCCATTTGCAACATATGTTTGATACGTATTCCTATTTGTTGCCATACTTGATTCTGTACTTTTTAAAACTTATACAGCTTTGTCACTATATACAGCATTTAAAAAAAGTACTTTCATTTTACATTGTGCTTACCCTAGATTGTGGTGTAGAAGTTGATTCATTTTGCCCCCAATGCATTAACCCAGTGTATAAGCGAAACCAGCCCCCTTCAACATGCTATACTCTCATAAGTAGTCATCAATTTTTCACTCAACAAATGGATGTTTTACTTACTGGCACTTTTTAACTGAGTGTAACAGATCAAGCAAGTGATATGGCCATTGTCACAAAGGTACGTTGGAGTTTAAGACACGTCCACACAGTGCAGAACCCATGTAGCGAATGGTGAGGTAAGCTGGTCCATTTTGGCAGGTCAAATGGGATGAAGGAGTACAATATAAAGGGAAAGACTCTTAGTACTGTAGAGGATCAGAAGGACCTTGGGGTCCGGGTCCATAGGACTCTGAAATCGGCCCCACAGGTGGAGGAGGTGGTTAAGAAGGCGTATGGTGTGCTGGCCTTCATCAATCGAGGGATTGAGTTTAGGAGTCCGGGGATAATGATGCAGCTATATAAGACCCTCGTCAGACCCCACTTGGAGTACTGTGCTCAGTTCTGGTCGCCTCACTATAGGAAGGATGTGGAAAAGATTGAAAGGGTGCAGAGGAGATTTACAAGGATGTTGCCTGGATTGAGTGGCATGCCTTATGAGGATAGGCTGAGGGAGCTCGGTCTTTTCTCCTTGGAGAGATGAAGGATGAGAGGAGATCTAATAGAGGTGTATAAGATGTTGAAAGGCATAGATCGGATGGACTCTCAGAGGCTTTTTCCCAGGGTGGAAATGTCTGCTATGAGAGGACACAGGTTTAAGGTGCTGGGGGGTAGGTACAGGGGAGATGTTAGGGGTAAGTTTTTCACACAGAGGGTGGTGGGCGAGTGGAATCGGCTGCCGTCAGGGGTGGTGGAGGCGAACTCAATAGGGTCTTTTAAGAGACTCCTGGATGAGTACATGGAGCTTAATAGGATGGAGGGTTATAGGTAGGTCTAGAAGGTAGGGATGTGTTCGGCACAACTTGTGGGCCGAAGGGCCTGTTTGTGCTGTAGTTTTTCTATGTTCTAAGGATGCCATAGTCCCAGGTGACCACAGGCTGCTTTTCCCTTTTGAGGGGGAGAGCTGACTGGTGGTGATTTAACCTGAGAATCACCACACCTCAAGTGAGAGGCAAGGTTGAGAAGGCAGGACCTTCATGAATAACCTCAGCCAGTATGGGAATTGAACCCACACTGCTGGCGTTGCTCTGCATCACTAACCCCAGCCAACTGAGCTAAACTGACCCCTGGTCAATGTCAGGAATGGGATGTAATGAAAGACAAAGATGTAAACCATCCATACCGGTAGTTCACATTTCTACTGGACCCTGGTGTTTGGAGAGACTATTTTTTGAGGCTTCTAAGTTTGACTTACTGTATGTCCTGAAGGACTCCACTTTTGGAATACAGTACTCTAACTGTTGTGTACAACAATATCGCAGCCATCCTACACTGCGATGAGGTAAATAACCAATTAATCTGTTGATCTGGGAAGATGTCTAATACATGTTCTCCAAATAGCAGTTCGCTTTCCAGATTTCCAAACTGGTTCAGTTAACTAACCAATGATCAATTGTTAAAACATACCTCTGAGATAGATCAAAACAGGAATGCTTGGTCCCAGTGTTCCCTATAATTTATTTCCACCCATATGTGGAATAAATGTTATTATTTGCACCAATGTCAAGACAATGTGTGGACGTACGCCAGCAGTAGAAATAAAAAAAGCTATACCGATTTTTGAAAGTGTTTATTAAGCTTTAAAATGTTACATTCATCTTTTAAAATGTACCATCAGTATGAAAGAATGTCACCCAGCCATTGACACTAACATGTAAGTCTAGAACTAACCGATTTACTGAATTCAATTTTGTTTTAAGTTCAGTGCCATAACCACTACACTACCACACATGGGAGAGACATTTGTTTGGCTTTTAAAAAAAATTGTCACAGTATTTTAATTATTTGACAGAAGAAAGTTGAACTGGTAGCAATGGCTCAAGATTGGACAAGAATCCTCTGTTTCAATTGCCCGAGCTCAAGTTAGGAAGAGCTGAGGAAGTTTGCCTTTTAAATGATAGAAAATGTGCAAAAGGCAATTTTTTTCACCTTATTGCGTGTTTTCTTTATTGAAACCTGTTATGAATAGCAATGAAAATAGCTTAATCTTTTTAAAATAAACCATCTCTCACAATGCATATAAAAGTGAATTTAGCATTTGGAAAGTGTACAGTTTAAAATGTCCCATGAAATAACCTCTCAAGAACCTTTGCATTATTAGTTGGCGATCTTGGCTATGAATCCAAAACATTTTTTTGCAAACTCCCTGGAACTGCCCCTGTGTTTTTAGTGTGCTGAATATCTTTGGGATCAATCTTCCTTTAATAATTCTACAAAGTCAGCTCCAGCAGAATGAGTTGGTCAGTATTAATAATTGCAAAAATCCTCTTAGTAACTTACAATGTGTGGGATTTTATGGTCCTGCTGAAGTCAATGGAATTTTGAATGGCTCACTGCATTTTATGATTTCACCCCAATTGCGATAAGTTTCTACCTAACTCCAGCTAGCCACCTCTCCTGACTCGCCCTCTCCTGAATCACCACCCCCGTTCCGCTCAGTGGTTCCCTCTCCCCAACCCTCGCTGTGAGCAAGGGTTCTAGAGAGGGCGGAACGAGGGAGGCCACCAGCTGGAGGGTTGGGCAGGAGGGAAATGGTGGGTAGAGGAGTCAGTGCACAGGTTGCAAAAAAGGCAACATAACTTTGACCTCCAACAACTGACAGGATGAATTTTGGCTGTTAATTCCACCCTCATTACTCATGTCAGATTTGGCTCCTGTCATTAATGTCCTGTAGTGAGGGAGTTTACTAGTTCTTTGCTCCGTGGTCTAGAGAGTCAATAAGCCTAATTTAACCATCAGGATGTGTACGGCTGCAAGGATGAAGTGTGTGACATTTGATGGACTGTTATTTGACCACACAGGTGTGCATCTTAAAGGGAACAAACACCACTCAGCACCTGTTTCTTAGCCATATATCTTTCCTAGACATTATAGCTTAATTTAGAAACATAGAAACCCTACAGTGCAGAAGGAGGCCATTTGGCCCATCGAGTCTGCACCGACCACAATCCCACCCAGGCCCTACCCCCACATATTTACCCGCTAATCCCTCTAACCTACACATCCCAGGTCTCTAAGGGGCAATTCTTAACCTGGCCAATCAACCTAACCCGCACATCTTTGGACTGTGGGAGGAAACCGGAGCACCCGGAGGAAACCCACGCAGACACGAGGAGAATGTGCAAACTCCACACAGACAGTGACCCGAGCCAGGAATCGAACCCAGGACCCTGGAGCTGTGAAGCAGCAGTGCTAACCACTGTGCTACCGTGCCGCCCTAAACCCGCCCTAAGTGAACTCCTTTGAAATGCTCACACTTCCTTGCTCCTGAATGCAAATAGCTATTAACCCAAAGATCATGTTTCTCCCATATTTGTGGCATGCATTCTTAAAACATTAAGAATTACTGTTTAATGCAGAAAATCACTTTCCTGACACTGATGAACAGGTCTGTTAAAGCCTCTTTCACATCTACTATTTGTTGCCGTGCAGTGCTTGCTCTAGACAACGAAGTTGTGACATAGCCTCATCCCAGTTTGCGTATGCCCCTTCCAGGTGACGAGCAGAACCAGCAGCAGAAATGTAGTCCCGACGGCCATGCAATATCCTCCAGTTATTGAAGGTTAGTACATCACCTGCAATCAAAAAAAAGCATTGTTTCTTTAAGTGCAAATCTATACAGGAACGTTCCAGTTCCTAATCGATTGCTTAAAGTTAAAAAACAGGTAGTGTTTCATGACTTTTTTGTCATCTCACCCATACAGCTCACTGGGGTTTGTCTCTCTTATCTTTCTCACTAATGGACCGAATGGCCTCCTTCTGCATTGTGGGGATTCTATGGTTTTATGGAAGAAATTATTTGATCATCTCACAAACAAGTAATATAGACTGAAATATTGTTGGCTCTCCTCTTTAGTCAGTATTTTTAGGTTAAATGAAGAGGGGTTACCTCCAACCATCATTCTTTGTGCTAGGTATGACTCCAACAAATGGAATGTTTTCCCTCTGATTCCAGTTGACTCCATTTGTGCTGGGCTCCTTAACACCACACGCGGTCAAATGCGGCCTTAATATCTTCTAGCTATTCTATTGCTCCCGGCTAGGTTTGATAGTGTGCAAATGGCTTCTATAAGATTTAGTTCAATTCCTGTTAAGCTGCCAATGATCGCAAAGGGCCTCGAGCTCTAGATTTAAACTGGCATCTTTACCAACAGGAATCTTGGATGACTTCAATGTCAGTGAAGATGAAATGCCACCAGGTGAGAATGGCGTGACATTTTCTGTAGGCAAGGTCTTAAAATGGACTGCCATGTTTCTCCAAAGAAACTGCAATTCTTCAACTGTGCCCTGTAGTTAAACTGCGGTTAGCACTTTTCAAAATTGTGATTAAATATTTGAACCCATGCAAGCAACAGGATTGTGTACTTCATGATTTGAAGGTGCTACTCTTGGAGGCCCCATGGATTGCTTATTGGATAGTACGCTGGATGTTCATAAGTTCATAAGATATGGGAGCAGAATTAGGCCATTCGGCCCATCGAGTCCACTCCACCATTCGATCATGGCTGATATGCTCCTCATCCCCATTTTCCTGCCTTCTCCCCATTCAACTCATTACCAATTAAAAAATCTGTCTAACTCCTCCTTAAATTTACTGACTGTCCCAGCATCCACGGTACTTTGGGATAGCAAATTCCACAGATTCACAACCCTTTGGGAGAAGTAGTTTCTACTCAACTCTGCTTTAAATTTGCTACCCCTTATCCTAAGACTATGACCCCTCATCCTAGAATGCCCCACAAGAAGAAGCATCCGTCCCACTGTACAGCATTGATTACTAAAGAATGCAGCATTTAAAATGATACTGTCAGGGTAAACTCACCTGCTTCCATCTTGAAGGTAACTATGTTTTCTGGCTTGTACATAAGTTCCACGTATTGCTTGAGAGCAGAAAGGAATGGGTGCACAAGTTCCACAGGGACATCAAAGACTGAGTCCCGAGTAGCATTGTTAAAGTTAATTTGAACAACCTTTCCATTATGATCCAGACTATATGAAAATTAGGGGGAAAAGAAAGTTTTAGAATTGCTGCACTGGAATCTCTTCAAATAGACCATTTCATTTTTGCTTTTGTGAAATAAGTTCTTAGCTCATAATTCTGGAATTGGTAGTCAACATTTTCCCACAGATATAAGCACACTAAATTAAGGCAATTTATTAATGACCCAAGCATTTAACAGCTCTAGGATTTGATTCTGAGGATAAAATGAACAACATCTAAATTAAAATGTAATTTTATTTTCTTGACAAGTTTAGACGAGTGTTAACTGATCATGATGAATTCTTCATGACCCTTGAAGTTCAAATTGGATATCCCAAATAAATATTTAATCCACATATACTGATAGCTTGATTTGATTTTTTATTTATTGCAATTTGGATTCGATTTACAGTATTTGCATCTTACCCCAAGAGCAAAGCTTCGGTAGTATATCTCTAGATATTTCTTAAATCCTGAAAAATAATTTTGCTACTTTTTTTTGAGAATTTAATTATGAAAGTAACACGTTGCAAAATGAAATAATGCAACAGTATATGAATTTTAAAATACTGCTTGAACTGGGGTTGTATTCACTTGAGTTTAGAAGGTTGGAGGATTGTGTAATGCCATGGTGGCATAGTGATTAGCACTGTTGCCTCACAGTGCCAGGGTTCGATTGTGGGCTTTCGGTGACTGTGTGGAGTTTGCACATTCTCCCCGTGTCTGCGTGAGCTTTCTCTGGGTGCTCCGGTTTCCTCCCACACTCCAAAAATGTGCGCATTACGTGGATTGGCAACACTCAATTGCCCATTAGTCTCAGGGAGATTAGCAGGGTAAATACGTCAGGTTACAGGGATAGGGTCTGGGTGGGATTGTTGTCGGTGCAGTGTCAATAGGCTGAATGGCTTCTTTCTGCACTGTAGAAATTCTGTGAATTGAGCTGTTTAAAATGATAAAAGGAATCTGATAGTATGGAGACGTACTCCTGGAGGCTCCTTAAATTGTGTTTCCGGATTGCTTAATTAATTGCATACTTCGAGCTAGTCCATAGTGCACACTTTCCAACCAAGATAACTCCTCTCCTTAGAGAGATTCCCCACACTGGTTGTTGATTGGCTGTTTAAACTACATGACCCTCAATCAGTAAGGCTGATCTTAAGGTGACAACCACCAGATACTGTTGTACAGAAAAATTATTTCCTCTCTCTGGGAATCCAGAACAAAAGGGCATTGTCTTAAAATTAGTGCCAAACCAGTGCCACTACTTTTTGAGGTTCTACCTGTCCCAAGTGTTGTGGAGGATGGGTCTGGCCACACTGCCGCGGAACGCTCCAAGGAGGTGGACTGTAGCGCAGCACCTGTCCTTCATGGAGAAATTTTTCCGGAAACACACCTTTGACCACATGGCGATCAAGCAGTGGTCAGCATGTAATGTCATTGAGGCCCTGAGAGAAAAGGAGATGGCGGATCCTGTCGGATGGTTCCCTGAGCAGACTGTCAGTGTCATCTGGCAGAATGCCTCATCACCAGAACTCACAAACAAGCACCAAGACCTGGCTTGGCTGGTGGTGAGAAGGGCACTCTCCATCAGATCTTTTATGCACGCTCGAGGTCTCAACATCACCGCACGCTGCCCTCGAAGTGGCTGCGGGGATAATGAGACGGTCGCACACTTCCTTGTGGGATGTGCCTTTGCAAAGAAGGTCTGGAGTGAGATGCAGTGGTATTTGCTGAGATTCGTCCCGAGCACCTCGGTGACGCAGGGCTCTGTGCTCTACAGGCTGTTTCCAGGGACGCACACCGAGTCAAATATTAACTGCTGCTGGAGGGTCATCAACGCGGTGAAGGACGCACTTTGGTCCGTCTGAAACTTGCTGATCTTCCAGTTGAAAGATTTGTCCTCGACCGAGTGTTGCAGACTGTCACATTCCAAGGTCCAGGACTACGTGCTGAGGGACCCGCTCAAGTTTGGGGCAGCCGCCGCAAAGGCACAATGGGGAAAGGCCACCGTGTAAAGCCTTTCAACTGAGGCAGACCGAGGGCCGGGTAACTGTAGAACACCCTCGGCCTGCGCAACTGTGTGCTAATCTGAAAAACAACAGCACACAGTAAAACCTGATGTATGTATATAGTTTCAAGTACTGAAATGTAATGAATGTAATGTCGTGTAAATAAGCATCGTGTAGTACTGTAAAAATGACTTTTTTTTGCACTGTCTGTAATTATTGGATACGTCATTTTGCAATAGCTTATTTGAGAGTTTTTTTTAATGAATAAAGTATATTTTTGAAATAAAAAAAAATTAGTGCCAAACCTCCTTCTTAAAAAAACAATAGTGCAAGACCATTTCAGGGATGAAGCACCTTTTCATAAAAAGGCTAGTGGAAGTCTTTAATATTTTGTGGGGAGATGATGGTGATGTCACTGGATGAGTAATTCAGAGGTCTTCTGCTTGGACCCGTTGTCTGTTTGCAGGCTTCTCCAAGTCTGTGAGCAGTTCAAACTGGCCTCGGAAGCCAAAGTCAACCGGGGCAAGAGCGAAGCCATGTTCTTAGGGAACTGGGCTGACTGATCCTTTGTTCCCTTCACCGTCAGGGCAAACTACCTTAAGGTGCTGGGGATATGGTTTGGAGTGGTGGGGGCGTGCGCCGAAAACTGGGAAGAGTGCATCGCCAAAATAAGGCAGAAATTGGACTTCTGGGAGCAACACTCCCTCTCTATCACCGGCAAAAACCTGATCGTCTGGTGTGAGATACTGTCTGTTTTATTGTATGTAGCGCAGGTCTGGCCAATTCCCAAGTCCTGAGCAGCAGCAGTCACCCGGGCATTCTTCAAATTTATCTGGAGATCTAAGATGGATCATGTCCAGAGGGAAACGATGCATAAATCTCTGGAGGATGAAGGGAAAAATGTTCCCAACGCCGCCCTCATCCTAATGTTCACCTTTGTGTGCGGCTACATCAAGCTGTGTGTAGATCCTCGGTACGCTAACACCGAGCGCCACTATCTTTTGAGGTTCTACCTGTCCCAAGTGTTGTGGAGGATGGGCCTGGCCACATTGCCATGCAACGCTCCAAGTAGCAGCACCTGTCCTTCGTGGAGAAATTCTTCCAGAAACACACCTTTGACCACATGGCGATCAAGCAGTGGTCAGCGGGTAATGTCCTCGAGTCCCTGAGGGAAAACAGATCAGCCATGATCTTATTGAATGGCGGGGCAGGCTCGAGGGGCTAGATGGCCTACTCCTGCTCCTATTTCTTATGTTCTTAAAAGGAGATGGTGGATCCTGTCGGATGGTTACCTGAGCAGACTGTCAGTCTCATTTGGCAGAATACCTCATCACCAGAATTTTCAAACAAGCACCAAGGCCTGGCTTGGCTGGTGGTGAGTAGGGCACTTCCCGTCAGATCCTTCATGCATGCCCGAGGTCTCAACATAACCGCACACTGCCCTAGAAGTGGCTGCGGGGGCGATGAGATGGTCGCACACTCCTTGTGGAATGTGCCTTTGCAAAGATGGTCTGGAGTGAGATGCAGTGGTTCATTTGTCGAGGTTCATCCCGAGCAGCTCGGTGACGCAGGACTCTGTGCTCTTCGGGCTGTTTCCAGGGATGCACACCGAGACAACTATTAACTGCTGCTGGAGGGTCATCAACTCGGTGAAGGACACTCTTTGGTCTGCCCGAACTTGCTGATCTTCCAGTGCAAAGATTTGTCCTCAACCGGGTGTTGCAGACTGGCACATTCCAAGGTCCACGACTACATGCTGAGGGATGCTCTCAAGCTTGGGGCAGCTGCCGGAAAGGCACAATGGGGAAAGGCCACCGTTTAAAGCCTTTCAACCAAGGCAGACCAAACTGTAAAAATCCCTTGGACTGCGTAAATGTGTGCAACTCTGTAAAAACAGCACAGAGTGAAATATGAGGAATGTGTATAGTTTGTTAAAGAATTGAACTGGAATGTATGCAATGTCTTGCAACTGAGCACTGTAAAATATTGAAGTTACGGAAATTGTAAATATGACTGTTTTTGCACTGTTTGTAATGATTGGAAATGTTGTTTCTGTAATGGTTTATTTCAGAGTATTTATGAATAAAGTATATTTTTGAAATTTAAAAAAAATTCAGAGGCCAAGGCTGACACATTAGGAGCATGGGTTTATATCCCATCATTGTAGCCGGCCGAATTTTAAACTCAAATCTGGAATTGTCAGTAAGTCTCAGTAATGGTGACTATAAAACTATCATCGATTGTCGTAAAAACCCATCTGGTTCACGAATATCCTTTAGGGAAGGAAATCTGCTGTCCTTACCTGGTTTGGCCTATTTGTGACTTCAGACTCTTAACCGCTTTGTGAAATCATAGAATCAAAGAATTCCTACAGGAGGCTATTCAGCCCATCGCGCCTGCACCTACGATCTGACAGTGCATCTTACCCAGGCCCTCTTCCCCTTCCTATCCCCATAACCCTGCACATTCACAATGGTTAATCCATCAAACTTACACATTTTGGGACATTGAGGGGGCAATTTAGCATGGCTAATCTACCTAACCTGCACATTTTTGGACTGTGGGAGGAAACTGGAGCACCTGGAGGAAACTCACGCAGGCACGGAGAGAACGTGCAGACTCCACACACAGTCACCCAAGGTTGGAATTGAACCTGGGTCCCTGGCACTCTGAGGCAGCAATGCTAACCACTGTGCCATGACATGAAAGTACAGTGGCATAAAAATGACATAATAGAATACTCAGTTCAAGGGCAAGTAGGGATGGGATATAAATGCTGTCCTTATCAGTCAAATCAACATCCCATGAAAGGGTAATTAAAACCCAAACTTAAATCAAATCACTCCTCAACCTTCTAAATTCTGATTAATACAGTCATAGTTTATGAAACAAAAACAGAAAATGCTGGAAAATCTCAGCATGTCTGACAGCACCTGTGGGGAGAGAATAGAGCCAACGCTTCGAGACTTGATGGCCCTTCATCAGAGCTGACGAAGCTCTGTTGGCTCTATTCTCTCCCCATATTTTATATAATCTGTTCTCATAATTTAATCCTTGGAGTCCAGGTCATTCTGGTAAATCTACTCAGTTTCCTATTCAAGGTCAATACATCTTCCTAAGGTATGCTGCCCAGAACTGTTCACAGTAAGACTACTCAAGGTTTTGTTCCTGTGTACCACATCATAACCCAATTGATTTATCTGTGGTAACTCACAGTGCACATCATTTTTTTCTGTACTAGGAAACCAGCCTCCCATCCATTGACTCTGTCTACACTTCCTGCTGCCTCATCAAAGCAGCCAGCATAATTAAAGACCCCACGCACCCCGGATATTCTCTCTTCCACCTTCTTCCGTCGGGAAAAAGATACAAAAGTCTGAGGTCACATACCAACCGACTCAAGAACAGCTTCTTCCCTGCTGCTGTCAGACGTTTGAATGAACTTACCTTGCATTAAGTTGATCTTTCTCTACACCCTAGCTATGACTGTAACACTACATTCTGCACTCTCTCCTTTCCTTCTGTATGAATGGTATGTTTTGTCTGTATAACGCGCAAGAAACAATACTTTTCGCTGTATACTAATACATGTGACAACTGGTGTGGAAACTAATCCACACCAAGTATTCCTAATCACACCCTGATCTATTATGCCATTAGTATGTTAATGCACTTCTATGCACCCGTAAATCATTATTCAACCACTAAAAACAAAATGCATGTCTGAAAGCTGCTGTCTGCTTTTTAAGAACTGCATTTTCCTTCACAGGTACTCACAGCCGAAATCCAGAGTGGTGATGGATTGCATTGGTCTATCATCAATATATAGGCAGCTAATAAAATGTGGTTATGCATCTTAGCCACATCTGAATGTGAATACTTGGGAGAGCGTCGCTGCATATTATTCTTGTGGAGCCCAAGCTGCACTGCTCCTTGCAACCTTATCAAACAATTATTTTAAAGCTCCCTTTTTGGGGCTTCATTTGAGGTGCTGCTCACTCTGCTTGGTTGCAATTCAAGTCCTATGTACGTGCTAGGCTTACTGGCTAAAACAAGCATGTGCTTGGTGGAAGATCTTTTGAGAATGACAGTAGCCAAAGAGTGGTGTAAAATGTACAGTGAACCATTCCATCGAGAATGGACCCAATTAAAATCTACTCCACTGTCTCACCTCTACCAATAGGTGGCAATAATGAGAGATGACATTTGCAGTAATGCATTGTACCAATAGATGGCAGTAACACTGAATTTTTGAAGTTCTCAGTGCCCCAATAATTGACAGCAGGATATTTTTCTTGCTTAATTGTCATTTACCAATATTTTATGCTTCTTTAGTTCCTTTCCTCGTATGGTGTGAGTTGATTGCAAACTAGTCTAAATTGTCTGAATTTTGTAAATGGGTGGTTTTTAGGGAAATCTGACAGTGTTAAACCTGAGGGATTATGTTGTCTATATTAACACTTGCATCTATTACACTAAGGGCACTGCAATGTGATCTTGAAACTTTCTAACACTGAACTTATTACATTTTATGCCATACATGAGTTATCAAACTAATTTAAACCATACTTTAGAAAACATTTTTGGAGTTTAATCACCGTTGCACAACTGTATGGACCTACAACAACCTGAATTTAAACAGCACCTTTAAATCAACCAAGCTGCTGTCCATATGTTAGCCTCTCATTATTGCCACATATTGGTAGAGGTGAGACAGTGGAGTAGATTTTAAGTGGGTCCATTCTGGATAGAATGGCTCACTGCACATTTTACACCACTCATTGGCAACTGTCGTTGTCAAAAGACCTTCCACCAAGGACATGCCTGTTTCAGCAGCTTCACAGGAACATTATGAAACAATAATGACACAGAGCCATGAAATAGATAGTAAGGAAAATTGATAAATGTTTGTCTTCAAGGAAGAAAAAGAGACAGTGGGCCCAATTTTCCCATCAAGTTGCACCCATTTTCGGGCGCATCCTTCCTTTGGTGTGGTGGCCAATACTGCACACAGTACTCTATCTGTATCCTAATGAGCATTTCGCACAGCTCCATCATAATGTCCCTGCTCTTATGGAATCATAGAACCCCTACAGTGCAGAAAGAGGCAATTTGGCCCATTGAGTCTGCACAAAATCTCCTAAAGAGCATCCCACCCAGGCCCTCCCCTCTGCCCAATCCCTGTAACCCCACTCATTTACCATGGCTAATGCACCTAACCGACACATCTTTGGACACTAAGGGGCAATTTAGCACTGCCAATCCACCTAACCTGCAGATCTTTGGACTGAGCACGGAAACCAGAATATCCTGGAAGGAACTCACACAGATATTCTATACTTTGGCTAATGAAGGCAAGTATCCCATATGTCTTCCTAACCACCTTATCTACCTGTCCTGCTGCCTTCAGGGATCTTGGACATGCATCCCAAGTCCCTCTAGTCTTCTGTACTTCCTGGCATCCTACCATTCATTGTGTATTCCATTGTGTAGGCCTTGTTAGACCTCCCAAAATGCATTACTTCACACTTTTCAGGGTTCAATCCCATTTGCCACTGTTCTGCCCATCTGACCAGCCTGTTTATATCATCCTGTAATCTAAGGCTTTCCTCCTCGCTATTTACCACACCACCATTTCTTGTGTCACGTGTTTCTCGTGTCTCATGTTTGAAAATAAGGATGAAAATTTTAAAATCGGGATGTTACTTACTAGGAGCCAATGTAGATTAATGAGCGCATGAGTGATAGGTGAAAGGTATTTGGAGTGAGGGAGGTCGAGGGCAGAGTGTTTTGTATACTGTTACAATCGCCATAGTGACTTGATCTCTTTTTAAAAGTTTTCCCAGTGAACAATAGAAAGAAAACTCAAGATTTTACATTTTAAAACTTTTACTGTAACAAACTAAAATCAACATTAACTAAGCATTACTTGGTAAGCAACCAGTATACTGAACAACAGGAAGGGTATTTTCTCCATTAATTAATTAACAGAAACAAAACGAAAGTCCTTCTAACCTCAGTCTAAATTACTTGCTCTTTATTCTGAGACTGTGTCCCCTGGTTCTAGACCATCAGGCAGGAAACACATCCTTCTTCCAGCTATCCTGTCAAGCTCTGTAAGAATTTTGTATGCTTCAATGAAATCACTCCTCATTCGTCTAAACTCTAGTACATACAGGCAGTCTCCTCAATCTGTCCTCGCTCAGATGACAATCCTGCCATCTCAGGGATCAGTCTGGTGAACCTTCATGGCATTCCTTCTATGGTAAGTATATCCTTCCTTAGATAAGGAGACCAAAACTCTGCACAACACACCAAGTGCAGTCTCAGTAAGGCTTGGTATAATTGCAGCAAGATGTTTTTACTCCTGTACTCAAATCCTCTTGCAATAAAGTATTGACTTATATACTGTTAAATCGCTAACTGCTCCCAGTTCTGATAAAAGGGCATTGACCTGAAACATTACGATTGTTTCTCGATCGATGCTGCCTGATATGTTTGTGTGTTTCCAGTGTTTTTTTTCTAAACACCACTAATGTTCTGCTGAGCTGTGTATTTTTGTGTCACAGTTCTTTTCCCTGTCCTTCCAAGCTCCCAAGGCACACTCTCCATTCCGAAGAGGTCAAGCTGAGAAATGATTTCCAGAGCAAACAAGTTTAAATAATACTTTTGAAAAAGCTTTCGGCAACCACATATTTGACACATCCCTCAAAATGTTTGTGTTTGAATTTAGTAGCTTGACTCTTCCCTTGTAAATTTGGCTGAGGCAAAGTAATTGAATGCAGATATTAGTGGTTTAACAAAGGCTTGGTTTTTTTTCTTAGAGAGGTTGGTTTTTATCTACTTTATGATGTTGGAGAAGTCACATCCAGGCTGGATCTTCAACAAAAGTGCTACATTTTCATCATGCTTAGTAGACATGGCACTGCAAAGATCTCAACGTCCTCTCGACATGGCATGATGGGGAAACTATTGCTGCTGACACCTCCAACAAAATCTACATATTTAACCAAGACCCTGCCAACATAGGTTGAGTATCCTGCCCACGAAGGTAGCGGGTCACAGAGGGAAAGTCGCTGTCCTCATTTTAAATCCCCCTGATTTGGTTTCCACCAGAGTTGAAATCAAGGCCTGTTCCTGCATTCCAGCAAGTTATTATAATACATTGCCACTGCTGAACTTTGGTCTACACACAATCCTTCCCCACTCCCCTAGAAGCACAATGTTCTATTACCACAAGACATCTAAACTAGGAGGAGAGCCAAGAACAAGGAAACCTCAGCATAATAACTGGACTTGGCAGATTTGTTGAGCAGACAGCCCTGGTGTATGATTTATCAATGGAATATTTTTATTCATGCTGCCGGGTTAGGAGAGACAGTGGCTTGGATTTCCTTCCAGACTACAGCCAGCTGGTGTCAAAACATAAGAAAGAGCATAAGAGGTAGGAGCACGAGTAGGACATTTGGTCACTTGATTCTGCCTCCCTTCAATAATGTGGAGATGCCGGCGTTGGACTGGGGTGAACACAGTAAGAGTTTTAACAACACCAGGTTAAAGTCCAACAGGTTTATTTGGTAGCAAACACTATTAGCTTTCGGAGCGCTGCTCCTTCGTCAGATGGAGTGGAAATGTGCTCTCAAATGTGCACTGTTTGAGAACACATTTCCACTCCATCTGACGAAGGAGCAGCGCTCCGAAAGCTAATGGTATTTGCTACCAAATAAACCTGTTGGACTTTAACCTGGTGTTGTTAAAACTCTTACTCCCTTCAATAAAACCATGGCTTATCTGATAGTGGCCTTAACTTCACTTTTCCATCTGCCTCACATGACTCTCGACTTGCTTGTAGATCAAAAGTCTGTCTAACTCAGCCTTGAATTGATTCAATGAGCCTCCACTGCTCACTGGGAGAGCAAATTTCAAAGATTAATGATCCTATGAGAGAAGAAATCTCTCCTCATTTCCACCTTAAATGGGAGACCCCTTATTTTTAAACTGTGCCCCCTCATTCCAGATTCCCCCACAAGGGAAAACATCCTCTCAGCATCTACTCTGTCAAATTTCAATAAGATCACCTCTCATTCTTCTAAACTCCAATGAGTATACATCTAACCAGCTCCAATTTTCCTCATACGATAATTACAGGAATCAGCCTAGTGAACCTTCTCTGAATGGTTTCCAATACAAGTATATCTTTCCTTAAATAGGAAGACTTCTAATAGTCTTCCCACCCAGTACAGTAATGTAAATAAATGTTGGCAATCATTTCATGGCTGGCCTGCCTCTTTGAGGTGTTGCAGCCAATTTTATGCTGCAGTAGGACCAGATTTGCCTTTAGTGGTCCCTCCACGCCAGAGGTATGTCTCCTTATAGAGGGCCTCAACTGCACCAGGATCCGGCTGTGAATATTTAATGGGAGTCTTGGCAGGTGGACATGTAGTTCTGACACCTCTTTGGCAGTGAACTAGCTGAGGGGGAAAAGACTAATTCTAATCTAGGACTTTTCACTTTTTGAAGAAACATTGGCATGCTAGAAATGTGGATGCAATTATGTCATCTGCTCGCTTTTGTACTCACTCAATGATTTTATGCTTGGATTGAAGTGCGAAGTCATAGCAGTCAACCCCAGTGTCTGTGAAATTGACCAAAACTGAGGTGAGGAGTCGGAAAGCTTCAGGATTCACTTGTCTGAGTTGATTGGCCACATGGAATCCATCCACTATCTCTGTTTCACCTCCAACTTCTGCCGGTTTTAAGCAGTGAAGAAGTTGAAGCTTGAACAAAAGAGGCAAATAAATTTTTACCATTACGACACATTTAAGAGAGGATACATTCACATTGCCACAGTTTACTTTGGTTTTAAATAATAGCATTGTTGTACATTTTGCTTGTGTGGAATTCATAGGAATATAAAAGGCAAAAGATGCTGAGTAGTAGTTCCACAGGCTTCATGAGCAGGATGTTGAGTTAGAGATTGCCTTGGGAGGTGGGGAGAGGCAAGTTGGTGATTTATGCAGACTGCACTTCTTCAAATTTTACCTTCTTGTATAAAACTATTAACAGCACTTAAAATGGATTGGCTCCTACCCAAGAAAATTGATAAAGAAGCATTTTTGACTGATGAACATGTCTCTGCTTCTGAGCCTAGCTCCTGTTTCTGGCAGTTGAGGGCAACACTCCTCCCACTTTTGGGCTTAGTCGAAATAGTAATTACATCCTGACTTTGGACCGGTGGCCTTGCCCCCTTGGCTCAAGCTATGGTGTCTTTGACCAGGGTGGGAAAGGAGCTTATTACACTGCCCCACCCTTCAATTTTCAATTGTACACTTGTCTGGTTTCTATCGGGTGGGAAGAGTTAAAATCAATCTTTGTGGGAACAACTCATACTCTTTGTGGGGCCACAGAAGAATCCTGAACACTAAGGATTCTGGTAGCTTCAGTGGAGAGAATAACTGGACCTTATCTCTTCGATTTCCTGGAGAACACTGGTAACTGATATTGGTGATAGTCATATTGATTAGCACAAACTAACAAAGAATGTTGCTTATTTTAAACTTATATTTAGAGTGTTTATACTATTTATTTACTACTAGTGTATGACAATTCATTTTTGTTGCAATACAAAAATTACTACCATATCTACAATATCCACTGTAACCATTATATTCCTAAATGATAGTTGCTAATATCATTACAAACATAATTCACATCATTTTTACTGAAATGGACATATTTAACAGTATCTAAGAACATGGCATCTCCAGAGGAGGACACATTTGTCAATGAACTCATCAAAAATCAAATGTTAACAAAGGCCATCAGCACAGGTGATCCTCTTTGCCAGAGGATCTTACTCTCTACATTCAGCAAATCAGTTCTGAAGTATCGGCCTATTTTGGAAGTTTGCATTAGAGTACAGTCACATCAACTTCAAAGCAGCAAAAATGAGATTTGAATTTCATTATTATCTGTCTCTATTATTGGAGTTTGATTTTGAAGACAAATCCATACACCTTGCTGAGGATTTCAAGACACCCCAGAGCATTTGACAAATGATGAAGTACTTTTAAAGTGTAGTCATTGTGGTGACATAATAAACATGGCAGCCAATTTATGTACAGCAAGCTCCACAAACAGGTCTGAGATAAATGACCCAGATGATCTTTTTTCATAGCTAACTCTAATATTAGGCGTGCAATGCAACACAAGTTTGCAGGTGACACAAGAATCTGTACAAGTGCTGGCAATTTAGTCCAAATTTATAGATTGTGGACTGATTTTGGATGTTAGGGGGCTGGGTGCACACCTGGTGGTGTCCCTTAATTTGGATAAGTATGGTAATACTCCAGTCCTGTTTGCACCATTGCGTGATGAATTGGGCTACATTCACGACCTTTTGTAGGTTTCTTGCGGTGTTGGGCAGAAGAGATGCCAAATAAGTTGTGATGCAACCAGGAAGAATGCTTTGTATGGTGCATCTGTAAAAGTTGGTGAGAGTCGTAGTTGACATTCCTGTGGCAGATTTCCTTAGTCTTCTGAGAAAGTAGAGGCATTGGTGGATTTTATTAACTACAGTGTCAGCATGGGGGGACCAGGACAGGTTGTTGGTGATCTGGACACCTAAAAACTTGAAGCGCTCGACCATTTCTAATTTGTCCCCAAGTGTAGACAGGGGCATGTCCTCCACTATGCTTCCTGAAGTCGATGACAATCTCCTTCATTTTGTTGACATTGAGGGAGAGATTATTGTCATCGTACCAGTTCACCAGATTCTCTATCTCATTCCTGTACTCTCGTCATTGTCTGAGATCCGACCCACTATGGTGGTGACATCAATAAACTTGAAAACCACACAGTCATAGGTATATAAGGAGTATAGTAGAGGGCTGAGGACACAGCCTTGTGGGGCACCGGTGTTGAGGATGATCGTGGAGGAGATGTTGTTGCCTATCCTTATTGATTGTGGTCTGTGGGCTAGGAAGTTCAGGATCCATCACAGAGGAAGGAGCTGAGGCCCAGGCCATGGAGTTTGGAGATGAGTTTCGTAGGAATAATGGAGTTGAAGGCTGAGCTGTAGCCAATAAATAGGAGTTTGACATAGGTATCTTTGTTATCTAGGTGTTCCAGGATTGAGTGCAGGGCCAGGGAGATGGTGTCTGCTGTGGACCTGTTGTGGTGGTAAGTGAACTGTAGTGGATCCAGGCAATCCGGGAGGCTGGAATTGATTTGTGCCATGACTAACCTTTCGAAATACGTCATAATGATGGTTGTCAGAGCCACTGGACGACAGTCATTAAGGCACAATGCTTGGCTTTTCTTTGGTACCGGGATGATGGTCATCTTCTTGAAGGGACCTCAGATTGTTGTAAAAGAGATTGAAGATGTCTGCGAATACTCTCGCCAGCTGATCCGCGCAGGATCTGAGTGCTCACCCGGGTACCCCATCCGGACCAGTTGCTTTCCGTGGGTTGACCTTCACGAAGGCTGCTCTGACATCTGCAACAGTGACTTCAAATAATTGAAGAATCATTCTGGTTTTGATGATTACCCTTGAAATCAGAAAAGGGTTTGGTTGTTGGCAGCAGGTTTCAATTATACTTGGAGCAAACTTCATGTCTGATTAATGATTTTGCAAAGGATGAATTCAAATGAAAATTTTCCATTTTACGTCAATGCCTCGATAATCAAGTACATAGAGTCAGAGAGTCATAGAGCTCTACAGCACAGAAAAAGGCCCTTCGGCCCATCGTGTTTATGCCGGTCAAAGACAAACCACCTGACTATTCTGATCCCATTTTCCAGTACTTGGTCCAAAGCCTTGTACGCCTTGGCATTGCAAGTGCACATTTAAATATTTCTTAAATATTATGAGGGTCTCTGCCCCCATCACCTTTTAAGGCAATGAGTTCAGACAGACTCCTACCACCCTTTGAGTGAAAAATTTTTTTTCTCACATCCCTTCCAAAGCTCCTGTACCTTACCTTAAATCTATGCCTCCTAATCATTGATCCCTCCACTAAGGGGAAAAGTTTCTTCTTGTCTGCTCTATCTATGCCCCTCATAATTTCACACATCCTTCAGTCCCTCAGTCTCCTCTGCTCCAAGGAAAATGACCCCAGTCTATCCAATCTCTCTTCATAACTAAAACTCTCCAGCCCAGGTTAATTTCCTTTGCACCCTTTCCAAGGCTGTCACATCCCTCCTATAATATGGATTACATAACTGCACACAATACACCAGCTATGGCCTAACCAATCTTTTATATAGTTCTAGCAGAACCTCCTTTCTCTTAAACTCTATGGATGGAATTTTCCCGTCCCATCTGCCACGGGAATTGTAGCGAGCGGGGGAGGGCAGACCAAGCAAAGGTCCTTAACCTCGGGTGGGATTTTCCAGTCTAGGGGCGAGCGCAGCCGGAAAATCCTGCCTTATGCCTCGGCCAATAAAGGAAAATATATCATATGCCTTCTTAACCACTTTATCCTCTGCACATCCACCTTGCCAAGATCCCTCAGGACCTTATGTTTCAATCAAGTCACCACTTACTCTTCTAAACTCCAGTGGATACGAGCTTAGCCTCCCCAATCTTTCCTCATAAGATAACCACCCATTCCAGCTATTAGTCAGGTAAACTTTCTCTGAACTGTTTCCAATGCATTTACATCTTTCCTTAAATAAGGTAACCAATACTGTACACAATACGCCAAATGTGGTCTCACTAATGCTCTGTAGAACTGAAGCATAATTTCCCTACTTTTGTATCCAATTTCCCTTGAAATAAATGATAACATTCTATTAGCCTTCCTAATTACTTGCTGTACCTGCATTTTAGCCTTTTGTGATTCATGCACTCAAGACACCCAGATCCCTCTGCATCTCAGAGCTGTACAATCTCTCTCCATTTAGAAAATATGCTTCTATTTCCGTCTCCCTGCCAAAATGGAAAATTTTAGACTTTCCCACATTATACTCCATTGGCCAGATCTTTTCCCACTCACTTAACCTATCTGTATCTTTTTGTAGTCTCCATATGTCTCTCTTCACAACTTACTTTCTTACCGATCTTTGTGTCATCAGAAAATTTGGTAACCATCCCCTCACCAATTTTCCCCAATCAATTAAATGCCATGAGACAGTATAGATTATTTTGCATTTCTTGGCAGCTTTCTAGCAAAGAATCGGGACATCAGTGGAAAACGGCTTTGGAATTGGTAGATATATGACAAGCCTACAATTAAGTGATTAATAAGTATTCATTTTAAAAATAATTTTGGTCCAAAAAATCTTTAGTACCTCTGCAACTTTGGCTTCTGTTATCTTGGGTTATGCTACTAACAATTTTCTACTGGAAACTTTGTAACTTTTCAGTATCAAATAAAAAGCAACTGATCTTAAATCACTTTAAGTCACTGATCTGATTATGGATTAGACTAGTGATTTTCCAGGAAGTAATTTTAAAATAATTTTAAGTGATGCATACACTATAGGAATGAAGACTCGAATAAAAATTAATATTAGCGATAAAATTATCTTAACTTGATTCCAATTTAAATCTTATTCCTAACAATAGGCTTTCATTTGATTGAGTTGTGTTGTTACAAAGCATTGCTCCTCTTCTGTACACCTCAGGAAGCAGCTAATCAGACTGACACTGATGAGCAGTATATTGAAAAGTATATACTAAAGTAAGGTAAAGTCACCATAATCTCAAAAGACCATAGGTTGCTCTATCTCCTATGAAGGGGGAGAGCTGACTGGTGGTGATTTAACCTGAGCATCACCACACCTCAGGTAAGATTAAGAGGGCAAAGCTATCATGAATAACCTCAGCCAGTACAGGAATTGAACCCGTGCTGTTGGCACTGCACCACTAGCCAGCCATCCAGCCAGCTGAGTTAAACCAACCCTGTTAGCAGCTACTAAAGTAGCTGTATTATATCAAACAAGATAATTCTGGGAACAGTGTGATAATTTGCAAATTTGCAACCTGTACAGACCAGCTTTGGCAGCAGCCTCAGAACGAATATGGGAAAAGTAGTGAGGGTTATACAGAAGGATTTAGGATGTATTTGGAAAATGCTTAGCTTCCCATGTTGACTAGACTTTTGTGTTGGTACACGCCTTCTTTTGAAATGCACACCCACAAACCAGGCTTTATATTTCTTTCAATTATTAATAAATTGCCTATTGTGAAACATGTGGTCATTTGATAGATCTGTATTTTATTAATTTACAAACAAGATCATCACAGTGATAAAAGACCTGAGAAACTCATCCACAGAACCACCTAGTGACCAGAACCTGCAATTAAATTGTGATGGCTGAAACAGCAAAAGCACGCAGGATATGTTGACAGAAATGTATGATTGAAAAGGTGTGACAAAAATGTGGCAAATAGTAAGGTTTGTGAATGGTCATAGTTATTTCTTACACAGCACTTTTGTAATGTATCCTTTGATTATTTTAAGACTACCATATATCCAGAAGTGGCAGCCCTAAATATGCTGAATGAATTTAGGTTTAATAAAATTGTGAATTTTAACAAAGTCAGATACTATGATGGTGCTTCAAGGCAAATCACAGAAATATGTCTCATAATGTGTCCTTAACTAAAGCTTAACTAAAATTCTCCTGATTCACAGATTTGAAGTTGTATTGTCCCTGCAAACATATGAGTGGGGATCTTAATGAATCAAAAAAGATGCAATATTCATGTATAAAAGGTTACCAATCTTAACAGATTAAAAATGGTCTTTTGATGCTTTTACTGGTAAGTATTCAAGGCATGGCTCATCTTTTTATTAATTTGGCATTATGCAAGTTGTATTGCAATATTGTTTTACAATATTACAGATTATTGGTTTTCAAAACCGTAGTCCCAATATTTTGATGATCCTCCTCCAGTTTACATGTTGGGTGCAGTACTGTGCACAGAGTGCTGCCAGCATAAACCAAAATATGTTGTGCACTATGCAGTATCACAAGTGGATTGAGAATGGACGTTTTCATTAGATGGCAGGCTGGAGTTCAATGTGGAACAAGGGATGCATTAGAAATTTATTTGGAGATTAAATATCAGGGGTATTTTTGTAATCTTAGGAATGCTTGTATAGATGCACAAGGACAGTACACAGCGGCAGAAATGGTCTTTCAGGAAACTAAGGTTTTGCATACTTCTACAAATGTAAACAGTTAATATTTTCTGATTTATTTTTTAACACCTTTTTATGACCTGTTAGATTTTTCTTATTGCAACAGTTTGCCGCCAAGCTTCCTCCTCTTTACCTCGGAGAGTGAAACTGTCTGGGTCACAACATTTGCTGGCTGGTGTCATTGGCGCTCTATAATAGACCAGTTATTCTTTGGGGTAGCTAGGTATCTGGCATGTATGGAAACTCATCTAGATGCTTAAAAGACTCTAAACCAAACTATGGAGGAATCAACAAGTCGAGTTGCCATACAGATGCTCATCTCATAGAAGGCACCTACTTACCCAAGCCCATAAAACAAAGGTGCAGGTTAGACCTAAGGCTGAGGAAGTTTACTGCAGGAGTTTAACCTACTACTGCTAAAGTGGTCAGGTTCAGATCACTCTACCCATTAGAGAATTGGCTTTCACAGACATCTTGAGCTGAATATCATGAATGCCAGTTCTTTGCCAACAATGTTCTTCCAGATCTAATTAATGAACCAGTTTCGTTGATTAATCACCAACTTGATTTGATTTATATTGTCACATTAGTGAAAAGTATTGTTTCTTACGCACTATACAGACAAAGCATACCATTCATAGAGAAGGAAAGGAGAGAGTGCAGAATGTAGTGTTACAGTCATAGTTAGGGTGCAGAGAAAGATCAACTTAATGCGAGGTAGGTCCATTCAAAAGTCTGATGGCAGCAGAGAAGACGCTGTTCTTGATTTGGTTGGTATGTGTCCCCAGACTTTTGTAACTTTTTCCCAAAGGAAGAAGGTGGAAGAGAGTATGTCCGGGGTGTGTGGAGTCCTTAATTATGCTGGCTGCTTCTCCATTGCAACGGGGAAGTGTGGACAGTATCAATGAGTGGGAGGCGGGTTTGAGTAATGGACTGGGCTTTGTTCACGACCCTTTGTAGTTTCCTGTGGTCTTGGATAGAGCAGGAGCCATACCAAGCTGTGATACAACCAGATGAAGTAGAAATGGTCGAGAGCTTCAACTTCTTAGGTGACCGGATCACCAACAACCTGTCTCGGTCCCCCCATGCCGATACTTTAATCAAGAAAGCCCACCAACGCCTCTACTTTCTCAGAATACTAAAGAAATTTGGTATGTCCACTACGACTCTCACCAACTTTTACAGATGCGCCATCTGTAAAAGTTGGTGAGAGTCATAGTGGACATACCAAATTTCTTTAGTATTCTGAGAAAGTAGAGGCGTTGGTGGGCTTTCTTGATTAAAGTATCGGCATGGGGGGACCGAGACAGGTTGTTGGTGATCCGGTCACCTAAGAAGTTGAAGCTCTCGACCATTTCTACTTCATCCCCATTGATGTAGACAGGGGCATGTCCCCCACTATGCTTCCTGAAGTCAATGACTATCTCCTTCGTTTTGTTGACATTGAGGGAGAGGTTATTGTCATCACACCAGATTCTCTATCTCTTTCCTGTACTCCGTCTGGTCATTGTTTGGGATCCGACCCACTATGGTGGTGTTATTTGCAAACTTGAAAATCAAGTTGGAGGGGAATTTGGCCACACAGTCATAGGTGTATAAGGAGTATAGTAAGGGGCTGAGGACACAGCCTTGTGGGGCACAGGTCTTGAAGATGATCGTGGAGGAGGTTTGTTGCCTATTCTTACTGATTGTGGTCTGGGGGTTAGGAAGTTCAGAATCCAGTTGCAGGGGGAGGAGCCGAGGCCCAGGCCACGGAGTTTGGAGGTGAATTTCATAGGAATAATGGTGTTGAAGGCTGAGCTGTAGTCGATAAATAGGAGTCTGATATAGTTGTCTTTGTTATCTAGGTGTTCCAGGGTTGAGCGCAGGGCCAGGGAGATGGCGTCTACTGTGGACCTGTTGCGACAGTAGGCGAACTGCAATGGATCCAGGTAGTCCGAGAGGCCGGAATTGATTCGTGCCATCACTAACCTTTTGAGGCACTTCATAATGATGGATGTCAGAGCCACCGGGTGATAGTCATTAAGGCATGCTGCTTGGTTTTTCTTTGGTACCGGGATGATGGTCATCTTCTTGAAGCAGATAGAGACCTCAGATTGTTGTAAAGAGAGGTTGAAGATGTCTGTGAATACCCCTGCCAGCTGATCTGATCATGGATCTGAGTGCTCCTCCGAGTACCCCATCTGGGCCAGTCGCCTTCCATGGATTGACCTTCAAGAAGGCTGCTCTGACATCTGCAATGGTGACCTTGGATGCAGGTTCATCTGAGGCTTCCGGAGTGGAGGGGGTGCTCTCGCTGACCTCTTGTTCAAAACAGGCGTAGAATGCATTGAGCTCATCAGGGAGGGGTGCGTTGGAGCTGGCCATTTTACATGCCTTCATCTTGTAACCCGTTATGTCTTGCAGACCTTGCCATAGTTGGTGGGGGGCCCATGTGGCTAGCCTGGGACTCAAGCTTGGTTCGAGTTCTATCTTTTGGCATCTTTGATGGATCTCCTTAGATCATATCTGGCAAGTTGCAGCTTTGACTGGTTCAGATATCTAATCAGAAAGATTGCAAATGAGGATAAGAACATAAGAACATAAGAAATAGGAGCAGGAGTAGGCCATCTAGCCCCTCGAACCTGCCCCGCCATTCAATAAGATCATGGCTGATCTGAAGTGGATCAGTTCCACTTACCCGCCTGATCCCCATAACCCCTAATTCCCTTACCGATCAGGAATCCATCTATCCGTGATTTAAACATATTCAACGAGGTAGCCTCCACCACATCAGTGGGCAGAGAATTCCAGAGATTCACCACCCTCTGAGAGAAGAAGTTCCTCCTCAACTCTGTCCTAAACTGACCCCCCTTTATTTTGAGGCTGTGCCCTCTAGTTCTAGCTTCCTTTCTAAGTGGAAAGAATCTCTCCACCTCTACCCTATCCAGCCCCTTCATTATCTTATAGGTCTCTATAACATCCCCCCTCAGCCTTCTAAATTCCAACGAGTACAAACCCAATCTGCTCAGTCTCTTCTCATAATCAACACCCCTCATCTCTGGTATCAACCTGGTGAACCTTCTCTGCACTCCCTCCAAGGCCAATATATCCTTCCGCAAATAAGGGGATCAATACTGCACACAGTATTCCAGCTGCGGCCATACCAATGCCCTGTACAGATGCAGCAGGACATCTCTGCTTTTATATTCTATCCCCCTTGCGATATAGGCCAACATCCCATTTGCCTTCTTGATCACCTGTTGCACCTGCAGACTGGGTTTTTGCATCTGTAGTTACCCGCCTTTTGTCTATTTCCTTTTTTAAACAGCGGTGTAACATTAGCCGTTTTCCAATCCGCCAGCACTACCCCAGAATCCAACGAATTTTGATAAATAACCACTAACGCATCCGCTATTACCTCTGACATTTCTTTCAGTACCCTGGGATGCATTCCATCTGGGCCCGGGGACTTGTCCACCTTCAGTCCCGTTAGTCTACCAAGCACTGCCTCCCTGGTAATATTAATTGTATTGAATACCTCTCCTCCTACCAACCCTCTATCGTTAATAGTCGGTAAACTATTTGTGTCTTCCACCGTGAAGACCGACACAAAAAACTTATTTAAAGTTTTAGCCATTTCCTCATTTCCCACTATTAAATCCCCCCTCTCATCCTCCAAGGGTCCAACATTCACTCTTGCCACTCTATTCCTTTTTATATATTTGTAAAAGCTTTTACTATCATTTTTTATATTTAGAGCTAGCCTAGCTTCATAACCTATCTTTCCTTTCTTTATCGCTTTCTTAGTCATTCTTTGTTGTTTCTTAAAGTTTTCCCAATCTTCCGATTCTCCACTATTTTTGGCCACTCTGTACGCATCGGTCTTTAATTTAATACTCTGCTTAATTTCCTTCGTTATCCATGGCTGGTTATCCCTTTTCTTACAGTCCTTCTTTATCACCGGAATATATTGTTGCTGAGTACTGAAAAGGATCTCCTTAAAAATCCTCCACTGTTCCTCAGCTGTCCTACCTACCAGTCTGCTCTCCCAATCCACCTTAGCAAATTCAGCCCTCATCCTATCGTACTTCCCTCTGTTCAAACAGAGGACACTGGTATGGGACCCTACTTTCTCCTCTTCCATTTGTACCAGAAATTCGACCAGATTGTGATCACTTGACCCAAGAAGGTCCTTCACAAGAACATCCTTAATTCTACCTACCTCGTTACACATTACCAGATCTAAGATAACTCGTTCCCTCATCGGTTCTGTAACATACTGTTCAAGGTAACTATCCCGACAGCATTCTAAGAACTCTTCCGCCATCCCACTCCTTCCAACTTGAGTCAGCCAATCAATATGCAGGTTGAAGTCCCCCATGATTATTGCCGTTCTGTTTTTGCACACATCCATTATTTGCTTGTTTATAGCCCTCCCCACCTCAGCGTTATTATTTGGGAGCCTATAGACCACGCCTACTAGTGTCTTTCTCCCCCCTACTATTCCTTATCTCTACCCATAACGATTCCACATTTTGTTCCTTAGAGCCTATGTCATCCCTCACTACTATTTTCAAGGAATGTTTGTCTGGAGCTCTGCATGACAACGTTCCGATGAGACAGGGGGGTGTTGGTAGGGTACGGGAACCGTGGTGCACGAAGGTTGTGATGAACCTGGTGAATAAGAAAAGAGAGGCGTACAGAAGGTTCAGAGAGCTAGGAGGTGTTAAGGATTTAGAGGAGTATACGGGATGTAGGAAGGAGCTTAAGAAGGAAATTAGGAGAGCGAGAAGGGGTCATGAGAAGACCTTGGCGGGTAAGATTAAGGAGAATCCCAAAGCTTTCTACAAATATGTCAAGAGTAAAAGGATGAGATGTGAAGGCATAGGACCCTTAAAAGGTGAAGGGGGAAAAGTTTGTGCGGAACCGTTAGAAATGGCGGAGGTGCTTAATGAATACTTTACCTCGGTATTCACGGTGGAAAGGGATCTGGGTGGTTGTACTGCTGGTTTGCGGTGGACAGAAAGGATCGAGCATGTGGACATAAAGAAAGAGGATGTGTTGGAACTATTGAATGGCATCAAGGTTGGTAAGTCGCCAGGACCGGATGGGATGTACCCCAGGTTACTGTGGGAGGCGAGGGAGGAGATTGCGGAGCCTTTGGCGATGATCTTTGCATCGTCGATGGAGACGGGAGAGGTTCCGGAGGATTGGAGGATTGCAGATGTGGTCCCTATATTCAAGGAAGGGAACAGGGACAGCCCGGGAAATTACCGACCGGTGAGTCTAACCTCAGTGGTTGGTAAGTTGATGGAGAGGATCCTGAGAGACAGGATTTATGATCATCTAGAGAAGTTTAGTATGATCAAAAGTAGTCAGCACGGCTTTGTCAAGGGCAGGTTGTGCCTTACGAGCCTGGTTGAGTTCTTTGAAAATGTGACCAAACACATTGACGAAGGAAGAGCGGTGGATGTGGTCTATATGGACTTCAGCAAGGCGTTCGATAAGGTCCCCCATGCAAGACTTCTTGAGAAAGTGAGAGGGCATGGGATCCAAGGGGCTGTTGCCTTGTGGATCCAGAACTGGCTTGCCTGCAGAAGGCAGAGAGTGGCTGTGGAGGGGTCTTTCTCTGCATGGAGGTCAGTGACCAGTGGAGTGCCCCAGGGATCTGTTCTGGGACCCTTGCTGTTTGTCATTTTCATAAATGACCTGGATGAGGAAGTGGAGGGATGGGTTGGTAAGTTTGCTGACGACACCAAGGTAGGTGGTGTTGTGGATAGTTTGGAGGGATGTCAGAAGTTGCAGCGAGACATAGATAGAATGCAAGACTGGGCGGAGAAGTGGCAGATGGACTTCAACCCGGATAAGTGTGTAGTGATCCATTTTGGCAGATCCAATGGGATGAAGCAGCAGTATAATATGAAGGGTACCATTCTTAGCAGTGTAGAGGATCAGAAGGACCTTGGGGTCCGGGACCATAGGACTCTTAAATCGGCCTCGCAGGTGGAGGATGCGGTCAAGAAGGCGTACGGCGTACTAGCCTTCATTAATCGAGGGATTGAGTTTAGGAGTCGGGAGATAATGCTGCAGCTTTATAGGCCCCTGGTTAGACCCCACTTGGAGTACTGCGCGCAGTTCTGGTCACCTCATTACAGGAAAGATGTTGAAGCCATTGAAAGGGTGCAGAGGAGATTTACAAGGATGTTGCCTGGATTGGGGGGCATGCCTTATGAGGATAGGTTGAGGGAGCTTGGTCTCTTCTCCCTGGAGAGACGAAGGATGAGAGGTGACCTGATAGAGGTTTACAAGATGTTGAGAGGTCTGGATAGGGTAGACTCTCAGAGGCTATTTCCAAGGGCTGAAATGGTTGCTACGAGAAGACACAGGTTTAAGGTGCTGGGGGGTAGGTACAGAGGAGATGTCAGGGGTAAGTTTTTCACTCAGAGGGTGGTGGGTGAGTGGAATCGGCTGACGTCGGTGGTGGTGGAGGCAAACTCGTTGGGGTCTTTTAAGAGACTTCTGGATGAGTACATGGGATTTAATGGGATTGAGGGCTATAGATAGGCCTAGAGGTAGGGATATGATCAGCGCAACTTGTGGGCCGAAGGGCCTGTTTGTGCTGTGGCTTTCTATGTTCTATGTTCTACCCTGATATTATCTTTTATTAACAGAGCTACCCCACCACCTTTTCCTTCCTGTCTATTCTTCCTTAATGCCTGATACCCCTGGATATTCATCTCCCAGTCCTGGTCTCCCTGCAGCCACATTTCTGTAATGGCCACTAGATCATACCCATTTGTGCTGATTTGCACCATCAACTCATTAACTTTGTTTCGAATGCTTCGTGCATTCAGGCAAAGTGTCTTTATTCCAGCTTTTATCTGGACCCGATTTGATGAAACGCTATCAACCTCTCCCTCGCCCTCTACTCCTTTAACTACTTGAATGCCCTCATTCACTTGCACTCGCTCCCTCTCCTCTACCATTGATTTCGTAATTCCTCTTACCTCTGCACCCTCCCCCCCATAAATTAGTTTAAAGCCCTATCTACAGCCCTAGTGATACGATTCGCTAGGACTCTGGTCCCAGCACGGTTCAAACGGAGACCATCCCATCTATACAGGTCCCATCTGCCCAAATACTGGTGCCAATGTCCCATGAATTCGAACCCATTCTTCCCACACCAATCCTTGAGCCACGCATTCGTCTCCTTAATCCTATTAACCCTGCGCCAATTCGCGCGTGGCTCAGGTAGTAATCCAGAGATTACCACCTTGTTGGTTCTGCTTTTTAATTTGTTCCCTAGCTCTTCATACTCCCTCTGCAGATCCTTAGTTCCTGTTTTGTCTGTGTCATTGGCACCTACATAGACTTGTTTTGATCTTTTAGTCCTAAGCAGATCATCTTGTAAGCATCTCAATGCTAAACAGATGTTGTTTAGCTTCTCTCTCCCAAAAATAGTCACAAGTTGGTCATGAGTCAGTTGGGTTTGCAGCTGCTTGTCTATCCACAAGCCTGTCTAGTATGCACCGAGCCCGGGGTGTGGGCGTCGCTGGTAAAGCCAACATTACTGAAAGTAGCTGTATAATCCAGATTTTCTTAACTTAATTTAAATTCTACCTTCTGTCATAATGGTATTTGTATCGTTGTCCCCAAAGCCTGGGCCTCTAGATTGTGTATCCATTGACATGTGAGTGCATTTGCGATGCCAAGGCATACAAGGCTATGGATCGAGTACTGCAAATTCGGATTAGAATAGTTGGGTGGTTTGTCTTTAAATGGTGCAGACGGGCTGGACCGAAGGGCCTTTTCTTGTGCTGCACACCTCTATATTACCACTACATCTCTGTAGATGCATTTTTGCCTTCAAGAAGCCCCCTCCAGAGATTCTCATGTCAAGCTTCAGAGATTTTCAAGAACTATATAATAGACAACTCCCTGGTAGAAGGATCATTTGAGGCAGTTTATAATGTGGCAGCCACTGCAATGAATCAAAGATACTAAATGAGGTTATATTGTTTTTGTGAAAGCTAAGAAAGCACTCTGTAGAGGGAATTTGTCCTTCCTCTCTCAAAGCAAATTGTTTTGTTTTGTAACACTTTCCAAGTCTCATACGATGCTCAAAAATCAAGTGTATGCTTTCCTCCCAAACTGTTTCAGTCATTTTGTGGACAGGGTGGCTGGCATCATGCATGGCAGAAATTCTCAAAAGTTAATTAGGAGCCTAAGTTTAGCTTTTTGAATTTAACTTTGCTTATTTTACAAATTTTAAAGTTCTATGTTAGTCAATACCTAAATGCTCCAGATAACTGTTTGCAGTTGATCAGCTGTTATGTAATTGTCTAAATGGGTGCTGATCACTGCGAACAGGAAACTGAGTCGGCACTTGTAATTTAAACACCAAAAATGGTGTTTAAAAAATCTGCTGACAGACATGAGTGTGAAAGCTAGAAATTTGGCACAGAGAGGGAAGGAGGTGCTGCTTTTTGCCTGAAGTGCTAGTGGTTTACAGCTAAATAATTTGAATTAATCTGCCCATAATTTAAACAAAATCAAGTACTTGGATTAATTAGTTGAGTAAACAAAACACAGATTTTGTAGGGTTGGAATAGAAGCAGCGTGCCACGATTGAAACATGCGGGAATTTGTGGGCAGCATTGAGATCCCAGCTAACCGCAGCTGCAGTAAGTGTCTGCATGTTGAATAACTTCACTCATCACATCCTGCCAATCAGAAAAAGACTATAATTTATGGACTCTCCCTGAGCCCGGAAATTCCTGTCTGAGGTCAATGGACCTTTAAACGGATCATCTAATCGTCTGTCCTGCCTGCAACTGATTTGATTTGATTGATTTATTATTGTCACATGTATTCGTACACAGTGAAAAGTGTTTCTTGCGCGCTATACAGACAAAGCTTACCGTTCAAAGAGAAGGAAACGAGAGAGTGCAGAATGTAGTATTACAGCTAGGGTGTAGAGAAAGATCAACTTAATGCAAGATAGGTCCATTCAAAAGTCTGATGGCAGCAGAGAAGAAACAGTTCTTGAATCAGTTAGTACGTGACCTCAGACTTTTATATCTTTTTCTCAACGGAAGAAGGTGGAAGAGAGAATGTCCGGGGTGCGTGGGGTCCTTAATTATGCTGGCTGCTTTGCAGAGGCAGTGGGAAGTGTAGACAGTCAGTGGATGGGAGGCTGGTTGCATGATGGATTAGGCTACATTCACGATCCTTTGTAGTTCCTTGCGGTCTTGGGCAGAGCAGGAGCCATACCAAGCTGTGATACAACCACAAAGAATGCTTTCTATGGTGCATCTGCAAAAGTCGTAGCTGACATGCCAAATTTCCTTACTCTTCTGAGAAAGTAGAGGCATTGGTGGGCTTTATTAATTATAGTGTCAGCATGGGGGGACCAGGACAGGTTGTTGGTGATCTGGATGCCTAAAAACTTGAAGCTCTCGACCATTTCTACCTCGTCCCTGTTGATGTAGACAGGGGCATGTTCTCCCCTACGCTTCCTGAAGTCGATGACAATCTCCTTTGTTTCGTTGACATTGAGGGAGTGATTATTGTTGCTGCACCAGTTCACCAGATTCTCTATCTCATTCCTGTATTCTGTCTTGTCATTGTTTGAGAGCTGACCCACTGCGGTGGTGTCGTCAGCAAACTTGAAAATCGAGTTGGAGGGATTGTAACATTTACCCCTCTGTTTTCTGACAGCCAACCAACCTTGCTTCGGGTGGCACGGTGGCAAGCACTGCTGCCTCACAGCTCCAGGGACCTGGGTTCAATTCCTGGCTTGGGTCATTGTCTGTGTGGAGTTTGCACATTCTCCCCGTGCCTGTGTGGGTTTCCTCTGGGTGCTCTGGTTTCATCCCACAGTCCAAAGATATGCGGGTTAGGTGGATTGGCCATGGTAAATTGCCTCTTGGTGTTAGGGGGACGAGCTAGGGTAAATGCATGGGGTTATGGGGATAGGGCCTGGGTGGGATTGTGGTTAGTGCAGATTCGATGGACTGAATGGCCTCCTTCTGCACTGTAAGAGTCTATCTATGATTCTATATGTTACCCCCCTGTGCCATGAACCTTTAAAATTTCACATTAAGATGAGTGATGTATGAATTCTAAAGCTGGATTATTAAATGTAGAGAAAGCTTATAGGTATAAGGGGGAGTTGTCTAAGATGGCTTGGGAAATTAGATTAAAAGATATAATAAGAAATGAAAAATGGTAAACATTTGAAGAAATATTTCATAAAAAAGAGCCAACTGTGACTAACTATGGAGGTTATAGATAGAATTAGATTAAAAGAAGAGGCTAACAATATTACCAAGAAGAGTATTACAACTGAGTATTGGGAGAGCTTTACTGGTTAGGAACCAGTGACTTTTTTACATTTTGAAATCCTGGTTACCAACTCAGAATGAAGTCACAAGATTCCATGGTTTTCAACCAACAAAAGGAACTTTTGAATTGCTTCAAAATGACATGCACTCATCAGGACAGATTTTCAATTCCAATTGTAAAGGGAACAATCATTTATACTGCATGAGAAGGGAATTCTGATTGGTCAGCAAGTCAACTCTGATTAGTACAGCAGTTGCCATAGAGAATACACCAGGGATACAGTTAACAGCCAAGCTTTTGTTTAAATTCAAACCAGACAGGTTGACTCTGGTCAAGGTATTGCCACGAGGAATAAACCAGGGAATGGCTGTCACCCAAGTTTCTGTTTAGTTGAAAAAGGTGCAATGTGTGGGCATGCTCTTTCTGTCTGCAAAGAACATGGCTCGGTTTGTGGATTCATCTAGCTTCTGGCAAATGTAAGTGAGCCACATTGTAAGCCTGACAGATAATCTCAAACTGTTTTTTGATTGTTTTGATTTGATTTGATTTGAACGAAGAACAAAGAAAAGTACAGCATCAAGATAAGCATCAACATTTTCTTCATTCGTGGGACATGGACATCGCTGGCTGGCCAGCATTTATTGTCCCTAGTTGCCCTTGAGAAGGTGGTCGTGAGCTGCCTTCTTGAATCGCTGCTGTGGGTTGACCCACAGTGCCATTAGGGAATGAATTCCAGTGACTATGAAGGATATATTTCCAAGTCAGGATGGTGAGTGGCTTGGAGGCGAACTTGCAGGAGGTAGTGTTCCCATGTATCTGCTGTCCTTGTCCTTCTAGATGGAAGTGGTCGTGGGTTTGGAAGGCACTGTCTAATGATCTTTGGTGAATGCTGCAGTACATCTTGTAGATAGTACATACTGCTGCTACTGAGCATAGGTGTTGGAGGGTGTGGATGTGGTGCCAATCAAGCGGGCTGCTTTGTGGTGGATGGTGTCAAGCTTCTTGAGGGTTGTTGGAGCTGCACCCAGCCAGACAAGTGGGGGGTATACCATCACACTCCTGCCTTGTGTCCTGTAGATGGTGGACAGGCTTTGGGGAGTCAGGAGGTGAGTTACTCGCCACAGCCTCTGACCTGTTCTTGTAGCCACTGTGTTTATGTGGCGAGTCCAGTTGAGTTTCTGGTCACTGATAATCCCAAGGATGTTGACAGTGGGGGATTCAGTGAGGTAACACCATTGAATGTCAAGGGCGGTGGTTAGAGGGTCTCTTATTGGTGATGGTCATGACCTGGCATTTGTGTGACGCGAATGTTACTTGCCACTTGTCAGCCCAGCCTGGATACTGTCCAGATCTTGTTGCATTTGAACATGGATTGCTTTGCTATCTGAGGAGTCGCGAACTATGGAGAACCAAGATCTGTTGGATTGAAGGCATAATGATACGCCTGTCAGTCAAGATTTTTTTATATACAAAAACTCGACATGCATTAATCCATTCTACTGCTTGACGTATTGAAGTATTGTTCTACAGGCACAAAAATTGACAAATGCATGTGGCGCTTCTATAAGCCTAACCTAAATGATATCTCATTTGCACGCATTTCCAAGTGTCAGATTTGGCTCTGTGGTGGTACTAAGAGTCTTGAGTTAGCATGTAAACTTGGCTGATACTTCAGAACAGTACAGAGGGAGTGCTGTATTGTTGAAGGTGCTGTTTCATAGAGATTATAAACTGAGATCTTATCTGTCTCCTCAGGTGGATAGAAAATGATACAATTCTAATAAGAGCAAAGTTTGCCCAGTGAGCTGGTCAGAAATCCTAAAATTGATGAATCAATCTTTTACCTCATTGCTGTTTTTGGAACTAAAGCTCTGTGTAAAACTAGCTTCTGTATTTGCCTACATAACAACAGTGGCTCTTATCAAAGGCACTTCATTAGCTTTGAAATACTTTGGCACGTCCTCAGAACCTGAAAGGTGCTATGTACAATTTACTGAAGCATTTGTTTGAAACAATCCAAAAACAACATTGTGAAAACACAAGTACTAGAACCAGATAACACCAACTCTGGTAGGAGCGTTATCCTTAACACAAACATTGCATTACCAATTTTACATTTCAGGTACAGTTTTGTTCACTTGCAAACACATTCCTCCTTCTAACCTAACCCTAATCCTCCTCCTTCAGGGACCCATGCCCTCACAGGACTTTGGCAACCATAGACTTCCATCAGACTGGTCCATAATTATCCTTGGCAAAGCACCGCAATGGTTTGCTGTTGCCTTCTGCAGTATGGTTGACTAGGAAATACTCACACTCTTATCGCCTGCCATATTGAAAGGATTTCCAGGCTGATCATCAACCTGTTCAGCCACATTATGAATTCATCTTCCATGGCCATCAAATCCTGAAGTGGCACTTGAACCTGAAACTTCTGGCACAGAGGTAGGGGCGCTATCACTGCATTGTAAGACTTCCTGCAAGCACATTCGTTTCTTGTTCCAAGATGGCACCAGAGCGAGGCGACCTCTTGCAAGCTGTGCCCAGCATACCTTCTAATTCTATCTTTTACTCTTGTTCTATGCTTACTGTAACACAACATTCTGCACTCTCTCGTTTCCTTCTCTATGAATGGTATGTTTAGTCTGTATAGCGTGCAAGAAACAATACTTTTCACTGTATGTTAATACATGTGACAATAATAAATCAAATCAAAATCAAATTGTTTTGTTTTATCAATGGTTTCTACATAAAAAGGTAACAAAGGGCAGTGGTCAATGGGTTTTAAAATATGTACTGAATTTGTTTTAGTATATTATCAGCTTTATGACTGCACATAGAGCCCAATTTCCTGCACCGCCTGCCATGTGTTTTGTAGTAGTGGAGGCTGCCCCCCAGTGGCTGATGGCAGAACAGAGTTTCCTGACTCCATAGAACCATGGAACCATAGAAACCCTACAGTGCAGAAAGAGGCCATTTGGCCCATCGAGTCTGCACCGACCACAATCCCACCCAGGCCCTATCCCCTATCCCTACATATTTACCTGCTAATCCCTCCAACCCTCATATTTACCTGCCAATCCCTCTAATCTACGCATCCCGGGACACTAAGGGGCAATTTAGCTTGGCCAATCAACCTAACCCGCACATCTTTGGACTGTGGGAGGAAACCGGAGCACCCGGAGGAAACCCACGCAGACACGGGGAGAATGTGCAAACTCCGCACAGACAGTGTGGAGTTTGCACATTCCCAGAGTGGGTGCCTTGTAGACAAAGCACAAGTCAGGAGTGTAATTGAACACTGTCTACTTGCCTGGATGAGTGCAGCTCCAACAACATTCAAGAAGTTTGACACCAAAGCAGTCCACTTGATTTCATCCCATCCACAATCGACAAACAGTAGTAGCAGGATGCACTGCAGGAACTCACCAAGCCTCCTCAGACAGCATCTTCCAAACCCACAACCACCACTATCTAGAAGGACCAAGGTAACTGACATATGGGAACACCACCATCTGGGACTTCCCCTCCAAGTCACTCACTATCCTGACTTGGAAATATATTGCCGTCCCTTCACTGTCACTGGGTTAAAATCTTAGAACACCTAACAGCACTCTATGTGTACATACAAGACAGGGACTGTAACAGTTCAAGATCTTCTGAAGGGCAATTAGGGATGAGCAATAAGTATAGGTCTAGACAGCAACACCCATATCCCTTGAATGAAAAAAAAAGAGTGATTGACCCCCTGACTTCCTATCCATCGCTGACAGGCACAAGTCAGGAATGTGGTGGAATATTTCCACTTGCCTGGATGAGTGAAGTCCCAACAACAGTCAAAAAGCTTGACACAAATCCAAGAGAAAATAGCTAGCTTGATCGGTATCCTATCCACCCCCTTAAACATTCACCCTGTCCACCACCAGTGCAAACAATGCTGCAGAGTGTACCATCTATAAGATGCAATGCACACCAAGGTTTCTTTGACAACACCTTCAAACATTATGCAATATTTATCATCGAGAATGACGAGGGCAGCTGATGAATAGAAACCCAGCATTTTCGCGTTCCCTCCAAGCCACATACCTAGCTAACAGCACTGTGAAGTATCTTCACCACATGGACTGCAGCGATTTAAGAACGTGGATTGACACTACATGCTTATGGGAGACAAGGGATAGGCTAGAGAATAAATGCTGGTCTTGGCAGTGTAGCTCCTTTTTACTGTTTTGTTTTTCAGTAGAAAATTGATAGGAACACAGACTTTTGACTGATTTGTATTGATGTGTGCTAGAAACTGCATCCACCTGTATTCTAGAGAGCTTCAGCCCAGCTTTCATCATGAAGTGCTTTTTGGCTTTGTCCCAGATATCTCACTGCACCAAAAATGCAGAGAAATCAAAACCTGCACACGTGATTCAATAAGTAGCAAGCATTCTTTGCTCCAGTCAACCAGCTCCCCAGATGTTTTTGGAATTCCAGCCATTGGATATTCCCAGTAGATAGCTTTAGACCACAAGAAACACAAATATTTCACTTATTTTCCTTCTCCTTCCCCCCACCAAATCCACTGAATTAGCACAATTTAAACAGGATCACTCAGGAAAACATGCAATAAAGTTTCACATTAGGCTATGAGGGGTCAGGTGCACACTGATCCGCCTCCCACAACCACAATCCCATTTTATTAACAATATAAAACTGCTGTGATATCAGGTGTATTAATTCATCAGATTTGAAAAGGACATTGCAAATGCACAGAGGAGCTCTTTGAATTAAAGAGATGAGTGTTATTGAACCTATTTTGATCCAAATTGTATATTCAGTTCTTCTTCAATCGACCCAATGATAGACGGGTTTTCATTCAGAAGTGTCCAACACAGAACTCAAAACATATAGAATAAAGACACCGCAATACGATGGAAGGCGAAATATTGTATTTCATAGAATCCTACACTGCAGAAGGAGGCCATTCAGCCCATCGAGTCTGCACCAACCACAAACCTACCCAGGCCCTATCCCCATAACCCCACACATTTACCCTAGCTAGTCCCCCTGACACTAAGGGGCAATTTAGCATGGCCAATCTACCTAGCCCCCACATCTTTGGACTGAATACGTTGGAAAGCTTGCCATTTTCCAAGTAAATATACTTCAGAATGTTTAATTGATGATTTGTTTTGCAATTGATTTAAAAGCAGCTTCTCAGCAATCAATATTTTTCTCTTTTTCTCTAGCTTTCGTTCTCTTCCTTGACTGCTGTTGTTCTGTAATCTAATTAGAAAGACTAAAGAAAGACTTTGTGCCTCAGGATATTCCAAAGTCAATGAAGTACGTTTGAAGTGTAGTCACAATTGTAATGTAGAAATCATGGCAGCCAATATGTGCATAGCAAGCTCCTACCCGCGGTGTGCTAATGGTGGGCGGCACTGCTGCCTCACAGTGCCAGGGACCTGGGTTCAATTCCTGGCTTGGGTCACTCTCTGTGTGGAGTTTGCATGTTCTCCCCGTGTCTGCGTGGGTTTCCTCCAGCTGCTCCGGTTTCTTCCCACCATCCGAAAGACCTGCTGGTTAGGTGAATCGGCCATACTAAAAAGTGTACCCTATGAAGCTATGAACCTGTACCCCTAGATCTCTTTGTTCTGGTAGGGAGTTGGGGAGAGTTATAGAACAAAGAGATCTAGGGGTACAGGTTCATAGCTCCTTGAAAGTGGAATCACAGGAGGACAGAGTATTGAAGAAGGCATTCAGTCTACTTGGTTTCATTGGTCAGAACATTGAAGTGGAAATGCCGGCGTTGGACTGGGGTAAACACAGTGAGAGTTTTAACAACACCAGGTTAAAGTCCAACAGGTTTATTTGGTAGCAAATGCCATTAGCTTTCGGAGTGCTGCTCCTTCATAAGATGGAGTGGATATCTGCTCTCAAACAGGGCATACAGAGACATAAAATCAAGTTACAGAATACTGATTAGAATGCGAATCTTTACAGCTGATCAGGTCTTAAAGATACAGACAACGTGAGTGGAGGGAGCATTAGGCACAGGTTAAAGAAATGTGTATTGTCTCCAGACAGGACAGCCAGTGAGATTCTGCAAGTCCTCACGATGCTCCACTTCTCCAGCTTCCACACTAAACATGTTAAAGAAGCCATCCCTGACGGACAAGCCCTCCGTATACACAGGATCTGCTCGGATGAGGAGGATCGCAACAGACACCTCCAGATGCTGAAAGATGCCCTCATAAGAACAGGATATGGCGCTCGACTCATCGATCGACAGTTCCGACGCGCCACAGCGAAAAACCGCACTGACCTCCTCGGAAGACAAACATGGGACATGGCGGACAGAGTACCCTTCATCGTCCAGTACTTCCCCGGAGCGGAAAAGCTACAGCATCTCCTCCGGAGCCTTCAACATGTCATTGATGAAGACGAACATCTCGCCAAGGCCATCCCCACACCCCCACTTCTTGCCTTCAAACAACCGCACAACCTCAAACAGACCATTGTCCGCAGCAAAATACCCAGCCTTCAGGAGAACAGTGACCACGACACCACACAACCCTGCCACAGCAACCTCTGCAGTACATGCCGGATCAGCGACACGGATGCCATCATCTCACGTGAGAACACCATCTACCAGGTACACGGTACTTACTCTTGCAACTCGGCCAAGATTGTCTACCTGATACGCTGCAGGAAAGGATGTCTCGGGGCATGGTACATTGGGGAAACCATGCAGACGCTATGACAATGGATGAATGAACACCGCTCGACAATCACCAGGCAAGACTGTTATCTTCCTGTGGGGGAGCACTTCAGCAGTCACGGGCATTCAGCCTCTATCTTCGGGTAAGCATTCTCCAAGGCGGTCTTCATGACACACGACAGCGCAGAGTCGCTGAGCAGAAACTGATAGCCAAGTTCCGCACACATGAGGACGGCCTAAACCGGGATCTTGGGTTCACGTCACACTATCGGTAACCCCCACAGCTTGCCTCCTGGACTTGCAGAATCTCACTGCTGTCCTGTCTGGAGACAATACACATTTCTTTAACCTGTGCCTAATGCTCCCTCCACTCACATTGTCTGTATCTTTAAGACCTGATCAGCTGTAAAGATTCGCATTCTAATCAGTATTCTGTAACTTGATTTTGTGTCTCTATATGCCCTGTTTGAGAGCAGATATCCACTCCATCTGACGAAGGAGCAGCGCTCCGAAAGCTAATGGCATTTGCTACCAAATAAACCTGTTGGACTTGAACCTGGTGTTGTTAAAACTCTTACAGAACATTGAATACAGGAGTTGGGACATCTTGTTGAAGTTGGACAAGACATTGGTAAGGCCACACTTGGAATACTGTGTACAGTTCTGGTCACCCTATTATAGAAAGGATATTATTAAACTAGAAAGAGTGCAGGAGAGATTTACCAGGATGCTACCGGGACTTGATGGTTTGAGTTATAAGGAAAGGCTGGATAGACTAGGACTTTTTTCTCTGGAGCGTAGGAGGTTGAGGGGTGATCTTATAGAGGTCTATAAAATAATGAGGGGCATAGATCAGCTAGATAGTCAATATCTTTCCCCAAAGGTAGGGAAGTCTAAAAATAGAGGGCATAGGTTTAAGGTGAGAGGGGAGAGATGCAAAAGGGTCCAGAGGGGCAATGCTTTCACTCAGAGGGTGGTGAGTGTCTGGAAAAAGCTGCCAGAGGTAATAGTAGAGGTGGGTACAATTTTGTCTTTTAAAAAGTGTTTAAACAATTACATGGATAAGATGGGTATAGAGGGATATGGGCCAAATGCGGGCAGTTGGGACTAGTTTAGGGGTTTTAAAAAAAAGGGCGGCATGGACAAGTTGGGCCGAAGGGCCTGTTTCCATGTTGTAAACCTCTATGACTCTATCCAAACAGGCGCAGGAGTGCGGCGACTAGGTGGTTTTCACAGTAATTTCATTGCAGTGTTAATGTAAGCATACTTGCGACAAATAAATAAATAAAAACTTTAATTATCTTTTAGTGACGTTGACTGAGGGATATATATATTGGCCAGGACACTGGTAATATCTCTCCTGTTTTTCAGAACAGTGCTGTGGAGTTTTCTTCATGTAATCTTAGAGATCTGACAGGACATCAATTATAATGTCTCATCTAAAAGGTGGTACATCTGACAGTGCAGCATTCCCTCAGTAGTACACTGGAATGTCAGTCTAGTTTTTATGCTTACATCCCTGAGGTTGTACTTAAACCCACAATCTTCTGACTTGGGTGAATATGTTGACAACAGAGCCATTGCTGACACATACATGAGAGCCAATCAAGGGATTTCAGTTTCCCTCTGGATCAAGTAAATTGCCTAAATTACTGTGACAATTCTCAGCACTGAAAACAAAAAATAATAGAAGTTAGGTTGACTTGAAGTGGGTTAGTATGCAAAGAATTCTCCATAACTTTTACAGTGTGGTCCTAGCTTCCATATTGAAGTGCAAATACTTTAGCTTTCTTGGACCTTTATCAGCTGCAGAATTGAAATTCCTCTGGTTTCCATGACTTTAACATTTTTTAAAGTAAAGTTTATTTATTAGTCACAAGTAAGGCTTACATTAACATTGCAATGAAGTTACTGTGAAAATCCCCGAGTCGCCACAGTCCGGCGCCTATTCGGGTCAATGCACCTAATCAGCACATCTTTCAGACTGTGGGAAGAAACCCACGCAGACACAGGGAGAATGTGCAAACTCCACATAGACAGTGACCCAAGCCAGGAATCGAACCTGGGTCCCTGGCCTTGTGAGGCAGCAGTGCTAACCACTGTGTCACTGTGCCACCTCTCTGCCATCATGTGCCGCCCCTAACTGTATGTATCTGATTAATTGATGTATTTGAGAGAGCATAGTCAAATAACATTTCTATTCAAACATGACTTTGGATCCTCAAAAGTGAAGGATAATGTTAAATTGGTTTCTTAAACTATTAGAATCACTTAGCCTCTGAGCATTGTTGTACCTGACTTACTGCATAACATTCTGTTTCCTTTCAGTGCAAATACCAGTCTGTCCCTGCACTCCTGTGTCAACCCTCTTCCTCTCTTCTCTAAGAGTGCTTAAAGCATAACAAAAATGCCTGGTGTCTCAGTGCATTATCACAAATATTGTTTTTGTTATTGGTTATTGTTTTCGCTCTAAAAATGATGTTTGTGTAAAAAGATCCATGCACTGCAAAACAGTTACATTAGAACATGCAGTATAAGCAACAGTAGACAAATATTTTCAATAAAATCAGACATGGACTTGCATCCAACCCACTTGATATTTTCTTTGCATAATGTTCTATTTTCTCTTTTTTTAAGAAAAGAAAGTAGTTTAATGAGTTTTAGGGAACAGCAAGTAGTCTTACCCCAGGAGGATCTTGCAGTGCTGGGTAGTCGGTATGAAGGCTCAGTTTCGCAGATGTGTAAGCTACATTGTTTGCATCAACCTTGTCCTCCACTTGCCAAGTAAGCCTTTTAAAAAGAAGACAGGCAGATAAAATGAAGTTAGGTTGTAACATGTTTTTGCCAAATAAACTCTTTGAAATGTAGTGTTGCTTAATTTGGCCAAAAATAATAAGATTAAACTTGTATACTTTGTTCCTTGCCTTTAGTCGTTTAATTAACTTAAGGAAGAAATACATTAGTATTGTGTAAACTGTTAAAGTGCATTTAACAATCTTGATGCATTAATGTACTTCAATCAATAGCATATAAATTCATGACTTACTACTGGGCCCAGGTATTCTTGAAAAAAAGACCACGTTATTTCGGTGATTATCTGTTTAATAGTTTTTAAATTTTTGAACACTGCTGTGAAGTTTATATTTCTTGAAATTATTAACAAAAATATTGGACCCGAACTTATTGTGAAAATAAGTGATACTATCTGCATTTTCTGCATAAATTAGACAGCAACTTCACGTGAGTGCAGGTGTGCTGTTAAACATGAAAACCTGAAAAAAATCAAAGATGGATGATGAGGATGTCTCACTGCCTGGCTCTCCATTCAAATGTATTCAATGTTAGTAGAAATTGACGAAACTCACCAAAGAATCTTAGAAGTTGACCATTTCAGTCTAAGCATCCTCTTCTTGAAGGTGGCAGCACAGGCGGAGAAGGTGGTCAAGAAGGCATATGGTATGCTTGCCTTTATAGGACGGGGTATAGAGTATAAAAGCTGGAGTCTGATGTTGCGGCTGTATGGAACGCTGGTTAGGCCACATTTGGAGTACTGCGTCCAGTTCTGGTCGCCGCACTACCAGAAGGACGTGGAGGCTTTAGAGAGAGTGCAGAGAAGGTTTACCAGGATGTTGCCTGGTATGGAGGGTCTTAGCTATGAGGAGAGATTGGGTCAACTGGGTTTGTTCTCCCTGGAAAGACGGAGAATGAGGGGAGACCTAATAGAGGTGTACAAAATTATGAAGGGTATAGATAGGGTGAACAGTGGGAAGCTTTTTCCCAGGTCGGAGGTGATGATCACGAGGGGTCACGGGCTCAAGGTGAGAGGGACGAGGTATAACTCAGATATCAGAGGGACGTTTTTTACACAGAGAGTGGTGGGGGCCTGGAATGCGCTGCCAAGTAGGGTGGTGGAGGCAGACACGCTGGCATTGTTTAAGTCTTACCTGGATAGTCACATTCTGGGAATGGAGGGATACAAACGAATGGTTTAGTTGGACCAATGCGCGGCACAGGCTTGGAGGGCCGAAGGGCCTGTTTCCTGTGCTGTACTGTTCTTTAAGTCTTAATTACTCCCAATTGCCACTGTGGCACTGAAAATGAACTTTTACAAGTGTGGAGCCTCATTGCTTCAGACTTTAATTAATGTTGGGAGACTAAAAATTTTAAAATTACTTTTTTTTAAACATTTACTTTGACTTTTTCTCTCTCTCAATTGAATTCCTCCCTCTCTTTATTTTGCTTTCTGTGTCTGACTTGACACCATTCTAACACATCCTGTTTTTGACTGAACTGTTGATTAGCAATTCTTTAATTCTTTTGCTCAAGGAGACACAAGATTGCCTACACCAATCTATTCACTAGGTCCCAGATACCATATAGAAGGTGCAATGCCATTTGGATCTAAAACATGCAGAAAAGCCGGATGGAATTTCATGTCTCCCCCAGAGGTGAATATGGAGGTGGGGGTGGCAGTTGGTTGGGCAGGAGGATATGGGTGGGGAACCTGCCACGTCCTTGCCTCCTTCTGCCTGGAGTGGGGATGGCTCCAGATTGGCTTTCCCACTCAGATGTCAACTGAAGCCCTTAGCTGGCCAATTAATGCAAAGCTGTTGGATTGGCTTGCAGCCAAATGCATGGCGGAGTCTCTGGTTCAAAGGCACTCAGTGCCTGATCAAGGGACCCAGCATCTCAGGGACACGTTCCTGGCGGCAGCTACTGTTCCCGTTGACACTACCGGCCTGATTCACTGGCAGCTTTCGGGGGAGTCATTTCTGCCCAGCTGGGGGTAGCCCTGGAATTAAATGTCCCCCATGAAGCCAGGAGTCCTGCCGACAAGGTTTCTGCTGCCAATTCAGGAATTAATTCCCTTAGGGTGCCCAGAGATCTGGTCAGTGGGGGCGCCATGAGTCTTTGTGACGGTTGCCATGCCCCTCCACATCCATAGGACCATAGAATCCCTACAATACAGAAAGAGGCCATTCGGCCCATCGATTCTTCACCAACTCTCCAAAAGAGCATCCCACCCAGACCCTCCCCTCCGCCCTATCCCCATAACCCTGCACATTTACCATGGCTAATTCACCTAACCTCCACATCTTTGGACATCAAAGGGTAATTTAGCCTGGCCAATCCACCCAATCCGCATATCTCTGGACACTAAGGGACAATTTAGCATGGTCAATCCACCTAATCTGCATATCTTTGGACTCATTAAATTCCACACTTCTAGTGCAATAAGATGGTAAATGAGCACGTTTACTAACAGTAGGTGCCATTCATTCCATAGCCACTATAGCAAGAATAATAACTTGTATTTATACCGCTTCTTGCACAGTAAGATAAAGCAGCAGTTAATTCTGCCCCATTATTTGATATTCCATAGCTTTGTGCTTTGATATAGGTCTGCATTTACCTTTTCCATAAATGTGTGTAATTCAAGGAAATCTAAAGTATTTAATTGGAAGTACCACCTACTTTCATTTTTCTTCTTGCTTACCTGCTCTCTTTCCAGTTGCTAATCTATACATTTTTAACTAGGCTCAACAGAAGGCACTACGAACTAGAACTGTAAGATGAAAAGCCAGAGGTTAACTTCAGGGCGACAACTTTTATCAGTGTCTCGCTAGTAATTGGCCACCATTTGATCAAAAAATGAATAATTATAAGTTGATTCTGTATAACATTTTACTTAATTGGCTAAGCTAATCACTGAACTGGGCCAAAGTAAGCTGCCTTATTACCATAACACAGTAAGAAGTCTAACAACACCAGGTTAAAGTCCAACAGGTTTATTTGGTAGCAAAGGCCACGAGCTTTCGGAACAGGCTGTCCCTTCGTCAGGTGGGTGGGAGTTCTGATTACTCAGTAATTGGGTGTCGGTAAAGCTGCGATCTGCTCGGAATCGGGTGCAGATCGCGGTTTAGGCCCGACGCCCAACTTTACCGCGGTTTCGCGCCCAAAAACGGGCACAAAGTTTTAGTAAAATCGGGCCCTTTGTGTTTGAATCTTTCATGAAAGCACATTTAATTAAAATTAAGTGCAGTTTGTAACTTTGTAAAAGAAAATATTTGAATTCCAGCATGTAATTTGGATCATTTGAAAATAATCAGGAAGTAGACAAAACTATCAATGCAGGATGCATGCATCTAAGCTCTGAGCCAGCCCCATTTCAGAGAGTTTGGCACATAATCTACATGGGCACTTCAGTCCAATACTATCCTAAGTGAAACTAGAGTTTCAAAGATGCCAACTTTCAATGAGCTTTTAACCGGAAACTCTATCTGTCCACATTCGGTGGATGAAAAGATCACATTGCCCTATTCAAAGAAGAGCCAGGAAATTCTCCAAGAAGGTTGTGCCAACAATTATCCCTTAACCATCATCACAAAATATTCAGAGAGCCAGTGCAGACACAATGGGCCAAATTGCCTCCTTCTACTCTGCAACAACCCTGTGATTCTGTAAGAAATTGATGATCAGCCATTTATTTCAGTATGGGTTCTTGCTCTGCGTAAGTTATCTGCTAGGTTTCCCTATAACATAACAGTAACCACACTTCAGTTAAAGTTAAAGTTTATTTATTAGTCACAAGTAGGCTTACATTAACACTGCAATGAAGTTACTGTGAAAGTTTTTAGTCGCTACACTCTGGCGCCTGTTCGGGTACATGGAGCGAGAATATAGCATAGCCAATCCACTTAACCAGCACATCTTTGGACTGTGGGAGGAAACTGGAGCATCCAGAGGAATCCCACGCAGAAGCGGGGAGAATGTGAAGACTCCACACAGACAGTGACCCAAGCTGGGAATCTAACCCGGGTCCCTGGTGCCGTAAGGCAGCAGCGCTAGCCACTGTGTTGCCCCAATGAAGTATTTACATGACTGTTGTGATGTAGGAAACATAGCAGATAATTTGCAATAGCAAGGTCCCACATCAGTAATGTGATGATGACCAGATAATTTTTTTTTGAGAGATAAATATTGATCAGGACACCAGGGACAACTCAAAATTAGAGAAAAAATACTGCTGGAAATCTGGAATAAGAACAGAAAATATTGGAAGTATTCAGCAGGACAGGCAGCATCAGTGCAGAGAGAAAAAGAGTTAGGCCCAGATTTTCCAGCTGTTCACGCCCCATTGCCACTGCAAGGATGGAGAATTTGGCCCTCAGCAGTGGGACCACAGGATCCCATCAGTGTGAACAGCTGGAAAATTCCACCCTTACATGTTTCAGTTTTGTGACCCTTCCTCAGCTCTTCTTCAAAATACTGTTGTGAGACCTTTAACATCCATCTGAGAATCATAGAATCATGGAATCCCTACAGTGCAGAAGGAGGCTAGTCGGCCTATCGACTCTGCACTTCTGCCAGTGCAGCGCTCCTCAGTACTGCACAGGACCTAGATTTTGGTGCTCAAGTCTCACAACCTTCTGATTCAGTCAGGAGTGATACAGCTGAGCTACAGCTGACACGCTGAAATTAGTTCATGCATCATTCTGAATGATATTGAAGTATCAGCTTGCCTTCTGAGATCCAAACTTTTTTTAGCATATAAGCATATTTTTAAAATCAATACCACATTTGACATATCAACTGTATTACACAAGTAAAAAGGCCCATTTGCTGTCAAATGTGGCATACTGTATTAGAACGAGAAGCCTCCATTTCTATGTCCTAAGCTGGAAAGAATGCATTCTTCTGCCAAATTTAGTATTTTCTTAAGCAATAGACAAAAAGAAATCACGGTTATTATTGTCTCGATAATTAACTTTTTAAATGAAATGCCATAGTAAATTAGCATGTTTAAACAAATTATCCCCAGCATAAAAGCACAGTGACAAAAGTTCAGTCCCGGCGGTCCCAGAAGTTTTGGATGCACAGTCTGGAATACATCACTCATCGCACAGAAGGCTTAATTCAAACAAACAACATCCAGTGGAGAAGAGAGGAGGAAAGTTCCAACTTTTTGACCTGTTGAAAAAACGTTATGCTATACTGCATTGCCAATATCCAAAGCTCCAAGGGAAAGTTATGGCTCATGATTGTAACCAAGATTTAAGGAAAGAAGCTTATCATCAGCACCCTCCTTAAAAAATCAAACCATTACAAAAAATGCTATTCATTTTAAGCTGTTTGTCTGTGTCTAAGACTCCTCTTTTAACCTTTGATATGGGTTGCAAAATATGAGTACTGATCAAATAGTTTGAGGAGCTGACTAAGGGGATTTAGGTTCTTAGTGGCATCAAAGAGCAACATTTCCAAGGACAGTAAAATCTACATTCCTGTATTTCTGTTAATACTATTTTGTTCAGAAGCTCATTGCAGCCTGTGGCTATCTGTAATAACTGTGAAAGGGAAGAAGATCTATGCTTCATTTCAATATACCGTACTTATTCCTAGAGATACTTGAAGAATTTGTGCAAATAAGTATAATCCTTTCCTAAAAATAATATTTTTTGAGGAATTTAGCCATTAATTATGTTGACATGCCTTTGCTACAGCAATCAAGGGAGTCATCCTTTATCCACCCTACCCCCTCCACCTTCCCCTCCTCAACCACAGTGGAAACAGTCCACATCCCAGCATTGATGTCAGTATATTTGGATTAGTTCCAAGTCTTTTTTTTCAAACGTTTTCTCTGCCAAGAGTTTGCTATGACTTAGTTCACATTTTGCTAATATACAATAAGACTGGAGTAAAAAAAGGCCAAGCTTTCTTTTGCTAGTAGAAGGCTGCTACTGGCTTTGAGCAATGTATTACAAAAATATTCTCTCATCAGGGCCTCCAATTTCCTCTATCAACCTTTGATTTAAAAATAGATGCAGTCCTACTTATGCTTCACTTGTTGAACTTGGAAAATGTGGGTAACATTCGATTGTTGCATGCTAGCTCCATTTTTGCCTCCAGTTCAGTTAACTCCGCCATATACTTTTATCTTTTCCATCCATTAATAGCTCTGGTGTACTGTCAAGTGGCTGTTTCAGTGCAAATTTACTTTTGGCGCATTCTTTTTTGGTGCAAGTATTTTCTTTTTGAACATCAGGCATGGTAAAGCAATTTTCTCCTTTCTTTTTAAGTTAATTGCCGCAGACTGCATATCAGAGTGCATTAAAAGACACCAAGATGCTTCACAGAGATGGAAGAAGTCTGGGGAGTAGGAGAATCATAGAATCATAGACCTCCAGTTAGAAGAGTACCCTTCCATTGCCACTCTCTGCTTTCTATGCCCAAGCCAGTTTTGTATCCATTTTACCAGCTCACCTTGGATCCCATATGACTTAACCTTCTGTATCAGCCTGCCATGAGGAATCTTATTGAAGACTTTATTAAAGTCCATGGATACAACACCCACTGCCCTGCCCTGGTCAATTTTTCTTGTCACTTCCTCAAAGAACTCAATCAAGTTTGTGAGACGCGACCTCCCCTTTGCAAAACCATGCTGCCTATCGCAAATAAGCCTATTCTCTTCCAGATGTGAGTACATCCTGTCCCTAAGAATCTTCTCCAATAATTTCCCCACCACTGACGTAAAGCTCAAAGGCTTGTAATTTCTCGGATTGTCTCTACTGCTTTTCTTAAACAGAGGAACAATGTTAGCTACTCTCCAATCCTCTGGTACCTCGCCTGTTGCTAAAGAGGATACAAAGATTTTGGCCAAGGCCTCAGCAATTTCTTCCCTCGCCTCTCTCAGTATTCTGGGGTAGACCCTATCTGGCCCTGAGGACTTGTCCACCTTAATGTTTTTCAAAACCTCCAATACCTCCTCCCTTTTTAGCTCAACATGTCCTAGAATGTCAACATCTTCCTTTCCGCACTTAACACCCACCACATAATAAATAAAAGAAAATTACTGTGGATGCTGGAATCTGAAACCAAAAGAGAACATGCCGGAAAATCTCAGCCGGTCTGGCAGCATCTGTAAGGGGGGAAAAGAGTTGACGTTTCGAGGCCAGATGACCCTTTGTCAAGGATCGTCTGGTCTCGAAACGTCAACTCTTTTGCCAGATTTTCCAGCATTTTCTCTTTTGGTTACCATCCACTATATCCTTCTCCTTTGTGAATACTGATGCAAAGTACTCGTTAAGGACCTCACACACACAAATCCACACACACAAATCTGGAAATTGTGGAAGGAAATCTGCCATCCTTACCTAGTCTGGCCTACATGTGACTCCAGAACCCCAGCAATATGACTCTCAACAGCCCTCCAAGAGCAACTAGGTATGGGCAATAAATACTGGCCAGCCAGAGATGCCCATGTCCCACGAATAAATTAAAAAAAAGAATCTTGGGATGCCCAGATGAGTTCAGGAGAATCCTTGAGTCACCACTAAATCTCGGTAGGCTCAGGGATAATGATCTTTAAGTGGTCCCAAATGGTGAGCTCAATTAGCCAACAGGTGGGTTGCCTGTGTTGACTCAAACCTGCTGCTGATTACCTGGCAGTAGGTTCTCCTGTTGGCAGGAATGCGCTGCAGGTCCTCACCCCCGATAAAGTGGCCTACCCATTACCTAGACCACTGAGATTGGCTCCATTAAATCCCAGTCTGTCTCCCATTATTTCTAGTTGTTCACAGCCTTCCAAGATGATAGTGAGTTGTTTATTTATCAATTGGACTAGCTAGGTTATTGCTTATTATTTGTGGGCTATGAGGAAACAACATCATAACTAAATCATTGACATTAATGCACCTACTGTTTCAGATCACCTTTAATTTGCAGGAATATGTTTTGTTTTGCGACATTTTTCAAGTAAATACTTTTTTCAAATACTTCATGAAAAAATGATCAGAAGATTCCAAACTGTGAAATTCGTCCACACGATTATTTGCATCATATTGGACTGTACCCCATTTTTGCAAATCTGATGAGACGCCAGCATAGTCCATTAACTCCCTATCTTGCAATTTGAGTTCTTTCTTTTCTTACTGCTGTCAACAGCTGTACCTTGGAAACTTTGGCCCACTTACCCTACTTTGGCTTCAACTGCAGTGTTTAATGAGCCTCTATGGTCCAAGGTTGAAGCTTTCTTCTAAAACTACTTGTGGACACATGACCATATTGGTGCCTTGTGTTCCTTAAGGGATCTCAGCCAAATGTAGGCTATTACTATGAGAATGGCTCTCCAAATTATCTAACTGTTCAAGCTTTCTTTATACTCCTGCAGGTTTGCTAGATGATTTATAGTCATACATACTTATTTTTCCTACTCTTTCATTTAGCTTCGGGAAGACTTTTTCCAACTGAACAAACAGCTATTTCCCACCCACCCGAGTATTAATGATGGTCCAATCATACACCATGGCTGGATTTTGCAGTGAAAACAACAGTAAGGCTATTAGTGTTCACTATTATTGATGTGTATATCAGGCAGCAATAACTAGAGCGGGGCAGTAAAATGCGGCAGACCATTCAAAACTCCATCAACTTTAGCAGGAGTGAAAAATCCAGCCCTTGAGAGGGGCTGGAAAATCCCGCCCCTAGTGTCTCCCAAGGTGTAGTTAAATGCATAAATGAGAAAGTTGCTGTCTGAGATGCCCTCCTCCAGATGTTGCACTATAATTGTATCTTGCTGAGAGCACAACTGAAATAAATGGAACCAGAATTTGCTGTAATTAATTGATATTGCCATTCTCAGTACAAGCATGGGAATATTGGATATTATAATACATAAACAGTAAGGTGATGCATTGTGAAAGTGGCCACAAAACCTGTTAAGATGGCTGCAACTTATCAGGTGGCTGTGGGCATTAAATCTTTAACAGTGTTTGATTCTGGTTAAACATGAGCATGAATGACGGTACTTTGCAATCACCTGTGAAGTTTATGGACATCATTTTTTAAGGATGAACCAGGATTTCAGAAATTTGGCTGAAGAGCCGCCATTATTTTTTTCGAGGAAGTGGCGAAGATGATTGATGAGGGTAGGGCAGTGGATGTTGTCTACATGGACTTCAATAAGGCCTTTAACAAGGTCCCTCATGGCAGACTGGTGCAGAAGGTGAAGTAGCATGGGATCAGAGGTGAGCTGGCAAGGTGGATACAAAACTGGCTCGGTCAAAGAAGACAGAGGGTAGCAGTGGAAGGGTGCGTTTCTGAATGGAGGACTGTGACAAGCGGTGTTCCACAGGGATCAGTGCTGGGACCTTTGCTGTTTGTAATATATATAAATGATTTGGAGGAAAATGTAACTGGATTGATTAGTAAGTTTGCGGATGACACAAAGGTTGGTGGATTTGCGGATAGCGATGAGGACCATCAGAGGATACAGCAGGATATAGATCAGTTGGAGACTTGGGCGGAGAGATGGCAGATGGAGTTTAATCGGGGCAAATGTGAGGTAATGCATTTTGGAAGGTCTAATACAAATAGGAAATATACAGTAAATGGCAGAACCCTTTGGAGTACTGATAGGCAAAGGTACACAGGTCACTGAAAGTGGCAATGCAGGTGGAGAAGGTAGTCAAGAAGGCATACGGCATGCTTGCCTTCATTGGCCGGGGTACTGAGTTTAAAAATTGGCAAGTCATGTTGCAGCTTTATAGAACCTTAGTTCGGCCGCAGTTGGAATATAGTGTTCAATTCTGGTCGCCCACTACCAGAAGGATGTGGAGGCTTTGGAGAGGGTACAGAAAAGATTTACCAGGATGTTGCCTGGTATGGAGGGCATTAGCTATGAGCAATGGAGGTTAAGGGGAGATCTGATAGAAGTCTACAAGATTATGAGAGGCATGGACAGAGTGGATAGTCAGAAGCTTTTTCCCAGGGTGGAAGAGTCAATTACTAGGGGGCATAGGTTTAAGGTGCGAGGGGCAAGTTTTAAAAGAGACGTACGAGGCAGATTTTTTACACAGAGAGTAGTGGGTGCCTGGAACTCGTTGCCGGGGGAGGTAGTGGAAGCTGATACGGTAGTGACTTTTAAGGGGCGTCTTGACAAGTACATGAATGAGATGGGAATAGAGGGATATGTTCCCCGGAAGCGTCGGGGGTTTTAGTTAAGTCGGGCAGCATGGTCGGTGCAGGCTTGGAGGGCCGAAGGGCCTGTTCCTGTGCTGTAATTTTCTTTGTTTTTTGTTCTTTGTATCATGGTGGTCTGGACCCCAGAAGTGCAGTCGTGTGACTGAAACTGCTTTCAGATACTGCAGTAGAATACAACCTGAACAATGAAACATCTGAAACAACTGAACCATCATAGTTGAAAGTCTTCTAATGCAGCCAAAGCACTGTATTTGTTCCAGCTTCCAAGTCCACCTGTGAACCAAATCTCCTGGCTACTCTTCTACAAAGGAATTCACAGATTCATGAGAATCCTTTGTTTCTGAAAGTATTTCATCCCAACTAAAGTATCAATTCAACTAAGAAGACACAAGGCCTTCACTGTAAACATCTATGACTCTACTTAAGATAGTTACATGGGTATGGTGGGTATAGAGGGATATGGGTCAAATGCGGGCAATTGGGTTTAGTTTAGGGGTTTTAAAAAAAAAGAGCGGCATGGACAAGTTGGGCTGAAGGGTCTGTTTCCATACTGTGGGCAGGTAAGTGGAGCTGAGTCCACAAAAAGATCAGCCATGATCTTATTGAATGGCGGAGCAGGCTTGAGGGGCCAGATGGCCTACTCCTGCTCCTAGTTCTTATGTTCTTATGTATGATAATGCGAGTGAGGCGAGTGATTGAGATGTTGCATTTGAAATATCTGAGGCATGTGCACTACAAAAAATGACTCTTTATTTTTAAAATCATCAAAAGGCCTGCTGCTGGAATTACTTTAAATGAGGAAAAATTACTCTGAGGAAAAGGAAAAACACACATCTTACATACAAACATCCTGTCCATAACAGAACATCCACACTAAACTCACCAAAATGTTGGAGCTTATCCATTCCAATATAAGTATCCTTTTAACCACGTTACACATCTTAATTACTACTGAACAACCTCTATGCCACCAAATACTTAAGAGTCTCAGGCTTCTTATCACCGTTCACGCCCGGTGGATTTTCCCATCCCACTTCAGTGAACGGAGATTTGACTGGCTGCCGTCTCTGATCTCGCTGCAGCAGGAGTGTGGTTTGAACGACAGGTAAGATTGCACCCTCATTCTTTCAGATTTTAATTATTGGTGGAGATTTGTCAGAGTTTAACAATGTGAATGCAGCAGCCAGGAGGAGGATATATAGTCCTGTCATCATTCATACATTTAGAACCATAGAATCCCCACAGTTCAGAAGGAGGCCATTGGACTCTTCGAGTCTGCATCGACTCTTGAAAAGATCATCATTCTCCCTCAGTGTACCCGAACGGGCGCCGGAGTGTGGCGACGAGGGGATTTTCACAGTAACTTCATTGCAGTGTGAATGTAAGCCTACTTGTGACTAATAAATAAATAAAAGCTATTCCTGTAAAGCTGCACATTTACCATTAATTTACCTAATCTATACTTCTTTGGACAGCAAGGGGCAACTTAGCATGGTCAATCCACCTAACCTGCACATCTTCAACACCATTATTCCCACAAAACTCATCTCCAAACTCCGTGGCTTGGGCCTCGGCACCTCCCTCTGCGACTGGATCCTGAACTTCCTAACTCACAGACCACAATCAAGAAAGAAAGAAAGAAGAAACAAAATTACAGCACAGAAACAGGCCCTTCGTCCCTCCAAGCCTGCACCGACCATGCTGTTCAATTTAACTAAAACCCCCTACGCTTCTGGGGACCATATCCCTCCATTCCCATCCTATTCATGTATTTGTCAAGATGCCCCTTAAAAGTCACTACCGTATCCATTTCTACTACCTCCCCCGGCAACGAGTTCCAGGCACCCACTACTCTCTGTGTAGAAAATCTGCCTCGTACATCTCCTTTAAACCTTGCCCCTCGCACCTTAAACCTATGCCCCCTAGTAATTGACTCTTCCACCCTGGGAAAAAGCTTCTGACTATCCACTCTGTCCATGGACTTCTATCAGGTCACCCCTCAACCTCCGTCGTTCCAGTGAGAATAAACCAAGTTTCTCCAACCTCTCCTCATAGCTAATACCCTCCATACCAGGCAACATCCTGGCAAATCTTTTCTGTACCCTCTCCAAAGCCTCCACATCCTTCTGGTAGTGTGGCGACCAGAATTGAACACTGTATTCCAAGTGCGGCCGAACTAACAAAGAACAAAGAACAGTACAGCACAGGAAACAGACCCTTTGGCCCTCCAAGCCTGTGCCGCTCCTTGGTCCAACTAGACCAATCGTTTGTATCCCTCCATTCCCAGGCTGCTCATGTGACTATCCAGGTAAGTCTTAAACGATGTCAGCGTGCCTGCCTCCACCACCCTACTTGGCAGCGCATTGCAGGCCCCCACCACCCTCTGTGTAAAAAACGTCCCTCTGATGTCTGAGTTATACTTCGCCCCTCTCAGCTTGAGCCCGTGACCCCTCGTGATCGTCACCTCCGACCTGGGAAAAAGCTTCCCACTGTTCACCCTATCTATACCCTTCATAATCTTGTATACCTCTATTAGATCTCCCCTCATTCTCCGTCTTTCCAAGGAGAACAACCCCAGTCTACCCAATCTCTCCTCATAGCTAAGACCCTCCATACCAGGCAACATCCTGGTAAACCTTCTCTGCACTCTCTCCAATGCCTCCACGTCCTTCTGGTAGTGCGGCGACCAGAACTGGACGCAGTACTCCAAATGTGGCCTAACCAGCGTTCTATACAGCTGCATCATCAGACTCCAGCTTTTATACTCTATAACCCGTCCTATAAAGGCAAGCATACCATATGCCTTCTTCACCATCTTCTCCACCTGTGTTGCCACCTTCAAGTATTTGTGGACTTGCACACCTAGGTCCCTCTGTGTTTCTATACTCCAGATGACTCTGCCATTTATTGTATAACTCCTCCCTACATTATTTCTTCCAAAATGCATCACTTCGCATTTATCCGGATTAAACTCCATCTGCCACCTCTCCGCCCAATTTTCCAGCCTATTTATATCCTGCTGTATTGCCCAACAATGCTCTTCGCTATCCGCAATTCCAGCCATCTTCGTGTCATCCGCAAACTTGCTGATTACACCAGTTACACCTTCTTCCAAATCATTTATATATATCACAAATAGCAGAGGTCCCAGTACAGAGCCCTGCGGAACACCACTGGTCACAGACCTCCAGCCGGAAAAAGACCCTTCGACCACTACCCTCTGTCTCCTATGGCCAAGCCAGTTCTCCACCCATCTAGCCACTTCTCCTTGTACCCCATGAGCCTTAACCTTCTTAACCAACCTGCCATGTGGGACTTTGTCAAATGCCTTACTGAAATCCATATAGACGACATCCACGGCCCTTCCTTCATCAACCGTTTTTGTCACTTCCTCAAAAAACTCCACCAAATTTGTAAGGCACGACCTCCCTCTTACAAAACCATGCTGTCTGTCACTAATGAGATTGTTTCGTTCTAAATGCACATACATCCTGTCTCTAAGAATCCTCTCCAACAACTTCCCTACCACGGACATCAAGCTCACCGGCCTATAATTTCCTGGGTTATCCCTGCTACCCTTCTTAAACAACGGGACCACATTTGCTATCCTCCAATCCTCAGGGACCTCACCCGTGTCCAAAGAAGCGACAAAGATTTCCGTCAGAGGCCCAGCAATTTCACCTCTCGTCTCCCTGAGCAGTCGAGGATAGATGCCATCAGGCCCTGGGCTTTGTCAGTTTTAATGTTCCCTAAAAAACCTAACACTTCCTCTCTTGTAATGGAGATTTTCTCTAACGGGTCAACTCCTCCCTCCGAGACACTCCCGGTTAACACGCCCCTCTCCTTCGTGAATACCGATGCAAAGTATTCATTTAGGATCTCCCCTATTCCCTTGGGTTCTAAGCATAATTCCCCTCCTTTGTCCCTGAGAGGTCCAATTTTCTCCCTGACAACTCTTTTGTTCCTAACGTATGAATAGAATGCCTTAGGATTCTCCTTAATCCTGCCTGCCAAGAACATCTCGTGACCTCTTTTTGCCCTTCTAACTCCCCGTTTGAGATCTTTCCTACTCTCTCTGTATTCCTCCAGAGCTCCATCTGTTTTCAGTTGCCTGGACTTAACGTACGCCTCCCTTTTCATTTTAATCAGATCCTCAATTTCCCTGGTTATCCACGGCTCTCGAATCCTACCTTTCCTATCTTTCCTTTTTACAGGCACATGCCTATCCTGCAGCCTTATCAATAGTTCCTTAAAAGACTCCCACATGCCAGATGCGGACTTACCCTCGAATATCCTCTCCCAATCAACATCCACCAATTCCTGCCTAATCCGGCTATAGTCAGCCTTCCCCCAATTTAGCACTCTGCCCGTAGGACAGCACTCATCCTTGTCCATTACTATCCTAAAGTTAACAGAGTTGTGGTCACTATTTGCCACATGTTCCCCTACCGAAACTTTGACGACCTGACCGGGCTCATTTCCCAGAACTAGGTCCAGTATAGCCCCCTCTCTAGTCGGGCTATCTACATACTGTTCCAAAGAACCTTCCAGTACGCATTTTAAAAATTCCTCCCCGTCCGGACCCCCAGCTCTAAGCACTTTCCAGTCTGTGCCAGGGAAATTAAAGTCCCCCACTACAACAACCCTATGTTTTCTGCACCTATCCAGAATCTCCTGACATATCCTTTCCTCCACTTCCCGTGGGCTGTTGGGTGGTCTGTAGTACACCCCCAGCATAGTGACTGCACCCTTCCTGTTTCTGAGTTCCACCCACAGCGACTCAATACATGACCCCTCTAAGTTGTCTACCCTCTGCACCGCGGTAATATGCTCCTTAACTACTTTCGCTACTCCCCCACCTTTTTTAGCCCCTCCTCTGTCTCGCCTAAAACACTTATACCCGGAATATTCAGCTGCCAGTCCTGTCCTTCTTTTAACCAAGTTTCCGTCACCGCAACCACATCCAAATTCCGCATAAGCATTAAGGCCCTAAGTTCGTCTGTTTTACCCGTTACACTCCTCGCATTGAAGCAGATGCACTCCAGACCTCCAGGCCCAGTCAGGTCCTCCTCCTCCAGAGTGCTCCTCTTCTTAGCTAGCCTTGCCCTGGCCCCCAGCTCAACCCCAGCCTCAGTATTTACTGACCTCCTGTTTTGTTCCCCACCCCCCTGCCACACTAGTTTAAATCCTGCCGAAACACTCTAGCAAAACTCCCAGCCAGGATATTTGCTCCCTTCCAGTTAAGGTGTAACCCATCCTTTCTGTACAGTTGCCATCCTGACTTGAAGATTTCCCAGTTATCTATGAATTTAAAACCCTCCCTCTTGCACCAGTCCTTTAGCCACGCGTTCAACTGTAGAATCTCCCTGTTCCGAGCCTCACTTGCACTAGACACCGGGAGCAGTCCAGAGATTGCTACCCTGGAGGTCTTACTTTTTAGCCTAGCACCCAACTCCCTGAATTTCTCTCGTATGACCCCCCTGCTCTTCCTACCTACATCATTTCCACCAATGTGTACAATCACATCCGTTTGACTACCTTCCTTTTTAAATATGCTTCCTACCCTCTCGGAGACATCCAGTACCCCGGCACCAGGGAGGCAGACTACCATCCTGGATTCTCGTTCAGTCCCACAGAAGCGCCTGTCCGTGCCTCTAACCATTGCGTCCCCCACAACTATCGCTCTCCTAAACCCCTTCTTTCCCTTCCGGACCCCTGAGCCTGTCTCCGTGGAGGCGATCTGGTCCTCGTGGCTTACCCCTGGAGGGTCATCCCCCTCCACAGAATCCAAAACAATATACCTATTTTGGAGGGGGACAACCACAGGGGATCCTTCCACAGACTGCTCACTCCCTTCCCTTCTCCCATCTGTTGCCCATCCCTTTCTTTTATGGGAGACTGCCACTGGGGTACTTTCTGGCACATCACCCTTCTGACTATTACCCCTCCTAACCGTGACCCACGTGTCTTCCTTCCGAGACCCTGGTGTCACTACCTGACTATAACTTTTATCTATTACTCTCTCATTTTCCCTAACTAAACTGAGTTCATCGAGCCTCAGCTCCAGCTCCCTTACACGATCCTTCAGGAGTTGCAGTTCCACACATCTGGCACAGATATGGACTTCCGGGAGGCAAGTTGTCTCCAGGAACTCCCACATCCCACACCGACTGCAGTATACTGGCCTCCCACTCATACCAGCCATGTCCTTTTTAGTTTTTGGGATAAAACAAAAAGGGGGTGTGACCGAAGAAAAACAAACAAACAACCTTCCTCGCCTGCGCTGAAGCCCTGTGAGCCAAAGCCCTTATAGCTTTCACTCTGTCCCCTGCTCACTCCGCTGCCCGCTAACGACGCTGCCCGCTCAAAGGTGCGGCCTACTTTTAAACCCTCCAAAACCTTCCCAGGCTGCTGCTGGGCCTATTTCCTGTTTAGAAAAAAACCTCCGATTTTTTTCACTAATTTAACTGAAAAATAATTAAATAAATTAGTGCACAAACAAGCTCCCTTACCCTCAGCCTGCTCCTGTGGAACTAAGGTTCTATAAAGCTGCAACATGACTTGCCAATTTTTAAACTCAATGCCCCGGCCGATGAAGGCAAGCATGCCGAATGCCTTATTGACTACCTTCTCCACCTGCATTGCCACGTTCAGTGACCTGTGTACCTGTACACCCAGATCCCTTTGCCTATCAATACTCTTAAGGGTTCTACCATTTACTGTATATTTCCTATCTGTATTAGACCTTCCAAAATGCATTACCTCACATTTGTCCAGATTAAACTCCATCTGCCATCTCTCCAACCAAGTCTCCAACTGATCTATATCCTGCTGTATCCTCTGATGGTCCTCATCGCTGTCCGCAAATCCACCAACCTTTGTGTCATCCGCAAACTTACTAATCAAACCAGCTACATTTTCCTCCAAATCATTTATATATATTACAAATAGCAGAGGTCCCAGCACTGATCCCTGAGGAACACCACTTGTCACAGCCCTCCATTCAGAAACACACCCTTCCACTGCTACCCTCTCTTCTTTGACCGAGCCAGTTTTGTATCCACCTTGCCAGCTCACCTCTGATCCCATGCGACTTCACCTTCTGCACCAGTCTGCCATGAGGGACCTTGTTAAAGGCCTTATTGAAGTCCACGTAGACAACATCCACTGTCCTACCCTCATCAAGCATCTTCGTCACTTCCTCGAAAAACTCGATCAAGTTTGTGAGACACGACCCCCCGCCTTCACAAAACCATGTTGCTTCTCACTAATACGTTCACTTATTTCCAAGTGGGAATAAATCCTGTCTCGAAGAATCCTCTCCAATAATTTCCCTACCACCGATGTAAGGCTCACCGGCCTGTAATTACCTGGATTATTCTTGTTTCCCTTCTTAAACAAAGGAACAACATTGGCTATTCTCCAATCCTCTGGGACCTCCCCTGTAGCCAGTGAGGATACAAAGATTTCTCTCAAGGCCCCAGCAATTTCCTCCCTTGCCTCTCTCAGTATTCTGGGGTATATCCCATCAGGCCTTGGGGACTTGTCTACCTTAATGCTTCTCAACAACCCCAATACCTCCTCCTTTTTGATCTCAACATGACTCAAACTATCTGCACATCCTTTTCCAGACTCATCATCTACCAAGTCCTTCTCTTTGGTGAATACTGACGCAAAGTACTCATTTAATACCTCGCCCATTTCCTCTGGCTCCACACATAGATTCCCTCCCTTGTCCTTGAGTGGGCCAACCTTCTCCCTGGCTACCCTCTTGCTCTTTATTTATGTATAAAAAGCCTTGGGATTTTCCTTAATCCTGCTGGCCAATGCTTTTTCGTGACCTCTTTTAGCCCTCCTTACTCCTTGCTTAAGTTTCTTTCTACTTTCCCTGTATTCCACACTTGCTTTGTGTGTTCCCAGCTTCCTAGCTTTGACAAATGCTTCCTTTTTCTCTTTGACTAGGCTCACAATATCTCTTGTTATCCAAGGTTCCCAAAACTTGCCATACTTATCCTTCATCCTTACAGGAATGTGCCGGTCCTGAATCCCTATCAACTTACACTTGAAAGCCTCCCACATGCCAGATGTTGATTTGCCCTCAAACATCTGCCCCCAATCTACATTCTTCAGTTCCTGCCTAATATTGTTGTAATTAGCCTTAATTTAGCACCTTAACTTGAGGACTACACTTATTTTTATCCATCAGTACCTTAAAGCTTACTGAATTGTGGCCACTGTTCCCGAACTGCTCCCCTGCTGAAACATCGACCACCTGGCTGGGCTGTTTCCCCAATACCAGGTCCAGTATGGCCCCTTCCCTAGTTGGACTATCTACATACTGTTTCAAGAAGCCTTCCTGGATGCTCCTTACAAACTCTGCCCCATCCATGCCCCTAGCACTAAGTGAGTCCCAGTCAATATAGGGGAAGTTAAAATCTCCCACCACAACAACCCTGTTACTTTTACACCTTGCCAAAATCTGCCTACATATCTGTTCCTCTATCTCCCGCTGGCAGTTGGGTGGCCTATAGTAAACCCCAACATTGTGACTACACCGTTCCTATTCCTGAGCTCTACCCATATTGCCTCGCTGTATGAACCCTCCGAGGTGTCCTCCCGGAGTACAGCTGTGATATTCTCCTTAACCAATAGTGCAACTCCCCTACCCCTTTTATATCCCCCTCTATCCCGCCTGAAACATCTGTATCCTGGAAAGGAAAAATCAGTAAGGATAGGCAACAACAGGTCCTCCCCAATCATTCTCAACACCGGTGCCACACAAGGCTGTGTTCTCAGCCCCCTACTATACTCCTTATACACCTCTGACTCTGTGGCCAAATTCCCCTCCAATTCGATTTTCAAGTTTGCTGGTGACACCATTGTAGTGGGTCGGATCTCAAACAATGATGGGACAGAGTACAGGAATGAGATAGGGAATCTGGTGAACTGGTGCAGCAACAATAATCTCCCCCTCAATGTCAACAAAATGAAGGAGATTGTCATCGACTTCAGGAAGTGTAAAGGAGAACATGCCCTGTCTACATCAATGGGGATGAAAAAGTAGAAAGGGTCGAAAGCTTCATGTTTTTAGGTGTCCAGATCTCCAACAACCTGTCCTGGTCCCCTCATGCCATTACTATAGTTAAGAAAGCCCACCAACCCTCTACTTTCTCAGAAGACTAAGGAAATTTGGCATGTCAGCTACGACTCTCACCATCTTTTACAGATGCACCAAAGAAAGCATTCTTTCTGGTTGTATCACACTTGGTATGGCACCTGCTCTGCCCAAGACCGCAAGGAACTACAAAAGGTCGTGAATGTAGCCCAATCCATCACGTAAACCAGCCTCCCATCCATTGACTCTATCTATGCTTCCCATTGCCTCGTCAAAGCAGCCAGCATAATTAAGGACCCCACGCACCCCGGACATTCTCTCTTCCACCTTCTTCTGTTGGGAAAAAGATGCAAAAGTCTGAGGTCACGTACTAACCGACTCAAGAACAGCTTCTTCCCTGCTGCTGTCAGACTTTTGAATGGACTTACCTTGCATTAAGTTGATCTTTCTCTACACCCTAGCTATGACTGTAACACTACATTCTGCACTCTCTTGTTTCCTTCTCTATGAACGGTACGCTTTGTTTGTATAGCACGCAAGAAACAATACTTTTCACTGTATGTTAATACATGTGACAATAATAAATCAAATCAAAAAACATCTTTGGACTAGCAATTTGATGGCTGTCATGAATAGATTGTTTATTCTCTACATTGTGGTTAACTCCCCTGTTCAAGAAAGACTGGTGATTGAATCACTGCATGAAGAAAAGTCAGAATTAGAAAAATGACCATTTCAACATGAAAGAAGTGAAACCGGTATCTTGGCAAACAATGCAGCATCTTTCCTTAATAACATTCTCATCTCTTGTCAAGTGTAGTCATTCAGTTTCCTGAGTTAGTAACCGCAATCAAGTTATGCTGGAGAAAAGAAACTGATAAACGTGGAGAGAAATTTGATAAAAGACTGAGAATCTGCCAAGACTACATGGCCGACTTGACACGGTCAGCAACTGCAGTGTTTCTGCAAAACCTGTCTGCTTAGGGGTGGAATATTGTGGTTTTGTTTTATTTGGTTGGTTGGGGAGAAAATCCAAGATTCCACAGGAGACAATACAGTCCAAATCAATTAACACCAGATTGGATGAGTAAGACAATTGTGTGCCAAAAATTGTTTTTGTTTTGCAACCTTTGAGAGCTGTGGTCAGCCTGTCATACTTGCACAAGATTATGACCAAATAGCTCCTTGTCTGGAATCAGGATGTCCATATTTATACCAGCTGCATTTCAAAATTCTGTATCAATACAAAACATCTGCTCACGACATCAATGGCACAGCATTACACACCACATCTTGTGCTCATGGAATTTTGCTCCACACAGTATTTTTACTTGGAATTCTTCCCATTTTTCACAAAGTTCAGATACACACTTAATCAGCACTTACTGAACTTGAACAGTTGGCGCAAGAAAAAACAAGGCCCAAGGAAGTTTAAGAATGCTTGTCTAACGTAAGCTTCGCACAATTTCTCCTGTAACTTCAGTGTCCATCTGGGTCAATGTCATCAGGAATTTAACTTTTCCAAAGCTATGTCTAGTTGTTACACCAACACACAATGCCATTAGTAAACAGCACCTATTACAGTCAACTGTTTTAAGAAACTTCATATTTCAAACTTAACGGACCATAATTATCTGTCAAAATAATGATCTTATTTGCTGTTATTGATGTGCAAAAGCTACAGCAACTTCAGGCAAAGGTCAGATTCATGGTTAAATAGGATTAGCCAATTGTTTCTGTCCAAGATGCTATGTCTGTCCCAGCACTGAAATGTATTGAGTGGCATGAATTTGCTGTATTTATGCATGAGATATGAACTAAACTTACCACAGAAAGTCAAGTTTTGTCCATTGCAGTCTAAGTACTCTCTAACAATGTGACAAGTATTAATTACCACCAGTCAACCTCTATGGCACTTAGTGCATAATCAGTGTGGAGTCTCATTTCCTCAGGTTTTAATTGTTGTTAGAGATTTAAAAGTATGCTTTTTTTAACCTTTCCCTTTCTGTTTCTCATTGTTAGTCTTGCATTGTTAATTTCATGATCCTTTAATCTGAGTTTAATTGTGCATCTCCTTAACCAAAAATGGTGTAGGAGATGCACAATTGCTTTCATTGTTCAGTCAGGTTCCAGATGCCTAAAAGTAGAAACAAAGAAAACAGGAGCAGGAATAGGCCATTCAACCCCTTGAGCCTGCTCCACCATTCAATATGACCATGGCTGATTGTCCATCTCAATGCCATATTCCCACTAACTCCACTTGATGCCCTTAGTGTCTCAAAATCTATCTATTCCCTTCTTAAACATATTCAGTGACTTGGCTTCCACAGCCTACAAAAGAGATTTTCACAGGTTTACCATCCTTGGAGTGAAGAAATTTCTCACCTTAATTCTAAATGGCCTACCCAATATCCTGAGACTGTGGCCCCCTGTTCCAGATGCCTTAGCCAGGGGAAACATCGGGGCAACATCCCTGCATCCAGTCTGTCCAGCTCTGTCAGAATTCTATGGCCAGAATTCTCTGGCTGTTCACGCCAGCAGGATTCTCTTGTCTCACCAGCAGTGCACCCTTGTCCGCGGGTTTCCCGCAGGCGTGGGATGACGTCAATGGGAATTCCCATTGACTAGCGGCGGGACCAGAGAATTCTGCTGCTAGCAAATAACACGCCATCTCCCACCAACGGAAAACACATGGCTGGGAGGTCGGAGAATCTCTATATGTCTCAATGAGGTCTCCTCATTCTTCTAAACTCCAGTGAAGAAAGACCTAGCCAACCCAATCTCTCCTAATACTGCAATCCTGCCATCCCACGAATCAGTCTGGTGAAACTTTGCTGCACTCCCTCAATGGCAAGTATGTCCTTTCTTAGGTAAAGAGACCAAAACTACACGCAATACTCCAGGTGTGGTCTCACCACGACCCTTTACGACTGCACTAAGACATCCTAGCTCCTGTACTCAAAACCTCTTGCAATGAAGGCAAACATGCCATTTGCCTTCCTAACTGCTTGCTGTACCTACGTGCTTGCTTTCAGTGACTGGTGTACAAGGACCCCTAAGTTTCCCTCTCTGCAACTATATTAGCTCACACTATCAGCAACTTGCCAAACAAACAAATTTTTAAACTTAAACATTCAAATCTAACTAATCATAGATGTTGATAGACGTTCTGCTGCAACAAATTCTGGCCTGTTTTGATGGAAAATCTCTGCCATATTAATCTACTCACCTTGATCTATACAGATCTGCAAAACAGATTGTACTTACAATATTAAAACCACATTTCTAAGCAATAATCACCACAGGAAAATTATTACATAACAAATTCCTATGAAAAATCTGCAAAAATACTTTTGAAACAACTTGTGAGCTGATGAAGTGTGAAATGAAGTCATTTTTATTTATTATTCCTTAAAGATTTCATGGTGTGGGCATGGATTCTTGTTAAATATACAACATATTTCCCACCTTAATATATACTTACATCAGAACAATTATTGAATGAAGGGATGCAGAATTATTTCTCATATTTGTTCAATCGTAATGATAAAAAAAAAACATTTGTCACTATATGCTACATTTAAAACATAACCAATAACATTTAATGGAAAGAATCGCAAACACGTGTTTCATGCAACAAAACACTATGGAATTTGAATGGAGAGAGATTGCAGAACTTTGAGGTACAGAGGGATCTGGGTGTCCTGGTACATGAATCAGGAAAAAATAGTATGCAGGGACAGCAAGTGATTAGGAAGGCAAATGAAATGTTGTTTGTTACAAGGGAAATGGAATATAAAATTAGAGATTTTATTTGTTCATGTAATGTGGCTGGCGAGGCTACAAGGGCACTTGAGAAGGTGGTGGTAAGCTGCCTGCAGTCCATGTTGTGTAGGTACACCCACAGTGCTGTTAGGGAGGGAGTTCCCTAGCGCCAGCCACAGTTGTACAGGGTGTTAGTGAGACCTCATCTAGAGTATCATCACAGTTTTTTTGTCTCCTTATTTCAGAAAGGATCTAAATGTGTTAGAAGTAGCTCGGAGAAAGTTCATCAGACTGATAACTGGGATTTGGGATGGAGTTGTTATTTTATGAAGAAATGTTGAACATGCCAGGCCTGTAGTTTAGAAGAATAAGAGTGATGTTATTGAGACATGTAAGATCCTGAGGGGACTTAACAGGCTGGATCCTGAAAGGATGAATCCGCTTGTGGGAGAGACTAGACTTAGGGTGACACAGTTCAAATATAATAATTTTCCCAATTAAGATGGAGATGAGAAAAAGTTTTTCTCTTAGAGGATTGTGAATCTTATGAGGGGGTAGGCAGGATAGAAGTATAGAATCCCTACAGTTTGGAAAGAGGACATTCGGTCCATCGAGTCTGCACCAGCTCTCCAAAAGAGCATCCCACCCAGGCCCTCCCCTCTACCCTTTCCCCATAACCCCACACATTTATCATGGCTAATCCACCTAACCTATACATCTTTGGACACCAAGGGGAAATTTAGCATGGCCACTTCACCTAACCGGCACATCTTTGAACTGTGGAAGGAAACCAGAGCACCCGGACGAAACCCACGCAGGCAGAGGGAGAACATGCAAACTCCTCACAGTCACCCAAGGCCATAATTGAACCTGGGTCCCGAGTGCTGTGAGGCAGCAGTGCTAACCACTGTGTAGCACCTGAATGTGGATGTGGAGTTGAGGCCACAATCTGATCAGCCATGATCTTATTGAATAGCGGAGCTGGCTCGAGGGGCCGATTGGCCCAATCCTGCTCCTAATTAGCGTGCTTGAATTTACTGTGGGGATGTAATTGGGAAGCACCCATTTTAACAATATCTATTGACATCAGGCTAAGCTCATTAGAAAATGTATATGGGCCTAAACAAATAGAAATAAGCGTAATCAATCTATGGGCGGCACAGTGGCACAGTGGTTAGCACTGCTGCCTCACAGCATTAGTGACCCTGGTTCGATTCCCGGTTTGGGTCTGTGTGGAGTCTGTACATTCTCCCCATGTCTGCGTGGGTTTCCTCCAGGAGCTCCGGTTTCCTCCCTAAGTCCGAAAGACGTGCTGGTTAGGTGCATTGACTATGCTAAATTCTTCCTCAGTGTACCCGAACAGGCGTCGGAGTGTGGCGACTAGGGGATTTTCACAGTAACTGCATTGCAGTGTTAATGTAAGCCTACTTGTGACAATAATAAATAAACTTTAAAACTTTAAACAATCTGGCCTGACGGAATAAATCCCACATCATTCTATTCTCTAAATCTGAAAATACAAATTCCACCTGAATATCATTCGTGCACATTTAGCACAATGGGGGCGATTCTCCCAAAAGTGCTGAATTGGTGGGAAAACTGATCTAGATCACGACTGTTTTTTCAGTGCAACTTCAGACCCGAATCTCTGCACTCTGTGCAATGCAGAGGTCACAATCGTGAATCTCATTAAAAATCTGGGTGGAGGGGGGCCTATTCGCGCCAGAGTTTGACAGTTCTGGAACTCTGCACATGCGCAGTGGCCCCGATCTGTCAGTCTCCCCATTTGCTGTCCAGCTGAATCACTGGCCAACCCGGGAACCCCGCAGTGCTGCCCCTCCAGCACCTCCCCCCCACGGCCCGATCGCGGCTCCCACAACAATTCCCGGGCCAGCCCTGATCCCCCCACCCCAGAGCGTCCCGATGTCCAGCCCAAGCCCCTCCCCCAGCAGTGGGGATCCTCCCACCCCCCTCACGCAGGCAGAGCCCCCTGCTGAACCCCCACCTGCTGACCCCCTCCCCCACCGCGAGGCAGACCTCTCCCAGAAGACCACCACCCCCAGGCCGCCCCAATCGCTGGCCTCACTCCAGCCCAGTGAACTAGCGAGATGGGTACAGAACTGGCTTGGCCATAGAAGACAGACGGTAGCAGTGGAGGGGTCTTTTTCTGATTGGAGGTCTGTGACTAGTGGTGTTCGGCAGGGCTCTGTACTGGGACCTCTGCTGTTTGTGATATATATGAATGATTTGGAAGAAGTTGTAGCTGGTCTGATTATAAGTTTGCAGATGACACAAAGATTGCTGGAGTTGCGGATAGTGATGAACATTGTCAGAGAATACAGCAGGATATAAAAAGGCTAGAAAATTGGGTGGAGAAATGGTAGGTGGAATTTAATCCAGATAAATGCGAAGTGATGCATTTTGGTAGATCTAATGCAAAGAACAAAGAACAGTACAGCACAGGAAACAGGCCCTTCGGCCCTCCAAGCCTGTGCCGCTCCTTGGTCCAACTAGACCAATCGTTTGTATCCCTCCATTCCCAGGCTGCTCATGTGACTATCCAGGTAAGTCTTAAACGATGTCAGCGTGCCTGCCTCCACCACCCTACTTGGCAGCGCATTCCAGGCCCCCACCACCCTCTGTGTAAAAAACGTCCCTCTGATATCTGAGTTATACTTCGCCCCTCTCAGCTTGAGCCCGTGACCCCTCGTGATCGTCACCTCCGACCTGGGAAAAAGCTTCCCACTGTTCACCCTATCTATACCCTTCATAATCTTGTACACCTCTATTAGATCTCCCCTCATTCTCCGTCTTTCCAAGGAGAACAACCCTAGTCTACCCAATCTCTCCTCATAGCTAAGACCCTCCATACCAGGCAACATCCTGGTAAACCTTCTCTGCACTCTCTCTAACGCCTCCACGTCCTTCTGGTAGTGCGGCGACCAGAACTGGACGCAGTACTCCAAATGTGGCCTAACCAGCGTTCTATACAGCTGCATCATCAGACTCCAGCTTTTATACTCTCAGACTCCAGCTTTTATACTATGCAGGAGGAAGCTATACAATAAATGGCAGAACCATCAGGAATATAGATACACAGAGGGATCTGGGTGTGCAAGTCCACAGGTCCTTAAAGGTGGCAGCACAGGTGGAAAAAGTGGTGAAGAAGGCATATGGCATGCTTGCCTTTATTGGATGGGGCATAGAGTATAAAAGTTGGCATATGATGTTGCAGTTATGTAGAACGTTGGTTTGGCCACATTTGGAATACTGCATCCAGTTCTGGTTGCCACACTACCAGAAGGACATGGAGGCTTTGGAGAGAGTGCAGAAAAGGTTTACCAGGATGTTGCCTGGTATGGAGGGTATTAGCTATGAGAAGAGATTGAGTAAACTAGGGTTGTTCTCCCTGGAAAGACGGAGGTTGAGGGGCGACCTAATAGAAGTTTATACAATTATGAAGGTCATAGATAGGGTGAACAGTTGGAAGCTTTTTCCCAGGTCAGAAATGACAAACACGAGAGGTCACAAGTTCAAGGTAAGGGGGGCAAGGTTCAATACAGATATGCGGGGGATGTATTTTACACAGAGGGTGGAATGCACTACCAAGCAAGGTGGTTGAGGCAGACACGCTAGGATCATTTAAGACTTATCTAGATAGCCACATGAACAGACTGGGAATAGAGGAATACAAACGGATGGTCTAGTTAGGAACACATGATCGGTGCAGGCTTGGAGGGCCGAAGGGCCTGTTCCTGTGCTGTATGGTTCTTTGTTCTTTGACCGATCCCCATGCAGAGTGGCAGCAGGACCCCCCCACTCCCATCAATCGCCCCCTAGGCCCAGCCCACAATAGGCCCCCCCCTTGGCACTGCCCAGTGCCCAATGGGCAGTACCAAGGTGCCCCGTGGGCATAGGCACTTTGCTCCTTGGGCAGTGCCAGGGGGCACAGGCTGGCACTGCCAGGGTGCCCATACCCAGGAGTCATCTCCCGCTGCCTTACCCCCTGGGAGGATTGTTCCCCCCCTTCACTCTGGCGGGGTGGGAGGTGCTATTGGGCCTGGCAAGTTCCATGCCGGGCCCGATAATTACATTTAAACTACATTTAAAATATATTAAAAACAGATTTAAATCACTTACCTCTCTTCCCGCCTGTTTCCAGCGTGGTCCCTGGATCTGGGAGACGCGTATGCGTCGGGAACACATGCGTGCACCTTGCAAAATGGCCGACACGCGATTCTCCCGACCGGATCCGCCAGCAAGTTTGCAGGTTGCAATGGGAGAATCGCCCCCAATATGTGCAATCATGGAAGATTTTCAATACAACTTACTACTGATACCATGAAAATGGATTCACAGGAATAAAATGTACAGAATAGGTTTCAATGAGGGTATAGTTTAAAATAAAAATCACCCAATAAAATGTCAATAAACACACTGCTGCACCTAATGTAGTGGTTAAGTTTACATCGAATTTGAATCAACATAATTGCAGGAAAATTAGGCTGGGGGATGGAGCCATTATAATGAGCTGAGATATGTTTGGACATGGACATAGAAGAGCGAGGTGGATGTGGTTTAGTGGCTTGCGACTGATTTTAAAAAATCTTTTATGCCAGATATTTGCCTAATGCCTTGATTACTTTCAACAACAACAATGTATATAGAGTTAGGTGTCATCAATGTACATATGGAAACTAACAGCGCTCTGGGAGTGAATACACAGGAAATGCTACCTCTGTGAATTTTCTGCATTTTAAATGTTGAAGTTAAAAGATCAAAGATTCTTTTTTTTTGATTAGTTGGAAGACCAAGGCTTCCTGTGCTAAATTGGCAGCAGAATTAGTTACAAAATGGCAAATGCCGACAAGAAATGCGGCCAGAGTCAGGGACACCCTCAGCCAAGCATTCCTGCTTCCTTGGCTCACAAGGGGCTTTGCATTCTTCTGGAGATTACTCAGCTAAATGAGATGAGGTGTATAGCCATCCAGATGGAAGAAGCAATTAAAATAAAAATCACTTTCAACCTCCTTACTTTTTGATTTGATTTGATTTATTATTGTCACATATATTGGTATATAGTGAAAAGTATACCATTCATAGAGTACATAGGGGAGAAGGAAAGGAGAGGATGCAGAATGTAATGTTACAGTTTCATGTGCTGGTCGGAAAGTTGGCTGGGATGAAGATGGGGAGAAAGGTGGTGGTCATTTTGATAATTATGGCATTGCCTTGCAAGATCTTTTTGAATTCACTGGGAAGAATTGCTGCCCTCAGTAGCCAGGTTGCCTGACCAAATGTTAATCCTGTCTTGGAGACCCACATGGCTCACGTTTCATATTCCAATGGCAGACCATAAGACCATAAGACGGGACGGTAGCACAGTGGTTAGCACTGCTGCTTCACAGCTCCAGGGTCCCGGGTTCGATTCCCAGCTCGGGTCACTGTCTGTGTGGAGTTTGCACATTCTCCTCGTGTCTGCGTGGGTTTCCTCCGGGTGCTCCGGTTTCCTCCCACAGTCCAAAGATGTGCGGGTTAGGTTGATTGGCCAGGTTAAAAAAAAAGAAGAAATTGCCCCTTAGAGTCCTGAGATGCATAGGTTAGAGGGATTAGCGGGTAAATATGTGGGGGTAGGGCCTGGGTGGGATTGTGGTCGGTGCAGACTCGATGGGCCAAATGGCCTCCTTCTGCACTGTAGGGTTTCTATGATTCTATGAAGACATAGGAGCAGAATTAGGCCACTTGGTCCATCGAATCTGCTCTGCCATTCAATCGTGGCTGATAGTTTTATCATCCCCATTCTCCTGCCTTTTCCCCATAACCCCTGATCCCCTTATCAATCAAGAACCTATCTATCTCTGTCTTAAAAACACTCAATGACCTGACCTCCACAGCCTTCTGCAGCAAAGAGTTCCACAGATTCATCACTCTCTGGCTGAAGGATTGTCCCTTTCGCCTGAGGTTGTGTCCTCTGGATCTAGTTTTTCCTACTAGTGGAAACATCCTCTCCACGTCCACCCTATCCAGGCCTCGCGATATCCTGTAAGTTTCAATAAGATCCCCCCTCATCCTTCTAAACTCCAACAATTACAGACCTAGACACCTCAACCATTCCTCATACGACAAGCTCTTCATTCCAGGGATCATTCTTGTGAACCTCCTCTGGACCTTTTCCAAGGCCAGCACAACCTTCTTTAGACATGGGGCCAAAACTGCTCACAATATTCCAAATGGGGTCTGACCAAAGCCTTATACAGCCTCAGAAGTACATCCCTGCTCTTGTATTCTAGCCCTCTCGACATGAATGCTAACACTGCATTTGCCTTCCTAACTGCTGACTGAACCTGCATGTTAACCTTAAGAGAATCTTGAACAATGACTCCCAAGTCTCTTTGCGTTTCTGATTTCTTAAGCATTTTCCCATTTAGAAAATAGTCTATGCCTCCATTCCTCCTTCCAAAGTGCATAACCTCACACTTTTTCACATTGTTTTCCATCTGCCACTTCTTTGCCCACTCTCCTAACCTGTCCAAGTCCTTCTGCAGCCCCCCCTGCTTCCTCAATACTACCTGTCCCTCTACATATCTTCATATCATCTGCAAACTTAGCAACAGTGCCCTCATTTCCTTCTTCCAAATCGTTAATGTTTATTGTGAAAAGTTGTGGTCCGAGCACTGACCCCTGAGGCACACCATAGTCATCCTGAAAAGGACCCCTTTATTCCCACTCTCTGTCTTCTGCCAGTCAGCCAATCCTCTATCCATGTCAGAATCTTACCCTTAACACCACGGGCATTTAACTTATTTAACAGTCTCCTATGCGGCACCTTGTCAGAGGCCTTCTGGAAATCTAAATAAATCATGTCCACTGGCTCTCCTTTATCTAACTTCCTTGTTACCTCCTCAAAAAACTCTAACAGATTTGTCAGACAAGGAGTAGATTTTACACTTGTAGAAAATAAATTATCTATCAATAAAAGTTTTTATTTACATATTTATTTTTGGTCAGTCAGGTGGCTGACACGGATGGAAACCTAAAACAATTCCAAACCAAGCAACTAATCGTTCAATAATGCAATATTCATTCTCTTTTCCTGCATTAACAAACTCACCTACCTTGGATGAGGGAATCAAGTTTGCTGACAACACAGAACTATGCAGAATTGTGAGTGGTGTGGACAAAGTAAAGAGGCTTCAAAGTGATTTAGACAAGTTGCGTGAGTGGGCAAATACATGGCAGATGCAGTTTAACGTGTGACATTATCCACTTCAGTAGGAAAAACAGAATGGCAGAGGATTATTTAAATGGTGATAGATTGAGAAATGTTGATGTTACATAGAATTCCATAGAATTCCTACAGTGCAGAAGGAGGCCGTTCAGCCCATCGAGTCTACACTGACCACAATCCTGGCTATTTTCCAGGCCCTATTCCCATAACCTCACATATTTACCCTCCTAATCCCCTGACACTAGGGTCAATTTAGCATGGCCAATCAATCTAACCCTAACATCTTTGGACTGTGAGAGGAAACTGGAGCACCCAGAGGAAACCCACGCAGACATAAGGAGAATGTGCAAACTCCACACAGACAGTGACCTGAGGCTGGAATCGAACCTGGGTCCATGACGCTGTGAGGCAGAATTGCTAACCACTGTGCCACCGTGCTGCCCCTTTTTTTTATAAACCACTGCCATTAGCAACCTCTTACCTTTTAATATTTCTTATCTCTACCCTTAGTCACCTTTCAACCATGTCTTTGTAATGCCTATCCGGTCATACATATTTATCTCTCTCTATCTGTGCAGACAATTTATTCCTTTTGTATGTACAAAGGGAGCTGGGTGCCCTTGTACACCAGTCAATGAAAACAAATTTGCAGGTGCAGTAAGCAGTAGGAAGGCAAATATTATGCTGGCCTGCATTGCAAGAGAATTTAAGTACAAGAGCAAGGATGTCTTACTGCAGCTGTATAGGGCGTTGGTGAAACCATACCTGGAATATTGTGTGCAATTTCGGTTTCCTTACTTGCCTTGGAAGGAGTGCTGCAAAAGTTCACCATACTTTTTCCTTGGATGGCAGGACTGTGATATGAAGAGAGATTGGGTCAACTAGGCCTGTATTCACTGGAGTTCAGAAAAATGAAAGGGGATCTAATTGAAAATATAAAATTGTGACAGACTGGATACAAGGATGTTGTTTCCTCTGGCTGGGGGTTTAGAACAAGGGGTCACAGTCTCAAGATATGGGGTAGGCTATTTAGGACTGAGATGAGGAGAAATTTCTTCACTCAAGAGGGTGGAGAATCTGTGGAATTCTGTACCACATAAGGCTGTGGAGGCAAAATCACGTATTTAAGAAAGAAATTGATAAATTTCTAGATTCGAAAGGTGTCTAAGGGCATGAGGAGAGAGCAGGAGTATGGCATTGAGATAGAGCCTCAGCCCAGTTATGGTCACGGTGAATGGTTGAGCAGGCTCCTATCTTCTATGTTTCTATGTTAGCTTAATTCAGAAAGCCAGCTGACATGAACTAACCTTGAGTGACACGTAATTCAGTGGATCTTCCCAAAAAGAGATGACATGGCGATCTAGTCAGCTATCCAGCCAGTGGGCTAAACCCCACTGGCCTATGTTAAATTCCGCCCATTCTTAAAGTTACATTAAATAGGGTATGGTGCCATTGGTACAAATAGTAGGCAATGTTTCACTCATGGTATTTTACTTCCATCAGATATTGGCAGAACAATTTGTTCCACATGTCCAACTATTCTAAGACAAAATCTGTCTCCCCAGTACATCTGAGATTATAATATCTTGGTAAATAAAATAAGTAACCAAATAGCATTCAGAAAAGTTAGCATTTCCAGATTAAGGATAATTTTGTTTAAACTGGAAGAACCAAATATTCATGAGTTTTCCGACATAATAACTGCTGCTATCAGGATATAATATTTTCATTGTTGCTATGGTAAACAAGTTTTATTTACTTGTCAACATAGCAATGAATTGCTCTTTAGTCAAGAAATCTGAAAGGCTTACTCCAGCATACAGGCAATAGCTTTTATGTTTGCACTTATGCAACTCTGTAAATAACATTTTTAAAGTGTTTCTCAGAATTTCATATTCATCTAGCCAGTGTCTGGATGCCGAATGAAAGCCTGGGTCTTGTTTATACTATTTTTTTCTTCATAAAGAAAACATGGATGCCTGACCAGCTGTCAGATATGAACAGGCAGTCATTTTCAAGGAATCTCTAATTTGGGGCTTCAATTTAAAAGTAACTTCTCAGTAATTTAATTTCCTGGTGCAGCTGGCTGAGATGATGCCACATACAGAATACAAGTAGTGAGTAGAGGATGGAGCAGGGACCAAAATATATCCTAGATGGTGATAGTGGCTCGGATTTTACAATCAAAAAAGAATTCAGGCCAACAGTGCTTATGGTTATTAATGACCAAACTCAGAGAAGGAGTTGATATATGATTAAATATTGTGATTAAAACAGTAAGCTAACTCACAAGTGTTGAGTATCATTTTCCTCAGGATTTAATTGTAGTGAGATACCATTTTTCATTTCTTTGATTCTTTTTTCATTTCTTTGATGGGGCACGAATATCCTAGCTGGGAGTTTTGCTAGTGCGGTTCGGGTGGGTTTAAACTAATGTGGCAGGGGGGTGGGGATCAGAACAATAGGTCAATAAGCATAGAGGCTGGGGACGAAGTTGGGGCCAAGACAAGGCTATCTAAGAGGAAGAGCATTCTGGGGGAGGATGACCTCAGTGGGCCTGGGGATCTGGAGTGCATCTGCTTCAATGCAAGGAACGTCACGGGCAAGACAGACGAGCTTAGAGCCTTAATACTTGCGCGGAACTTGGATGTAGTTGCAGTGATGGAGACTTGGTTAAAAGGACAGGACTGGCAGCTGAATATTCCGTGGTATAAGTATTTTAGGCGAGACAGAGGAGGGGCTAGGAGAGGTGAGGGAGTAGCAATGCTGGTAAGGGAGAATATTACAGCGGTACAGAGGGTGGACAATTTGGAAGGGTCAGGTAACGAGTCACTGTGGGTGGAGCTTAGAAACAGAAAGGGCGCAGTCACTATGCTGGGGGTATACTACAGGCCTCCCAACAGCCCACGGGAAGTTGAGGAACGGATATGTAAGGAGATTCTGGACAGGTGCAGAAAAAATAGGGTTGTTGTAGTGGGAGACTTTAATTTCCATCACATAGACTGGAAATCGCTTAGACTGGAAATTGCTTAGGGCTGGGGGCCTGGACGGGGAAGAATTTATAAAATGCGTACAGGAAGGTTCTTTGGAACAGTATGTTGACAGTCCAACCAGAGAGGGGGCTATACTGGACCTAGGACTGGGGAATGAGCCCGGTCAGGTCATCAAAGTTTCAGTGCGGGAACATGTGGCAAATAGTGACCACAATTCTGTAAACTTTAGGATAGTAATGGAAAAAGATGAGTGTTGTCCTATGGGTAAGGTGCTGAATTGGGGGAAGGCTAACTACAGCCGGATTAGGCAGGATTTGGTGGCTGTTGATTGGGAGAGGCTGTTCAAGGGTAAATCCACATCTGGCATGTGGGAGTCTTTTAAGGAGCAGTTGATAGGACTGCAGGACAGGCATGTGCCTGTAAGAGAAAGGATAGGAAAGGTAGGATTCGAGAGCCGTGGATAGCCAGTGAAATTGTGGGTCTAATCAAAAAGAAAAAAGAGGCATACATGAGGTCCAGGCAGCTAGAAACAGATGGAGCACTGGAGGAATACAGGGAAAGTAGAAAAGAACTCAAACAGGGAGTTAGAAGGGCAAAAAGGGGTCACAAAATGTCCTTGGCAAACAGGATTAAGGAGAATCCTAAGGCATTTTATACATACGTTAGGAACAAGAGGGTTGTTAGAGAAAGAATCGGACCTCTCAGGGACAAAGGAGGGGAATTATGCTTAGAACCAAAGGAAGTAGGTGAGATCCTAAACGAATACTTTGCATCAGGATTCACAAAGGAGAGGGACATGTTGACTGGTAGTGTCTCAGAGAGATGTGTTGACCCGTTAGAAAAAATCTCAATTACAAGGGAGGAAGAGTTAGGTTTTTTAGGAAACATTAAGACAGACAAATCCCCAGGGCCGGATGGCATCTATCCTAGACTCCTCAGGGAGGCAAGAGATGAAATTGCTGGGCCTCTAACAGAAATCTTTGTCTCTTCACTGGACACAGGTGAGGTCCCAGAGGATTGGAGGATAGCAAATGTGGTCCCGTTATTTAAGAAGGGTAGCAAGGATAACCCGGGTGATTATGGGCCGGTGAGCTTGACGTCCGTGGTAGGGAAATTGTTGGAGAAGATTCTTAGAGATAGGATATATGCGCATTTAGAACTGAATAATCTCATTAGCGATAGACAGCATGGTTTTGTACGAGGGAGGTCATGCCTCACAAATTTGGTTGAGTTTTTTGAGGAGGTGACAAAAACGATTGACGAGGGAAGGGCCGTGGATGTCGTCTATATGGATTTTAGTAAAGCGTTTGACAAGGTCCCACATGGCAGGCTGGTGCAAAAGGTTAAATTTCACGGGATAAAAGGTGAGCTAGCTAGATGGGTGGAGAACTGGCTTAGCCATAGAAGACAGAGGGTAACAGCGGAGCGGTCTTTTTCCGGTTGGAGGTCTGTGACTAGTGGTGTTCCGCAGGGCTCTGTACTGGGACCTCTGCTGTTTGTGATATAGAACATAGAACATTAGAACATAGAACATTACAGAGCAGTACAGACCCTTTGGCCCTCGATGTTGCGCCGACCAGTGAAACCAATCTAAAGCCCCTCTAATCTACACTATTCCAATATCATCCATATATATAAATGATTTGGAGGAAGATGTAGCTGGTGTGATCAGTAAGTTTGCGGACGACACGAAGATTGCTGGAGTTGCGGATAGTGATGAACATTGTCAGAGAATACAGTAGGATATAGATAGGCTGGAACATTGGGCGGAGAAATGGCAGATGGAATTTAATCCGGATAAATGCGAAGTGATGCATTTCGGTAGATCTAATGTAAGGGGGAGCTATACAATAAATGGCAGAACCATCAGGAGTATAGACACACAGAGGGACCTGGGTGTACAAGTCCACAGATCCTTAAAGGTGGCAGCACAGGTGGAGAGTGTCGTCAAGAAGGCATATGGCATGCTTGCCTTTATTGGACGGGGCATAGAATATAAAAGTTGGCATATGATGTTGCGGCTGTGTAGAACGTTGGTTAGGCCACATTTGGAATACTGCGTCCAGTTCTGGTCGCCACACTACCAGAAGGACGTGGAGGTTTTGGAGAGAGTACAGAAAAGGTTTACCAGGATGTTGTCTTAGCTATGAGGAGAGATTGGGTAAACTGGGGATGTTCTCCCTGGAAAGACGGAGGATGAGGGGCGACCTAATAGAGGTGTATAAAATTATGAAGGGCATAGATAGGGTGAACAGTGGGAAGCTTTTTCCCAGGTTGGAGGTGACGAACACAAGGGGTCACAGGTTCAAGGTGAGGGGGACAAGGTTCAGTACAGATATGCGGGGGACGTATTTTACACAGAGGGTGATGGGGGCCTGGAATGCACTCCCAAGCAAGGTGATTGAGGCGGACACGCTGGGGTCGTTTAAGACTTATCTAGATAGCCACATGAACAGACTGGGAATAGAGGGATACGAACGAATGGTCTAGTTGGGCACATGAGCGGCGCAGGCTTGGAGGGCCGAAGGGCCTGTTCCTGTGCTGTCTTGTTCTTTGTTCTTTTCTTGTACTCTCTTGATCCAATCTTTCTTTCCTCTTTTTTTCTTTCTCTACCTGGTTGACTTTGAATTCACCCATTCCAATCAGTCCTTGCGCTGTCAGTTTCAGTCCTTCAATTTGATTTGGTTGGTTAAGGAAATAAACAATTGGATTGCCTTGTTCAATCAGGTTCCAGATAAACAATTTCCCTCACTGTGACATTATACAGTTTCACTTTCAGTAACTTCCATGCAAGAAAAAATGCAAGTGTAAGTCGAACTATAACACTGTCAGGCTTACCATGAAAGCGATAAATGGAAACGTAATGATGTTTTAAGAACTGCAAATTTTAACAACGTGATTTTATCTGGGACTGTGTACATATTCCTACAATTCTAGCTGAAAGCCATTATTAGACCTGTGGTATTCTAGAATCATAGAACCATACAGCGCAAAAGAGGCCCTTCGGCCCATTGAGTCTGCACTTATACATTAGAAACACCTGAACTCCCACCTAATCCCATTTACCAGCACTTGGCCCATAGCCCTGAATGTTATGATGTGCCAAGTGCTCATCAAGATACTTTTAAAGGATGTGAGGCAACCCGCCTCTACCACCCTCTCAGGCAGCGCTTTCCAGACCGTCACCACACTCTGGGTAAAAAGGTTTTTCCTCACATCCCTCCGAAATCTCCTGCCCCTCACCTTGAACCTATGTCCCCTTGTGACTGACCCTTCAACTAAGGGGAACAGCTGCTCCTTATCCACTCTGTCCATGTCCCTCATAATCTTGTACACCTCGATCAGGTCACCCCTCAGTCTTCCCTGTTCCAATTAAAACAACCCAAGCTTACGCAACCTCTCTTCATAACTTAAATGTTCCATCCCAGGCAGCATTGTGGCGAATCTCCTCTGCACCCCCTCCGGTGCAGTCATATCCTTCCGATAATGTGGCGACCAGAGCTGCACGCAGTACTCCAGCTGTGGCCTCACCAAAATTATATACAACACCAACATGACTTCCTTGCTTTTGTAATCTATGCCTCGATTGATAAAGGCAAGTGTCCCATATACCTTTTTCACCACCCTACTAACATGTCCTTCCACCTTCAAAGATCAGTGGACAAACACACCAATGTTCCTTTGTTTCGCAGAACCTCCAAGTGTCCTACCACTCATTGAGTGCTTTCTTGTCAAATTACTCGTTCCAAAGTGTATCACTTCACACTTTTCAGGGTTAAATTTCATCTGCCACTTATCTGTCCATTTGAACATTCCATTTATATCTTCTTGTAGCCTAAGACACTCCGCCTCATATTAACTACCCGTCCAATCTTTGTGTCATCCACAAACATTCTAATCCTATCCCCCGCATAGTCATCAATGTCATTTATTTAAATGACGAATAATAAGGGACCCAACACAGATCCCTGTGGTACGCCACTGGACACTAGCTTCGAGTCACTAAAGCAGCCTTCTGTCATTACCCTCTGTCTCCTGCAACTGAGCCAATTTTGAATCCACTTTATTAAATTACCCTGCATTGCATGTGAATTTACCTTCTTTACAAGTCTCCCATGTGAGACTTGTCAAAGGCTTTGCTGAAATCCATATAAACTACATCGACTGTACTATCCTTGTCTACACACCTCCTCAAAAAATTCAATCAAATTTGTTAGGCATGACGTCCCTCTGACGAAGTCATACTTTGCCTCTCCAAGTGGAGATCGATGTTCTCCTTCAGAAGTTTCTCTAATAGTTTCCCTACCACTGACGTGAGGTTCACTGGTCTGTGCTTCTCTGGTTTATCTCCATAATATTTCTTAAATAGCAGAACCACATTAGCTATTCTCCAGTCGTCTGGCACCTCCCCCGTGGCCAGAGAGGAATTGAAAATTTGGGCCAAAGCTTCTGCAATGTCCTCCCTTGCCTCCCACAGCAGCCTAGGGCACAATTCACCTGGACCTGGAGATTTATTCACTTTTAAGGCTGCCAACAACTCCAAAGCCTTCTCCTTCCCTATGTTAACTTGCTCAAGATCTTCAGTCACTCTCCCTGAATTCCACACCATCGTCCTCATTCTCTTGGGTGGAGACGGATGTGAAGTATTCATTCAACACTCTGCCAATGTCCTCTGGCTCCACCCACAGATTGTCCCCTTGGTCCCTAGATTTTCCCATTAGTAGCTGTTCCCAGTCTATCTTCATAGAAATCATAGAAACCCTACAGTCCAGAAAGAGGCCATTCGGCCCATCGGGTCTGCACCGACCACAATCCCACCAAGGCCCTACCACCATATCCCTACAGATTTTACCCACTAATCCCTCTAACCTACGCATCTCAGGACACTAAGGGCAATTTTTAGCATGGCCAATCAACCTAACCCGCACATCTTTGGACTGTGGGAGGAAACCAGAGCACCCGGAGGAAACCCACGCAAACACGAGGAGAATGTGCAAACTCCACACAGACAGTGACCCAAACCGGGAATCGAACCCAGATCCCTGGAGCTGTGAAGCAGCAGTGCTAACCACTGTGCTACCGTGCCGCCCTTCAGATCCTGTCTTATTTTACTAAAATCCACTCTCCCCCAATCCAAAACTTTTTTGCAGCCTGTCTATTTCCTTGCCCATAACAAGCTTAAATTATACCATGTTGTGATCGCTATTACTAAAATGCTCCCCCACCACCACCCCAACCACCTGTCTGGCTTCATTCCCTAGAATTAGGTACAGCACAGCTCCTTCCCTTGTTGGACTCTCCACTTATTAATTTAAAACATTCACCTGTACACCTTTCAACAAATCTACTCTATCCAAGCCCTTAACACTATGTGTATTGGTGCAGTTGAATAGAAACAATCATTATTCGCAACAACAGAAGGTATATTGAAGTCAGAAGGTAAATCAACTCTTTAGTGCATAACACCATTAACACATTCCAAGGTTTTCATCCCTACATTAATAATTGAGCAAGCATGGGACAAAGTAGCCACTGGAGATTGCTGCTGAATATAAATCACGTTGAACAAAACTGCTTGTTCTTCTGTAAATGTCAGGGCATAGAAATTAGCAGGTGCATATGTAGGGCTGCGGGAAAGAGAGGTGATGGAACTGCAGGCTCACCATGAACAAACAGAACTTCTTTACTTGAACATCTTCTGAAATTGAGTGGCCCATGACTTTTATATGACATCCACTGCTAAAATCCATCATTTTTGTTCAGTACAAAACACTTCTTTGTTTCACAAAAGACAATGTGCGCCTTTTTAGTTTACTCTTTAAATTATTTTTTATTACAGTGGCACAACGGTTAGTACTGCTGCCTCACAGCTCCAGGTTCAATTCCGTCATTGGGTGACTGTTTATGTGGAGTTTGCACATTCACCCGTGTCTGCGTGGGTTTCCTCCAATTTCTCCAGTTTCCTCCCACACTTCAAAGATGTGCAAATTAGGTTGATTGGCGATGCAAAATTGCCCCTTTGTGTCCGGGCTATTAGCAGGGTAAATATATGGGATTATGGGGATAGGGCCTGGGTGGGATTATTGTCGGTGCAGGCTTGATGGACTGAATGGCCTCCATCAGCACTGTAAGGATTCCATGATATTCTATGATATCTTATTTGTGTATTGCTGAAAAAAGACATGCTGTAATAGCAAATGCACCAGGGGACAGCTAGCTGTCAAGCTTTAGTTTAAATTCATTTAAACAAATTGAACCCAATAAACAGATGGCTCTGGTGAGATTTTACACTTGCATTAGCCCAGCATTCCTGTCTTTTTGAAGTTTTACAAGTATCATGCCACCCAATCCATGTTTATCTCACCCAAGAAACATATCTGCTGCTCTAAGACAGTTCCCCCACCCCCTTCTCAGACATCATTTTTCTCTCCTTCAAAACCACAATCATCGCCTCCTTAAACAAAAATCATCCTCAACTTTCACTCCTGTCCAATGCTTATCACATCCAACTTTGCTTTTTTCCTTAAAGTTCATGATATAAATACATAAATTAAGGCTCTGTCTCCCAGTTGCATTTTTCTTTTTGCTTAAATTCCCTGTTTTAATTCATTTGTTCTGAGTTCTGTCCTTCTACAGCACTGAAGTAGCCATATCCAGTTACGAATTGCATGTAATGTGTGTGTGATCATGCTGTGTCTCCCTCACCTTGCATTAATTCAATACCTCTTCCTTTCTCCATTCTGAATGGAACCATGCAGAAGTTCATCTCCAGCAAAAACAGAAAACGCTGGAAAATCTCAGCAGTGTCAACCAGACTCAAAACGTTAGCTCCATTCTCTCCACAGATGCTGTCAGACCTGCTGAGACTTTCCAGCATTTTCTGTTTTTGTTTCAGATTCCAGCATCCGCAGTAATTGCTTTTATCTTAGAGTTCATCTCCAGCCATGGTTTCTATTTCCTTGCTTGCAATATCCACTCCCATGACGGATCTCAAACAATGATGAGACTGAGTACAGGAAAGAAGTAGAGAATCTGGTGAAATGGTGCGATGACAATAACCTCTCCCCTCAATGTCAGTAAAATGAAGGAGATAGCCATCAACTTCAGGAAGTGGGTTTCCTCTGGGCCGGTTTCCTCCCACAGTCCAAAGATGTGCGGGTTAGGTTGATTGGCCATGCTAAATTGACCCCAATGTCAGGGGGATTTACAGAATATGTGGTGCTACGGGAATAGGGCCTGGGTAGGATTGTGGTCGGTGCAGACTCGATGGGTCGAATGGCCTCCTTCTGCAATGTAGGAATTCTATGATTCTAAGTGCAGTGGAAGACATGCCCTTGTCTACGTCAACAGTGACAAAGTGGAAATGGTCGATAGTTTCAAGTTTCTAGGTGTCCAGATCACCAAATCCTGTCCTGGCCCCTCGACAGTGACGCTGTAGTTAAGAAAGCCCACTGACACCTCCAATTTATCAGGAGGCTAAGGAAATTCAAATTGTCCACTATGACTCTCACCAATTTTTACGGATGCACCATAAAAGGCATCCTTTCCGGATGTATCACAGCTTGATCTGGCTCCTGCTCTGATCAAGACTGCAAGAAACTTCAAAGGGTTGTGAATGTAGCCCAGTACATCACGCAAACCAGCCTCCCATCCATTGGCTCTGTCTACACTTCCCGCAGCCTTGACAAAGCAGCCAGCATAATCAAGGACCCTACACACCCCAGACATATTTTCTTCCGCCTTCTGTCGAGAAAAAGATACAAAAGTCTGAAATCACATACCAACTGACTCAAGAACAGCTTCTTCCCTGCTGCCATCAGACTTTTGAATGGACCCACCATATATTAAGCTGATCTTTCTCTACACCCCAGCTATGAGTGTAACACTATATCCTGCACCCTCTCCTTTCCTTCTCCACATTGTACTCTATCAACGGTATGTTTTGTCTGTATAGTGAGCAAGAAACAATATTTTTCACTGCATCCCAAAACATGTGACAATAATAAATCAAATCAAATCTTCAGGATCCATCCTTGTCTTCTTTACCATGGCCCATCCTGAATGCACTTCAGCTGAGCAACTCACCTTGTACACTCCTCCACCTGCACATTTTTCCTTTTCAGATAACAGTCTTGGCACCAGACTCTCAGGCAGTTTATTCCAAACCATAATCACTCGTTGCTATTATTCATATCACTTTTGCTTCTTTCACTAATTACTTTCAATCTAAACCCCTTCATTCCTGATCCTTTCACGAGTGGGAACAGTTTCTTCCTATCTACACTTTCCATACCCCTCATAGTTTTGAATACCTCCATCCAATCTCCTCTCAACCTTCTTTTCTCTAAGGAAAACAGTCCTAACTTCTCCAATCCATCTTCATAATCGATCTTCTTCATCCATGAAACAACTCATGAACTTTTTCTACATTCTTTCCAATGCTTTCACATCTTTCCTGAACTGGACACAATACTCGAGCTAACGCTGAACCAGTGACTTACACAAGTTCAGCATAACCTACTTACTCTTGTAATCTTTGGTCCTATTAATGAAGCCCAGGATGGGTGGCATGGTGGCACAGTGGTTAGCACTGCTGCCTCACAGCACCAGGGACCTGGGTTTGATTCCCCGCTTGGGTCACTGTCTGTGTGGAGTTTGCACATTCTCCTCATGTCTGCATGAGTTTCCTCCGGGTGCTCCGGTTTTCCCCCAGCTCAGTCCAAAGATGTGCAGGTTAGGTTGATTGGCCATGCTAAATTGCTACTTAACTAGCAGGGTAAATACATGGGGCTATGGGGTTGGGGCAGGTGGGAATGTGGTCGGTGCAAACTCAATGGGCCGAATGGCCTCCTTCTGCACTCTAGGGATTCTATGATACTGTGTGCTTTTGCAACCTGTCACTTCCAAGTTTTCATCACCCTTGCTCACCACATTCTTGAGATGAATGAAAATCTCAAAATCTTGGTGGCTATTTTAACCCAAAGCTGATCCTTAAGTCAACATCTTATCAAGACTACCTATTTGCACCGTTGCAACATTGCTAACCTCTCCCCCTATCTCAGCCTCTCTGTTTTAAATGGGCAACCCTAACTCTGAGAATATGCCTTCTGGTCCTAGACTCTCAAGGCAAAACAACCTCTCAGCATCTACCCTGTCAAACCGCTCAATATGACTCCTCTTCTGAACTAAAGAGAGGTAAAGTGTGATGGATTTTATGCTGTTGAAAAAAGAGGGAAGGGTTAGGTGAAGCAACAAAAAGATTGGTTAGACAGCAAAGAAGATTAAATAGCATAGATGACATGGAACAAAAGGCAAAGTGAATGGGAATGGGAGTAGTAAATGAAAAAAGCATTTGTCTAGAGTAAGTTTTAATAGCAGAATAAAGGTCATGCTGTCTATAAAATTAAAACATGAGAACAAGTAACAAACTGGCACGAGAGGAAAAAACAAAATGGAGAGCAGAGTTCATGGTCTGAAGTTGGTGAGCTCAATGCTGAGCCCAGAACATTGTAAAATGCCTAATTGGAAGATAAGCTGCTGTTCTTCCAGCTTGTGTTGGGTTTCACTGGAACACTGCAACAGGCCGAAGACAGGAAATTAAGCATGAGAGCAAGGTGGTGAATTGAAATGGCAAGTGACTGGAAAGTTGGGGGTCATGCTGGCGGACTGAATGGATGTGTTATGCAAAGCGGTCACCCAATCTACATTTGATCTCCCCAGTGTAGAAGAGACCATACTGTGAGCAGTAAATACAATGAACAAAGTTGAAAGAAGATTTCCTCCAGCCTTATGAACCTCCTAAACATTCTGCACCACTAGCCTTTCATGCATTACCTCTTTGATCCATTGTTACTTCCACAAATGTGAATATTTATTGATCGCAGGGTTTGTTTGAATGGATTTACAATTATTTTCAAGATGAGTAGGAGAACGCCATTTTGTTGCAACATTTATAATGGTTTGAATTATTTGTTTTACCTACCCGTAAAATGTCAATCTTAGGTAGCCAATCCTCTTTCCCAATTTAGCCACTTGTCCTTTCTTTATGGGAGCATTCTTTAATCGCACAATTCCTATTTGACGGAGAGTTCTCAGCCATTGATAGGCAACTTCATCATTGTCCAGCACCTCCTCAAAGTTGACAGTAGGGATTTGAAGATTTGAACCCCAATTCTGTTGATCTGTTCCAAAACAAATTTAGAATCCTTGTTCAAAGTTGCATTCAAAGACATGGTTTGTAGTAAACAACTGTACAAGATAGAAGACCAGTGTCAAGGTAAGGGGTGAAAAGAGCGCCCAGGGGAGGGTGGGGTGGGGAGAATGTCTGGGGAAGGGGGAAAGAGCGTGTTGGAGGAAGGGGGAGATAATGTGAGAATTGTTGGGGAATGAGAGAGTGTCTTAAAGGGTGATATCAGTGATGTCACCGGTCGGGGCCTGGGTGGCTGAACTAAGGGTACAAGTGCTAAAAGAGAAATGTCACAATCAAAGAGGGGGTGGGGAAAGGGTGGGGCAGGGAGGCAAGTGCAGGGTAAGATTTCGGTACATGAAGGTCTCAGGAGGAGTGTGTCACATAGGTGTTAGGGTAACAGGCGGGGCAGGGTCAGGCTGGGCCTGGGGACAGTAAAGGGCGTTGGCTCTGAGGAGAGGGAAGGCATGTGGATGTGGATTATAATAGGGTCATGGGCAATGGAGGGAGGTTCAAGGTTGACAGAGGAATGGGGATATTGAATGGGTCCAGGAGGTTTGTCACAGGGAGAGGTGGGTGGAGCAAGATCTGGAATGTGACGCATACCATTTTAAAAATCTGGTCTTGACCACGCAGTTAGTCAGCAAGTGAAATAGCTCAAAGTGGGAAGAGAGACTTTTTGGGTGAATGGAATTCAAGATCAGCACAATTGGTCAACTAAAGGGGCACCCTAATAATTAAGGCAACTGGATGTCAACCATGCTCATTTGTGTTCTCCTCTCTATGTAGAGGAAAAGATTGCAAAGATGATTCTGGATAGGAGCGAAAGTAGCAGGGTAGTTGTACTGGGGGACTTTAACTTTACAAATATTGACTGGAAAAGCTATAGTTCGAGTACTTTGGAGGGTTGGTTTTTGTTCAATGCGTGCAGGAAGGCTTCCTGACACAGTATGTAGATAGACCAACAAGAGGCGAGGCCACATTGGATTTGGTACTGGGTAATGAACCAGGCCAGGTGTTAGATTTGGAGGTAGGTGAGCACTTTGGTGACGGTGACCACAATTCGATTACGTTTACCTTAGCTATGGAAAAGGATAGGTATATACCAAAGGGCAAGAGTTATAGCTGGGGGAAAGGAAATTATGATGCGATTAGGCGAGATTTAGCTGGCATAGGTTGGGGAAGGAAACTGCAGGGGATGGGCACAATTGAAATGTGGAACTTGTTCAAGGAACAGCTACTACGTGTCCTTGATAAATATGTACCTGTCAGGCAGGGAGGAAGCAGACTTGTGAGGGAACTATGGTTTACTAAGGAGGTTGAATCTCTTGTGAAGAGGAAGAAGGAGACTTATGTTAAGATGAGACGTGAAGGCTCAGTTAGGGCGCTTGAAAGTTACAAGTTAGCCAGGAAGGACCTAAGGAAAGAGTTAAGAAGAGCCAGGAGGGGACATGAGAAGTCTTTGGCAGGTAGGATCAAGGAAAACCCTAAAGCTTTCTATAGGTATGTCAGGAGTAAAAGAATGACTAGGGTAAGATTAGGGCCAGTCAAGGACAGGAGTGGGAAGTTGTGCGTGGAGTCTGAAGAGATAGGAGAGGCACTAAATTAATATTTTTCGTCAGTATTCACGCTGGAGAGGGACAGTGTCGAGGGGAGTACTCAGATGCAGGCTGTTGGACTGGATGGGATTGAGGTTCATAGGGAGGAGGTGTGAGCAATTCTGGAAAGGGTAAAAATAGATACGTCCCCTGGGCCGGATGGGATTTATCCTAGGATTCTCTGGGAGGCGAGAGAGGAGATTGCAGAGCCTTTGGCTTTGATCTTTGGGTCATCATTGTCTACTGGAACAATGCCAGAAGACTGGAGGATAACAAATGTTGTCCCCTTGTTCAAAAAGGGGAGTAGGGATAACCCTGGTAATTATAGACCGGTCAGCCTTACTTCTGTTGTGGGCAAAGTATTGGAAAGGATTATAAGAGATAGGATTTATAATCACCTAGAAAGGAATAATTTGATTAGGGATAGTCAGCACGGTTTTGTGAAGGGTAGGTCGTGCCTCACAAACCTTATTGAGTTCTTTGAGAAGGTGACCAAAGAGGTGGATGAGGGTAAAGCGGTTGATGTGGTGTATATGGATTTCAGCAAAGCGTTTGATAAGGTTCCCCATGGTAAGCTTTTGCAGAAAATACAGACACATGGGATTGAGGGTGATTTAGTGGTTTGGATCAGGAATTGGCTAGCTGTAAGAAAACAGAGGGTGGTGGTTGATGGGAAATATTCATCCTGGAGTTCAGTTACTAGTGGTGTACCGCAAGGATCTGTTTTAGGGCCACTGCTGTTTGTCATTTTTATTAATGACCTGGATGAGGGCATAGAAGGATGGGTTAGTAAATTTGCGGATGACACTAAAGTCGGTGGAGTTGTAGACAGTGCGGAGGGAAGTGGCAGGTTACAGAGGGACATAGATAAGCTGCAGAGCTGGGCTGAGAGGTGGCAAATGGAGTTTAATGCGGAAAAGTGCGAAGTGATTCACTTTGGAAGGAGCAACAGGAATACAGAGTACTGGGCTAATGGTAAGATACTTGGTAGTGTGGATGAACAGAGGGATCTGGGTGTCCATGTGCATAGATCCCTGAAAGTTGGCACCCAGGTTGATAGGGTTGTTAAGAAGGCGTACGGTGTGTTAGCTTTTATTGGTAGAGGGATTGAGTTTCGGAGCCAGGAGGTCATGTTGCAACTGTACAAAACTCTGGTGCGGCCGCACTTGGAGTATTGCGTACAGTTCTGGTCACCGCATTATAGGAAAGATGTGGAAGTGTTGGAAAGGGTGCAGAGGAGATTTACCAGGATGTTGCCTGGTATGGTGGGAAAATCATATGAGGAAAGGCTGAGGGGCTTGAGGTTGTTTTCGTTAGAGAGAAGGTTAAGAGGTGACTTAATAGAGGGTTACAAGATGATCAGAGGATTAGATAGAGTGGATAGTGAGAGCCTTTTTCCTCGGATGGTGATGGCTAACACGAGGGGACATAGCTTTAAATTGAGGGGTGAGAGATATAGGACAGATGTTAGAGGTAGGTTCTTTACTCAGAGAGTAGTAAGGGCGTGGAATGCCCTGCCTGCAGCGGTAGTGGACTCGTCAACATTAAGAGCACTCAAATGGTTATTGGATAAACATATGGATGATATTGGAATAGTGTAGGTTAGATGGGCTTTAGATTGGTTTCACTGGTCGGCGCAACATCGAGGGCCGAAGGGCCTGTACTGCGCTGTAATGTTCTATGTTCTATAGTGAAGACCACACAGCAGCAGGTTTCTTCTCAACTCATGGGTCTTACAACACTGAGATCCCAAAAAGGTGCGGATCTGCCAATCGTTCTGTGGAATTTGCCATCTGTTGCAGACAGAGTCAAGGGTGAGGTGGATGCCTCTAAGGGTTTGGTGGGTGGCAGCCAACTTGTGTCTCCAAACCTCCATCCTGTAGGGTGAATAGCCATGCCTGACAAGGGGCCATGTGATTAATCTGTCTCTGCTGTTGAGACAATGGTTTTCCATAGAGCCAAAGGGTGTTACAATGCCAATTGATATCACTACTGGATGGGAAGGTGCCAGAATGGAAACCTGGCTCAAAAGACTGTAACGTTTACTCTTTTTCACAAAACATAGATGAACAGAGTCAGAGGGCTGCCTGTTAGCTTTTAGCAGCAGAAAAATAAACATTTATTAAACATGTTTGACTATAATACAATACTTCTTCACTCCCATTTATCACCACAAATGTATACAGATTTTAAGGTTAACGCGGGATACAAAGCATATCTTATGCTGTCATGTTCTCAGTAAACATACAATTCCTATAACCCAATAGGCCAACTGTGGTCAGACACTCCCCACTCTGAAACCAAGTGGCAGATACCACCCATTTGAACTTCTGTGGATTTCTCATCAAATCCCCCCAGATGATTATCACACTGTGGGCCAACTGATTTCACTGGACTCCAACTTCCACACGAGTGTTTTCCCACTCTCGAAAAGACATGCCTTGGAATCTTCTTTCAAACAATACTTTTCCTCAACTGTTTTCAACAAGGATCCACATCCAGGATTTCCAACTCTCCTTTCAGTAGTCCTTTGTCTTGAATAGCCATGCACATCCAAACTTCCATAAAATCTCTTGGATATACAGCCAGCAGTTGCTTCTCAATTGCTTCAACTATTGCTTTGTAGGCTGTAGTAAGATATCATCAATCTTATGGTTAATTCAGATCTCTGGTTTCTTACTGGCTAACTTCATTAGGTCTGCACCTTTCAGCTCTGTATTTAACTTCAATGAACAGTACGTTTTTTCAGTTTCCAGGGTCTTTGTTCTTTTAACTTCCGTTTCCTGGGATTTCTCTTTTCACTCCTTGTTTTCTAGAATGATCTGTTCTTCAGTTTCTGGGACTTGTTTTCTTGCCCATTACTGCATTGTTCGGCTTCTGATTCTGACAGAGCTCAGAGAACTGCTCACTCTCTAGCTTCCTAGCTCCAAATGCTCTGGGTTCAGTTAAACAAAACTCAAAAAGGTACCTCTAACTTAAAAAGTGGTCTCTAGTTGCTAAGCGACAGCCCAATCCTTCTCCAAACTCTTGTTTACTTTTCGCTATGCACAATAGAGACAGTTTGAGCTGAAAACAAACCCCTATACATGCAACCATTATTTAACACTAATCAAACTGGAGTTGTACCTTTTCTTACACAGAAACACTAAATTAAATTCACTTAATCTATACCTTATTTCTAATATACAACAATTCAAACATAGATCACTTTAAACTACCTCTGCTTCCTGACAAGAGTAATGAAGGAAAGCAGAATAGTGTCTTCTTGGAAATGCTCAGCAAGTCTGGCAGCATCTCTGGAGAGTGAAACAGAATTAAGGTTTCAGGCCATTGATCTTTCATCAGGACAGTTACAAGTTAACCAGCTGAATCAGATGTTTTGTGGGTTTAGATCCTACTCCAGGATTTAGGTACAGAATTGAAAATCGGTCCTGAGCCTGAGAGTGTGCTGTACTGTCAGAGGTGCATGCTTGAGATGTTTAATTTGCCGATTCAGGTAGGCAAACAAAAAATCCATGACAGATTTTCAAAGATGATTTAAGGATGGAATTTTCCATTCTGGATTGGAGTCCGGTAGCAAGTGAGAAAGTCAGCATGATTCCTGCTGCGCAGTGGGATGGCTAAACATGCACAATCTGCTGCTCATCAACTGTGAATCCAGCCCCCCCCGCCACCTCCCACCCCACCCCTCCACGTCCGCCCCCTCCACGCCCGCCACTCCACGCCCACCCCCCCACGCCCCCTCCCCCACGCCCCCTCCCCCACGCCCCCTCCCCCACGCCCCCTTCCCCACGCCATTAGCTCATGGGGTCAATGGTCCTGGCACCATATTTAAAAGGCACCGGGCAACCATTCACTCATTGCAGGCCAGGAGTTCTGCAATATTCCTCCAGGGTCCATGTGGTAGCAGCTCATCTTGGAGAAACTGGCAGATGTGAACAAACCACATCCCAGGACATACAAAGACATCTCCGACATTAATTCTCTTTCACTGATTTCTAGATACGCCCATGGTCGGATGAGCGCTTGCATTGCAGTGTACCCTGTTCACCAGCACCTTGACCTTACTGAGGCCCCACTGCCTCTTGCTGCTCAAGCCAACATCCTGTCATATGGTGTGGGGCAGATGAGGGTGGAGTTTTGGTCAGGCATCAGATGAACTGAACTTCTCGCTTCTCGGCCTTTTGGCTAGGATCAAGTGTAGTATGGTCGGCAGCCCATGGTCGGCCGCACTTGGTCGAGGTCATTGGGTTGCACTGAAGCTTCATATGTTTCATATGAAGCAATTTTTAAAAGCGGCATCTCGGCCTTTTGGCTAAGATGCAAATGAGCTCAAGTCTTGGAGGAGGAAGCTCCCCCTTCTCCAATCAGCTTGGCTCATGTAGATCAGGGCCAGGACGGGGTGATTTTGGTCGCTCGCCCTGTCTTGTCAGCCTGGATCTGAAATGTCTCAACTTGTTGAGACTCTGAATTGGATTTGATTTGATTGAATTGGAAAAGTATTTTAAAAAAATCAGATGAACTGAACACTGGGCATCCATTTGGTGGCCAGCATTCTCCAGGAGTTTCCTTTCACTTGAAGGGTGCCCTTCAAATATAGGACTGGATTACCGAAGTTCTAAGGTCACAGCAGAGTGGGTAAATCAGAAGCTGCCCTGCCAGCAATGCAATGTGGAATCCGTATGTGTTCATTTTTTGCACAAGGGTGCTGCACAATACGGCGGAAAAACAACCCCTCCATTGGCACTGGTGGATCCAATACCGATTTCTGGGACAATCCCGCCCATAGTGTGAATTCATAACAAGCACTTTGTTGCCTGAGAAGCATTTTGAATGTCTTAAAATCATGAAAGGTGCTAAATAACTGCAAGTTCTTACTTAACTGGCTGTCATTTTGTAAATCAATTAAAGTGGGATTAAATAAAAAAATTATGAGACTCTTGCAGATACAGATTACTGCAACTTCCCCACTGAATTCGAGAGCCAATCTGAGCACTTAGTTCGGAACTTGATATAAACATTAAAAAAAATACAGCTGTTGCTTCAGATTTGCCCTTTGTTCCTAAAAAATCTCTGATGCAATTTCTTTCCCACACAATAACCAGTAAATGGAATATTACTGCATTAATGCACCAGCCTGTGCAAATTTACAGCAGTTTTGGGGAGGTAGACCATTCTCTAGGTCAGGGGTATGCTACCTTAATAACAAGAATCATTTGAAATATTTAGTCAATTGTGCAATATTTTAAAAAGCTTCAATGCTGGCTGGGATTTTCTGGCACCATCAAGGTGGCACCAACTGCGGAAGAATCAACGGCCCAGTCAAAAGTCCAATGACTTCCCACGGGACTGGACTATCCCGGCAGCAGGCAGTGCTGGAAAATCCCACCTGCTGTTACTCAAATACTAGTAATTAAGGAAAAGAAAAACAAGAGAGACACATTTCAACATTTTACAAAAAAGTTGTTGATTGTTTTTTCAGCCGATTTTCACAGACACACGTGTGCGCACATGCGCGTGCACACACCCACACACATACACACATGGACCGTATTATGAACACTCCTTCAGTATTTTCCATGTTCTGTGTTTTGCAGTGGAGGCGGCCTGCCATTGGCTTGTAGCAGGATTTTCCAGTCCTACCACTGTCAACAGGGTTTTCTATTGTTCGTACCCTCCAACGCAGTGGAGCCTGCGGCAGAGGGTTACCGTTGGTGGGACCACAAGATCCCACCCCATGTATTCAAATTGAACCCAGAGCTTCTGGTCCAGAGGTAGCAAAGCTACCATTGTGCCAACTAATTGAATGATTCTTTCTCACAAGTACAGTGTTAAGTAAAGTAAATAAAACGAATCATTTAGTTACTGTTAGGGACCAGAAATACCAAGGCATATTATGAAATTAGTCTCACAACATCAGGTTAAAGTCCAACAGGTTTATTTGGAACCACGAGCTTTCGGAATGCTGCTCCTTCATCAGGTGAGCGGCGCTCCGAAAGCTCGTGATTCCAAATGAACCTGTTAGACTTTAACCTGGTGTTGTGAGACTTCTTACTGTGCTCACCCCAGTCTGACGCCAGCATCTCCACATCATATCATGAAATTAGACTAGGCCCCAACAATTTTTCTATTTTGGCATTAGTATGAGGATAAGGTGTTTCACTCCTGGCGTGATTCTATTGGCCCACTAGGAAGCTTTTATCAAAACAAACTTAATTGACAATACAGTTTAATTATAATGAATGGATTAGCTTAATTTTTACCAATTTAAATACTTTAAAATGACAAGATACAGTACTTAATTGCCAACCTATCTCTACGATTTCTAATTTAAGCAATATTCCTCATAGATTTAAACTCCTCTTCAAAATCAGTTAGCAAACAATACAGGCTTACGTGCTGATACGTGGGCTACCAGTCCTCACGTTTTTGAAGATTTCTGGAGGTAAAGGGATGGAGAGATTCCTGTCTTCTGACAACAACCAGAGCGAAAAAGAGAGGGAGACACCTCTGACTTCTTTCAGGATCAAACAGAGATTCACTGCTTCTTCCTGTAAGCTTAGCTCTGCTCATTCACATGATTCTGTCTCTTGCCAATTAACCTATTTAAACCCTACTCTGAATCCCCAGGAGAAAACCCTAAAATACACAAAAATGCATTACTCAGATTAAAACAAACACCCAATCTTCGAGGATTAATTATTCTCCTGCATTTTCAGCATGAAGCTGCCTGGTTATTGTGGCCTTATCCGAACCAAGTAAACCAGAGCTGAATTTTAAACATACTCCTCACAAGAAACATGATACAAATACATTTCGTAAAGGCACATTACCATCAAAATGGGTTCAGTCGATCAAGGTCATGAACTGCACATGAATCCTTAATGGGGAAAGTCAGGATCAGGCTATTGAGTTAGATGATCAGCCATGATCATAATGAATGGTGGAACAGGCTCGAAGGGCCAAATGGCCTCTTCCTGCTCCTATTTTCTGTGTTTCTATGAGCTGCAAGTTTCAGAGCCTGCTTTCAGATGTAGTGCTGTCAGAGTTTCTTTTCCCAGTATGTTAAGTTTCTGTCATTCTCACAGTCAAAAGGTTTCAATGTTTAATTTTTATATATTAATTTGTAAATCACAAATATTGGTGCAGAATTTCCTTGAAGCTGTTCATACTCCACTGCCTGAGTCTTTTCCGGATGACTGGCAAGATGTCAATGGGGTTTCTTCCACACATCCGATGAAGTTTTGGTGGTATAAAAAGGACACCTCTGAGAAAATTCCAGCTGCACACTGTGCAAGCCCGATAAGCTCTTAGCATCTTAATTTGCTTCATTTTCTTTAAAGGTTGTTACATTCCTCTATCTAAGAATTATAGCTGGAATTTTCTGGCTGTTCATACCCGCAAGCGAGAATGGGGAATTTGGAGCTCAGCCAAAGCTCTGTTCACTGCAAAGGGACTGGAGAATCCCACTGGCATGAACCACAGAAAATTCTAGCCCATGTTTCAGAAAATATATTTTTTGAGTAACTTGAGATATGTTAATATGAAAGATGCTGTCTAAAAACACTGGGGCAGTGTTTCAGCTTTGGGTACAATCGGCAAAATGCACTTTAAATTGAGTTGCATCATTCACGACTGGATGTGGGTAGAATTGCAGAGCTTTGATCTGATGCAAAGGTTGTGGGGCCACTTAACTTTATCACATGCTGCTTTCACTTTTTAGAATGCACGTAGTCATGTCTTGTTGCTTCACCAGGTTAGTACCACATTTTTAGGTACATCCGGTGTTGCTGCTGGCATGAAATTCGACATTCCTCATTGAACTAGGGTTGATGCCCTGGCTCTATGTTAATGGTAGAGTGAGAAATATGCTGGGCCATGAGGTTGCAGATTGTCATTGAAACAACTCTGCTGCTGATGGCCCACAGCGTCTCACTAATGCCCAATTTTGAGCTGATAGGTTGTAAACTTCCCTTTTAACAAAAATTGACGTGCCTTAGCAAACACAGGAATCACATCAGCTTTTATTTCAATTCAATTTCATCTTTTGTTCCTTAAGAATGTACTTCTATTTTAAAATTTCACATGAACCTGTAACACCAATATTTATGGTGGGCAAAGCAGTGTAGCGAGTGCCAAGCAAGGATGATCTGTGACTCTCAAAATAATTAGGGTTCCAAAAAGTGTCAGCAATTATATTTACTGTGTTGGCCTGAAGTATTCTTCCTGTCCACTGCCAAGAAACTCTTCTGTGCACAGCCAAGTAACTGGCTATGTCCACTTCAATTGCAATACTTAATCAGTTTTTTTGGTCTACAAGAAGAATTATGTCATGTACCTCAGGATTAATTGAATGGCTTTGACTTTGAACAAGAGGAGCTTGGCTCAGGGATTGTACTTTACTATTTTGATGTCAATTTAGCAATGTTTTGTTTGTTCCCGAGGGACAAAGGAAACATTATCTGCAGCCAAAATTGTTTCAGTTTGTTCACCTAGGAACATATGCTTCTGAAGATCCGAGGTAAAATGGAAATCTGGGTTTTGCAGAAATTGCAGTCTGATTGGCAGTAAAATGCACAAAGACCATTTATCATCTTGCACAATTGAGCTGCATGTCCAAGACATACGATTTTCCGTTGTCCCTCAGCTGCATTCCCCAAACATTGCCTCAAGCCAAAGCAATAAACACAGTTAAAGCAGCCAAGTTTGGAAGAAAGGAACAGGAGTTGGCCAATTCAGCCCCTCAATTAGGTCATGGCTGATCTGTGCCTCAACCTTATTTACCTACCTTTCACCCAGATAGTTTGATAACCTTAACAAAAGTCATCAATCTCAAAAGTTTCAATTGCCCCTACATCCAAAGCCTTTTAGGAGAGAGTGTTTCAGTTTCTTCTACCTTTTGTATGAAGAAATGCTTCCTGATTGCATTCCTAAGTGGCCAAGCTATAGTTTAAAGATTGGTCCCCTGTTTTTTATTTCTCCATTAGAGGCTATCATTTCTTTGTATCTACTCGACTGAATACTCTTAACATTTTAAACAATGATTAGATCACTCCTCAGTCTTATAAGCTTGAGGGAATACAAGCCATGTTTTTGCAAACAATCCTCATAATATACTTTAGGCAGGTATTATTCTTGTCAGTGTGTTCAGTGCCATATCCAAGACCAATATATCTTTACAGAGATGCAGTGCCCAGTATTCTAGATCAGGTTTAACCACATCTTTCTCTCCATTGAACTTGAGAACCCGTGAAATAAAAGCCAACGTTCTCTTTTGCTCTGATGAAGAGCCATCCTGACTTGAAACATTGGCTCTGTTCTCTCTCCATAGATGTTGTCAGACCTGCTGGGATTTTCCAGCATTTTCTGTTTTTGTTTCAGATTCCAGCATCGACACTAATTTGCTGTTATTCTCTTTGGCTTTTTGATGGTTTTTTGTATCAGTCCATGTCGTATTTTGTGTACATAGACGTCGAAATTACTTTGCTCCTCCACAGTTTCTGTGATTATAAACTATATTTACTGGAAGAAGATTGAGTAGTTTTAATTTTTTATAGTCTCAAAATCTTTCTCTTCACTTACCATCAACATTCAACTATTGCAAGGGAAAAAGTAATACCAGTACTACATGAGAGCTCTAAATTGAAGGATGACAGGTGGGATTTTCCGGCTGTTCATGCCAGTGGGGTTTTCCTGCCCCGCTGCAATGAATGAAGATTTGGCTGAATGCCAAATTCTCCGTCTTCGCTGGCAACAGTAGTGGGGCGTGAAGAATTCCGGCCAATGTTTTACAAAATAAGCCTGCATGGGAGGGAAGGTTAATTGGAGGACTCCTGGTGATTGACAAACTGCAACTGGAAAGTTATTGTTTAACGTGACCTTCCAAAGGGCATATACTTGACAATTCAGGCGAAGGGAAGTTTTTTTCCTTCCTGTGCGTTTTTGCCAGACAGATGTCTTTGTTGCCCTTTTGTCAGATCATTAAATTCTGATATTGGAGGGGCATCCTTCGGGGTTAGAGAGGTCTCACTCACTGCCAACGTTACTTCTTTTCATCTAATGTGAGCTGCAGAGTTTCTTCCCTCTTGCCCAAAAAAATTTGCATCCCCTCCCAGCTAAGAGAAGCTTTAGGTCACTTCCTATGAAATTCACTGCTCTTCCCCCTCCTCCTCTTCCCTGTTACTATCTCCATTTCCTTTTTACTTAAACCGCTTCTAAGATGCATTCTGCCTTTAAATGCTGTAGTTTTGATCACACACAATTGCTCTCCAAACTCCACCATATAGTTTTCTGGATATAAAAAGGAGTATCTTGCCTTTTGCTGGTGGGACTCCTATCATTAACTTGCCCCACATTGTACAAAGTAGCTGAAAGTGGGGTTTCTGACAATGTCAACATCTTCAGAGCACCTGCTTTGCCCAATCTCAGACAGTTCATTGAATACATTGGAATTCTGCAACCATTTTATTGATTCCAGCAGTTCTTTTTTCACCCATTTGTGGGACCTGGGCGTCGCTGGCTGGCCAGCATTTATTGCCCATTCCTTGTTGCCCTTGAAGGGCAGTTAAGAGTCAACCACATTGCTATGGTTCTGGAGTCACATGTAGGCCAGAGCAGGTAAGGACAGCAGATTTCCTTCCCTAAAGGACATTAGTGAACCAGATGGGTTTTTCCAACAATCGGCAATAGTTTCATGGTCATCAGTAGATTCTTAATTCCAGATTTTTAAAGATTGAATTCAAATTCCAATATCTGCCATGGTGAGATTTGAACCCGGGTCCCCAGAGCATTAGCTGAGTTTCTGGATTAATAGTCCCGAGATTGTACCACTAGGCCATTGCCTCCCATTGTATTTATGACAATGACACACTTTGGGCCCATTTTCATTTGAAGTGCTCGGCGGACTTGAAACTGGGAGTGTTTCAGATCCGACTTTTCGACCCGTTCTCATGGTGCCCCCATACACACTCTGCCTGAAATAATAGCAGTGATTCTGAATTGCGCTGCAGAAGCCTGTGGGCAGGGTTTAACGTGTCTGAAATCCTGCAGCTCTGATCGGCGCCTCCAACTACGCATGCGCAGAAAAAAAAGATAGAAAAGCGCTCCCCTGCCACTTCGCTCCCGGGCCGGATAATGCCTGCCCCCCTGGTCCCTACAGACATTGTCCCACCCCCACAACATTACTGACCCCATTTCCACCCCCCCCCCACCCCCAGACCGATTATGGGCCCCTACCCTTCCACTAATCACACACAGAGTAGCAGCGGACCCCCCTGCCCCCCTCACTGATCACACCCATGAGTCAAAGAACCATCTGACCCACCTTCCCCTCCCCACCCCCGATCTGAGTCAGGGAGCCATCTGATCCACCTCCCCCCCCCGCCCCTTGATCTGAGTCAGAGAGTCATCTGACCCACCCCTCCCCGATTTGAGTCAGAAAGCCATCTGACCTACCTCCCCTCCCCCAATCTGAGTCAGAAAACCATCTGACCGACCTCCCTCTTCCCCCCACCCCCACCACCGATCTGAGTCAGGGAGCCATCTGACTCACCTCCCTCCCCCGCCCCACCGATCTGAAGCAGAGAGCCACCAGACGCTCGGAAATTACCTCCTCAGAAGCTGGAGCGCCCAAATTGGACCTTTGCGGACCATGTCTGTTTCGTGCCAAATCTGGACGGGCAAACGCAGTGGTAAAGGGGGAAGTTTGGGCATGCAGCCCATTAAGTCAATTTAAATGCATGTAAATGCATTTAAATTGACGTCACGCCCATTTTGGGCGTGGTCCCGACCGCGACCATTTTCAGCCCTTGGTAAAGGGGAAACCGGCGCGGAGGTGGGTGCTGATTGCGCTACTCACCTCATGCCCGACTTTACCAAGTTTTCACCCCGGAAAACAGGTGCAATCTGATGGTAAAATTGGGCCCTTTGTCTTTTACTCTTGTGCTAAATGTAATAATTTGTTTATTGTAGGCCATTATACTACACACTTTGTACTAAGACATGATTCTTTCAGTTTTGGATTACTGTAAATTATACCACATACAAAGCAGCAAGGATTGGATTTCAGTAAGTAGGGTCTGGTCATGTCCAGGATGTTATCTTGTACTGCTATGGTTAGCACTGCTGCCTTACAGTGCCAGAGACCCGTGTTCAATTCCGGCTTTGGGTGACTGTCTGTGTGAACAAAGAAGAGCAAAGAACAAGAGAATGACCAGGGTGAGGTTAGGGCCGGTCAAGGACAGTAGTGGGAACTTGTGTATGGAGTCAGTGGAGATAGGCGAGGTGATGAATGAATACTTTTCTTCAGTGTTCACCAAGGAGAGGGGCCATGTTTTTGAGGAAGAGAAGGTGTTACAGGCTAATAGGCTGGAGGAAATAGATGTTCGGAGGGAGGATGTCCTGGCAGTTTTGAATAAACTGAAGGTCGATAAGTCCCCTGGGCCTGATGAAATGTATCCTAGGATTCTTTGGGAGGCAAGGGATGAGATTGCAGAGCCTTTGGCTTTGATCTTTGGGTCCTCGCTGTCCACGGGGATGGTGCCAGAGGACTGGAGAATGGCGAATGTTGTTCCTCTGTTTAAGAAAGGGAATAGAAATGACCCTGGTAATTATAGACCGGTTAGTCTTACTTCGGTGGTTGGTAAATTGATGGAAAAGGTCCTTAGAGATGGGATTTACGACCATTTAGAAAGATGTGGACTAATCCGGGATAGTCAGCACGGATTTGTGAAGGGCAAGTCGAGCCTCACAAATTTGATAGAATTCTGTGAGGAGGTAACTAAGTGTGTTGATGAAGGTAGGGCAGTTGATGTCATATACATGGATTTTAGTAAGGCGTTTGATAAGGTCCCCCATGGTCGGCTTATGATGAAAGTGAGGAGGTGTGGGATAGAGGGAAAGTTGGCCGATTGGATAGGTAACTGGCTGTCTGATCGAAGACAGAGGGTGGTGGTTGATGGAAAATTTTCGGATTGGAGGCAGGTTGCTAGCGGAGTGCCGCAGGGATCAGTGCTTGGTCCTCTGCTCTTTGTGATTTTTATTAATGACTTAGAGGAGGGGGCTGAAGGGTGGATCAGTAAATTTGCTGATGACACCAAGATTGGTGGAGTAGTGGATGAGGTGGAGGGCTGGTGTAGGCTGCAAAGAGACATAGATAGGATGCAAAGCTGGGCTGAAAAATGGCAAATGGAGTTTAACCCTGATAAATGTGAGGTGATTCATTTTGGTAGGACAAATTTAAAGGTGGATTACAGGGTCAAAGGTAGGGTTCTGAAGACTGTGGAGGAACAGAGAGATCTTGGGGTTCATATCCACAGATCTCTAAAGGTTGCCACTCAAGTGGATAGAGCTGTGAAGAAGGCCGATAGTGTGTTAGCTTTTATTAACAGGGGATTGGAGTTTAAGAGCCGTGGGGTTATGCTGCAACTGTACAGGACCTTGGTGAGACCACATTTGGAATATTGTGTGCAGTTCTGGTCACCTCACTATAAGAAGGATGTGGAAGCGCTGGAAAGAGTGCAGAGGAGATTTACCAGGATGCTGCCTGGTTTGGAGGGTAGGTCTTATGAGGAAAGGTTGAGGGAGCTAGGGCTGTTCTCTCTGGAGCGGAGGAGGCTGAGGGGAGACTTAATAGAGGTTTATAAAATGATGAAGGGGATAGATAGAGTGAACATTCAAAGACTATTTCCTCGGGTGGATGGAGCTATTACAAGGGGGCATAACTATAGGGTTCGTGGTGGGAGATACAGGAAGGATATCAGAGGTAGGTTCTTTACGCAGAGAGTGGTTGGGGTGTGGAATGGACTGCCTGCAGTGATAGTGGAGTCAGACACTTTAGGAACATTTAAGCAGTTATTGGATAGGCACATGGAGCACACCAGGATGATAGGGAGTGGGATAGCTTGATCTTGGTTTCAGATAAAGCTCGGCACAACATCGTGGGCCGAAGGGCCTGTTCTGTGCTGTACTGTTCTATGCTCTATGTCGTACAGTACAAGAACAGACCCTTCGGCCCACCCAGCCTGTGCCGATCATGTTGTCCTATCTAGACCAAAAGCCTGCATCCCTTTATTCCCGCCTGTTCATGTGTCTGTCCAGATAAGTCTTAAATGTCACCAACATGCCTGCCTCAACCACCTCACTTGGCAGTGCATTCCAGGCACCCACCATCCTCTGTGTAAAAAAACTTCCCCCGCATATCCCTACTGAACCTTTCCCCCCTTACCTTGAACTTGTGCCCCCTTGTAATTGTCATTTCTGCCCTGGGAAAAAACTTCCACCTGTTCACTTTATCTATGCCCCTCACACTTTTGTAAACTTCTATCAGGTCACCTTCAGCCTCCGTCTTTCCAGAGAGAAAATCCCAGTTTATTCAATCTCTCCCCAAAGCTAATACCCTCCATACCAGGCAACATCCTGGTCAACCTTCTCTGTACTCCCTCTAAAGCCTCCATGTCCTTCTGGTAGTCTGGCACCCAGAATTGGTCACAGTATTCCAAATGTGGCCTAACCAATGTTTTATGTAACTGTAACATAATTTGCCAACTTTCATACTCCATGCCCCACCCGATGAAGGCGAGCGTGCCATATGCTTTCTTCACCACCTTTTCCACCTGTGCTGCCATTTTTAAGGATCTGTGGACCTGTACTTCCAGATCTCTCTGCGTGTCTATACTGATGGTTCTGCCGTTTATTTTATAGCTCCCACCTGAATTGGATCTACCAAAATGCAACACCTCACATTTGTCTGGATTAAATTCTATCTGCCATTTCTCTGCTCAATTTTCCAGCCTATCTGTATCCTGCAATCTTCATCACTATCCGCAACTCCACCAATCTTAGTATCATCCGCAAACTTGCTAATCAGACCAGCTATGCTTTCTTCTGAGTCATTTATATACATTACAAACAACAGAGGTCCCAGCACTGATCCTTGAGGAACACGGGCAGCACGGTAGCATAGTGGTTAGCACTGCTGCTTCACAGCTCCAGGGACCTGGGTTCGATTCCCGGCTTGGGTCACTGTCTGTGTGGAGTTTGCACATTCTCCTCGTGTCTGCGTGGGTTTTCTCTGGGTGCTCCGGTTTCCTCCCACAGTCCAAAGATGTGCGGGTTAGGTTGATTGGCCGTGCTAACATTGCCCTTAGTGTCCTGGGATGCATAGGTTAGAGGGATTAGTGGGTAAATATGTAGGGATATGGGGGTAGGGCCTGGGTGGGATTGTGGTCGGTGCAGACTTGATGGGCCGAATGGCCTCTTTCTGTGCTGTAGGGATTCTAAGATTCTAAGAACACCACTGGTTACAGACCTCCATTCAGAAAAATACCCTTCCACCACTACCTTCTGTCTTCTATGGCCGAGCCAGTTCTGAATCCATCTCGCTAGTTCTTCCCGTGTCTGTGTGGGTTTCCTCCGGGTGCTCCAGTTTCCTCTCACACTCCAAAGATGTGCAGGTTAGGTGGATTTGCAATGCTAAATTGCCCCTTACTGTCAGGGGGATTAGCAGGGTAAATACATGGGGTTACAGGGATAGGGCCTGGGTGGGATTGTTGTTGGTGAAGGCTTGATGGGCCAAATGGCCTCCTTCTGTGTTGTACGAATTCTGTGCTACTGGCTTGTATGGCTTCTATCTGTGCAAAGTAAATTTTATAAATTCCCAGGTAGTCCATTTGGCTCTGTGGAGACTTTTAAATTTCACTTTGAATGAATTAGAAAAATATTCCTCAACGCTAATATTTAACTCTCAATTAGATGCCAAGGAGCAATGCAGAGCCATCAATAAAATGTATATTAAATTGCCAGTTGCAAGGTAACTGTCCCTTTAAACTTATCGTGGAAAAAGTGTTAAATTCAGATCCGTATTACATGCCTGTGAAAATGCTTTTCTCTCTTGCAATATTGCAAGATATTGCAATATTGCAATATTACAGAGTAACATACCTTTCACCTTCCTCATTGTTTCTGTAGGGTGCTATCGTTTTATCAGAGATTCCTTCAGTCATTATTTCAGACCTAGTTTTCAGGGTCCATAAAAGTTTTAATTCCCAACATTGGGCTCTTTTCTTATTGGTCAGATTTCAGAAACTGTTGAGTGCCATTTTTACACTGGATCTTGCAACTGATTTGCTGCCACTTTGGTCCCTGTCTGCATAACTCACACCCCAGTTAAAATCGGACCTCTGGTGTATGTGATGTAACTCTGGTTTCAACAGACGAGTGTTACCTCCATCTATAAGTCTCATGCAAGTCTGCAAGTCTATTGAAATTAGATTTATCAGCATAAATTGTAGGAGATGGCTTCTGGGCAATGGGGTTCTGCAAACAGATTTAGAACACCGAAACAAGCTAATAATATACAACTGGGCAGGGCCGTTAAACGCATTATATCACAGTATAGGAATTTTGAATCATACAATCTCTACAGTGCAGAACAAGGCCTTTCAACCCATCAAGTCTGCATCGACTCTCCGACAGAGCATCACACCAAGGCCCTATCCCCCTAATCTACACATCTTGAGACACTAAGCGGCAATTTAGCATGGCCAATCCACCTAACCTGCATATTTTTGAACTGTGGGAGGAAACCAGAGCACCCAGAGGAAACTCATGCAGACACAGGGAAAATGTGCAGACTCTACACAGACGGTGACCCAAGGCGGGAATTGAACCCGGGTCCCTGCTGCTGTGTAGCAGCAATGCTAACCACTATACCACCGTGCTGCCCTATACTAGCCATTTTCCCTTCTCTTTCAAACAAAAATTTTTAAATTCAATGTTGATGCATAAAAGATATATTGTAAACTGCTTTATTTTAATCTCGTAGCATGTCTCTATGAGTAAGTATATATTGTCAAAAGTAAAAGTTCCCAGTATGGGGCAGCATTTGAGAATTTAGATAAAAAGTGCATTTTAGAAAGTCGTTGATATATTTCATTGGGATGAGAGGGAATGTAGCCCGGGTAAAATAGAACCAAAGACTGACAGTAAAAACTCTGACAAAATAAGGGATGATCTTTAAAGAGATGCTTCAGTCACAGGCTAGGTACATTCCAAGGGTGAATAGTAAGGCAACCAGAGGCAGGGCACCTGGGACTTTTGCATTTCCATTCATTTGGTGGCAAAAACTTTTAGCCTGACCTTGAATAATAGGACAAGATACAGGTATGGTTTTGGCTCTCTGCTGGACGAACCACGTTTATATGGCCTTGTCAGGAGGTGTGCTGTTCGTATTTCAGGCTTTTCTTCTTGCACTCTTTCTGGTTGTATTACAGCTTGGTATGGCTCCTGCTCTGTTCAAAGCCGCAAGAAACTACAAGAGGGTCATGGATGAATTCCAGTCCCTCACTCAAACCAGCCTCCCACCCATTGATACTGTCGACAGTTCCCGCTGCCTTGGAAAAGCAGCTAGCATAATTAATGACCGCACGCACCCCGGACATACTCTCTTCCACATTCTTCCATCGGGAAAAAGATACAAAAGTCTGAGGACATGTACCAACTGACTCAAGAACAGCTTCTTCCCTGCTGCCATCAGACTTTTGAATGGACTTACCTCGCATTAGGTTGACCTTTCTCTACACCCTAGCTATGACTGTAACACTACATTCTGCACTCTCTCCTTTCCTTCTCTATGAACGGTATGGTTTGTCTGTGTAGTGCACAGGAAACAATACTTTTCACTGTATACCAATACAAGTGACAATAATAAATGAAATGAAATCAAATCAAATCAAATAAAAGAGAAAGATCTGCACATGCGCACTGGCGCCCTCTGATGTAAGCAGCAGACTTTCTAGTGAACTTAGGCCCCACTTCCTCCCCCTGCTGGCAGGAAACAGATCTTGCTTCAGTTTTGCTCAGAGTGGCGTAAGATTGGATTTTTAAACTCCCCAAAAAATGGTTCGGAAACTCCCCCGTTTTCCCGCTCGTTTGGGACTTAGAATTATTTTAGGAAGATTGTCCCCTGGCAATTCAACCAAGACCTTTGCGACTCAGAGATGAACATGCCACTGACTGAGCCCCAGCTGACACACAAATGCTCAAGTATGTATTCTGCATAAGCAGAGAAATAAAACAGATCCATAATTAGCAATATCAGTGTATGTATCTGATCCTTGGTTACATTGCCAAATTTCCCTGGTGACAATTTGAGTCTATTGCTGATTTTTATATATATATAATATTCTCATTTGGCTTCAATGAATATCAGGGTGCTGGAGCCTTTGAGACTTTTACGGAAACTTTGTCCCTTGTAAACTGAAGTTGAGGCTACTGTTGTACTTTGTTGCCCTTTGGAGCGTATCATTATTTTATATCAGACATTAAACAATAGAAGTGATGAATACATTTTAGACAAACAGGTGACAGAAAGATTTTCTGTTCTTTCCCTCTATTTGTAGCAAAAAGATAAAATGTTTTCCTCATACTCTGGTACAAGATTTTGCTCCAGATAATGGATCAGGGATATCTTGCCATATATTGCTATTTTCATGCCAAATAAAATACATATGCACAGAAACAGATGTTTATACTTACACTATGAGAAATATTTTAGTAGCAAGCTTGCAAATTGGGAAGCAATTTTTATCTGTTTCCAATTTCTTTTAGCTTTGCTGCAAATACTTGATATTATGCGATTTATTAAAAGAACCAGAATTTCTATTTAAAAATGGTTCTAAATTTATCCAATTAAGCTTTCATACACTGAAGATTTTCTCAACTGTTGCAATTTTAATGTAAAGTACATGTAATTTACATTGGAAGACGGTATTTATTCAAATGTTTTGCAACTGAATCTTTTACTGTTAATTTAATTTGGTGAGAAGCAGGATTTTTATTCAGTTTTAAAAATAATTGTTTCTATCAGATAGAAATAAGGTTTACTCGGAGTCCTTTTAGCCTATTTAAGTATCTGACCTGCATTCCAATATAATCTGTTCTCAAAATAGGTCATGTCAGGATCTCTAAATGGAAGTAGCTATTCACTTCTGTTATTGCTACTTTCTGTATGCTTAACTATTGTTAATAGGTCCCATTCTTCCTTAATTACAAAATATATGGATTCCCCTGGCTCCCAGCCTAGTTTCAAAACACTATCTTAATGTGCTGAATATTTGGAGCCTTTGAAGGGCTTTTAGACATTTGGCTGTTGACTTCCGGGATTAGTGTTGCTAAGCAACAGGAAATTTTTGTAGAAACATTAAACCAGTTTGTTGACAGATTATTTTCAGTAACTTAGGTACAATCACTAACAAATTGCAGTATAAAACAGAATGCACACCCTCAAAATCGCAATAATATAAAGGTGCAATCAAAAAACTATAGTCTAAAAGTAAGTCTTAATTGCTAATCCATTCAATTTGTAAAACAGCTCCATTCAAAACAGCAGCAGTATGCCGTGAGCAGGATTTGATTTAAAGAAATTTAACATTCTCACGGGAGTACAATACATGACGTACTCTGAGGTGAGAGCGTACAAAACAGTTGACTAAATAAAATACCTAATTGAGGAAAATTTTGTCTTAGAAGTTAAAAGCAGGGGAAACAGCACTCCATGGGGTCTTGCAGCACAACGGGCAGGAGACATCAATGGAGGACGTTTCGTGGGCTTCCCGCTGGACGCCCAGCCCTCCGCACGTCTCCAGCTCCAAGATTTTGAGCGTCATTAACTCCACCAATTTCAATATTTAAATTAACTAAGCGATGGCCTAGTGGTATTATCGCTAGACAATTAATCCAGAAACTCAGTTAATGTTCTGGGACCCCGGTTCAAATCACACCACTGCAGATGGTGAAATTTGAATTCAATAAAAAATGTCTGGAATTAAGTATCTATTGATGACCATGAAAGCATTGTCGATGGTTGGAAAAACCCATCTGGTTCACTAATGTTCTTTAGGGAAGGAAATCTGCCGTCCTTACCCAGTCTGGCCTACATGTGAATTCAGAGCCACAGCAATGTGATTGACTCTCAACTGTCCTCGGGCAACTAGGGATGGGCAATAAATGCTGCCCAGCCAGTGATGCCCATGTCCAACAAATGAATAAAAATAAAATATCATTAGCAGGCCCACGGGGTTTCCAACTGCTTGGTGCACCCAGATTGGCGCATGCGCAAGGGGCTGCTCAGCACTATGCTGCCGGCCTCTCCAGCAGGAATAGGCCCTCACCCCCTGATTTTCAGAGGGAATCCTGCTAGGGCACTCTGCAGTGCTCAGAGTGTGGGAAATTCAATCTGAAAATCCCGCTATAAAAACTAGCAGGAGTTACTCCTGTTTTCATGTGAATTGGGGCTTAGAATTTTTTTGGGAGACTCCCAGCCCACGTGTTTCAGTAAGAAAAGTTTAATTTGCTGAACATTGCCTTAATGGGTCTAAAAATAATAAACGCTGGTTAGGCAAGCTGCACTGGTTAACGCATTAGAATGGTTCTGTCACAGTTTTTCAAATTACCAAGTAAATTGACATTTCTCCTGCTCTATATTTTATATGTATGAAATGAGGGTAAATGCAAATCTAGTTTTAGACATAATTTGACATATAGCGAGATAATTCAAATATCATGAATGCCACCTGCCATTAGCATTACAGCAACAAAAACAGAACAGTAACAAAGTAAAAATTGTCAAAAATGTGTAGCCTTTTTCTCTTTAATTATCTTGATTTTCCATTAATATTATTTAGATTAGTTGTAAACTTTAGTAGTGAAGTGGATTACTTAATTTCATACTGAGGGATCAATAAGAATTTTCTAGTAAAATACACAGTAAGGTTATATCTGCTGGGTCAAAAGAAGAACACTATAACATTTAATAGTGGGCAGCATGGTGGCACAGTGGGTAGCACTGTTGCTTCACAGTGCCAGAGACCCAGGTTCAATTCCCAGCTTGGGTCACTGTCTGTGTGGAGTCTGCTCGTTCATCCCCATATCTGCGTGGACTGGGGGTGACTTAATGGAGGTCTTTAAAGTTATCGAAAAATTTGATAGGGTGGACACTGACAGCATTTTCCCCTTGTGAAAATTAGAGGCTACCAGTACGAAATACAAACAAATCCCCACGAGTCAATCAAACTGAATCTCCCTGCAAACTTGTGTTGAGCAGAACTTCATAACAGCTGAGGAGGCCCATTCCCGCATAAATATATCTCTGACATGTCTCTAAGATATGAAAGAAATCTTAAACCATGCAAATCAAACTTTATTCTTTTTGGCTAACTTAGAAATGAACTTTTCTGAACCAAAAGATGACTACCACAAGCCACCTGATGTCTGGAATTGTAAGGTGACCACTAAGGCATTATACACACTGCACTGGAGACATGCCCTGACAAATAGCTCACACCAAAGTCTATCTCAAAAAAGAACAATTGAAAGGAAATGAACATCATTTGCATCATTATAAGCTTTTCCCTCTGTCAAAGTTCAAGGGCTACCAAGACAATACCTACCAAGAACAGCTATATCAATATGGATAATGACTCTTTCAGAGACAAATAACTGGGACATTATAAGCCTTAAAATAAAAGCCAAAGACATGAGATAAACATCTCTTTATGAAATCATTGTGGAGGAAGGAGGTCTTGGAGTCATAGAGACTTAAAGCATGGAAACAGGCCCTTCGGCCCAACTTGTCTATGCCACCGCTTTTTTTAACCCCTAAACTAGTTCCAATTGCCTGCATTTGGCCCATATCCCTCAGTACCCATCTTACCCATGTAACTGTCTAAATGCTTTTTAAAAGACAAAATTGTACCCGCCTCTACGTCTGGCAGCTCGTTCCAGACACTCACCATCTTCTATATGAAAGAATTGCCCCTCTGGACCCTTTTGTATCTCTCCCCTCTCACCTTAAACCCATGCCCTCTAGTTTTAGACTCCCCTACCTTTGGGAAAAGATATTGACTATCTAGCTGATCTATGCCCCTCAATTTTTTTATAGACCTCTATAAGATCACCCCTAAGCCTCCTACACCATTTTGGAATCTCTATATACAATTGAGAACTCAGAATCAGACCAGTGCTGATTTAACTCCAACCTTCAAACATCTGACAATGGGACTTCAGGCTGATCAAGAAGCCTACAACAAGCCTTCCTCAAAACCTGTTTATCTGGAAGCCACCAGCTGCCAAACAGTCCAAATCTCTGAATATCAACCTCACTTGCATCACCATCACCTTTAAAGGAATTCTGCCTTCAGCGAGGAAACTTCCTGAACTGACGCTCCCTCTGGATCTGGACTTTCTGGACTCTGGCAATCACGTGAATTGATACCCATTCATGTGGTTCTTTTTTCATAGAATCATAGAAACCCTACAGTGCAGAAGGAGGCCATTCGGCCCATCGAGTCTGCACCGACCACAATCCCACCAAGGCCCTACCCCCACATATTTACCCACTAATCCCTCTAACCTACGCATCTCAGGACTCTAAGGGGCAATTTTTTTTAACCTGGCCAATCAACCTAACCCGCACATCTTTGGACTGTGGGAGGAAACCGGAGCACCAGGAGGAAACCCACGCAGACACGAGGAGAATGTGCAAACTCCACACAGACAGTGACCCGAGCCGGGAATCGAACCCGGGACCCTGGAGCTGTGAAGCAGCAGTGCTAACCACTGTGCTACCGTGCCGCCCTTTTCTGTTAAGTTATTCATAGTTGTAAAACCCCTCTTTCCTATCTGGTTACGATATATTTGTATGTGTCTGAAGTTACCATCTTCATTAGCAGGCCCGCGGGTCTCCCTTGAGTTAATTTTTGAATAAACTGAAGTTCCAAATTACTCTTGGGAAAGTTTAATGCAAGTTACTTTAAAAACGGACTGCACAAACAAAGGGTTTTTGGAATAAATGTCACAGTCTATTTTTAAAATAAATAAACACCTCTGCTTATGGACAGAGGTGAGAGACAAAAAGTGTTTAGATTTGCCTCGCTCTTGTTTGTAACAGTATTTATGTAACCCAATATACAAAGAACAAAGAACAGTACAGCACAGGAAACAGGCCCTTCGGCCCTCCAAGCCTGTGCCGCTCCTTGGTCCAACTAGACCAATCGTTTGTATCCCTCCATTCCCAGGCTGCTCATGTAACTATCCAGGTAAGTCTTAAACGATGTCAGCGTGCCTGCCTCCACCACCCTACTTGGCAGCGCATTCCAGGCCCCCACCACCCTCTGTGTAAAAAACGTCCCTCTGATGTCTGAGTTATACTTCACCCCTCTCAGCTTGAGCCCGTGACCCCTCGTGATCGTCACCTCCGACCTGGGAAAAAGCTTCCCACTGTTCACCCTATCTATACCCTTCATAATCTTGTATACCTCTATTAGATCTCCCCTCATTCTCCGTCTCTCCAAGGAGAACAACCCCAGTCTACCCAATCTCTCCTCATAGCTAAGACCCTCCATACCAGGCAACATCCTGGTAAACCTTCTCTGCACTCTCTCCAATGCCTCCACGTCCTTCTGGTAGTGCGGCGACCAGAACTGGACGCAGTACTCCAAATGTGGTCTAACCAGCGTTCTATACAGCTGCATCATCAGACTCCAGCTTTTATACTCTATACCCCGTCCTATAAAGGCAAGCATACCATATGCCTTCTTCACCACCTTCTCCACCTGTGTTGCCACCTTCAAGGATTTGTGGACTTGCACGCCTAGGTCCCTCTGTGTTTCTATACTCCTGATGACTCTGCCATTTATTGTATAACTCCTCCCTACATTATTTCTTCCAAAATGCATCACTTCGCATTTATAATGCATCACTTCGCATTTACCTATAAACACAGACTATGGGGCGACTTTACCATCGCGTTGCGCCCATGGGTCGTAAAGTGTTTAGTGCAATTGGCATCTGTTTTCGCAACTGGCCTCATTTTAAGAGCGCTGGATTTCCGGCGCGGTCAGCCTCTCGCTGGAACTGGGCGAGAGGCAGGTTAATGTACTTACATTTATTTTAATACTGTTTTACATCTGCTTAGTGAGCCCGGCGCTCAATTGCCAGGGCTCGCTCCCCTTTATGATCTTGCCGGGAAGATTCTCGCCGACGGGAAATAGACATGGTCCCTATAAACGGGGAGCATCGACTCGCCCTCGCCGGTGGAACTGGAGGCCATTGTGGCCCCCTGGATACACATACAAGTATATCATAACCAGATAGGAAAGAGGGGTTTTACAACTATGAATAGCTTAACAGAAAAAAGAACCACATGAATGGGTATCAGTTCGTGTGATTGCCAGAGTCCAGAAAGGCCAGATCCAGAGGGAGCGTCAGTTCAGGAAGTTTCCTGGCTGAAGGCAGAATTCCTTTAAAGATGATGGTGACGCAAGTGAGATTGATATTCAGAGATTTGGACTGCTTGGCAGTCGAGGGCAGGTGGGGGTGCTCCTTGGGCAGTGCCAATCTGGCAGTGCCATCCTGGCACCTGGACAATGCCCACCGGGTAGTGCCAGGGGTGGGGCTAATTAGGGAGGGGCCAGTAGGGGTGGGACCAGTGGGGGGAGGGAGTCCACTGCCACTCTGCAGAGATCATTGGGGGGAGGGAGGGACAAGGGCCCACTGCCACTCTGCAGCGATTGGTGGGGGGGGGGGGGGGGGCATGTCCGCAATCGGTGGGGAAGGGAGGTCCGCGCTCGGTCTGGGTGGCGGGGGCAAGGTCGGTGGGGGCTGTATCTCAGGCTGTGAGCCCCTGCGATTGCGAGGGGGTGGGGAGCTGCTTCAGGCTGCCTGCACTACCAGGGGCCTGACAGCTCTCTCATTTCTGTCAGACCCCTGCTACTGCACATGCACAGTATCTCCCTCTGATGGCTTTCGGACATGTTATGCCCTGCCCACAGGCTTCTGCAGTGAGCAACAGACTTGCTCAAAATCTTTGCAGGCAGAGTGCATATGGGGGGGGCTGAAAACACACCCAAAAGATGGATCTGAAACTCTCCCAGTTTCAAGTCTGCCCAGCAATTGGAAAAAAATGGTAAAATTGCCCCCTACTTACAACTTACAATGACCTGAATTTGCAAAATATCAAGGATTTGCATTGAAAAGGCTGGGAGTTAAGTCTGAAAAAACTCCACCATCTTCTTATGTGGAGTGTGCTGTTTGCAGACATGAAGCATGCAGTCCTCCATGTCTTCAATGCAATCAAACATATTTTTGTGCTGCAATGTGAAATCCCAGAACTTATTTATGACTTTGAGGCATCAGCTAGAGAAACAGGCAGGCAGGTAGGCAGACCTTCAATGGACTCTTCAGGTGTGGTGATTGTCCTTTTAAGGATCAATCTGCAGAATAAGGATCACTCAGCCTGGGGAACCAATAGGGGAGCAGGGTGTGGGATCACCCTGGTAAACGTGGGCTGCAGTACTCAGAGTCATCTTAGAAATCATAGAAATCATAGAAATCCTACAGCGTTGGGAGTTGATTGCAAGCCTCTGTATAGTTTTAACCTGCAAATAAATGAGCTGTGTTTTCCCTAATCTGGTGAATGAGCATCTTTACATCAAGGTTATTGGCTTCCTCAGAATCCTCGGTTTTGGAATGTACTGCATCCACAATAGCATCAGCTGTCAGTTCCATCATGCATTGTACAGCATCCACATAAGTTTCCATGGTTGTCTCTGTTGGAATTTCCATGCTGGTATCCTACAGCTAAGCAAAGAGTGCCTTGACATCGGGCTGGTTGCCCTCGCCCTGCTCCTCCTCATTTGAAATGCAGTCATAAACTGTCTAAACCCAATGTGGTGAAAGCAGTTGGCTTCTGCCACCATCTTCCATATCTTTTTCATCCTCAACATGGCATCTTGTACAGTTGGATTGTACTCCCGCTTCTTAGTGATAGCTGATTACTCCACCGTGTTGGTGGAGTAATCAGCAGTGACACGTTCATTGCTCCACCTTCCATCATTACATGTTATACCTTTAAACATCAAAGAGGAATCTGGCAAAAGATGGTAAAACAGTATGATTTCCTTTACATTAAAATTGTTTCTTGGTGCATACTTCGTTCAAGATGTGGGTGAAACCATTTCGGGGCCAATTATGTGTCATTGTTGCCATAACTGCCGCACCCTCACTGCTTATCAGACGGAAGACAATATCATGCCTTGTCTTGAATCATTCCAGCTGCAGTAGAACTCCACGTGGCACAACTTCTTTGCCAGGGTGACTCCCCTTTCCTGCAGAATTGGACCAGAGATGGGAGCATTCTTTGTTCGGGCTACCTTGAACCACATTACCACAGCTTCTTCAATGTCAGAATAGGCAGCTGTTCCCATCCTTTGCCTTCCTGGAGAGTGCTGGAATGTCTGCTTGTTGAACTGTTCCAAGATGTTCCTTGTGTTTCATAATGGTGCACAAACTTGATGGCTGAATCTCCCACTCTTTCACAATGTCCGCTTTCTGCTTCACCCCGTGGTTTTCCACTTGTTGTATCAACTTCACCTTCTCTCCGATCAACACTTTTAGCCTTCTCACAGGTTTAGTCATATCTTTTCACAGGGAGTTCTTGATGTCAAGTGGTGGCTTGCCCAATGTAATGACTTCATTCAGGCCATTGAGGTTGGCCTATTGGAGTATGAACTCTCTGATTAAGGATAAAATTGATGGGCCAATCAAGGAGTCTTTGCCTTGTACTTAACTGGGAGTGTCAGTTCTTCTGACACCCCCAGAGATAGGCTGCAAACTACTAGCACTCTGTGTATTGGTGTCAGAGTTTGTAAAAAAGGGATTTTGGTGAAGGGACTTCTGCCTCCAAAGAATTATTACACCCAGCACTCCATGATTTCATGCGCTTGTGTGAACAAAGAACAAAGAACAATACAGCATAGGAACAGGCCCTTCGGCCCTCCAAGCCCGTGCCGCTCCCTGGTCCAACTAGACCATTCTTTTGTATCCCTCCATTCCCACTCCGTTCATATGGCTATCTAGATAAGTCTTAAACGTTCCCAGTGTGTCTGCCTCCACCATCTTGCCTGGCAGCGCATTCCAGATCCCCACTACCCTCTGTGTAAAATATGTCCTTCTGATATCTGTGTTAAACCTCCCCCCCCTTCACCTTGAACCTATGACCCCTCGTGAACGTCACCACCGACCTGGGGAAAAGCTTCCCACCGTTCACCCTATCTATGCCTTTCATAATTTTATACACCTCTATTAAGTCTCCCCTTATCCTCCATCTTTCCAGGGAGAGCAACCCCAGTTTACCCAATCTCTCCTCATAACTAAGCCCCTCCATACCAGGCAACATCCTGGTAAACCTCCTCTGTACTCTCTCCAAAGCCTCCACGTCTTTCTGGTAGTGTGGCGACCAGAACTGGACGCAGTATTCCAAATGCGGCCGAACCAGCGTTCTATACATCTGCAACATCAGACCCCAACTTTTATACTCTATGCCCCATCCTATAAAGGCAAGCATGCCATATGCCTTCTTCACCACCTTCTCCACCTGTGACGTCACCTTCAAGGATCTGTGGACTTGCACACCCAGGTCCCTCTGCGTATCTACACCCTTTATGGTTCTGCCATTTATCGTATAGCTCCTCCCTACATTATTTCTACCAAAATGCGTGGTGGTCTAACTCCACTCTAATTGGTTGCAATGGTCATTGCAAGCTTAGACAAGTTCAGATAATCTGAAGTTACCAATGCAAAATTTCAGCTTATCACAAACATCGTTCTATGGAATTTGCTATACTGCTGGCAAAAATGGTTGATGACTTCAACATAAACATGAATTTCATATCATCTGATTTTGACTCATCGCAGTTATACTCAATAAGAAATAAAATAGGGAATTCAGAAGAAACTTCTTTCCCTAAAGAGTGGTGAGCACGTGGAATTTGCTACCACAGGGAGTTGTTGAGGAAAGTATTGTAAATGTATTTAAAGGGAACCTATACAAATATATGAGGGAGATGGGAATACAAGGTTTTTTTGATAGAGTTGGATGAGTAAGGACAGGAGGAGTTTCAAGTGGATCATATGTGCTAGCATTGACTAATTTGGCCAAATGGCCTTTTGCGGACTGTGTATCTATCTAATTCTATGTTAACCATAAGAGAGATTTTATTGAAAGATTAATTGAAGAGATGTGTTTTCAATAAGAATTTTAAAACAAGGGAAATAGAGAGGCAGAGGTTGAGGGGGGGAGAAGGGCTAGAGGTTTGAAAGAAGATGGCCAAGTATTTGAAGGCTGTGCCACTGAAGGTGGAGGAGAAAGAGTGGGGAGGTGTTGAGGGCCAGAAGGCACAGCAGGATATAAAGTTGCAGAGGTGCAATGGGGACTGACTGGGGAGAGATCTATAGAGATGTTAAATTCAACCTGCTGACAAACAATTTTGTTCAATGACCATGGCTAATGAGCAAGCAGATCCCGGTGCACAAGAGGAGATGGAATAATCATGATTAATGTTTTAGTTGTGGTCTTGTGTCTAGTTTGGCTGATGTCGTAATAAATATGATGGTTTAAGCATAGCTTCAATATTTCCACAATGACATCAACCATCCTGATCTTTAAACCCATGGTTTAATGAAAGCCCTTCTGTTTGATTTTGGACACGAGAGTAAGAGTGAATATTTTAACAGCAGTAAATTTTTCTTAGTGCCACAACCATGAAAATTAACTTTCACAGTAAAAGAATGCTGTGCAATGTGTGTACGTGGCTAGAGCATACTTTTGTGGAAGAATATATCCTTAAAATCTTTAAATGGCATGCACCTTTTTTAACCTCACTGCCAACCAAGCTTTCTCTAATGTTAGTGCTTTGCTGGGTGTCTTTATAAAAATAAATAGTAATTCTTGGAAAGTGGGCATTACTGGCAAGGCTGGCACTTTTCATATCCTTATTGGTACTGAGTGGATGGCATTCTTCTCGAATTGCTGCAGTTTGTGTGCTGAAGGGACAATGCTTTTAGGCAAGGACGTTATGTACACCATTTGGGTCTTTTAGAATCTCCTCAAAACAGTAGGATTTTTCCCTGTTCTTTAAAATGTGAAACAAGGATTAATGTGCTTTCTTAAATATCGATTTAAAATACTGTCTCCGTTGCAAAGCAACAGTAGAAAATGCTTCCAAATGCAAAGAGAGATAAGAAGAATTGGTGAATCCTACGTTGATAAAGGAAGACACATTGAAAGGAGGTTTTACAAAGATTGTGCAGCATCTAACACCAGAACTAATGGAGCATAGGCAGTGTCCCAAAACTTGAAGAGTTCTACATTCAATAAAATTAATATGGTCACAACAACTCAGGAAGTTATGATCTAAAATACACTGACTGAAAGGGTAATGGAAGCAGATTCATTAATAACTTTCAAAACAAAATTAGATATATTGTGAGTTAGATGTATTTTTGATCTTCAAGGAAGGCAAGTGTTATGGTGGACAGGCAGGAAAAGGCCAAATCAGATCAGCCATAATTTTACTGAAGGATGGAGAAGGCTCAAAGGGGTGAACAGCCACCTCCTGCTCTCATTTCTTATAATCATACTGTTGAAAAAGTGCATGAGGGTTGGAGTAATTGAATAGTTCTTTTGAGGAGGGCACAGACACAATGGGCTGAATAGCCATCTTTTGTGCTGTAAGATTCTCTGAATTTTATTGTATAATTTGTCATTCAAATTTGTAAATGATCGCGGACGACTCAATAAAGTTTCAACTATAAAGCTATAAAGGCTTTATTGCCAACAGAGTAATTATATACAAGAACATCAAGGTAAGACTAGACTACAAGTGTAACTGCTCCTCTGGATTCCCAGGCTCCAACTGCCAGTCCCTCCTCAACCCGTGGTCCGCACCCTCTTGCCAATTAGCTCAGCTTCCTGCCAGTGAGATTGATAGGGTCCTCACCTTGAGGATACATGACCCTCAGAACACGTACCCTCCCCCCAAGGCCACTCTACTACAAAATTCTAAATGCCTTCTATAATGTTTTCATTATTAAATGGATCACTTTTTTTACAAAATGAAATTGAAAATGAACTTGTATGAGGATAAATTTACTCCTCTGCATTCCCCAGTGTAGTGACTTCCATGACCATTGGATGTCCAAACATGCTTTACAGCCAGTGAAGTACTTTTTGAAGTGTAGTCACTGTTATAATGCAAGAAACATGGCAGCCAATTTGTGCACAGCAAGCTCCCACACACAACAATTTAATAATGACCAGATGTTCTGTTTCTGTGATGTTGACTGAGGGATAAATGTTGGCTAGGATATCAGGGACAACTCCGCTGCTCTTCTTCGAAATAGTGTTGTGGAATCTGGAGTACTGTGAGTAGTTTGTGTCCCCTTATTTAAGGAAAGATATTGGAGGCAGTTCAGAGAAGGTTCACTTGGATGTTCCCTTATATGGAAGGATTTGTCTTATGAGAAAAGGTTAAACAGGTTGGGACTCCACTCATTGGAATTTGGGAGAGTATGAGGTGATCTCATTGAAACATATTGGATTCTTAAGAGGGTTGACAGGGTAAATGCTGAGAGGATGTTTCCCCTCATCAGAGAGTCTAGGACCAGAGGGCATAATCTCAGAATAAAGGGGCGCCAGTTTATGACTGATTTAAGAGGAAGAATTTCTTCCCTCAAGAGGGTTGTGAGTCTTTGGAACACCTTGCCACAGAGAGCTGTGTATATTTAAGGTTGAGATAGATTTTTGATCAGTCAGGCAATCAATGATTATGGAGAAAAGGCAGGAAAGTGGACGTAACAAACGTTGGATCAGCCATGATCTGATTGAATGGCAGAGCAGGCTCAAGGGGCCGAATGGTCTACTCCTATTCCTATTTCTTATGATCTTATAGTCTTATAGTTCATCAAAATGATGGAGCCTCTGACATTTTTTTACTTCTTGTTTCATGGGATGTGGGCATCACTGGCAAGGCCAGCATTTGTTGTCCATCCCAATTTGCCCTTGAACTGAGTGGCTTGCTAGGCCATTGCATTGGGCAGTTAAGAGTCAGCCACATTGCTCTGAATCTGAAGTTACATATTGGCCAGACTAGGTGAGAATTTCCTTCCCTGAAGGATATTAGTGAACCAGTTGGGTTTTCATGACAATCGTTGATAGTTTCACGGTCACCATTATTGAAACTAACTTTTAATTAAGATTTATTAATTGAGTTTAAATTCAACCAGCTGCCATGGTGGGATGTAAACCCTTGCCCCAGAGTGTTAGCCTAGGCCTCTAGATTACTGTTCTTGTGACATTGCCATAACATCATGTCTCTCACTAAGTACAGCACTCACTCAACACAACACTGGACAGTCAATCTAGATTTTAGTGCCCAAAACCTAGAGTGAAGAACCCACAACCTTCTGGTTCAGAGGCACGATTGCTACCATTTGAGCAACGGCCCAACATCTGGAAGAAGGAGAGCGAGGTAGAGGGACAGAGATTTATGGCAACGGTGTACTGGAATTCAATGAGGTAGTTGAAGGCACTGTCATTGATGCTGAAGCAATGACAATCAGGTATGAGTTAGAGACCAGAATTGGAGGAACAGTGAAGGGTTGTATGGCTGGAGGAACTTCACAGAGAAAGTGAAGGGTGAGAACCTGGAAGGATTTGAAAACAAGTGCTGGCATTTATCTCCTGTGCACTTGCATTTTGCAAAGTGAGTTATTTATGTTTGCTCCAAAGCTGTTATTTTCTCTTTGTGCAATTCTACCAAATAGAACAGACAAAGAAACCTAATTTATATTCACATCCAATGGATGCTATTAATCAACATAAACGTGAATTGACAAGACTCAGAATGGGCTGAAGAACAGTTTCAAAAACTGATGCAGCCAAAATGTCCAACAGTTCTAAATCAGTGAAAAGTTGAAAAACAGGTTTAAGTAATGGCTTACAATTGAGGCCGTGACTTTAAAGCCAAATTCCTTTTACTGGTTTTCAATGGGGGGATTTACTGTCCCCATTTTCAGTGGGTGGGAACAGTAGAGGGGGCAGTGCCTTCCTGAATGAACCTTCTGTATTTTGGTCTCACATAAATTGGTGAGGATATTTGACCTCTCCTGGGGTGCCCTGAGAACATGTCTAAAGTGTTTTCACTGTCCTCCTGCAATTCTCCTCTTGTGACTGAGTTCTGGGTGGACCAGCTACTTCAGGAGTCTGGTGTAAGGCAGATATGTCCTGCCCAATGGAGCTAGTTTTGAGTGATCATCACCCCTCAATGCTGTCTGCTGGTTTGGGAGAGGATGCTGCTGCTGGACCACATATATGCGCAAGAAACAATACTTTTCACTGTATGTTAATACATGTCACAATAATAAATCAAATCAAATCAAATCAAACATGTCCTGCCACCGAATTTGGAGAATCTCATGGAGCCACCGCTGATGGTATTTCTCCACTGCGTGGGGAACCTCCTATAAGTTGTCCAAGACTCCAAAGTATGTCGGGGATCATTGCTATCTGGTAAACTTTTATCTTAGTCATGTGTTTAAGAGACTGGTCCTCAAATGCTCTTTTCCTCAGTCAGTTGAAGGCTGAGCTGACACATTGGAGGTGATGATGAATTTCATAGCCTGTCTACCTTTGAAAAGAAGAGGCTCCCAAGATATGGAAAAAGGTCCTGGTTTGTGCTGTGGGAGCTGATTGGAAGAGGACATTAGTTTTCCAGAGTTCAGTGAGAGCCCCAGTTTCTCATATGCTTTTTATACACCAGTTTCCAAATAATCAACTGGCTCCAAGTGGTGTGTGAATAGGGGAAGTAGCAACTATTAATTGAGGCAATAAATCCTATTCGCAGTACCAGGCATAAAATACTACCAATAATTTTGAAACTAGGCTCGGTCATGTCCTGGGAACATAAAAATCTCCAGGTTGCTAAAGAGAACGTATTTCACAAGTAAAGCAATGATACAATCAAATATTGTGTCAAGCCATCGACACGCACAGGGCCCAATTTTCCCATGAAGTTGCACCCGTTTTCAGGCACGAAAACTTGGTAAAGTCGGGCATGAGGTGAGTAGCACGATACGCGCCCACCTCCGCACCCATTCCCCCTTTACCAGTGGCCACTGTCGGGACCGTGCCTGAAACGGGTGCAACGTCAATTTAAATCCATTTGCATTAATTTAAATTGACTTAATGAGCTGCATGCCCAAACTTACCGGCACTTCCCTCTTTGCCACCGCGTTCGCCCATCCAGATTCGGCGCGAAACAGACATGATCCACAAAGGTTCGAATCGGGAACTCCAGCTTCTGAGGAGGTAAATTCCGAACACCCGGCGGCTCTCTGACTCAGATCGGTGGGGGGTAGGGGAGGGAAGGTGGGTCAGATGGTTCCACTCAGAGCGGTGGCGGGGGGGGAGTGGTGGGGGGGGGGGAGAGGTGGGTCAGATGGCTTCACTCAGATCGGTGGTGGGGGGAGAGGGAGGTGGGTCAGATGGCTCCACTCACATCGGTGGATGGGCGTCGTGGGGGGGGGGGGGGGGTGGGGGGGGTGGGGAGAAGGTGGGTCAGATGGCTGCATTTGATGAAATGTCAGATTAAATGTCAGATTAAACTGCATTTATTTCAATGTAAGAGGCCTGACGGGCAAGGCAGATGAACTCAGGCATGAATGGGTACATTGGACTGGCATATTATAGCAATTATTGAAACATGGCTAAGGGAGGGATAGGACTGGCAACTCAATGTTCCCGGGTACAGGTGCTAATAGAAAGATAGAACAGGAGGTAGGAGAGAAGGGAGAGTTGCAATTTTGATCAAGGAAAACATCTCGGCAGTACTGAGAGGGGATATATCCGAGGTTCGGCCACTGAGTCAATATGAACAAAGAGCAAAGAAAATTACTGCACAGGAACAGGCCCTTCGGCCCTCCAAGCCTGCACCGACCATGCTGCCCGACTTAACTAAAACCCCCTACCTTCCGGGGACCATATCCCTCTATTCCCATCTCATTCATGTACTTGTCAAGACAACCCTTAAAAGTCACTACCGTTTCCGCTTCCACTACCTCCCCCGGCAATGAGTTCCAGGCACCCACCACTCTCTGTGTAAAAAATCTGCCTCGTACATCTCTTTTAAACCTTGCCCCTCGCACCTTAAACCTATGCCTCCTAGTAATTGACTCTTCCACCCTGGGAAAAAGCTTCTGACTATCCACTCTGTCCATGCCTCTCATAATCTTGTAGACTTCTATCAGGTCTCCCCTCAACCTCCGTCGCACCAGTGAGAATAAACCAAGTTTCTCCAACCTCTCCTCATAGCTAATGCCCTCCATACCAGGCAACATCCTGGTAAATCTTTTCTGTACCCTCTCCAAAGCCTCCACATCCTTCTGGTAGTGTGGCGACCAGAATTGAACACTATATTCCAAGTGCGGCCTAACTAAGGTTCTATAAAGCTGCAACATGACTTGCTAATTTTTTAACTCAATACCCCGGCCGATGAAGGCAAGCATGCCGTATGTCTTCTTGACTACCTTCTCCACCTGCATTGCCACTTTCGGTGACCTATGTACCTGTACACCCAGATCCCTTTGCCTATCAATATGGGTAGAACTGAGAAATAAGGGGGAAATCACTTTGATAGGGTTGTACTATAGGCCCCCAAATAGTCAGTGGGAAATTGAGGAGCAAATATGTAAGGAGATTACAGATAGCTCCAAGAAAAATAGGGTGGCAATAGTAGGGGATTTTAACTTTCCCAACATTAACTGGGACAGCCATAGTATTAGAGGGTTGGATGGAGAGACATTTGTTGAGTGTATTCAGGAGGGATGTCTCATTTAGAGAGAGTGCAGAGAAGGTTTACCAGGATGTTGCCTGGTATGGAGGGTCTTAGCTATGAGGAGAGATTGGGTAAACTGGGCTTGTTCTCCCTGGAAAGACGGAGAATGAGGGGAGACCTAATAGAGGTGTACAAAATTATGAAGGGTATAGATCGGGTGAACAGTGGGAAGCTTTTTCCCAGGTCGGAGGTGACGATCACGAGGGGTCACGGGCTCAAGGTGAGAGGGGCAAGGTATAACTCAGATATCAGAGGGACGTTTTTTTACACAGAGAGTGGTGGGAGCTTGGAATGCACTGCCAAGTAGGGTGGTGGAGGCAGACACGCTGGCATCGTTTAAGACTTACCTGGATAGTCACATGAGCAGTCTGGGAATGGAGGGATACAAACGAATGGTCTACTTGGACCAATGAGCGGCACAGGCTTGGAGGGCCGAAGGGCCTGTTTCCTGTGCTGTTCTGTTCTTTGTTCTTTGTTCATTCAGTATGTGGATAGCCTGACTAGAGAGGGGGCAAAACTTGACCTCCTCTTGGGAAATAAGGAAGGGCAGGTGACAAAAGTGTTATTGAGGGATCACTTTGGGACCAGTGACCATAATTCTATTAGTTTTAAGATAGCTATGGAGAATGATAGGTCTGGCCTAAAAGTTAAAATTCTATATTGGGGCAAGGCCATTTTTGATGGTATCAGGCAGGAACTATCAACAGTTAATTGGGGGAGTCTGTGAGAAGGCAAAGGGATGTCTGGTAAGTGGGAGGCTTTCAAATGTGTGTTAACCAGAGTTCAGGGTAAGCTCATTCCTCCTAAAGTGAAGGACAAGGCTGGTAGAAGTAGAGAACCCTGGATGATCGGGATATTGAGGCCCTGATCAAGAGGAAGAAGGCACATGACATGCAATAGGCAGCTGGGATCAAGTGGATCCCTTGAAGACTATGGAGGGTATAGGAGTAGAGTTAAGAGAGAAATCAGGAGGGCAAAAAGGGGACACGAGATTATTTTTGCAGATAATGCAAAGGCGAATCCAAAGAGCTTCTACAAATACATAAAGGGCAAAAGAGTAACTAGGGAGAGAATAGGACCTCTTAAGGATCAACAAGGTCATCTATGTGCGGATCCACAAGAGATGGGCAAGATTCTAAATGAATATTTCTCATCAGTATTTACTGTTAAGGAAAACATGGATGTTAGGGAACTTGGGGAAATAAATAGTGATGTCTTGAGGAGTAACATATAACAGAGAAGGAGATGCTGGAAGTCTTAAAGTGCATCAGGTAGATAAATCCTTGGGATCTGATGAAGTGTATCCCAGGATGTTGTGGGAGGCAAGGGAGGAAATTGCGGGTCCCCTAGCAGAGATATTTGAATCATCGATAGTCACAGGTGAGGTGCCTGAAGATTGGAGGGTGGCAAATGTTGTGCCTTTGTTTAAAAAGGCTGCAGGGAAAAGCCTGGGAACTACAGGCCAGTGAGCCTCATATCTGTAGTGGGTAAGTTGTTAGAAGGTATTTTGAGAGACAGGATCTACAGGCATTTAGAGACGCAAGGACTGATTAGGGACAGTCAGCATGGCTTTGTGAATGGAAAATCATGTCTCACAAATTTGATAGAGTTTTTTGAAGGGGTAACTAAGAAGATAGATGAGAGCAGTGCAGTTGATGTTGTCTACATGGACTTTAGCAAGGCCTTTGACAAGGTACCGCGTGGTAGGTTGTTGTATAAGGTTAAATCTCACGTGATCCAGGGTGAGGTAGCTAAATGGATACAAAATTGGCTTGATGACAGAAGACAGAGGATGGTTGTAGAGGGTTGCTTTTCAAACTGGAGGTCTGTGACCAGTGCCTCAGGGATCGGTGCTGGGTCCACTGTTATTTGTCATTTATATTAATGATTTGGATGAGAATCTAGGAGGCATGGTTAGTAAGTTTGCAGATGATACCAAAATTGGTGCCATAGTGGCCAGTGAAGAAGGTTATCTAGGATTGCAATGGGATCTTAATCAATTGGGCCAGTGGGCTGACGAATGGCAGATGCGGAGTTTAATTTAGATAAATGCGAGGTGATGCATTTTGGTAGATTGAACCAGGGCAGGACTTACTCAGTTAATGGTGGGCGTTGGAGAGAGTTATAGAACAAAGAGATCGAGGGGTACATGTTCATAACTCATTGAAAGTGGAGTCACAGATGGACAGAGTGGTCAAGAAAACATTCGGCATGCTTGGTTTCATCAGTCAGAACATTGAATACAGGAGTTGGGACATCTTGTTGAAGTTATACAAGACTTTGGTAAGGCCACACATGGAATACTGTACACAGTTCTGGTCACCCTATTATAGAAAGGATGTTATTAAACTAGAAAGACTGCAGAAAATATTTACGAGGATGCTAGGTTTGAGTTATAAGGAGAGGCTGGATAGACTGGGACTTTTTTCCCTGGAGTGTAGGAGGCTGAGGGGTGATCTTATAGAGGTCTAGAAAATAATGAGGAGCATAGATCAGCTTGATAGTCAATATCTTTCCCCAAAGGTAGGGGAGTTTAAAACTAGAGGGCATAGGTTTAAGGTGAGAGGGGAGAGATACAAAAGGGTCCAGAGGGGAAATTTTTTCACACAGAAGGTGGTGAGTGTCTGGAACAAGCTGCCAGAGGTAATAGTAGAGGCGGGTACAATTTTGTCTTTTAAAAAGCGTTTAGACAGTTGCATGGGTATGATGACTACAGAGGGATATGGGCCAAACGCGGGCAATTGGGACTAGCTTAGGAGTTTAAAAAAAAGGGCAGCATAGACAAGTTGGGCCGAAGGGACTGTTTCCATGCTGTAAACCTCTATGATTCTATGACTCTATGGCTCCACTCAGATCGGTGGGGTCGGGGGGTGGGGGGGGGGGGTGGGGGGTCCGCAGCCACTCTGCATGTGATCAGTGGGGGGTGTACGGGGGGTCCACTGCCACTCTGCTGTGATCAGTGGGGGGGGGGGGGGGGGGGGGGGGGGAGGGGGCAGTAATCAGTCTGGGTAGCAGGGGGGTGGGGGTATAAGGGGGTCATTAATGTTGTGGGGGTGAGCCAATGACAGTGGGGGCCAGGGGGAGGCATTATCCGACCTGGGAGCGATGTGGCAGGGGAGCGTTTTTCTATCTTTTTTTCTGTGCATGTGTAGTTGGAGGTACCGATCGGAGCTGCAGTGTTTCGGGCGCGTTAAGCCCCGTTCACAAGCTTCGGCAGCGCGATTCGGAATTGCTGATATTTTTTCAGGCAGAGTGCGTATGGGGGCACCTGAGAACGGGTCTAAAAGTTGGATCTGAAACACACCCAGTTTCAAGTCTGCCCAGCACTTAGAACAAAAATGGTAAAATAGGGCCCATAGAGTCTGACTGAATAAAAAACAAATTGAGAGCAGGACTATCTGTTTTATTTTCAACTAATGGGGCAAAAACCTTTGAAGAATTCATTTTGATGATTTTCACCAGGTTTTAACTCTCTTCAGTTGGACGTATGAAAATGTACATGTAAGTTTGAGAATTGTTTAGCAGAATGATCCATTGCATTAGGTCAACAAATATTTTAATGGGAGAAAATCAGTTACAATGGCGGAATTTGTCCTATCTTTTGGCAAAGTGTGAACTCGGAAAAGAAAAGCAGGGTGTAGCCAACTGGCTGCACTGCCAGCTTTTCTCACCATATTTTCAAACACTTTGCCAAAAAAGGTGGGTCCCACAACATCATGCTGGAGTCCGCCCTGAAAGGGCACCCCAATCTAAAGAAAATGAAACAAAACAAACCCCCAGGGAGTTCCAATCCCGGGACACATCCCCCCATGGACAAGAGAACCCTCCCCTCCCTCTGGGAAACCTCCTGACAGAAGCCTCCCCCAGCAATGTCCCTGGCCCTACAGGACAGTGCGGGGGGTCAGTGTCTGGGCACTGCCGGGGGCGCTGTCAGGGCATTTCCAGGCAGCACTTCGAGGAGGCACTCCCCCCTACTGCCTGGGTATGATCTTAGGGTCTGTACGGACCTGTACTCCCATCCTCCGGTGGAGATTATTCGTCAGTTCCCTGTTTTACAAAATCTGTTGTAAACCCTGTTAACATGATGTCATCTCAGTAGGGTGGGGAGGGGGGAGTGGGGGCTGGATACAGTAGGAGGCCTGTTAAGTGTATGCTAATGAAGTTCACAACCTTGCATGGCAGGAATCCCATTACATCATTGGCGGGGGAGGGCGGGGACAATTGATGGGGAAGTCCTACTGCCATATGAAAGCCATTTTGGGACTCCCCTCTATTCTCTGCTCCCACCACCATTCACACCCACCGAAAATAAGGGTGGGAAATCCCACCCAACAATGTTAAGAATTTGACAGTATAATGACAATAAGGTTCTTTCATCATGTTTGCAGGGTTCCTCTTTTCCATTTAATTAATCAGTTTGTACCACCTTCATAACACATTTCCACCTCATTCACAACTTTGAGCCTTTTCCCTAAGCATCTCAATTTATTTAATTCCAGGCCAGAATTTAAACTAAGTATCAAACTCCATTCTCCCAGCTGGTGGATTTCAATTCTGTATAAACGCTGACTTAGTTCTCCGAATTATGTTGTTTGTGTCAGGAAATGCCAGTGTGGTGACAAATCGTGTGTTGGATTGAATGGCTCTGGACCTCTCTTTGTATAGAGTGCTTGTAGAGCCATATTTTACAAGATTCAGGTCTGGTGCTGTGTAAATTCAGCAGACCATGTCCCATAAAGAGAACAAAGTTGAGTTCAGTACCAAGAAAAGTGGTTACGAAACTTTAACAGCGACTAAAAGCTGAGCATTGTAGTATTCCGCTGACTATTAATTGCTAAGAATGTGTTCCAGCTGCTTTTACTCCTCTAGTTAGAGAACTATATGTAAACTTAAAGCTGCTTTATTTCAGAGAATTACCTCTAGAGGCAGCAGGGGTACTGCTGCCTTGAGAGGTGCCAAGATTCTTCTGAGTTGGCTTTTGAAGGATATGTGTCCTAGCACATGCTGCTTCTGCCAGAGGAGGCTGTCATCTTTTTTAATCACAGATAGATTGAGCATATAGCCTGCCAACAACTTTGTTCCACTATCACTAGAAATAACCACAAATCTCAACTTACAACAATTGCATGTAAAAATGGATGTATTATGCATAAAATTCTATATCTTATTTGAATTCTAAAAATATCAGTGGTGATTCTCCCAGCCGCTGCGCTGCTTGAGTAGTGCAGTGGGTCGGAAGATATCAGCGGCAGCCGTTTCGCGGGCTTCGCGCTGGGTGTCACAGCCTCCGCACGTCTCCAGCCTAAGTTTTCTGACGTAATCAACTCTGGCATGGAGCTGATTATCATATGGAAATGTCATGGTAATTGACATTTCCATATGATTAGTGGGCATGAGACAGAATTCTCCAGGTCCGCTAGCATTTCCCCCCCCAACAGGAATGGTTCCTTCTAGTGGGTTTACTACTGCTCCTCACTAATGGGGAACAGGTGGCCTGACCCTGCTGGAGGGAAGAGAGGCCATTGAGGTCCCCCTGGAAGGTCAGGGACAGGTGTACCTCTTGGGCAGTGCCAGCCTAGCACTGCCCAAGGGGCACCTTGGTACTGGGCACCAGGCTCTGGGCAGTGCCAAGGGGGCAGGGCCAGTGGGGGTCAATCAGTGAAGGAGGACCTGCTGCTACTCTGCATTCAGGATCGGTGGCAGAGGGAGGGAGTGAAGGCGATTGGGGCTGGTCACCGGGATCGGGGAGATCGGGGCTGGCCGGAGGCTGGGGGGCATAAGAGTTGTTCCGGGGAGGTCCGGGAGGCCAGTGATCGTGACTGGTGGTGGGGGGGGGGTCTGCAAGGCCAGCAATGGAAGGTTGCGGGGCTGGCCAACGATCAGGGGGGTTGCAGCGTAATCCAGTGATCGGGCTGGCCAGCGAATTGGGGGCCGGAAATAGGGGGGGGTAGCCACTGCGCATGCGCCGATCTCCATGTTGACGGTTGGGCGCATGCACAGTGGCCTGCTCAGTGCCAAGCTGCCGGCCTCTTGGCGGAAATAGACCTCATCCCCTAGTTTTTAGAGTGAATCCCGCTAGGGCACTCTGTGATGCAGAGTGTCGGAGATTCATTCTGGAAATCATGCTAAACAAAGGCAGGATTCACTCCCATTTTCCCGCAAGTTGGGAAGTTAGAATTTTTTTGGGAAAATCCCAGCCATCATTTCATTAAAGAAGTTTGCAGTTTTTTAATGATGTTCTGTGTATAGTCAAACTGCTCTTTGCTACAAATAATAACACAATTAAGTTGGGTAATTCTTAGAAGAAGCTTTCTTTGGAAGTAATGATGCATTTCATTGTTTTTAAAACTCTAAACTAGTAATTTTCCATTTTGCAAAATCTGTGTCTAGTAATTTCCCAACAAATGGTTGCATCTGACTCTCGTCATAATGTTATTCTATTGCAGCTGATATGAAGGACTGGCATTTCACAGACAGATGTCTTTAGTTAAAACATAAGCCAACAAAACCGGTGGCTCATTTTGCAAACTGACTACAGTCCCTTTTTTAAAAAAGAAATTGGAACCTAAACTTCAAATTGCTTTAAAAGTAATAAAAATAGCGATGAGACGTATTAACCATAAACCAAATATTGTTCCATGACAAAGTTAATATAAACCAGGCAAAAGCTGAATGTACTTTCTCAACTGTGTATATGTGTGTAATTCAGCCAACCACAAATATTCCCACAAACACAAAATAACTTGGCCATTCATCTCTTGGTTAAAAAGAACAATGATGGAAACTATCTCGCAATTACAATTCATGAAATTGGACAGATTTATCCCTTGGCACTTTTGGAAGATTGACACCAAAGTTACAGATTATTAAACTGATGCAGCAAAAATGACAGATGGTAAGATATAAGAAACATCCATGAACAATCTAACATACAAATTAATAGGATGCTCACTAATTCAAAATAATTGCTCAAAATTCATGTCTCCCACCCCGTGGCTCCAAGGTTTTGGAGAAGAATGCCCTTATGTTGTCACTGCAGTTAATTCCAAGTGAACTAAGAAATGGTTAGGGAGGTCAGGGAATGGGAGAGGAAAATCAACTAGGTAAGTCTAAAAGTATGAGAAGAAGACCAGTGGGAGAGAGTGGAGACTGTCCCACAGATAAAGTTTCTGTACACACATAATATTAAGAAATTCAAGGGCAGAATGTTCTGACCCTTCCTGCTGGTCGGATCTTCCGGTTCCACTGATGCCAATGGACTTTTGAATGGCTTGTTGCATTTTGCTCTCCCGTCGCCCCCCCCCCCCCCCCACTGCAACAGGGCCATAAAAGTTCAAGGAATAAATTAGCACAAACTCAGCTGAAAGGCTGCGATGTAGCAGTCATTACAAACACCCAAACTACAATCAATGATTGGGAATTTAAGTTTCCAGGCTAGGGTATCATTAGAAAGGACAGGGAAACTAGAAAAGAAGGGAGTGTAGAAATACTGGTAAAAGCTTTACCACAGTAGGACTAAAGCATTTCAATAAGGGTGATCAAACTGTGGATAAAAGAGGGGAGAACTAAGGAATGGCAAAGAGAGCAAATGTTTGGTAAGTGCTGTCTATAGACTTCCTGATACAAGTGATACAATATGACGATGTCTAAACAGTTGGATCAGGAAGCATGTGACAAAAACAATGTGGTATGTTGAAAGACTGTAATTTTCATTCAGGTTACAGGATTAGTTCAAATAGTAAAGGCAATGGGTTTCTGGAATATATTCAGCACACAGTTATCACAGAATTATACAGTATAGAAACAGGCCATTCGACCTTTTATGCCTGTGCCAGCTTTCTGAAAAATATACCAATTAAAGCAACCTCCCTGCTCTTATGTGGGAAATGTGAAATTATTCACTTTGGTAGGAATAATAGAAAAACAGAATATTCTCTTCAAGGTAAATGACGATATGCAAAGGAATTTTGAGCGTTTTTGTACACAAATTGCAAAAGGCCTGACGAAGCAGATGAAACATTAAGTCTCTTTGCTTTCCACAGATGCTGTCAAAAATGTGGAGATTTTCCAGCATTTTCAGTTTTTGTTGTAAAAGGTTATTTTTCATGTACAGCAAACAATTAGAAAGGCAAATTCTATGTTAATCGTTATTGCAAGGGGGTTAGATTGTAGGTGTAAGAGGTACTGTTTACAGTTTTGGTTTCCTTACTTAAAGAGAGGGGGAAAGGGGGAATGGTGCAATAAAAGTTTACTGTGGAATGAGAGAAAGTCCTATGAGGAGATATTGAGGACACTGTGGATCTTAGATGAATGTAAGGTCATGGCCAGGATTCTCCCGGCCCGCTGCGGGAGGCATTTCGCAAGTCTCCCAAGCGCTTTTTCTTAGTACAATCAGCTCTGCACAGAAATTGGCGCAGAGCTGAATATCATATAGAAATGTCATTGAAATTGAAATTTCCATGTGATTAGAGAGCCTGGGACGATATTCTCCAGGCCTGCCAGTGTCTCTCCTCGCCACCCCCCCCCCCCCCCCCCTCGCCTCCTCTTCTCCCTCCCCACCCTGTGAGTGATTCCCACCAGCGGGTTTACAGTTGCTCCCCACTAATGGGGAACAGACATCCTCACCCCACTGGTGGGACCAGAGGCCGTTGAGGGCCCCCTGGGAGGTTCGGGGCAAGGAGGGGTGCCCCTTGGGTAGTGCCAGCTTGGCAATGCCACCTTGGTACTGCCCACGGGGCAAACTGTCACTGCCCACCAGGCACCTTAGCACTGCCCACTGGGCACTGGGCAGTTCCAAGGGGGCGGGGCCACAGGGGTGGGGCATACTGGTTGGGCAGGTTCTACTGAGGCGATTGTAGTGAGGGGGAACGCACTGCCGCTGTACACTGGGATCGGTGGGGGAGGGAGGAGGCTATTGGGGCTGGTTTTTGGGGTGGGAGCATGAGGCTGGTCATCAGCGTGGGGAGGTGGGTTCGGGGCTGGCCATGGAGGTGGGGGAATGGGGGAGAATGGGGCTGGCCCAGAGGGGTCCGAGAGGCCAGTGGATCAGAGAGAGGTGTCAGGAAGGCCAGCGACTGGGGGGTTGCAGGGAAGCCTGGCGATCAAGAGACCAGTGATGGGGGGTTGCCAGTGTGCATGCGTCGATCTCCACACTGACAGATCAGCGCATGCACAGTGGCCCGCTCAGCATTATGTTGTCAGCCTCTTGGGTGGGAATAGGTGCCGGCCACCACTTTCCAGAGTGAATCACATTGAGACACTCTGTATTGCACATAGATTGTTGGAGATTCATTCTGCTATGTACGCCCATAAAATGGGCAGAAAAAGCTCCCATTTTCCCGCCCACTGGGCATTTAGTTTTGCTTTGGGAAAATCCTGGCCTATATAATTGAAACATATCAATTGCTGAGAAGGCTTGACAGGGTAGATTGATTGCAGGTCTGGAAACAAGGGGTCATTTAGGCCAGGGCTTTTGCCTGCAGATGCTTTCTGTGCATTGGGGAGCTGCTGTAACATCGGGAAATCCAGAAGAATAGGCTTTCCGAATACTTTTACATTTTTTGGTCAATTTCCTGGTCAAATGCTGCCCGATTTACAGGCTGGGGACATGTCAGAAAGGGAAGGGTATAGCACAAAGGCTGGAGTCAAAGAGAGCAGGTGTGTCCAATGGGGGGATAGGATTGTAATTTGGAAAGTTCATGGCAGGATTGCAATCACAGGTGAAGGGGCTCTGGATTGTGGGCCAGGGAGCAGATGAGAATCATAGAATCCCTATAGTGCAGAAGAAGACCCATCAAGTCTGCATCAACTCTCTTACGGAGCATCTTACCCAGGCCCTTTCCCCTACCATATCCTTGTAACCCCACACATTTACTATGGCTAAGCTACACACCTTGGGATACTAAGGGGCAATTTATCATGGCCAATCCACCTAACCTACACATCTTTGGAATGTGGGAGGAAACTGTAGTACCTGGAGGAAACCCACGCAGACACAGGGAGAACATGCAAACTCCACACAGACAGTCACCCAAGGTCGGAATTTAATGCGGGTCTCTGACGCTGTGAGGAAGCAGTGCTAACCTCACAGTGCCACCCCCAGTGATGGTGGTGAGTGCGGAGATTGATTATGGTTTGAGGTCTGATGGGTTTTGAATCTTTAGAATTCTTTCCCCCAGGGGGTTATGGATGATGAGTCATTGAGTATATGCCAGGCAAAGACTTTTGGGAATAGGTGGGAAAGTAGTGTTAATATAAAATATCAGCTATGATCTAACCTAAAAGTTAAAATTATGAGAACACATTGCATAAATGTGACATGTATTCCCTTGAAGTTAGATAGTGAAGGTGTTTAAAATACCATCGTACAACTGAATCTGCAGACCCGAAGCCCAATCATAATTAAGCCTGTGCTGCAGTGAGCTAATTGAATGCCACGATGCAGAATGCTGCTCGGAAAGTCAAGAATTTCAGGTAGTTCCTACACCAATCGGCCAAGAGATAGATCCTGAGTTGGGGAGGACACAACATGAAGGGAGTTGAGCCTAGGCCAGCAGCGGTCGGTGTTTTATTAGCACTATTACTCCTGATACCACTGACTCCAAAGAAAATATACTATATAAAAAAACCTTATATTTTTGTGCACCATCTCCAACAGACCAGTTAACGACAACCGGTTTGGCTACTGAAGACCTGGAACAATTGAGAAGAACGTTCAACATGCAAGTTCTGCCTAGTGACCAATTTTAATTGGCATTCTACAAGGCACTGACTTGTCTGTGGTGGGTGCCTAATGTCTGTTTCAGGGCGGTGACCTGGGAGTCACCAAATTTCAATTCGCCAGCCACTTCTTGGGCAGAGCAGAAACAAGAGGCATTGTCCTGAAATTTGTCCAAAAAGTGGGGTGAAAAAGGGTCGGATTGCTCCCATTGTGTTCCCAAACCCCCTAATCTAGTACAGTGCAAGTTGCAAGCACAATGTATGCTTTGTATTGGTATGGCATGCTTTTCATAGTTATGAATGGAAATTTGAAGAAAATAAATCTATCCTTATAATAAAAGCCACGTTTGATTCCTGGAACAGCACAGAATGTTCAAAACAAGTTTCCCACAAAGCTGAATTTCAGGGCCATTAAACCAAGCAATCATTAAGTCATTTCACCTACCCTTGAATTATTGTATTTTATGGGAACAGAGAGGGAAGAAGTCTATTCCATTCAAGTCTTCTTTAGCCTGATCCATGTAATTAATTAGTTTAAATTTAAAATGTCATGTAAGTTAATGTCATTCTTAGCAACTACAAGATAAATTTTATGGGCCAGATTTTCCATGCAACCCGCTGCATGTTTCTCTGTGGCGGAGGTGGCCCATCATTGGCCGGCAGCGGAATCATCTGGTTCCACTATTGTCAATGGGGTTTCCCTTTGAATGCACCCCTCACTGTTGTGAAATCCAAGGTGGTGGTGAGCCATCGACAGGACCGGAAGATCCCACTGGCACGACTGGTCAGAAAATTTCAGCCTACAATCTAAGAAATGTTTATTAAAAAAAACGGTTTCTGTATAATTATTAATACCAATGTAAAGATTCTGACTATCATTTAGTAACATTCCTGGATCAAAGTCTGAGTACTTGTTGATAAACTTTACATATGTGTTCAACTTTTTACTAATCAACATCTGTTTTAAAAGAGGACAACCCTTCTCCATCACATAAATTGGTCAAAAGAAATATTATATAATATTAAATGTTATGAAACCTAAAGACAGAAAGAAAAAAATATGCATTTATATAACAGATTTTAGAGATGTCTCAATGTAGTTTTCAGCCAATTAAGTACTTTTGAAGTGTAGTCGCTATTATACTGCCAGGAAACACAGCAGCCAATTTACACACAGCAATATCCCACATACCGCAATGTAATAATGTTGAAAAAATCTGCATTTTTGTTATGTTGGAAACTGGGGTGAACTCCCCTGATCTTTTACATACTTGAGAGGGCAGATGAGATCTCAGTTAACGTCTCTTCTGAATGGCAATATACCTTCCTGCTTCAGTAATGCCTGCCTAGATTACGCACTCAACTATTTGAAGTGGGATAATAACTCAAAACCTGCTAAGAGAGTGCTACAAATATATATCAAAAGATGTCTGAAATATCTTTTCAAAAATAGCATTTTATGAACAATGTTTCAATATGAATTATACAAATGTAATGTACTTGTGAATAGTCAGGTTTTGAGATGAAGGGAAAAAATTAGTTGATATAGTCTGTTTTGCTTGAAATAATCTTTGAAAGAGGTCAGCGAGGTAAAACTGAAAGCAAGTGGAGTCAGAAATATTCTGCGCCCACACACAGCCTTGAGCAAGCAACACACACTTGAAGCAAGTGACAAGTTACAATCACTCTCACAGATAGGTTGGCCAACTTTGAGCCACCTGCCTTATGGCCAGTGGCCCTCAGTTCGGGGATTTGGAGTAGACTGGGAACAGTGGTGAAGGGTACTGGGGGAAGGATGGTGTTGGTGGTGTGATGTGTTGATTTTGATAGCTGTGAAGTGGGGAGCACAATTCCTGGGTCAAAAAGAAGGATCTTAAAAAACCAGAAGAGCTTACCAATTTCTACCCCTGCATTTGATCCAGCAGAGGCGGCAGAGACTTCACCGGGGAGCATTCTGGGAGAAGTCACCACAGTCACCTTGATTGTATAGTGGGTATAGTAGAAAGGGAGGTAAGTATTTAATAATTTTATCACTTGTAGTCTCAGAGGTAATTTCTGTGGTTTATAGTTTGTAAAGGTTATATTCGGTAGTAACGAGGAGCAGGAAAGAAGGGCCCTAGAGAATTGGATGTAATCTGAAACAAAACAGCTTTCAAAAGTTTAATTTAAAGCGGTAAGACATGACAGGAGAGCTCTAAGCCATGGTCTGCTCCTTGTGCTCCATATAGGATGCCGGCAATGTTTCCAGTGCCCAGGGCCAACATGTGTGCAGGAGGTGTCTCCAGCTGCAGCTCCTGGAAATCCGCGTTTTGGACACCAAAACGTTGTCTGATTTCAAGAAGAAATTAGATATAGCTCTTGGGACTAAAGGGGTCAAAGGATATGGGGGAAAGAGGGGATATCAGGATATTGAATTCGGTGATCGACCAGCCATGATCAGAATGAATGGTGGAGCAGGCTCGAAAGGCCAATTGTCCTACTCCTGCTTCTAGTTTCTAAGTTTTCACTTGTGAATTAATGAAGACAGTGATAAGTAAACACATTCTCTGACTGTCTTCAACAGCACGAAGGAATTCCTGTGGACTGTTAAATAGAGAACAAAATTTGGTTTTGTCGTTTTTGATGCTAGGATTGTCTCATTTTAGCAATTAGTGCTTAAGGTAGAGCGATTTAAATTCCAATGTAATTTTGTCAGATATGAACTAACTGTTAATCACAAAATGTGATAATGTGAAAGAGGATCAAAGAATATGAGCACAACAAATGATGTGCACATAATGTCTTGTTTCAATGTAAATGACAGACTGATCTCAGTGATTAGATTAAAAATATGATTTATACTGTGATGACATTTATGCTACATAATGGAAAAGAACTAGAACAAAGCGATTAATATTCCAATATAAATATTCCCAGAAGTGTTTCTCTGCATCTACTACAGATGTTTAAAACTTTAAAAATACATTGTTAAATATAGTTATTTACTTTTCCACTATTAAAGCAAATATGCTCCCTGACCACTTTAGCTATTAATTATGGTGATATGTGTCTAAGCAATCAAAAGCGTAAGAAACAAAAGAAACTACAAAATGTACCCTTCTGACTCCAACTGTAATTATAAAGTACATTTTCCACCACATCATCTGAGGTCATACTTGCCCACAATGTTATTTAACCCTTTGACCATCAAAATACTTCTTTATTTTCATAATAAGTTTGTCTTTTCTGTCAAATAACAAAAAAAAATTCAACTTCAGATAGTCAGTATTATATACTAGAGATCGAGAAGTACACCGAATCAAGATACATTTCCTAACTTGTAATATTCTTGAAATACAATTGAAAAGTTGTAACTGGTTATATTTTATATTAACCTTTGAAAAATTAGTATAAATGGTAAAAGGACATTAACACCCAAAGCCCTCGATACAAGTTCAACTCAACAGTGATACTCACCCACCCCCCCTTCAAGGAAACAACAGCAGCTTTAATGGCGGGATTGAGGCAAACAGCTGAACATTGTGAATTTGGGTCGGCCCTTAATGATATGTTGAGAGACTATCCAGTGTGTGGGGTAAATAATACTGCCACACAGAAAAAACTGTTGACAGAGGCAGAAATAACCCTAAAGAAGGCACTAAAAATTACCCTTGTCATGGAAAGTGCCGGAAAGGGCACAATGGAGCTTCAAGGTGTGCAAGGTGGCAAGGTCCACCGAGTTTGGAGTGAAGCTGTTCATGGTAGCAATGCCAAGGATGAGGGAGCAAGGTTTGACAAGCAAAGAAATGCAGACCCGGGAGAGTGCAGAGGTATAAGAGATTCAGTCAACAAACTAAGATTTGTGAAGAGCGCTTTTGGTGCAGGGGAAACTACCCCCAGGAGAAGTGTAGGTTCAAGGAAGCTGTGTGTTATGCCTGCAGCAGAAAGGTTCATGTAAGAAGCAAATGTAGGGTCAAGCAGGGCCAGCCTGGTGGTAGCAGGGTCAATGTTCTGGCTCCAATGGAGAGCATGGAAAGTAATTCTGAAGGAGGACCAAATTTATACAAGTTGAATAATACTGAAGTAGGCAAAGTAGCCCCTATCTCAATAATACTGATGGTCAACAGGTGTCCACTCAAAATGGACGTAGACATAGTAGTGGGAGAGCAAATATATTGATACTTACAGGGAGGGATCCATAACTTGAGATTAAAAAGCACTGTACTCAAGCTGGCTACATACACAGGTGAAGCTATACAGTTCTTGGGAATAATGACAACTATGTAAGTTATAAATAGCAATCTGCCCAACTACCCTCACTTGTAATTGTAGGCCAAGGGCCAAGCTTGATGAATCAAGATTGACTTCAGGAAATTAAATTGAATTGGCCAGAAACATTTCAAATTAGTAAAGGAGACCTACATGAAGTACTCAGAAGGTACCAGGAAGTATTTCAGGATGAATTGGGCAAAATCCAAGGCTTGAAGACCAAAGATGACATGGATCCGGAAGCTACAAAAATATTCAATAGTGCCAGGCCTGTACCTTACTTGTTGCATGAGAAGGTGGAGACTGAACTGAGACGATTAGAAGATTTGGACATCATAAAGCCCGTGCAATTTGCAGAGTGGGCAGCTCTCAGTGTGCTAGTAGTCAAAACTGATAAGACCATAAGAATATGTGGAGAGAACAAAATAACAATAAACCGAGCAGCAAAATTGGATAGGTATCCTATAATTAAAATAGAGGACTTTCACTGCACTTCCCTCATCAATGCTCCTTGCTACGTACTCACAAAAATTAAATAAGTCAGTAAGGCACATCTTTCCCTTAACAAAACAATGCGAGCCTAGGATGACTGAGCAAATTGAAGGGTACAACACCTAAAGAATCCGCCTGATCTGTACTTATTAAATTTAACTGAGGAAAATTGGACATGCTCCTTTACAGGTGTATATGCTGATCTAGCTGATTTTCTAATATTGCTGTATCAAGTGATCTGGATGTAGAACAAACAAAAACTATCCTTATCCATCACCTGTGTGAGACCCCCTCATGGAGGTGGTCATACAATGTCTCATTTTACACAATGTGACATGTGATTCTAATGCAATGAGAACTTGGGTTTTAAAAACTCTCATCAAACCTCTTGAACACGTTAATTAGAAGAATGTTCAAAGGATGTTTTTGCAAAAGCACGTGGTCCTGTTGAAGCCTTTAAAATAGTTCTCTGTCTGTTTGTTAGCCTATATACATGGAGCTCTCTATTCAGAATCACAGTACAGTTTGCAACTTGCAGTAATTCAGTTTTTGCACTTCACCAACTGGTAGTATACATATTGGTAGTGCATCATAACCGTAGCCATTTAGCCCTGCTAAACGATGTATAACAACACATGATGAAAATTAGTTTATCCAGTGAAAGCAGGAAGCAGAAGTCCAAGTACCCACCAGAACCAACACCAACAAAGCAATGACATTAGGCTGAAGGACTCCATTAAAAGACTATCCAAATCCAATGCAGAACCAGCGATTACAGGAATTAGCCTCAAGGGAAAATGTACAAGAAAATTCTTATAGACTAATCAAGATCCATTAACCTATAACATATGTACAATAAAGCCAGATGTCACGGTCCTTGCATGAGCATTAACACATTACACAGGAATGTTAATGTGAAGTTGGAGACTATTAAATGCTTATCTGAATCTAGCAGTTTTATTGAACTCCAGCAGAGATCTGACAAAATGACTCAAAGAAATAAATCAAAACATTTTGGAAGTAGGAATAAGCATGATCACATAGAAATTAAATGGAGAACAACTGCAGGATGCCGAGGTATAGAGGGATCTAGGTGCTCTCGAGCACGAGTCACAAATTGCTAGTATGCAGGTGTAGCATGTAATCAAGATGAAATACAATGCTATCCTTTAACATGAGACGAATTAAAACAAAAAAATATGTTATGCTTCAATTATACAGGATGTTGATGAGACTGAATCTCAAATGCTGTTTTGATTTCCTTGATTAAGGAAGGACGCAAATGTGTTGGAGGTGGTTCAGAGGAGGTTTACGAGATTGATACCTGGATTGAGCAGGTTGTCTTATGAGGAAAGGTGAGAAAGAATGGGCTTGTTTCCACTGGAGTTTATTTTTATTTATTTATTATTGTCACAAGTCGGCTTACATTAACACTGCAATTAAGTTATTGTGAAAATTCCCTAGTCGCCACACTCCGGCGCCTGTTCGGGCACACTGAGGGAAAATTTAGCATGGCCAATGCACCTAACCAGCACGCTTTTCAGACTGTGGGAGGAAATCATGAGGGGTGACTCAATTGAAGTATCTAACATCCGGAATGGTCTTGACATGGTGGAAGTGGAAAGGATGTTTCCTTTTGTGGGTGACTCCAGAACTAGGGAACATTATTTTAAAATGAGAGGTCGCCCTTTTCGGACAGAGGTGAAGAGATTTTTTTCTTTCCGAAGGTTGTGCAAATTTGGGACTCTGTCTCAGAAGGCGGTGGAGATGGGGTCACTGAACAATTTAAAGCCGGAGGTGGATAGCTTCTTGTTGGGTAAGGGAATCAAAGTTTATTGGAGTAGATGGGAATGTTGAACTCAAAATACAAACAGATCAACCATGGTCTTATTGAATGGTTGAGCAGGCTCGATGGGCCAAATGGTCTACCTTTGCTCCTATTTTTTATGTACATATGTTGGTAGATCCATATAATGATACATAAAAATATCCCTTAAGTGTGGATTATATATTAGATTATCCACCTTCCTCTTATGGTAATTATTTTTGTAATGAACTAAAATATATAAAGTGAGGGATGTAGCAGTTAACTCATTCCTGATTATACTCCAACACAAATACTTTGAACATTTCATTGGTTACCTGGACAATATTCACAATGAACAAACATAAACTGCAGACACATATCCCCTTATCCGACTGTGTGCATTTTTATGCCTCAATCAAATAGCCTCTTAAAGAGGATGGTGTTACAGCCTCGCTTGAAAAAAGTTGCATCAATTGTCAGCCCATGAATAGGTCCTTAAAACTAGTTGGAAGCTGTGAGGTACTTTCACATAGAGTCTGCGACCTAAAATTCATAAACAGACATGGAAATGTATTTCTTGAGAATAAATGCTCCTACTTTCAATAGAGATCCTCCAGTACTTTGTTCAAAGGTTTGAGCAGGATCTCACAAGTTCCAAGATTAAAATATTTTGGCGTCACAACATGGGGGAGTATTTCAGAGGTAGCCTCTTTATCCTAGCATCCCACTTGTGTTTTGTGTTCATTTTCCATATTTCTGCTCGTTTTAATTCAAAGATAGTATTGTGCCCAAATTTTCTTGTTAGGTTGTGAAGCAGAAGTTCACTTTTCATGTCCTCATCCAGTGTACAAGCATAGTGGTCTCTGTCTGGGTGAAATCAGGTAGTTCTGGAAACCTTCAGCACCACTTATTTTGCATCTGGCATGTGCATGCTGTGTCCCAATTGCTCAAGGCTAGCAAGACACGGGCAGTTTTCTCTGTAGTATTCACAGCACTAAATCAGTCTCGTATGTTCTGACAAAGGAAACTGAACAAAACTTTCCATAGAAGTAAGCTGAAATCATTTGCTCAAGGAAAACTTTCAGAAGGAAAACTTTCACCTGAGACTTTCTATTAAATATACTAAGTGTTTTGGCACATGGTATATCATTCTATATTCAACACTATAGTTTTTTTTTGTACCTTATTCATGATTAATGTATTAAAACCCAGAAGCGTTAGCAATTTGAACATGAAACGGACCAGAATTCAGGATTCAATTATCTTGCCTAAGTAGGTTCATGTGTGAGCCTTGACAGAGAAACTTTCTGAGAAGCATAATCAAGGCTAATCCTATTCTCTTCCAAACATGCAGTTTTAGCAGAGAACTGGATAGTGATCAAGAGCAGAAACCTGGCCAGTGTTCCACTCCTTAATAGTAGGTTCCTGAGAGTGTTGATTTCATAGCCTTCATAGCATGAAGTCCCAAAGCTAAACAGTTGAAATCATTACTGCAACAGTCTGAAGTCCCATGCCCCACTATTTGTAAATGGAGCTACTCAGGCCATTCATTTCAATTGACAACACTGGCATAATCTAGCAGCGAGGGGGAGCAGAGATTTAAAAGCCTGTCAGCAATAAAACCAATAAGGGTGGCACAGTGGCAGAGTGGTTAGCACTGCTGCCTCACAGCGCCAGGGACGCGGGTTCATTTCCAACCTTGGGTGATTATCTGTATGGAATTTGCACATTCTTCCTGTATCTGCATGGGTTTCCTCCGGGTACTCTGGTTTCCTCCCACAGTCCAAAGATGTGCAGGTTAGGTTGATTGGTCATGCTAAATTGCCCTTTATTGTCCCAAGATATGTCAGTTAGGAGGATTAGTGAGGTAAATGTAGGGGGTTACGGGGTTAGGGCGGGGGTGCGGGCCTGGGACAGTTGCCATGTCAGAGAGTTAGAATAGAAATAGAATAGAAACCCTACAGTGCAGAAGGAGGCCATTCGGCCCATCGAGTCTGCACCGACCACAATCCCACCCAGGCCCTATCCCCACATATTTACCCGCTAATCCACACATCTCAGGACTCTAAGGGCCAATTTTTAACCTGGTCAATCAACCTAACCCGCACATCTTTGGACTGTGGGAGGAAACCGGAGCACCCGGAGGAAACCCACGCAGACACGAGGAGAATGTGCAAACTCCACACAGACAGTGACCCGAGCCGGGAATTGAACCCGGGACCCTGGAGCTGTGAAGCAGCAGTGCTAACCACTGTGCTACCGTGGTGCAGACTTGAAGGGCCGAGTGGCCACCTTCTTCATGGTAGGGCTTCTATAATTTAAAAAAGAACCAAAGGTTCTTACTAAGATTATATTAGACAAAATGCATTCCTCTAGACTTTGATAGGTCAAGTTTTTATTGCTTTGTAGCTGAGGGTGCTTAATTTCAGGGTGCAAAGAACAAAATGGGCAGTGAGCCACAATTCAGGGTCTTTGGCTCTCTTTGACTTGCCTTGGAGTTTGTTACCCCAGGAATGCAGAGGCTTTTTAAATTGGAGTATACAATAGGCACTAAATATCACATTTAAATGAAATAACAGTGACATAATGAAGCCCCACTGTTCATTTGCTTTCAGTATGCTGGGAACACAATGCTCTTGGGACCTGAGTTGGAATCATACCATAGAAGATTATGAAATTTAAATTCAATCAAAATCTGGATTGTTATTGAAACAAAAACTGGCCAGGTTTCTGCTCTTGATCACTTTCCAGTTATCTTTGTTGAAAGTGCATGTTTGAAAGAGGATAGAATGAGCCTCAATTATGTCTAATGATGACCAAGAAACACAGAAAATAAGAGGAATAGGCCATTCAGCTCTTTGAGCTTGCCCCGCCATTTATTTTGACCACATCTGATCATCCAACTCAATAACCTGTTCCCGCTTTCCCCCATATCCTTTAGCCCCAAGAGCTATATCTAACTCCTTCTTGATAACATGCAAGGGCAGGCAACAAATCAATTTAATGTGTGATCTGAAAAACAGCGCATCTGACAACCAGCACTCTCAATACTGCACTAGACTGTCAGCCTTGATTTTTGTGCTCAAGTCCTAGGCCGGGATTTTCCAATCCAATTTGGTGAACCAACAAACTTCCATTACCATTCAGCAGCAATTTCCAGGCCCGCCCAAACCTGGCCCTGGAGAGAGACTTGAATCCATAACCTTGTAACTCAGAGACAAGAGTGCTGCTAACTGAGCACAGCTGACATTGCTAATGATTCTAAACACTTCTAATCAATCTCCTCTTAACCTTTTCTGCGCAAGAGAGAACAATCCCAGCTTCTCCACATAATTATATAAGAGCATGGAAGTTCTCCAGATGTCGAGGCCTACATCATTAAAACAGTAAGCCAGATTATCTAGTCATTCAGCTCACATATTATTTGGTGGACTTTATTGTATGCAATTGACTGTACATATGCCTGCATAATAAAATTACTATGGCTGAAATTCTCTGACTTTGCCTACAGCTGGGGTTCTCTGGTCCAGCTGCAGCGAATGGAAGTTTTGGCTAAGTGCCAAGATTCTCCATTCTTGCTGACAGTGATGGTGGGGTGAACAAGATCAGAGAATCACGGCCTACATTTCAGAAGTGTTTCAATGTTTGTGAAGCACTTGGGAGTGAGACACTTTGGGAGTGAGAGGGGATCTCATAGAAACTTATAAAATTCTAACAATGTTAGACAGGATTGATTCACAGAGAATGTTCCCAATGGTGGGGGAGTCCAGAACTAGGGGTCATAGTTTGAGGATAAAGGGTAAACCTTTTAGAACTGAGGTGAGGAGAAATTCTTTCCCCTAGAGGGTGGTGAATGTGTGGAATTCACTACCACAGAATGTAGTTGAGGCCAAAACATTGTCTGATTTCAAGAAAAAATTAGATATAGCTCTAGGGGTTAAAGGGATCAAGGGATGTGGGAGGGAGGGGGGGGGATCAGGATATTGAATTCGATGATCAGCCATGATCAAAATGAATGGTGGAGTAGGCCTGAAGGGCCGAATGGTCTACTCCTGCTTCTTATTTCCATGTTTCTATGTCTTGAGGAATTGTAAGATGCTATCTAGACAGAAGTTCCTTTACTTTCTTGACACTTTTAGTTACACCTATCCTTCTACCTTCAATGCTATTCATTAACTGAAACATACCAATTTTGATTAGAAATTGAGCTTGTGACTCAGCCATAAAAGCAAAAGCATATCTTGTTTGATGCTTGTCAATGCTGTACTTGCTTCCTTTAATTCTGCATCAACAGTCCGAGTTAAATAATCCATTTTTATCTGAAGTAATTGCTTCTCAGCATTTTGAAAACCTTTACATGTTTCCTCTTGATCATCTTTATTTCCTAATGAAATAAGTTCAGATTTGCAAATTTCTCTTCATCACTTAACTGTGGAAATCATTCTAATTAGTCTTCTTTGAACTCCTTGCAGCCATCGATGTGTTTTTGAAGGTTAAGTACCCTAGACTGTACATGATATTTGCAATCTTGCCAATTAGTTAAAAAGATCAGAATAACTTTGCAACCAATATTTAAATATCTTCCTTGCGATCAACAATTTCAAATTAATCGGATATGGATAAAAAATGTTAATGTAGTGTATGTGCTTCCATTTTCCAATAGACATTTGCTCATAGTGTACATACCTAAATGTTCCTTCTTTAATTTGTATAATCTTGCATTTATCTGCATTAAAATTTGACATTTATAAGCCCATATATTTTATTTGCCCAATCATGTCTGAATACCCTTGATTTCTTTTATATTTCTGTTATATATTAAAGAGCTAGACCTTGAACAGGTCACAATTTCAAAGTTTGCGGATAATACTGTAAACTGTGAGGAGATTAATGTAGAACTTCAAAGGGACATAGGCAATTTTGTGGCAGATGAACGTCAATGCAGACAAGTGTGAGGTGATTTATTTTGGCAGAAAGAATATCGACAGCCAACTGGTTGGCACATTATAGGAAGGATGTGGTTGCACCGTAGAGGGTGCAGAGGAGATTCACCAGGATGTTGCCTGGGATGGAACATTTAAGTTCTGAAAAGAGGTCGGGTAGGCTTGGGTTGTTTTTGTTGGAGCAGAGAAGACTGAAGGGTGATTTGATCAAGTGTACAAGATTATGAAGGACATGAGCAGAGTTGATAAGCAGCAGCTGTTTTCCTTATTAGAAGGGTCAGTCACGAGGGGACATAGGTTGAAGGGGAGGGGCAGGAGGTTTGGGGGGATGTGAGAAAAAACTTTTTTACGCTGAGGGTGGTGAAGGTGTGGAATGCGCTACCTGGGAGGGTGGTAGAGGCAGGTTACTTCATATCCTTTAAAAATAACCTGAGCACTTGGTACGTCAGAACATTCAAGGCTATGGGCCAAGTGTTGGTGGACGGGATTAGGTGGGAGTTCAGGTCTTTCTCGCATGTAGGTGCAGACTCAATGGACCCTATGATTCTGTGATTCTAATAAAAAGTAAAGGGTATAACACTAAAGGGACTGGAGAAGTAGAGGGACCTGGGTGTCTAAGTGCATAGGTAACTGAAGGTGGGAGGACAGAGAGAGCAGTTAATAGAACATATGGTACCCTGGGCTTTATTAATAGAGCCATGGAGTACAATAGCAAGGAGGTTATGCTGAATTTCTAAGTTTAGATAAACAGTTTTTAGCCAAATTACTACATAATGTCATGCATTACTCACAGAGTAGAAATTTTGCCCATTTACAGGGATTCAGATATGGTGATATGACAAGAAAATTGCAAAGTTTATAAATGTCCAAATTCATTTTTAAAATTCTTTTGAATCTTCCGTTTATCCATCATTTCCCGACTTGCTCCTAAGACACTGGAAATTCCATTTGAATTATGAGTTAAGGCGGAGTATTCATTAACTGGGAAAGGATGACTATGAACCTGTATCCAATCACTAACTGGCACATGATGTGCCTGTGAAGCCAGATGACCAAAATCTTGGACAAAGAGGTAGACTTTCAGGAGTGTCGTAATGGAGAAAAGCAAAGTAGAGGGAAGAAAGATTTAGGGAGGGAATTCCAAAGCTTTGAGCCTGGGCAACTGTAGGCACAGACACTAACAGTGGAGTGATTAAAATCAGGAATGCTTGAGAGATCAGAATTCGATGAGCGCAAATATCTCAGAGAAGATTAAAGAGTTCCAGAAACAACTTACAAGAAAAAGGTTACAATAAGTGTGATGTTGCAGAAAAGGTGTGTTATGTGTTTTATTATTTTTCTAAAAACTGCTACCTAACCTACTCCATCTCAGATATAACGGAGTAAGAGAGAATATTGATGAACCTCGCCTTTCAAGTGTTTACAATGCAGTACTGTTAAATTTGTACTTACTTCCTCCAGTTCTGTGCTGACGGTCCAAGTTAAATAATCTGCTACATTTTTGCATTTCATCCAGTTTCCATGATAATGTGAAGCTACTAAACCACAACCTTCCTAATAAACTTGTTTGACTCCATTTAACTAGTGTATAACTTGTGCTAATTTTACTTTGCAAATCTCATTCGATTGCACCCGATACGCCTATACCGGCAGTCATTTGAATAAATTGTCCAATGAAATTGAAAATTTTAAATTTTTTTCTAACAGTTGACAGTGGTTTAGGAGTTTTTCCAGCAGCTGCCTATGTTTTAATTCATGTCTTTTGCTAAATCTAAGGCACCTTCTCCTGGATTTGTTGATTTAAGTTAAGTTGTACAAGCTTTTCATTTCAACATGATAGAAAATAGATCTTTCAAACTGTTCCCTATTTAGCATTTAGTTTGTTTGAACAAATCCTACAGTACATAAATGCTGTTTACCTTTTGACCCAATGTAGCTTCACTTATTCACTTACAGAACTTTTCATTTTCAGTTTTAACTGAAGTTCACTTCATAGAACAAGGAGAGACAAATCCCTCCTGTTTACTTGTTGAGTTTAATTTCCAGTAATCTTTCTGGATGTTCCATTGGTTTTTACAGGAAAGATTGGCAAACAGGAAAAGGTTTGGGCATGAGGGTTTAATATTTATTAAAAATTGGTTCATATAGCTCTCTTGTAGAGGTTATTTTACAGCGTCCAAAGAAGTTGATGTTGACCCAGCAAAATTCCTCTGACCTTTAACTCTACAAAAAACTTCATGTGCAATACTGTGGGAGACCAACTAGTCACATAAAAAAAGGGTGATGAGGGGTTGGCCACGATCATTGCAGGGGAAGGGTACGGTGGTGGTGTGTGTATGAGAGAGAGTTCACTGGAGATTGGAGGGAAGATAAGTGATCACAGCAGGAGTTACTGATAGGCCATGATCACCAGAAGGCAAGCTGAATGTTTCCTTGTGGAATGGTGTGGGGGTAGAGTTGAGCAGGGGAATCTCTTGCTGGCCCGCAAGGGCTATTATAAAGGATCTTTTGAAGCTTGCACCGCCTGCCTCCATTTCCCTGCTGCTTTTCTGGAGTCTTGGGAGAAACTTGTGTACAGTAGTTAAACTTTAGTCAGGCTTTTAATTGCGCTGTGGGAGCCTCGATTAAATCCCGACTTTAAATCTGTTAATGAAATGTCCCACCTCTCCAAGACAGGATGGCCGGCATTCTCCGGTCATGCGCACCCCAAGACCATACATTTCGCTTGAGCTCACAGACCTTTAAGTGGTGCGCCGAATTTTTTGTCTCTCCCGCCATGATTCCCGTGGCAGGCGAGATGGGAGAATTTTGGCTGACATTGCAGCTTTGATAGTAATGTCTAAGGAAAGTTATTTTCAATGTACAAGGCCTGTTCATTTCAGCGTGTAGCTTTCATCATAGCTGCAAACAACCTGAATGGTACCTTCTGGGATGCTGCATGGCTGCACATATGCACAGCTTGCAAGGATCAATGATCACTACCCACTGGCAATAGCTGCTGTGTCTTTTAGATGCAATTTCAATTTTAGTTCTAATTCCAATCCGACACTATAGTTAAGAAAGCCCAACAATGCCTCTACTTTCTCAGAAGACTAAGGAAATTTGGCACATCAGTACGACTCTCATCAATTTTTACAGATGCACCATAGAAAGCATTCTTTCTGGTTTATTCACAGCTTGATATGGCTCCTGCTCTGCCCAAGACCGGAAGAAACTGCAAAAGGTCATGAATGTAGCCCAATCCATCACGCAAACCAGCCTCCCATCCATTGACTCTGTTAACACTTGCCGCTGCCTTGGCAAAGCAGCCAGCATAATTAAGAACCCCATGCACCCCGGACATTCTCTCTTCCACCTTCTTCCATCTGGAAAAAGATACAAAAATCTGAGGTCACGTACCAACTGACACAAGAACAGCTTCTTCCTGCTGCCATCAGACTTTTGAATGGACCTACCTTGCATTAAGTTGATCGTTCTCTACACCCTAGCTATAACTGTAACACTACATTCTGCACTCTCTCATTTCCTTCTCTATGAACGGTATGCTTTGTCTGTATAGCGCGCAAGAAACAAAACTTTTCACTGTATGTTAATACATGTGACAATAATAAATCAAGTCAAGTCAAATCAATTTCTCACACAAGGAAAACATCCTCTCAGCATCCATTCTGTCAAGTCACCTCAGAATCTTATATATTTATGTTATGACCCTTGGGCAGACCCCAGGTTAGGAACAAATAACATTTTGAATAAAGTTGACAAAGAGATTTAAAACATCTGCTAATAGAATAAAGCCGCAAAATTACAGAGATTTTGAACAAACAAAAATAAATGTTGTAAGTTCAGAAAGATAAAACACTTCACAATTTCTATCTTAGGTTCAACATTCCACACAATCTTCAGGCACTATTTTCCTGTATTAATATTTATACATTTATTTGCTGAAAGAAAATGTTATCCCATATATAAAATATATTTTTGCAACATTTTATGCTATACCAGAAACTAACAATTCAAAATGTAATGTTCTTTAATGTGATAAAGCTCTCAGACACACTAACATTCACTTCATCTCCTTGTCTGGGTGCAGTGACAATAGATTTAAGGAATAACGTTCTTACCTGTTAAGAAAAGCTGTTCTTGTTTCTCCTTTCTTGCTGATTGGGCAAAACTTCTTGTTTTCAACCAATTAGAATCGAATTCACTAACATGCTGGTCAGGCCATACAACAGAAATCTAGAGGAAGACATTGATAATTACAGAATGGAATTTGAAAGCAAATCACCATTGGTGATTACATTAAGACCTGTAGTGGTAGCACTCAATGTTTAAATTATTGAGGCCATAAGACCATAAGGAGATATGGGAGCAAAAATAGGCTTTCAGTCCTTCAAGTCTGCTCTGCCATTCAATAAGATAATGACTGATCGGATGTGATAATCCTCAACTCTACTTTCCCGTCTAATCCCTGTAACCCTTGATTCCCTTATTGATTAAAAATCTGTCTATCTCAGCCTTGAACATACATAAACCCCTAGCCTCTACTTCCACAGACTCTCTATCCTCTCAGAGAAGAGATTCCTCCTCATCGCTGTCTTAATTGGGTGGCCCCCTTACTCTGAGATTATGCTCTCTGGTTCTAAGACTCTTCCACAAGGAGAAGCAACTGTCGCATCCAAACTATCAAGCCCTCTGAGAATCCTATATCTCTCAATAAGGTCGCCTCTCATTCTTCTGAAGTCCAATGAGTACAGACCCAACCTACTCAACCTCTCCTTATAAGAAAATCCCTCCATACCCGGGATCAACCTAGTGAACTTTCTCTGGACTGCCTCCAATGCATATCTTTTCTTAGATAAGGGGACCAACACTCCTCACAGTATTCCAGGACTGGTCTAACTAGTGTCTTGTATAGTTTTTTGCAAGACTCTCCTAATTTTATACTTAATTCCCTTTGGAATGAAAGCCAATATTCCATTTGCCTTCTCTGTTACCTGTTGAACTTGCATGATAGCTTTTTGTGATTCATGCATAAGGACCTCAGGTCCATCTATGCTGCAGCTTACTGCAGTATTTCTCTATTTAAATGACATTATTTAGGCTCCTTTATTCTGCCTACCATAGTGCATAACATGTGTCTTGTTATAATCCAGGTCAGAAACTCCAAGATATTTCATGAAGTCAATCTGGGTCATAGGTTTTTCACTTTGAATTTGGCTAAGGTAAGCATAAGATTTTTCACCTCAGGTATGATTCAAATGGCCCGCTAGGGAGCTTTTACCAAAGAAAGTTTATTTAAGAATACAGTTGACATATGGAAAGAAAATATTAACCTTTACCGATTACAAACAAGAGAAAAAACAACCATGATATTGTATAAACCTTAACAACTAAATGCAATGTTCCAGCATAATAAACCTCCTTCTAAACATACACCGTCCCCAGTTTAGCCCAGAAAAAAAGAACGCTCACGTGATGCTGGATTTCCGAGCTCTGCAACATCTGCTGTGAGTTAGTCCTTTGGATAGAGAATTGAAACTCTGACTTCTCAGCCTTGTGACTTCCAGCAGACCTTGACACATCTTGAGGTAGAGATAAGGACACGGCTGGCCTTTAGCCTTTAGCCAGCATACCACTGCAAGAGACAGAGGCAATCTTTGCCTCTAGTTACTAGCTAGCAAACCACCTGGAGCAGAATTTTCACTCCAGAGAAAGAGGCAAGGAACACACTTATCAGTCTGGATTCCACACAGCTTCCAACCAACCAACGTCCAAAACTGAAAGTGAAAGAACTCTTGGGAAGAGAAAAAAAAACTGTCCCACCTGACCTGTCAATCGTTCTTCCCATAACAATTCAAAAGGTTGTAAACTTCCAGAAAGTGCATTAGATCCAGATTTAAAATAAGCAAAACCCCATTTAAACCATTTAAGCTGCAATAAAAGGATGTCTAATCAGGCAGCAGGTACCACAACAAAAACAAAAGGCTTGCTTACAAACTGCCGAGAACATGATTAAAAAATACATTTCTAAAAGTATCACAGTCACAGTCACTGTCACAGTCTACATTATATTCCATCTGTCAAGTTTTTGTCCACTCACTTAACCTGTCTATATCCCTCTCTGGACTCTTTGTGTCATCCTCACAACTTGCTTTCCCAACTATTTTTGTATCATTCACAAATATATATAGAAATTTATAGTTTTTTATGTTCAAGGGGACACTTTTATTGTTCAGTTTTTTACTATAGGCTGTTGGTATGTTTGGAAGGACTATAGCTCAGATGCTGGGAAAGAAAGATAATTACTCATTTTAGTCATGGAGAGTTTACTTAGGAGAGAGCTAATGGACTTTTGTTTCCAAAAAGAAAAGGTCCTCAGGGGTTTTTGCTTATAGGAATAGAAGATGGGTTTAGGTATGCAGGGCCATGTGATAATGTGGTTAATAGGAGGAGGCAGAGGTAGCAGAGAGAAAGAGTATTCAGTTCTGGTGGGGGTTTGTTTAAAGACAGAGGTCTGCAAGCCTGCTCTCTGCACAAAATCTTTCTGAAAGCTTCCTGGCTATTTACATCCATTATAGCAAGTATGTATATATATTTTTTCTAATTGCTAACTATATTTAAAGTGGTTTTTCAGTCTGTAAGAAGAATATTGCTTATTTGGAACTGAAACAGTGATAACAAAGAACAAAGAACAATACAACACAGGAACAGGCCCTTCGGCCCTCTAAGCCTGCGCCGCTCCCTGGTCCAAACTAGACCATTCTTTTGTATCCCTCCATTCCCACTCCGCTCATGTGGCTATCTAGATAAGTCTTAAACGTTCCCAGTGTGTCCGCCTCCACCACCTTGCCCGGCAGCGCATTCCAGGCCCCCACCACCCTCTGTGTAAAATATGTCCTTCTGATATCCATGTTAAACCTCCCCCCCTTCACCTTGAACCTATGACCCCTCGTGAACGTCACCACCGACCTGGGAAAAAGCTTCCCACCGTTCACCCTATCTATGCCTTTCATCATTTTATACACCTCTATTAGGCCACCCCTCATCCTCCGTTTTTCCAGTGAAAACAACCCCAGTTTACCCAATCTCTCCTCATGAATAAGCCCTTCCATACCAGGCAACATCCTGGTAAACCTCCTCTGCACTCTCTCTAAAGCCTCCACGTCCTTCTGGTAGTGTGGCGACCAGAACTGGGCGCAGTATTCCAAATGCGGCCGAACCAACGTTCTATACAACTGCAACATCAGACCCCAACTTTTATACTCTATGCCCCGTCCTATAAAGGCAAGCATGCCATATGCCTTATTCACTACCTTCTCCACCTGTGACGTCACCTTCAAGGATCTGTGGACTTGCACACCCAGGTCCCTCTGCGTATCTACACCCTTTATGGTTAGAAATTAGAGTTGTTTCTTTTCATGTTTAAATATTCAATGTGTATAGTTAAGCTGCTTCATTTGTTCGAGTTATAGTTAAACTATTATTAACTAACGTTTGTTTTACTATAAAGGGACCCTAATATGTCAACAGAATTACTTCAGGAGTGAAACATCCTATCCTCACATTTGTGCCAAAACAGAAACATTGTTGTGGTCTGGCTTCCTAATTTAATTTGGGATTCTGGTCCAGGGCCATAACATTACTAAGAAGCCTTTTGTGTTGTAACTTATCAAACACTTTTTAGAAATCTAAGCATATTACATCTACTGGTTCCCCTTTAGCTATTCTGCTTGTTACCACCTCAAATAATCCTATTAGATTTATCTGGCATGATTTCTCCTTCATGAAGCCATGCTGATTCTGCTTGATTATGTTATATATTTCTAAATGCACTGCTATTACATCTTTTATAATGGACTCCAACATTTTTCTAATGACAACATTGAAGTTAACTGGCCTATATTAGGCTATTTCTTTACTCCCTTTTTGAATAAGGTCAGTTTTCCAATCCTCTGGAACTTTTCCAGAATTTGAGGATTCTTAGAAGATTACTATCAATGCATCCACTATCTCCATAGCTACTTCTTTTAATATCCAAAGATGCAACCCACCAGGTCCAGGGGATTTGTCAATCTTTAGTCCCATTAGATTCTCTAATACATTTTCTTCAGTGATAGTTAATGTATTTATTTCCGCCCCCCGACTTTTGCCCCTTGATTATTTCATATTTTAGAATGATATTGATATAGTTTTAGAAAGATATAGTTGTGAATTGTTGCATTTGTATATCAATGACTTGCAACATTAAGTTATAAGATGTGAACAAATAGAAACTCACATCAGTAACTGAATTTTTTGTGTAAAGGGCTTGAATGGAGGCAAACTGCCAATCTAGAAAAGGAATAGAAGAATCAGTCAAAATGGATTGCTTTCAAATGCTGACTAATGGTTTGGCCAAGAATTTTATTGATAGACATTTGGGAGTAGGTTATGTGATCTGCTAACTCAGAAAATGCTGTGTGGTATAAGAAGACTTAAGAAGATAAGCAATTAAAAATTAATAGGGTAATGAATATGGAACAATATGTACCAATGAATCATAGTGGAGAGTTTATTGCCGTCCACTGTGGTGTGTTAGGTGGTGTGTGGCATTCAATCTGATGGGAGGGTGGAAAGTGAGCACCTTGACACTGATTAAGCCCCACCATCAATTCAGCCCTTAAGTGGCCTCTTTCCACTGTAAATATTTTCTAATCTTGTATGTCTCTGTGGTTTCTTGTTTTTTTGAACTTTGCTCTCAGGCAGATAAAAAAAATTAAAAAGCTCCATGGGGTGAATGTTCCCCATGTCCATGGGGGGATGGGGTCTTCCTCATGTCGGTGGTGGGGGGGGAATTTCCTTGTGTTCATGGGGACTGGGGGCTTTCCCCATGTTCGTGGGTTTGAGGGGAGGGTTTGATGTGAAGATCAGGATGCCCTTAAAAAAATGGTGCTCTGATCACTGGAAAACTGACGTTGCTAGCGCATTTCTTTTGTCTAATTTTTGAAAAATATGGTGAGAAAAGCCGATTATGCAATTGGCATGCTCCACTGTTTTTCTCACCTGAACCAGCACTTAGTCAAATAAAAGAGAACATTCTGCCTCATGTTTCTTTTACTGTGAAAAACAATAATACTTATGTAACAGTGTACAAGAGCTTCAGCAGGAAAATCTGATAGTGATAGCAAGCCTCAAGGAAAGGAAGTAAGTTGTACAGTGCTTGCTAGATTGTACTTTCTGCAGGTGTTGAATACTTTGACCTTTAAAAATCTGCTGTTGGCTAGTTCGAATGTAGTTTTGAGTTGAACTTGCAAACAAAGAAAGATGGTGGGGTATTGAAGACAGATACTGGAATATATTTTTGACATTCATTACAACAAATTCATCATCAAAAAAAGTTACATGGCAAGCAACAGGTTAACAAATATCAACTAAAAGAATGTCAAAGCATTTCAGCATTTTAAGAAACTTGTTCTGCCGAGAAGCCCAGAGTGTCCAGAATTGTTTCTATTCTCCAGTGTTAACATTTACATAATCTGTGAGACGAAAGAAATGTAACTTCATCTTTGCACAAATCATTTCATTTTCCTTTCAAGTTGCTGTTTACTGTAACATTAATCCAGGATAAAAGTATTGAAACTTTGTAAGATACTCTCCCTCCTCTTTGGAAAAATCCATTGTTTTGCATCCAAGGGCAGGACACATATTCCACAGGTAGAATTAGCATCAGTCCCATTTGAGGAATTTTAAACTCACTGTTTCAGATTACCGGTTAAGAAAATTGACAGGCAGATCACTGGAAAAGTATACTGCAACTTGTAAATAAGCTTAAATATAACTGCATCTTTTATATCCAACTTAGCAGTAAATGACTTGTGCCCCAAGCTAATTTGCAGCAAAATAACTTCAAGGGACTCCTACATTAACACATTTCCTAGCTTCAATCACTATTTTAAAGAAGGTCAGACATATCAAAACCATTGTGTTTTCTCGCTGCCTTCAAATTTTGGCTTGTTGGAAGACTAGAATATCATTCCTGCGGTAAAATAGTGAAAAATATAGTGTGGAAAACAAAATTATATGGATTACCTAAAATTATAGCTTTTTCTACTTTGTGGAAAAGAATGTGAATGAACCAGGATCAATGATAAGGTAGAACAAAAGCACCAATGCTGCCGGCATTGCGGGCTAGCAGACAAATAATGGTAAAAATAAATAGCTGTCATTTACTGGTCAATAGTGTGTCTTTGAAAATTATCATCTTAAATGTTTGAACCATATACTTAAGCGAACCAGTTCCCACAGAAATAAGCAGAGAGCCATTTGTTTCTCAGAGCACTAAGCACTTAAGTGTAATGTACACATGAGAAGCCTTGCAGCTATCACATTATAACATTTGAGTCTCAATAAGTGAGACCAAAGTTTAAATCTTAGTCACACATTACATGAATGTAAATGACCCTGGCTTTCCTTCCCTTAGGGTTGGTTTTACACTCTTGCTTAGTTCTTGCCAATTATTATTGAGGCATAGGCAGGGTGGACAGTCAGAGGCTTTTTCCCAGGGTGGAAGTGTCAATCACAAGGGGGCACAAGTTCAACGTGAGAAGGGAAAAGTTTGAGGGAGATATGCAGGGGAGGTTTTTCATGCAGAGTAGTGGGTACATAGAAACAAAACATAGAAAAACATAGAAAACTACAGCACAAAACAGGCCCTTCGGCCCACAAGTTGTGCCGAACATATCCCTACCTTTTAGGCCTACCTATAACCCTCCATCCTATTAAGTCCCATGTACTCATCCAGGAGTCCCTTAAAAGACCCTACTGAGTTTGCCTCCACCACCACTGATGGCAGCCGATTCCACTCGCCCACCACCCTCTGTGTGAAAAACTTCCCCCTAACATTTCCCCTGTACCTACACCCCAGCACCTTAAACCTGTGTCCTCTCATAGCAGACATTTCCACCCTGGGAAAAAGCCTCTGAGAGTCCACCCGATCTATGCCTCTCAACATCTTATATACCTCTATTAGGTCTCCTCTCATCCTATGTCTCTCCAAGGAGAAAAGACCGAGCTCCCTCAGCCTATCCTCATAAGGCATGTCACTCAATCCAGGCAACATCCCTGTAAATCTCCTCTGCACCCTTTCAATCTTTTCCACATCCTTCCTGTAATGAGGTGACCAGATCTGAGCACAGTACTCCAAGTGGGGTCTGATGAGGGTCTTATATAGCTGCATCATTATCCCTGGACTCCTAAACTCAATCCCTCGATTGATAAAGTACCTGGAACATGCTGCCAGAGGAGGTGGTGGAAGCAGGCATATCAGCAATATTGAAGAGGCATCTGGATGGGTTCATGAATCGGGAGAGAATAGAGGGGTACGGACTAAGGGCAAAAGGTTTTTTTAGTTTACTTAGGGCATCATGGTTGGCACGGGCTTGGAGGGCCGATGAGCCTGTTCCTGTGCTGTACTTTTCTTCGTTCTTTTTAAAAAATTATGGTATGAGAAACTTTTGTGATTTTAAAGATAAAACATAGAACATAAAACAGTACAGCATAGGAACAGGCCCTTAGGCCCACAATGTTGTACCAAACATGACGCCAAATTAAACTAATCCCTTCTGCCTGCCCTTGGTCCATATCCCTCTATTCCTTGCATACTCATGTTCTTATCTAAAAGCCCCTTAAATGCCCCTATCGTATCTGCCTGCACCATCACCCCTGGCAGTCTGTTCCAGCCACCTACCACTCTGTGTAAAAAACTTGTCCTTTTCCCCCTCTCACGTTGAGTGCATGCCCCCTAGTATTAGACATTTCAAATCTGGGAAAAAGATTCTGACTATCAACCCTATCTATGCCTCTCATAATTTTATTGATTTCTATCAGGTCTCCCCTCAGCCTCTGCCGCTCCAGAGAAAAAAACACTAGTTTGTCCAGCCTTTCCTCATACCCTCTAATGCAGGTAGCATCCTGGTAAACCTCTGCTGCATCCTCTCTAAAGCATCCATGTCTTTCCTGTGATGTGGCAACCAGAATTGAACACAATGCTGGCGTGGTGGCAAGAGGGCGGCATGGTGGCACAGTGGTTAACACTGCTGCCTCACAGTGCCAAGGACCTGGGTTTGATTCCCAGCTTGGGTTACTGTCTGTGCGGAATTTGCATGTTCTCCCCATGTCTGCATGGGTTTCCTCCGGATGCTCCGGTTTCCTCCACAGTCCGAAAGATGTGCAGGTTAGGTGCATTGGCCATGCCAAATTCTCCCTCAGCCGACCCGAACAGGTACCGGAGTGTGGCGACTAGGGAATTTTCACGGTAACTTAATTGCTGTGTTAATGTAAGCCGACTTGTAACTAATAAATAAACTCTAACTTTAACTTTAAGTGCGGCTTAACCAAAGTTTTACAAAGCTGCAACATGACATCCTGACTCTTGTACTCAGTGTCCCGACCAATAAAGGCAAGTATGCCATATGCCTTTTTTACCACCCTATCTACTCGTGTGGCCACTTTCAGGGAGCTATGGACTTGAACCCCAAGATCCTTCTATACATCAATGCTGTTCAGGGTCCTGCCATTAACTGTATACTTACCCTTAACATTTGATCTCCCAAAGTGCAGCACCTCACACTTGCCCGGATTAAACTCCATCTGCCATTTCTCCGCCCATATCTGCAACTGATCTATATCCCGTTGCATCCTTTGACAACCTTCTACACTATCCTCAACTCCAACTATTTTTGTGTCATCTACAAACTTACATCTACATTTTCATTCAAGTCATTTATATATATCACAAACAGCAGAGGTCCCAGTACGGATCCCGGTGGAACACCACAAGTCACAGAATTCTAGCCAGAAAAACACTTTTCCACCACTACTCTCTGACTTCTATGGACAATTCAATTCTGAATCCATGTGGCCAAGTCACCGTGGATCCCATGCATCTTAATCTTCTGGATGACTTATCAAAAGCCTTACTAAAATCCATGTAGACAACATCCACTCCAAACCCTCATCAATCACCTTTGTCACCTCCTTGAAAAAAATCAATCAAATTAGTAAAACATGACCTGCCCCGCACTAAGCCATGTTGACTTTCCTTAATTAGGCCATGTGCATAAATCCTATCCCTAAGAATCCTCTCTAATAGCTTTCCAAATATTGATGTGAGAGTCACCAGTCTATAACTTCTGGAATTATCTCTTTCTCCTTTCTTGAACAGTGAACAACATTAGCTACTCGCCAGTCCTCCAGGACCTCTCCAGTTGCTAGCGAGGATACAAAGATCTTTCTCAGGACCCCAGCAATCTCCTCTCTTGTCTCTCTCAATAACCTGGGGTAGATCCCATCAGGCCCTGGGGACTTGTCCATCTTAATGCTCAACAAGAAACCCAAAATCATTTCTTTCTTGATCTCAAAATGCCCAAGCATATTAGCATGCTCCCCCCAATCTCACGATCCTCCATGTCCTTCTCCTTGCTGAATATCAATGGAAAGTACTCATTTAGAATCTGGCCCACACCCTTTGCCTCCAAGCACAAGTTCCATCCTTTATCCTTGAGGGGTCCTACCTTCTCCCTATTTATCCTCTTGTTTTTAATGTATGTAAAAAATGCCTTGGGATTCTCTTTAACCCCATTTGCCAAGGTCATTTCATTGCTCCTCCTTGCTCTAATTCGCTGCTTGAGTTCTTTCCTGCTTTCTTTATATTCCTTATATACAGGCCCTGCCCGATTTTATATGCTTATTTTTCCTTTTTGACTAAATTTACAACCTCCCTCATTATCCAAGGGTCCCTTACCTTACCATCTGTGTCCTTCCTCCTTACTGGAACATGCCAGTCCTGAATTCTGATCAGATTTTTTGCTTTAATTTTGAAAAAATTCAAAATGAGCACCCAATACTCCTTTTGAAAAGATAATTATCTTACTGTTTTGTCTCACTATTACTTTCCGGCTGTTCTCTCTGTAACTGTCTGTAACGTACAATGTGTTCACCGGCCTGCACCTTGAGAGAACACTTCAGGTAAAAAGGAATGTGGTTACATCTGCTAACTGTAATTTTTTAATCAAAAACTTAAGTCCCCAAAAAGCAGCTGAAGTGTAAGATTCAATCTGCAAATGTCACAAAATGATTATAAGTGATCAGGAATGGTTAGTGCAGGTTTCAACTATTGTTCTGCATCATGGAACACTGCAAACTCTGCCAGGTTGAAGGGAGTGCATTTTTAATTCAGAAAAAAAAATTTAGCCATCAAATTTGAATGTAACATTTATATTATCAATAGGATAATAGTGTCTTATCGGACACCGTGCGACAATCACCAGGCAGGAGTGTTCTCTTCCTGTCGGGGAACACTTCGGCAGTCAAGAGCATTCAGCCACCGATCTTCGGGTAAGCTTTCTCCAAGGCAACCTCCAAGACACACGACAACGCAGAATTGCCAAGCAGAAACTGATTGCCAACTTCCGCATGCATGAGGGCGACTTCAACCGGGATCTTGGGTTCATGTCACACTGCATTTAACCACCACCATTTGGACTGGGCTTGCAAAATCCTACTAAATGTCCTGGCTTGAGACAAGTCACATGTCTTTAACCTGTGATTATCCCTCTCTCCACTCGCATTGTCTGTACCTGTAAAGACTTGATTACCTGAAAATTCTCGCATTCCAACCATTATCTTGCAATTGCGTCTCTGTCTATATATGCTGTGTTTGTGAACCCAACTCTGCACTCACCTGAGGAAGGAGCAGCACTCCAAAAACTCGTGATTCCAAATAAACCTGTTGGACTTTAACCTGGTGTTGTGAGACTTCTTACTGTACCCACCCACCCAGTCGAACGCCGGCATCTCCACATCATGTATTTTTCAAAGGTTGTGTGGTTTCCTGCCTCTACTCACCACCCAAGCATGCATTCCAGACTCCCACCACCTTCTGAGTAAAAACAATTTTCCTCAAATCCCATCTAAACCTCTGGTCCCTCACCTTAAATTATGCCCTCTCAATATTGACCCTTCAACTAAGGCGAACAGTTGCTTCCTATCCACCCTATCTATACCCCTCATAAATTTATATATCTCAATAAGGTCTCTCCCTCACACTTCTCTGCTCTAGAGAAAACAACCTGAGCCTATCCAGCCTCTCTTCATAGCTCAAATGCTCCATCCCGACAACATCCCGGTGAATCACTTTTGCAACCCCTCCAGTACAATCACATCATTGCTATGATGAGGTGACCTGTACTGCCTAATCCAAGCTTTGTACAGCTCCAACATAACCTCCCTGTTCACAGGACTGACAAAGGCAAGTGTCCCGTATGCCTTCTTAACTGCCCTATTAACCTGTCCTGCTGCCTTCAGGAATCCGTGAACAAGCACCCCTCAATCCCTCTGTTCTTCTGAGCTTCCTGGTGGCTGCCATTCATTGAGTACTCCCTCTTCTTGTTACTCCTTCCAAAGTACATCACCTTGCACTAACCAGGGTTAAATTCCATCTGCCACTGATCTTCCCACCTGACCAACCCATCCGTATTTTCCTGCAACCTAAGACCTTCATCCTCACTATTAACTACCCTGCCAATCTTCATGTCCCTCCCCTCACATTCTCATCTATATCATTTATATATATCACAAACAATAAGGAACCTAGTACGGATCCCTGTGGTAGTTAAGATGTAGAAAACATTGAAACTTCTGAGATACATTATGCAAACCTGCAGGATTTGTTTGTTGTGGTCACAGACCAGCTGAACATTCAGCGATTGGAAGACTTTCCCACTGATGTGTTGGAGTGCCTGCTGCCAGGGAGATCTTATGGCCACATGAGCACAGTCAATGGCACCCTTCATCAGTGGGAAACCAGAAATTGCTGCAAAGACCAGTGATCTGGCATCCTGGTTTGCTTGACTGCTTGATCTCTTGTGACATGCAAGTAATTGTGGGCCTTGACAAAAAGGGTGTCTGTTACCTCTTGCATGCACTTATGCATAGAAGCCTGAGATATCTCACAGGAGTCCCCAGTTTCACCCTGGAAACAGTCAATGGAGTGGAAGTTCACAGTGACAGTGACTTGCAGAGCCACAGGCAATGGATGTCCTCCCAGTCCCTGAAGCACTAATTCCTGGGGAATGTGTCAATTGTGAGCCATGAGACCATGGAAATGTGGAAGCATTGGCGACACTGTCTCTCACTGATTTGCAGGAAAGACAGGTGTGTCCTGTACACCCTGGCTCTTGCAAGGCACCGACACACAATGTTTCTGTGAGCCTCATCCTCCGTGTGGGAAGGAGCTCCACATTTTGGCGAGCCTGTCACTGCCATCATAGTTTTCTCCTCCTTCTGTCCTCCTGTCTACAATTATGCAGGCAATAATAAATCTAGCCTCCAACAACCTGATGGTTCTCTCTGCAGCATCAATGAGAAAAAGAAATGAGTCAGCATGAGCCTCCAAAGGTCTTATTTCTTTCCATGACTAATGAGTCATTGTGGGTTCAAGGGCTTGGTTATAGCGTCGCCAAATATTTGCCCCTGAATTCCTGCCCAGTGCAGGATGCATTTCAAGATTACTCTTCCCAAACCCCTTTAGATGAGGAACCTAAACTTTTTGACATTGAGGGGACGATTCTCCCAAAGGAGTTCTAAGTATTGAATTGGCGGGTAAAATGGTGGAATACACGATTGTTTTTTCAGTGGGAGTTCAGACTCGAATCTCCCACATTCTTAGAAACCCTACAGCACAGAAAGAGGCCATTCGGCCCATCGAGTCTGCACCGACCACAATCCCACCCAAGTCCTACCCCCATATCCACCAACTAATCCCTCTAACCTACGCATCCCAGGATACTAAGGGCAATTTTAGCATGGCCAATCAACCTAACCTGCACATCTTTGGACTATGGGAGGAAACCGGAGCACCCGGAGGAAACCCACGCAGACACGAGGAGAATGTGCAAACTCCACACAGACAGTGATCCAAGCCGGGATTCGAATCCAGGTCCCTGGAGCTGTAAAGCAGCAGTGCTAACCACTGTGCTACTGTGCCGCCCCAAATTCTGTGCAATGCAGAGATCACAATCAAGAATATGATTAAAAGCTGGGGGAGCAGGGCCTATTCATCTATTCATGCCCATGTCTGACAGTTCCGGAACTCTGCGCATGCACAATGGCCCCGAACTATCAGCCCCCCGATCGCTGGCCAACTCGACCGCTGGCTAGCCTGGGACCCTCACACTGCTGCCCCTCCAGCTCCCCGCTCCTCCCCATGGCACGATAGCGGCCCAATTGTGGCCCTGACAAGCATTCCCGGTAAGAAGTTTAACAACACCAGGTTAAAGTCCAACAGGTTTATTTGGTAGCAAAAGCCACACAAGCTTTCGGAGCTCCAAGCCCCTTCTTCAGGTGAGTGGGAATTCTGTTCACAAACAGGGCATATAAAGACACAAACTCAATTTACATGAATAATGGTTGGAATGCGAATACTTACAGCTAATCAAGTCTTTAAGATATAAACAATGTGAGTGGAGAGAGCATCAAGACAGGCTAAAGAGACTCCAGACAGTGAGACTCTGCAGGTCCAGGCAAGCTGTGGGGATTACAAATAGTGTGACATGAACCCAATATCCCGGTTGAGGCCGTCCTCATGTGTGCGGAACTTGGCTATCAGTTTCTGCTCAGCGACTCTGCGCCGTCATGTGTCGTGAAGGCCGCCTTGGAGAACACTTACCCGAATATCAGAGGCCGATTGCCCGTGACCGCTGAAGTGCTCCCCAACAGGAAGAGAACAGTCTTGCCTGGTGATTGTTGCACTCGACAATCACCAGGCAAGACTGTTCTCTTCCTGTTGGGGAGCACTTCAGCGGTCACGGACATTCAGCCTCTGATATTCGGGTAAGTGTTCTCCAAGGCGGCCTTCACGACATACGACGGCGCAGAGTCGCTGAGCAGAAACTGATAGCCAAGTTCCGCATACATGAGGACGGCCTCAACCGGGATATTGGGTTCATGTCACACTATTTGTAATCCCCACAGCTTGCCTGGACCTGCAGAGTCTCACTGTCTGGAGACAATACACATCTCTTTAGCCTGTCTTGATGCTCTCTCCACTCACATTGTTTATATCTTAAAGACTTGATTAGCTGTAAGTATTCGCATTCCAACCATTATTCATGTAAATTGAGTTTGTGTCTTTATATGCCCTGTTTGTGAACAGAATTCCCATTCACCTGAAGAAGGGGCTTGGAGCTCCGAAAGCTTGTGTGGCTTTTGCTACCAAATAAACCTGTTGGACTTTAACCTGGTGTTGTTAAACTTCTTACTGTGTTTACCCCAGTCCAACGCCGGCATCTCCACATCAAGCATTCCCGGGCCAGCCCCAACCCCCCTCATCCCAGAACGCCCGGATCTCCAGCATCCACCCACCCACCCCCACCTTGGCAGATCCCGCCCCCCCCTCCCCTCCCCCCCACCAGGAGGCAGACCCCCTCCAGGGAGGCAGACCCTCCCGGCAGACCACCCTCTCCATCCCAACTGCCCCGATCGCTGGCCTTCCTCCAGCCCCGACCAATCCTGTCTTCAGAATGGTAGCGGGACACCTCTACCCCCACCGATCGCCCCTAAGCCCCGCCCACAATATGCCCCGCCCCTAAGCCCAGCTCCATTGGCATTGCCCTCTATGCACCACCCCTTTTGCACTGCCCAATGCCTAGTGGGAAGTGCCAAAGTGCCCCAAGAACATGGGCACTTTGCCCCTTGGGCAGTGCCAGGGGGCACAGGCTGGCACTGCCAGGGTGCCCATGCCGAGGGGCACCACTCCCTGCCACCCATCTCCTGGGGGGGCCCCGTTTGCCCCCCTTCACTCCAGCAGGGTCTCCCGCTAATTCCCTGAAAGTCGGGAGCTACTCTAAACCCCGCCGGAGTGAAATACTCCTGGCAGGGTAGGAGATGCTATTGGGGCGGAGAATTCAGTCCCGGGCCCTATAATCACATTTAAATAACATTAAAATTAGATTAAAATTACTTATCTGGTCTTCCCACTGGTTTCCAGCATGGTCCCGACCGCGCCTGCTTCCGGCGGTGGGAGACACGCATGCGTCGAAAACGCATGCGCGAATCCCACAAATCGGTGCACACATGCATCTCCCATTCCGACCCACCAAAAATTTAGAGGGTCGGAATGGGAAAATTTCCCCCTAAATGTCCAGTAAGAAACTGAAATTTTAAACCTTGCCCCTCACACCTTAAACCTGTGCCCCCTAGTAATTGACTCTTCCACCCTGGGAAAAAGCTTCTGACTATCCACTCTGTCTAAGCCCCTCATAATCTTGTAGACTTCTATCAGGTCGCCCCTCAACCTCTGTCGTTCCAGTGAGAACAAACAAAGTTTCTCCAACCTCTCCTCATAGCTAATGCCCTCCATGCCAGGCAATATCCTGGTAAATCTTTTCTGTACCCTCTCCAAAGCCTCCATATCTTTCTGGTAGTACGGCGACCAGAATTGAACACTATATTCCAAGTGTGTCCTAACTAAGGTTCTATAAAGCTGCAACATGACTTGCCAATTTTTAAACTCAATGCCCCGACTGATGAAGGCAAGCATGCCGTATGCCTTCTTGACTACCTTCTCCACCTGCATTGCCACTTTCAGTGTACCTGTGTACCTGTACACCCAGATCCCTCTACCTATCAATACTCAGAGACCATTTACTGTATATTTCCTATCTGTATTAGACCTTCTAAAATGCATTACCTCACATTTCTCCAGATTAAACTCCATCTGCTATCTCTCCGCTCAAGCCTCGAATCAATCTATATCCTGCTGTATCGTCTGATGGTCCTCATCACTATCCGCAAACTGTCATCTGCAAACTTACTAATCAAACCAGTTACATTTTCCTCCAAATCATTTCTATATAGTACAAACAGCAAAGGTCCCAGCACTGATCCCTGAGGAACGCCACTTGTCACAGCCCTCCATTCAGAAACGCACCCTTCCATTGCTACCCTCTGTCTTCTATGACCGAGCCAGTTCTGTATCCACCTTGCCAGCTCACCTCTGACCCCATGTGACTTCACCTTCTGCACCAGTCTGCCATGAGGTACCTTGTCAAAGGCCTTACTGAAGTCCATGTAGACAACCGCCCTACCCTCATCAATCATCTTCGTCAATTCCTCGAAAAACTCAATCAAGTTAATGAGACACGACCACCCCTTCACAAAACCATGTTGCCTCTCACTAATACGTCCACTTATTTCCAAGTGGAAGTAGATCCTGTCTCAAAGAATCCGCTCCAATAATTTCCCTACCACTGATGTAAGGCTCACCGGCCTGTAATTACCTGGATTATTCTTGCCATCTTAAACAAAGGAATAACATTGGCTATTCCCCAATCCTCTGGGACCTCCCCTGTAGCCAGTGAGGATACAAAGATTTCTCTCAAGGCCCCAGCAACTTCCTCCCTCGCCTCTCTTGGTATTCTGGGGTATATCCCATCAGGTCCTGAGGACTTGTCTCCCTTAATGTTTCTTAAGAACCCCAATACCTCCTCCTTTTTGATATCAACATGACTCAAACTATCTACACACCCTTTCCTGGAGGGAGGGTAATGGTTCTCTTTGGTGAATACTGATGCAAAGTACTAATTTAATACCTCGCCCGTTTTCTCTGGCTCCATGCATAGATCCCCTCCCCTGTCCTTGAGTGGGCCAACCCTCTCCCTGGCTACCCGCTTGCTCTTTACATATGTATAAAAAGCCTTGGGATTTCCCTTAATCTTGCTGGCCAATGATTTTTCGTGACCCCTTTTAGCCCTCCTTAATCCTTGCTTAAGTTTCTTTCTACTTTCCTTGTATTCCACACTTGCTACCTGTGTTCCCAGCCTACTAGCCTTGACAAATGCTTCCTTTTTCTCTTTGACTAAGCTCACAATATCTCTCATTATCCAAGATTCCCAAAACTTGCCATACTTATCCTTCATCCTTATAGGAATGTGCCAGCCCTGAATCCCTATCAACTTACACTTGAAAGTCAGCCACATGCCCGATGTTGATTTGCCCTCAAACATCTGCCCCCTTCATTCTTCAGTTCCTGCTTAATATTCTTGTAATTCGCCTTCCCCCAATTTAGCACCTTCACTTGAGGACTACACTTATCTTTATCCATCAGTACCTTAAAGCTTACTGAATTGTGGTCACTGTTCCCGAACTGCGCCCCTACTGAAACGTCAACCACTGGCTGGGTTCATTCCCCAATACCAGATCCATTTTGGCCCCTTTCCTAATTGGATTATCTACATACTGTTTCAAGTAGCCTTCCTGGATGCTCCTTACAAACTGTATCCCATCCATGCCCCTAGCACTAAGTGAGTCCCAGTCAATATAGGGGAAGTTAAAATCTCCCACCACAACAACCCTGTTACTTTTACACCCTGCCAAAATCCGCCTACATATCTGTTCCTCGATCTCCCACTGGCTGTTGGGCAGCCTATAGTAAACCCTCAACATTGTGACTACACCCTTCCTATTCCTGAGCTCTGCCCATATTGCCTCGCTGTATGAGCCCTCCAAGGTGTCCTCCCGCAGTACAGCTGTGATATTCTCCTTAACCAGTAGTGCAACTCCCCGACCCCTTTTACATCCCCCTCTATCCCGCCTGAAACATCAGTATCCTGGAACGTTAAGCTGCCAATCCTGTCCTTCCCTTAACCAAGTCTCTGTAATGGCAACAACATCATAGTTCCAAGTACTAATCCAAGCTCTAAGTTCATCTGCCTTACCTGTTACACTTCTTGCATTGAAGCAAATGCACTTCAGTCCACCAGACGCACTTTGATTAGCAACCACACCCTGCCTGCTCTTTCTCTGAGTCTTAATGGCCTTACTCACTGGTTCTTCTTCAGTTAATTCACCTTTGCTTTGGTTCCCACCCCCCTGCCAAACTAGTTTAAATCCTCCTGTGTGACACTAGCAAACCTCCCGGCCAGAATATTTATGCCTTTCCAGTTTAGATGCAACCCTCCTTCTTGTACAGGTTCCACCTGCCCCAGAAGAGACCCCAGTAGTCCACGTATCTGAAACCCTCCCTCCTGGTGAGGATGAAGGAAAGATCATGCTGGAGTTGGCGGAAATGGCAGAAGATGATCTTTTGGATACAGAGGCTGGTGGGGCGGAAAGTGGTTCTGGGAGGGAGGGGAAGGGGCGAGGACAGAGGTGCAGAAAATGGGTCGAATCCAGTTGAGTGTCTTGTCAACCACAGGGGGAAAACCTCAGTTTAGGAAAAAGGCAGATATCAGAAGCACCATTTTCAAAAGTGGCATCATCAGAACAGATGCAATGAAGGTGGAAAAACTGGGAGAATGGGATGAAGTCCTCACAAGAAGCAAGGTGTGAGATGTTGTAGTCAAGGTACCTTCCAGGAAACAGGTGCGAGGAGCTGTAGTCAAGGTATCTTACAGGAAACAGGGTGTGAGGAGCTGTAGTTAAGTAACCTTACAGGAAACAGGATGTGAGGAGCTATAGTCAAGGTAAAACATGACAGTAAAAAGGGATAGGTACAATCTTTTGTAGCACACTAAATGATTCCAAATTAATATGTAGAATTTAATATATAGCAGTATACACACTGTATTGAGAATTTTAAAAATTAACAGTACCTTTGAATTGGTCAATGTGACTTTCTCTGCAGAAATGTTCACATCCAAATCTTCTATGGGAAACTTTCTTGCTTTAGCTGAGGGTAAGAAGCACTGGGGACATTGGCAGTTATCCCTTAACCACACATAAGGATATTGGCTGTAGTTTCCATCGTCCCAGTGAACAGTGATGCATCGCTGCTTATCAAAGGTCTCTACTTTTTGGATAGCTGGAATTGGCACATTTATATTAAAAGCTGCAGGTGTGTGTTGTCTGTGAACTTGGAAAGGAACAACTGGTTTGGGATGACATATCTGTCCAGCCTGTAGAATTTGCATTCCATTTTGATACATTTTGTTGTTGAGCAAATGTTTTGTAATTGTTCGCCACATTTTCGCTTTCAAAATCTTTCAGAAGATGTCAGCTGCCTCTCACCCGGAATCTTCAGTCCAAATGCTTGAAGCAGGATTCTCACTGTCCACTCAAAATTCAGCGATGCTTCTATAAATCAAAACATAATCAAGAGAAGTGAATTGTCATTTTTGTTAATGTGAAAGCAACTCAGACACATACTTAAACTACAGAATCACGATATCGTCAAGTAAAACAACTCCATTCCGGGAAATCAATCCTAATGAATACAAAGATTCCTGTAGAGACTTTGAAGAATAAAATAATTATAGAAAACATTGTTGCTAATTATCATTACTTGGCATTGAAAACACAACCTATCAATTACCAAGAATGAGAAATTTAAAATCTGTGCTGCTTTTAAAATTCAGAATTAATAACAGCAACCAATTGCAATTACTAATATTTTTAAAAATCTATATTTGAGATCATGGAGCAAATTGACGAGTGTCCCCGAGATATAACCAGTGCTCAAAGATTCCCAACAATGTTCGCACCATAATGGGATTGGATGTTTTACAGGAGCCTAAAACATCCCCCACCTACCACTGCCCCAGTAGCTGTCCTTCCACCACCCTCTTAGGATTTACCAGAGGTTGCTTCTACCTAGCAAGCATTCTAAAATGCAATCCTTTTGATGAGCAAACTACCTGTGGAAGTGGAATAGGCAGCTCACCCACAATATTTAGACATGGTCCAACTTTGGGGATGGGCCTCAGGCCTCTTGGTGAGTGTTGCCCATACAGTGTTGATTCTGTTGAGTCAACGTTTCTACTCCAGTATATTTTATTAAGTTCCTACAATGAAACATTTCCATGTTTGAGGTGATGTATTTAACTGAATATTTTTATGGGTTGGATTTTCAATTGCTGGCAGGGTTCCAGATGCGGGTTTGATTTAAAAATCACCTTCTCAGAGGGCAGCACTGGATCCCGACACTCTGGGACAAAGTGGAGGTGTAACAGGGAACTTGCTCACCATAAATTTAAAGCCCATTAAGTACTTAGACTAAAATAAGAACAGTAAATGCTGGAAAAACTCAAGTCTGATTGCGGCTGTGGAAAGAGAACAAGAGTTAATATCTCTTGTCCATATGACTTAGTCATATGGACTCAAAACGTTAATTCTGTTTCTCTCTCCACAGATGCTGACACGTCTGCTGAATTTTTCCAGCGTTTTCTTTTCATTTCACATTTCCAGCATCCACAGTATTTCGCTTTTAAGTTCATAGACCAGCTTGTTAATGGGCCAGGAGGGTGAGAATGGAATATTCAAATTGGAAACTGACAAGTCTTGTGCACATTAGTAAAGGTTTATCTTTTATATAATGAAAAGTTTCAGGACCTGGGAGATCATTTGTATTACCTTCCATTTGGCTGTTTGGCCACTTACCTGCACAGTGAGACTGCTCCCTGCTCTCTTTGGCAAGGCAGCAGCAGTCTCCATTATGGCTGCCATCTGCCTTTGCCGGTTGCAGTCTACAGGCAGCTCCTGCCCCCTGGAGACCTCAATGCCATTAATTAGGTGCTGAGCTCACCACTGCACCATTAATGGCATTTAACATGTGATTATTGTGTCATATGAGCGATTTGGTTGTGGTGCAAAGTCAGGACATGGAAATTATCCAGATGTCAGTGTATATATATGTCAGGGCAATTTAGGGATATGGCTTATACAGCAATCATCTGTAAAGAGCAAAGATAATAAAATACAACTTGTTGCCCTCGAACCCAGACCAAATAATGACATGGACAAAGACACTCATACTTTTGAATTGTTGCACAACAAATCTCCTTTATTGTATTCTACCAAGTTACCACAAAAGTATCAAACCCTACTACATAAACATTAGTACAGCAGGCATAAAACTTTGCTATACACAAAGTAACCAACCTCTGATTTACTTCATTGCACACACAGTAACTAATATCTGACCTATTTTGATTTACACAAAGTATCCAGAAGATATCAAAAACTTCACAAAATATCCAAACTCACGACTTGGACTTAGACACGTAACGAGGTGAAGTGATCAGATTCCCTCCCGATACGCTTTGTTCTGACATCTCCAAATCCGAGACTTGGGGTCATGCTGCTTCTTTGGCAATGGGTGATCCCATTGCTGCGGATGTCTCTAAATCTTTTATTCTTATACAGATATTACTGGCATTAATCATGCTTCTAGTCACGTACTCACAGGACAGGCGCTAATCAATCACTGTCTTTTTGGTCATGAATGCTGAAGAGTCGTACCTGTCAGGAGGTTGTAATTCTTTCAGAAGCACAAAACACAGCAAGAGCCACTGTGCAATCAACTCCCGTGCTTGTTCCATAGCTGCACATTCTGTTCTTTGCTGCTTCCACAGTCCTTAGCCTGATACAGAGTTAACCATTTTAACCATCAGACTTTCCTGTTGTCCTCCTTTTGTTCGTGCCTTTATGAATATTCATCAATCAACAAACTGGTCTCAAAGGCATTCATGTAGTTCAATCCATAAAGAGTTACATGTTATAAAAATAAACTGAATCTCAAAATTTATATTACACAACAAATGAGAATCTGTAAATCAGATGGAAAGGTAGACTGATGTAAGGTGTGAAAATTTGAATCAGTGTACTGTGATTAGTTAATTTTGCAAGCAGAGTGACATTAGGCTGAATTTTCACTCTCCAGACAGGAGTGCAGAGTCAGGAAAATTCTTGACTGCACAAACCGGACTAGGGAGAAATCCCAGATTTTCTCATTTTCATTTTGGAAGGGGGAAGGGGCGGTGTTCTGGAACATAAGAACAAAAGAACTAGGAGCAGGAGTAGACGATCTGGCCCCTCGAGCCTGCTCCGCCATTCAATAAGATCATGGCTGACCTTTTTGTGGACTCAGCTTCACTTACCCACCCGCTCACCATAACCCTTAATTCCTTTACTGTCAAAAATTTATCTATCCTTGCCTTAAAAACATTCAATGAGGTAGCCTCACCTGCTTCACTGGGCAGGGAATTCCACAGATTCACAACCCTTTGTGTGAAGAAGTTCCTCCTCAACTCAGTCCTAAATCTGCTTCCCCTTATTTTGAGGCTATGCCCCCTAGTTCTAGTTTTACCCGCCAGTGGAAACAACTTCCCTTCTTCTATCTTATCTATTCCTTTCATAACCTTATATGTTTCTATAAGATCTCCCATCATTCTTCTAAATTCCAAAGAGTATAGCCACAGTCTACTCAGTCTCTCCTCATAAGCCAACCCTCTCAACTCTGGAATCAACCTAGTGAATCTCCTCTGCATCCCCTCCAGTGCCAGTATATCCTTTCTCAAGTAAGGACACCAAAACTGTACACAGTACTCCAGGTGTGGCCTCACCAGCACCTTATACAGCTGCAACATAACCTCGCTGTTTTTAAACTCCATCCCTCTAGCACTGAAGGACAAAATTTCATTTGCCTCTAGAAGTCAGGCCCTCCCCAAGAGAAAGAGTTTGGAGGCAGCCACAAGGGCTGCTGGGTGCAGAGGGCCAGTCTTGGTGTATGGGATTTGTAAGAGAAAGAATAAAACAAAAATTCTGCATCTCATCCCTCATACCCCCTCACCCCACACATTCCCCTTGCCCTACCCAAGCCAACTCGTACCTCCTCATCCATGTTCTATGCCCCTCATACCCTCCATGCCAACCTATGCCCCACTTCCCACCCCCATGATGCTTCATACCTCTATGCCAACTTAGAGCCAACTCATGCAATCCCATGTGCCTCATTCACCACCTTTTACCCTGACATCCTTCGGGTTAACTCACCCAGTATCTACCATGGGCAGTCCTCAGGACCCATGCTGAAATGAAATAAAATAGTTGCCAAAACCCTGCTACTATTCATGCCGGCGTGATCTTATGATCCCGCCAATGGTGCACCCCACCACAGGTTTCCCGGCAGCGAGGTTGTTCAACTGAAAACCCCGTTGACAGCGACGGGATCGTATAATCCTGCCACCAGCGAGTACGCACTGCCTCCTGCCACAGCAAAACATGCTGCAGAGTGGGAACAAAACTCCACCCAGTGTCTACTGAGGACTTCACTATTTAAAAAAAACTTGTTGATTAAATACCCATTCAATACATTTAACTACTTTCAACTACTTAATCCATTATGAAAATACATGTGTATTTATAGACTCATATTATAGGTGTTATGGTTATTTGGAGCTGTCAATCAAATACTGAATTGACACGCACCCCATTGTGAAAATGATAGGTTGTGGAATCAGACATGCAGCACTAATCTTATAATCGTAACTCTCAGGCCTATGTCAAAAGTGAAATTTGAAGAACTGACTTTTTAAAAATAGTAGATGTTTTAAAATTTTAAAGGACAGGAGATTTAAATGCCTAGAAAACTTGAGAGTTCCACAGAGCATACCCACTTCTTACACATTCATGTCCACTCTTACCAATCCCAAAGGTCACTTACCTCTCCTAAAGGACACCTTACTTCTATCAAAGAAGTGCTTTAACCTATTCAACAGGTCCCTCAACTTAACAAATGGGTATCCTACCTCTCCAAATAACTCTAGTCTTTTCCTCAAAGGTTTAAAGCCCATGAGTCATGTTTTGGATATCCCACTAAGAAAAATTGGATCTGTTTGAAGGGAGCTTTTCCATGTGCAGACACCACCGTGAACCATAGATGTGTGAGTTACATCCGCCGCCATTATCTTCTGGTGAATATGGTGGGTGCCAAGTTGAAGGGTGAGATTCAAGAAATGGGATTCTGCTGCCATTTTGTATTCATTTATGGGATATGGGCATTGCTGACTATTTATTGTCTTTCCCTAATTGTTCTTGAGAAGTTGGTGGTGTGCAGCCTGCTTGAACTGCTGCAGCCATATGTTGTAGGAACATACACAGTGCTGTTAAAAGGGACTTCCAGAACTTTGATCCAGTGACAGTGAAGGAACAGCAATATAGTTTGTGTGACTTGGTGGGGAATTTGCAAGTGGTGGTATTCCTATGCACCCGCTGGACTTGTCCTAGGTGGTAAGGTTTGGAAAGTGCTGTCAAACGAAACTTGTTGAGTTGCTGCAGTGCATCTTGTAGATGGTACACACTGCTGCCATTCAACGCCAGTTCAGTTGATGGAGTTGAACTCATCCTGGCAAGTGGGGAGCATTCCATCACACTTGTGACATGTGCCTTGTAGATTGTGGCCAGAATGTGGGGAGTCAGGAGATGAATTACTCTGCACAGCATTCCCAGCCTCTGCTCATGTTGCCATAGCATTTATATGGTTTGTTCAGTTCAGTTTCTGATCAGTGGTAATTACCAAGATGTTGACTATGAGGGATTCAATGATGACAATGCCATTGAATGTCAAGGGGTATTGGTTAGATTCTGTTTTGCCAGTGATGGTGCACTTGTGTGGCACGAATCGCTTACCAGCCCAAGCCTGAATGTTGTTCAAGTCTCGCTGCGTATAGACATGGACTGCTTCAGACCATTAATAGCCATTAAGGATATTAGTTCTGGAATGATTCCTCTGATAGCGGCAATAACATTGCGATATGTTTGAAGTATTCAAAGTGTATGGAGTCAAAGTTTGTTGGGGGATGAATTTGTATATTATCCAAAGATATTAGTGAGGGGAAAAGTAATGAGTTTCAGTTAACAGTATACACTTTAGGCTGTTCCAGTAAACATGAGGCTACTTTTGCAGATGTGATGTTTTAAAAGCACACAGTCAGCTTGTGGTTTCACCTTGGATGAAGCATCTCTAAATTATATTACTCAAATTATTCAGTAGAATTCCAAGATGACCAAAATTGTTTATTCAGGGAAGAGGAGGATATTGCATTACAAATAATGAGAAGCATAACACACAGTGGGCCATTTTGTGTCTGGTTAATGGTCAATATTTTGCCCCACACCTACAAATATGACTAAAACTGGGGATAAAGTACTTGTTCCAGTTAGGGCCCACAATTAAATAAACATTGTCCTCTAGATTGAAGCCTTACCAGCAGCTGTAAATTTTCCACTCTGCCCTGTTTTTAAGTCTTAAACTTGTATTGCAATGCAGCAGCACTTTTTAGCAACAGAATGATGATACTAAACAATTCCTACCCAAGAATTATTGATGGGATACGGTAAACAATAAAGGACAGTAGCCCTGGGTAACACCCACCTCTGCATTCCTACTAATAGTACAATCATGTCCTTAGTGCCTTGCAGTAATAGATTGTTCGATTAAAAAAAACCCTAACACAAATTAAGAGAAGAAAGAATACAATGGAAATTAGACAATAGGGTGGTGAGTGTCTGGAACAAGCTGCCAGAGGTAGTAGTAGAGGTGGGTACAATTTTATCTTTTAAAAAGCATTTAGATAGTTACATGGGTACGATGGGTATAGAGGGATATGGACCAAATGCGGGCAATTGGGATTAGTTTAGGGGTTTTAAAAAAAAAGGGCGCCATGGACAAGTTGGGCCGAAGGGCCTGTTTCCATGCTGTAAACCTCTATGACTCTATGACTCGAAATGTTGGGGGTGATTCTCCCTAAAAGATTCTAAGTGTTAAATTTGTGGGAAAATTGGAATAATTCACACTGGTTTTTTTCAGTGGGATTTCACACTAGAATCTCCCACACTCTGTGTACTGCGTGAATATCATTAGATTTCAGTTGGCAGGGCCTATTCCTGCTCGGGAGGCTGAAACCAGCAGGCCTCTGCACATGCGCAGTGGTCTCGAACTGTCAGCCTCCCATTTGTGGCCAGCTCAATCACTGGCCAGCCTGGAATACCTCACAGTGCTGCCCCCCAAACTCCGCATGGCCTAATCACGGCCCTCCCGACCATTCCCAGACCTCAACTGTGCCCCCCCCGCGCATCCTGAACGGCCTATCTCCAGCCAGCAACCCCCCAACTCTCCCCACAGTGTCAATTACCTTGGAAGACCCTCCCATCCCCTCGGCAGGCAACCCCAGCCTGTCCCAATCTCCAACCCCCCCCCAAAAACAGATTCCTGACCCCTAATCTAATGATATTCACGCAGTACACAGAGTGTGGGAGTGTGGGAGATTCTAGTCCTGACCCCCCAGCCCGCCCCGATCTCCAGCATCCCCCTACCCCCCCCCCACAGCAGGCAGAGCCCCCCCCTGCATCGGACACCCCCATCGACCAATGGCCTCCCTCCTGTGCCCATCGATCCCCATGCAGAGTGGCAGCGGACCCCCACCCCCACTGATTACCCCCTAAGCCTTGCCCCACCAAGCCCTACCCCCTTGGCACTGCCCCATGCCCAATGGGCATTGACACTTTGCCCATTATGCAGTGCTGGGGCACAGGCTGACACTGCCAGAGTGCCCATGCCCAGGGGGCACCATCCCCCCACCGCCTGACCCTCCGGGGTCCTGGATTGCCCCCCTTTCACTCCAGTGGGATCGTCCCAATAGTTCCCCAAAAGTGGGGACATACTGTAAACCCCGCTGGAGTGAAATACTCTGGAGGGGTGGTTGAGGCTTGCGGGCCAGGCAAATTCAGTCCCAGGCCTGCTAATCATATTAAAATTTCATTAAAAATAGATGCAAATTGTGGTGAACCATAGATGGTTACCACTATGGGTACTTTACATATGTTACTCTTGTTACTGTTGGGGTTAGGATTGGGGTGTTCCACCTGTTAGCATTGTTCTGTGGTACACTCCGTTTGGCTCCGCCTTCTTACAGGAGTATAAAGGTCACTGCTACTTCCGAGTGGCCCTTAGTCTGGGATAGTATTGTTAAGCAGTATGCTCTATTCTTGTTGTGAATAAAAGCCTTTATTCCCGGGTACGTCCTAGCCTCCCGAGTGAATTAATCGCGCATCACAAATAACTTACCTGGATCTGACTGCGCCAGAAATCCGGTGCTGGGAGACGCACGCACGATGGGAACACATGTGCGAATCCCGCACATGCCCGGACACGAGATTCTCCCACCACGATGCACTAGAAAACTAGCACAGTGAGGTGGGAGAATCAACCCCCTAAAGTCTAACCAGAAACTAGTTTGCGACTTGACAAAAGGGGTTCCATTTTGGGATTTGGGGTAGGGAGTAAAAGAATGCAGATACATTTTTGATTTGGTTTAATGTGGAACAACTAGATTAATTTCAACTATTTGAGAAGGCAGAGTCGCAAAGCTGATTTAAACGGTCGGCTTCTAGATCTTTTAAAAAATTTATCTATGGGGTGTGGACTTTGCTGACTAGGCCACATTTATTTCCCATCCCTAGTTTCCCTTGAGAAGGTGGTGGTAAGCTGCCTTTTTGACCCCTGTGGTCTCTGTGGTGTAGGTACACACCCAATGCTGTTAGGGAGGGTGTTCCAGGGTTTTGACCCAGTGACAATGAAAAAATGAAGATATATTTCCAAGTCAGGATGGTGAATGACTTGCAAGGGAACCTCCAGATGGTGGTGTTCCCACGTGGCTGCCCATGTCCTTCCAGATGGTAGCAGTTGTGGGTTTGGAACATACTGCCCAAGGAGCCTTGGTGAATTCCAGCAATGCATCTTACACTGCTGCCACTGTTTGTCAGATGTGGAGAGAGTAAATGTTTGTGGAAGGGATGCCAATCAAGTGAGCTCTTTGTCCTGGATGATGTCAGGATACTTGAATTTGGTTGGAGCTGCATTCATCCAGGGAAGTGGAAAGTATTCAGTCATACTTGGGCTTGTAGATGATGGAAGGGATTTGGGGAGTCAGAAGGTGAATTAGCAGCCTCTGACCTACTCTAGTAGCCACGATATTTATATGGCTAGTCCAGTTCAGTTTCTGGTCAAAGGTGACCGCCAGGATGTTGACAGATGGAGGTTCAGTGATGCCAATGCCATTGATTGTCAAGGGGCAATTTTTAAATCCTCTCTTGTTGTAGATGGTCATTACCTGACACTTGTGTGGCACGATGCCACTTGTCAGCCCAAGCCTGGATATTGTCCAGGCCTTGTTGCATTTGAATATGGACTGCTTCAGTATCCGAGGAGTCGCCAATGGTGCGAAACATAGTGCAATCATCAACGAACATCCCCCCTTCTGACCGAATGATAGAAGGAAGGTCAGTGATGGAGCAGTCGAAGTCAATTGAGCCTAACACATTACTCTGAGGAACTCCTGCAGTAATGTCCTAGAACTGAGATGATTGACCCACAACCATCACAACCATCTTCCTTTGTGCCAGGTATGATTCCAACCAGCAGACAGTGTGCCCCTGGTTCTCATTGATTCCAATAATCCTTGGGCTTCTTGATGCCATACTCAGTCAAATGCTGTCCTGATGTCACGGGCAGTCACTCTCACCTCATCTCTGGAAGTCAGCTCTTTTGTCCATTTTGGACTAAAGCTGCAATGAGGTCAGGAGCTGAGTGACCCTGATGGAACCCAAATTGAGTGGCAGTGAGCATTTTACTGCTAAGCAAGTGCCGCTTGATAGCACTATTGATGATCCCTTCCATCACTTTACTAACAATCAAGAGTAAATTGATAGGGCAATAATTTGCTGCAAAAACAGAAAATGGTGGAAAATCTCAGCAAAGCTAACAGCATATATGAAGAGAGTACAGAGTCAACATTTCCAAACTCCAAAGATGTCAAATTACCCCGGAGTATTGGGGGATTAGCAAGGGTAAATATATGAGGTTGCGAGCATAGGGCCTGGGTGGGATTGTGGTCGATGCAGACTCGATGGGTCGAATGGCCTCCTTCTGTGCTGTAGAAATTCTATGATTCTATGTTTCGAGTCCTGTTTTTCATGTACAGCACATACCTGGGCAATTTTCCACAATGCCGGGTAGGTGCCAGTGTTGTAGTGTGGGAAAGGTTAATTCTGATAGTTATTTGCAACTAGTTTGTAGTTTAGTTTTGGGCATTAGTCAAATCAAAGTATGTCAACCCAATATAATTGTATGCCGAATTCTGGGACACTAGCTCATCAAATGACTTGGTCTTAGCATCACACTCACAATTGACAAGGGAGGAAAAACTTATAGCCCTTAAGCCAGTGATGCAAGACGCCAATGTTGAACAGTACTGGCATGGAACCAGGCACTTCCCATGCAGTTAAAATTATCAGCTGCATTCTCTAAATTCAAAGACCTATTGTGCAAAGAAAATCAAGTGTTTAAACATTCAGCCTTGTGCAGTTAAATTAAATTAGTGCAATTGAAGTTGAAATATTTTAAATAAGTCACTTTCTTTCACAGCATGTCACATTCTTTGATTTTGTAAGTTTGAATTAAGTTCTATAATTAGTTTTTGTAACTCCATACTTCTTTTAAATTTTAATATGTATTAGTTGAATGTGTTCTGGTATATTTGGCACACCAATCACTTTCGAGCATTGTTTTATATAGACTTCGTATAATTTCTGTAAGTTTTGTAAAGCTTTCTGTATTTTTAATTGACTTACTTCAAGCACTGACAGATCCACGGAGACACGGAACAGCCATGGGGACAAAATTCGCACCTCAATATGCCAACATCTTCATGCTCAGGTTCGAACAAGACTTCTTCACCGCACAGGACCTTCAACCGATGCTATACACTAGATACATCGATGACATTTTCTTCCTTTGGAGTCATGGTGAGCAATCACTGAAACAACTATATGATGACATCAACAAGTTCCATCCTACCATCAGACTCACCATGGACTACTCTCCGGAATCGGTTGCATTCTTGGACACACGCATCTCCATTAAGGACGGTCACCTCAGCACCTCACTGTACCGCAAGCCCACGGATAACCTCATGATGCTCCACTTCTCCAGCTTCCACCCTAAACACGTAAAAGAAGCCATCCCCTACGGACAAGCCCTCTGAATACACAGGATCTGCTCGGATGAGGAGGATCGCAACAGACACCTCCAGACGCTGAAAGATGCCCTCATAAGAACAGGATATGGCGCTCGACTCATCGATCAACAGTTTCGACGCGCCACAGCGAAAACCGCACCGACCTCCTCAGAAGACAAACACGGGACACGGTGGACAGAGTACCCTTCGTCGTCCAGTACTTCCCCGGAGCGGAGAAGCTACAGCATCTCCTCCGGAGCCTTCAACATGTCATTGATGAAGACGAACATCTCGCCAAGGCCATCCCCACACCCCCACTTCTTGCCTTCAAACAACCACGCAACCTCAAACAGACCATTGTCCGCAGCAAACTACCCAGCCTTCAGGAGAACAGTGACCACGACACCACACAACCCTGCCACAGCAACCTCTGCAAGACGTGCCGGATCATCGACACGGATGCCATCATCTCACGTGAGACCATCTACCAGATACACGGTACCTACTCTTGCAACTCGGCCAACGTTGTCTACCTGATACGCTGCAGGAAAGGATGTCCCGAGGCATGGTACATTGGGAAAACCATGCAGACGCTACGACAACGGATGAATGAACACCGCTCGACAATCACCAGGCAAGACTGTTCTCTTCCTGTGGGGGAGCACTTCAGCAGTCACGGGCATTCAGCCTTGGATCTTCAGGTAAGCGGTCTCCAAGGCGGCCTTCACGACACACGACAGCGCAGAGTCGCTGAGCAGAAACTGATAGCCAAGTTCCGCACACATGAGGACGGCCTAAACCGGGATGTTGGATTTATGTCACATTATCAGTAACCCACACAGCTTTCCCCCTGGTCTTGCAGAATCTCACTAGCTGTTCTGTCTGGAGACAATACACATCTCTTTAACCTGTGTTTAATGCTCCCTCCACCCACATTGTCTGTACCTTTAAGACCTGGCTGGCTGTAGAGATTCGCATTCTAATTAGTATTCTGTAACTTGATTTCTGTGTCTGTGCACTGTTTGAGAGCACATTTCCACTCCATCTGACGAAGGAGCAGTGCTCCGAAAGCTTATGGTATTTGCTACCAAATAAACCTGTTGGACTTTAACCTGGTGTTGTGAGACTTCTTACTGTGTTTACCCCAGTCCAACGCCGGCATCTCCACATCAGATCCAACAAAGACATACTATGAAAAAGCAGTTCTCTCAGGAAAAAAAACACATTGATAGGCAACTATTTTAATGACATTTTACAGGATATACTGGATCCTATGGGTCAAATAGACATCTGGACTGATGAATCCATGTTCCCAGACATCACATGCTGTCTTATCTCAAATAAAAGCAGATATTGCAACCAATCTTGCTCATTATATTCTATATATATCCTACATAGCTCAGAAACAGGAAGGGCGCAGTCACTATGCTGGGGGTATACTACAGGCCTCCCAACAGCCCACGGGAAGCTGAGGAACGGAAATGTAAGGAGATTCTGGACAGGTGCAGAAAAAATAGGGTTGTCGTAGTGGGAGACTTTAATTTCTGTTGTATAGACTGGAAATCGCTTAGGGCTGGAGGCCTGGACGGGAAAGAATTTATAAAATGCGTACAGGAAGGTTCTTTGGAACAATATGTTGACAGTCCAAATAGAGAGGGGGCTATACTGGACCTAGGACTGGGGAATGAGCCCGGTCAGGTCATCAAAGTTTCAGTAGGGGGACATGTGGCAAATAGTGACCACAATTCTGTAAACTTTAGAATAGTAATGGAAAAAGATAAGTGTTGTCCTATGGGTAAGGTGCTGAATTGGGGGAAGGCTAACTACAGCTGGATTAGGCAGGATTTGGTGGCTGTTGATTGGGAGAGGCTATTCGAGGGTAAATCCACATCTGGCATATGGGAGTCTTTTAAGGAGCAGTTGATAGGACTGCAGGACAGGCATGTGCCTGTAAAGAGGAAGGATAGGAAAGGTAGGATTCGGGAGCCGTGATAACCAGTGAAATTGTGGGTCTAATCAAAAAGAAAAAAGAGGCAAAAATTAGGTCCAGGCAGCTAAAAACAGATGGAGCACTGGAGGAATACAGGGAAAGTAGAAAAGTACTCAAACAGGGAGTTAGAAGGGCAAAAAGGGGTCACAAAATGTCCTTGGCAGACAGGATTAAGGAGAATCCTAAGGCATTTTATACATACGTTAGGAACAAGAGGGTTGTTAGGGAAAGAATCGGACCTCTCAGGGACAAAGGAGGGGAATTATGCTTAGAACCAAAGGAAGTAGGAGAGATCCTAAACGAATACTTTGCATCAGTATTCACAAAGGAGAGGGACATGTTGACTGGTAGTGTCTCAGAGAGATGTGTTGACCCGTTAGAAAAAATCTCAATTACAAGGGAGGAAGTGTTCGGTTTTTTAGGAAACATTAAGACAGACAAGTCCCCAGGGCCGGATGGCATCTATCCTAGACTCCTCAGGGAGGCAAGAGATGAAATTGCTGGGCCTCTAAAAGAAATCTTTGTCTCTTCACTGGACACAGGTGAGGTCCCAGAGGATTGGAGGATAGCAAATGTGGTCCCGTTATTTAAGAAGGGTAGCAAGGATAACCCGGGTAATTATAGGCCAGTGAGCTTGACGTCCGTGGTAGGGAAATTGTTGGAAAAGATTCTTAGAGATAGGATATATGTGCATTTAGAACTGAATAATCTCATTAGCAATAGACAGCATGGTTTTGTACGAGGGAGGTCATGCCTCACAAATTTGGTTGAGTTTTTTAAGGAGGTGACAAAAATGATTGACGAGGGAAGGGCCGTGGATGTCATCTATATGGATTTTAGTAAAGCGTTTGACAAGGTCCCTCATGGCAGGCTGGTGCAAAAGGTTAAATCTCACGGGATAAAACGTGAGCTAGCTAGATGGGTGGAGAACTGGCTTAGCCATAGAAGACAGAGGGAAACAGTGGAGGGGTCTTTTTCCGTTTGGAGGTCTGTGACTAGTGGTGTTCATGATGTGGAGATGCCGGCGTTGGACTGGGGTAAGCACAGTAAGATGTCTCACAACACCAGGTTAAAGTCCAACAGGTTTATTTGGTAGCAAATACCATAAGCTTTCGGAGCAATGCTCCTTCGTCAGATGGAGTGGTCTCTGTTCTCAAACAGGGCACAGACACAGAAATCAAATTACAGAATACTGATTAGAATGCAAATCTCTACAGCCAGCCAGGTCTTAAATGTACAGACAATGTGGGTGGAGGGAGCATTCAACACAGGTTAAAGAGATGTGTATTGTCTCCAGACAGTACAGCTTGTGAAATTGTGCAAGTCCAGGAGGCAAGCTGTGGGGGTTACTGATAATGTGACATAAATCCAACATCCCGGTTTAGACCGTCCTCATGTGTGCGGAACTTGGCTATCAGTTTCTGCTCAGTGACTCTGCGCTGTCGTGTGTCGTGAAGGCCGCCTTGGAGAACGCTTACCTGAAGATCCAAGGCTGAATGCCCATGACTGCTGAAGTGCTCCCCCACAGGAAGAGAACAGTCTTGCCTGGTGATTGTCGAGCGGTGTTCATTCATCCGTTGTCGTAGCGTCTGCATGGTTTCCCAATTAGTGGTGTTCCGCAGGGCTCTGTACTGGGACCTCTGTTGTTTGTGATATATATAAATGATTTGCAGGAAGATGTAGCTGGTGTGATCAGTAAGTTTGCGGACGACACGAAGATTGCTGGAGTTGCGGATAGTGATGAACATTGTCAGAGAATACAGCAGGATATAGATAGGCTGGAACATTGGACGGAGAAATGGCAGATGGAATTTAATCCATATAAATGCGAAGTGATGCATTTCGGTAGATCTAATGTAAGGGGGAGCTATACAATAAATGGCAGAACCATCAGGAGTATAGACACACAGAGGGACCTGGGTGTACAAGTCCTCAGATTCTTAAAGGTGGCAGCACAGGTGGAGAGGGTGGTCAAGAAGGCATATGGCATGCTTGCCTTTATTGGACGGGGTATAGAATATAAAAGTTGGCATATGATGTTGCAGCTGTAGAGAACGTTGGTTAGGCCACATTTGGAATACTGCGTCCAGTTCTGGTTGCCACACTACCAGAAGGACGTGTAGGCTTTGGAGAGAGTACAGAAAAGGTTTACCAGGGTGTTGCCTGGTATGGAGGGTCTTAGCTATGAGGAGAGATTGGGTAAACTAGGGTTGTTCTCCCTGGAAAGACCGAGGATGAGGCGCGACCTAATAGAGGTGTATGAAATTATGAAGGGCATAGATAGGGTGAACAGTGGGAAGCTTTTTCCCAGGTCGGAGGTGACGAACACAAGGGGTCACGGGTTCAAGGTGAGGGGGGCAAGGTTCAACACAGATGTCAGGGGGACGTATTTTACACAGATGGTGGTGGGGGCCTGGAATGCACTGCCAAGTAAGGTGATTGAGGCGGACATGCTGGGGTCGTTTAAGACTTATCTAGATAGCCACATGAACAGACTGGGAATAGAGGGATACAAACGAATGGTCTAGTTGGGCACATGAGCGACGCAGGCTTGGAGGGCCGATGGGCCTGTTCCTGTGCTGTATTGTTCTTTGTTATATAAATTCTAACCAATACCCACTTTGTAATCTTCTTTATTAGTTTTAAGATAATAAGGAACTTTATCACTCTATCCTTTGTTTTAAAAACAAAATAACTCATTCCAAGAAACCAGTGATAAATAACATCACCCAAAATGGCCTCTAAAACAGTCATTGATTGGGGTCTGATCATACTAATTAAACAAAAGTCTGAGACAATGACATCAATGATGGGGGCATGAAAGCATATTTTCCCACATCCTGAACAAATAGATAAGGAAGATATCATAAAACATTTTATCTTAACAAGGAGGAAGTAACAGAAACAAACTTTAATGAGAGCAATGGTCCTACAAGTAATTGACACCTTCCAGGACCAGTTAAGGGCCAATGAGAAATGAAATCAATAGATGATTACACCCTTGAGAAACCAATCAGAGACTGATCATGCGCCACTTGGGCCAATCACAGGATGATCATGTATCCCTTAAGCCAATAACATGATTGATCATGCTGTAAGCAGTTAATAAACAGCAGCTTTCACTGACCAACTTTGAAAGAGTTTGCTGTTTACAGGAAAGCAGAAATTATGGGGGGAGAACAGAGAGCAAGGCTGGAAAATTCCTGTCCTGCCTGCTATGGGAATTGTCGTGAGTGGGGGTAGAAGATTTGGCAAACCATTTAAAGGTCTGCTGACCTTGGGTGGGATTTCTAGTCTTTGGATGTGCAAAGAAAATCCCGCCCCAAGTAACAACTTGCACCTAAGGATGAACCAGAAAGCAAGAGCTGTAGCATGCTAGTCAAGTCCTGCCCTACTTTTGGAAGTATTAATCTACAACTTATTTTAAAAATCCTGACTTGCTTCACCAAACTGCCTTTTTAGCCTAATAGTTAAAGTCTAAAATGAACACAACAAACATTTTAAGTTCAAATAATAACTGGAACTTACAGTAGCTGTACTAGAACAACTTTGCTGGGGTTGAAGAGGTTCTGGAGCACAAGTCTTCAGTACTATTGCTGGAATATTGTCAAGACCCATAGCCTTTGCAATATCAGCCACTCAGCATTTCTAGTTTTAAGATTGTGAGGGTTTCAGCCTTCTAGAATCTCTACAGTGCAGAAGGAGGCCATTTGGCCTATTGAGTTTGCACTGACTCTGACAGCATCTTACCCAGGCCCTATCCCTGTAACCCCACATATGTGCGGAGAGGGGCGGGTCGGGATGCTGACCTCCTCGTGAACCTGGGCCTGGCGAGACGCGCCATCAATAGGTCCAGGCAGCGGACGATCGACGGGGCCATCCATCCCGACTGTCTGCCCCTCTACCGCGGCTACATTTGCGGCCAGGTGTCTCTGGAGAGGGAGCATGCGGTGTCCACGGGCGTGGTTGACACCTTCCGTGACTGCTGGGCGCTGCAGGGGCTGGGGTGTATTATCGACCCCGATAATCACCTTTTGGTTTGACGTTTTAAGTTTTCTTTCAACTTTGTTTTTGGTTCGGGTTGTTCCCCCCCTTCCTTTTGGGGAGCTGCCCCTTTTACTTTGTCCCTCAGTTAATTTGAGTTAGTTTATTACGTTGGTACCTTAAAAGAGTTACCCTGTGAATCCCCCTAATCTACACCTTGGGACATAAGGGGCAATTTAACATGGCCAATCTGCCTAACCTGCACATCTTGTGACAATACTGTGCTTTTAAGACAGTATTTTAGTCATGTTTCATGCTGTGTGTTTACTAGTCCCTTCCATTTTATCAGAATCGTTTTGGCTGGATCCAAAAACACTATTATTGCAGCAACATAATTGATCTTGATTGCTCCAATGTTTTTTAAATCTGAACTAATGTAGGGTTCTACTTTGTGGTTTTTGCCTAGGATATTGCAGAGTAGTGCTTGATTTAGGTTGGTGTACAAGGTCCTTTGACTGGGTACAGCGAGACTTTCACAGAACTCGAGGCAGTTTGCTTTGAGATATTTAGAGGTTGCTTTCTCTGTATTTCTTGCTCTGTTTGGAGTGGAGAATGAAATCTGCCAAGAAATAAGTCTTTTCCTCTGATTCTACTGTCGGGGCTGGGGTTTTCTCGAAGTTGCTGCATGAAGACGGGTGTTTGTCTGGATCACTCTCCAGAAGTGTTAGAAGGCTGGAAATCGAGTATTTATGTAAGCATCTTTGGTTTCTGTGCTAACTGTTTCTAAAGAAAGGATTAATGCCTATGGGGGATACAGTTAAATTGAACCAATAGAGATAGCCAGTTGTTAAGAATGATATTTTGTCATGTTTAAGTATTTAACTAGTAAAATTTATGCTAATTCTTTGTTACATTTCAACTGTTAAATAAAACTTGTTTTGATAAAAGCCTCGTTGTGGTTGACTTGTTTCATACTTGGAGTGAAACACCTTATGCTCACACTAATGTCAAAATCAAATGTAAAAGTTAGGATCTAGGTTAACTTCATAATATACTTTGGAGTTTCTGATCTGCTCCTTTAATATTGTTGGACTGTGGGAGGAAACCCATGCAGCCACAGGGAGAACATGCAAACTCCACAGTCACCCAAGGCAAGAATTGAACCTGGGTCCCTGGCGCTGTGAGGCAATAGTGCTAACTAATGTGATTTATATTTTTTTTCACAGGTTGTGGGTGGCACTGGCTAGGCCAGCTAGCACCCATCCCTAATTGTGCTTGAGAAGGTTGTGATGAGCTGCTTTGTTAAATTGATACAATCAAGGGTGTATGTACTTTGCTGGTGTTTGGAAGGAAGTTCCATGATTATAAACCACTGACTGTAAATAACAGCGATTTATAGTTCCAAGTCAGAATAGTGTGGCTTGGAGAACCTGCAGGTGATGTTCAATGAGTCTGCTGCCCTTGTCGTTCCAAATAATAGAGGTCATGGGTTCCTGTCAAATGAGGAAGGGTTGTCGAAGGATAATTGGAAGCAACTCCAAGAGGTTGAACTCAACTGCAATGATCACTACTCCAATTTAAAAGCTCCTCAGTTCCACCTTCTAACCTGTACTTACTGCACAGCAAGTATTTGGAACTCTGCAGGTTTTAAAGTTTATTCATTAGTGTCACAAATAGGCTTACATTAACACTGCAATGAAGTTACTGTGAAAATCCTCTAGTCCCAACACTCCGACACCTGTTCTGGTAAACTGAGGCCTAGCCAATGCATCTAACCAGCACATCTCTTGGACTGTGGGAGGAAACCCATGCAGGCACAATGGGCAGACTCTGCACAGAGTGACCCAAGCTGGCACTGAGGCAGCAATGCTAACCACTGTGCCACCAGTTCCATCTTGGAATGGGACAAAGGTCAAGGAAAACTGAGGACATAGATTTTTGGGGTGTAAACCTGGTGCAATGATTCCCTCACCCCTACTTGGTGAAAGGTCTAAATGCTGAAGACAGTGGAATTTCATTGACTGGATATTGTTATCAATAAAAGCTTAATGTTTTTAATGTGCAAGATGTTTTCTAATTATTTAGAACAACAAGAAATTTACTTTACTTTTGGCCTCTCATGAAAGCACCAAAAGAAGAACCAAACTTCCTAGTTCAACAGAAACACTGGAAACTTTTCCATAACTATTTAATCAGAGACTTGGCCACCAGCTGTTGAGGCTCTGGCCAAATGTAGATTGCAATTAAAGGCTTTTGTACAAAACAAGGTGGCCTGGTAATGTTATCTTATTTTAACATTATTACAGTTGATCAATTCTGAACTGATATTCTCAACCATATACTCGTATCTAGCATCTATTATTTCTGTATCTGAAATATTTCAAAGTTAGTGAATTGCTCAGATCTAACAATCTTTTGTAATTATAGTTAACTAAAGTTTACTAAACAAAATGAGTTTAGAGATAACAACCTACTAAAAAGATTGGAATCAAAGATGTGTAAGGGGTGCAGAGACCTTAAAGGATTGCAGGGCTGGTAGGAGGTTACAGAGGTAGGGAGGAGTAAGGCTATAAAATTTATTTAAAATACAAGATGAGAACTTCTAAAACCGAGCTGGTCAAAGTAGTTGGCAAGTGCAGGCTGATTGGAGTGCAAATTGGATGATGAGCAGCAGTGTTTGAATCAGTTCAGGTTTACAAGGGTAGCTGAGCATCCAAGGAATGCATTGGAATAGTTAAGCCTGAAAGTAACCAAAGTATGCCCAAGGGTTTCAGCAGCAATATAATAAATTATATGATGGGTGTAACAACAACTTGTATTTATATAGCACCTTTGACATAATAAAACATTACAAGGCACTTTGTTGAATTTATTTCATACTAACTCCTCTATCCATATTTACAATGAAAATGCCAAGTATACACAGACCAGTATAAGACTTAAACTTGTAAATGATGACCGAGTTAGTGGCTGTGATCTAACAACCCTGTTGCTGCTACAGCATTTGTGCCAGCGAGATCTGTTTTGAGGTTGTCTTCCCCCACCAATCATTGCTGGTGACAATCAGGTTCATGCCCAGTGAGGGCATGAAGCTGATTTCCAGTTATTAGATTTATGTATTTAAATTAATGAACTTGATATCATTACATTCACCCACAACAGTTTTTTCTCTCCCCAGGCAGAGTGACGTCATGCCAGTGCAAATTGCTACTAGTTTCCAAATCCAGTTGTGATGACATGTCAGAAGTGTGGAGAGGCCTACGGCCCCAGGGGTTGAGAGTCATGCCTGGGCACAATATACTTGTATTTCTTATGGAGAGGAACTTGCAGGTGCCAGTGTTCCATGCCCTGGGTGTTGGTTTAGCTCAGTTGGCAGGATAGTAATGCAGAGCAACACCAACACAATGAGTTCAATTTCCATTCTGAATGAGGATATGTCCCTGTCTACAGCAATGGGGATGAAGTAGAACTGGTTGAGAGCTTCAGGTTTTTAGGTGTCCAGATCACCAAGAACCTGTCCTAGTTCTCTTCTCTCTCTTTCAACTCCCCGCCCCCCCGCCCCCCCATGTCAACACTATAGTCAAAGTCCACCATTTTTTTCAGAAGACTAAGGAAATTTGGTAGCACCGGAGTGTGGAGATGAGGGGATTTTCACTAACTTCATTGCAGTGTTAATGTAAGCCTCCTTGTCACACTAATAAATAAACTTTATGTCCATTGTGACTCTTTACAACTTTTACAGATGCACCTTAGAAAGCATTCTTTCTGGTTGTATCACAGCTTGGTATGGCTCCTGCTCTGCCCAAGATCACAAGAAACTACAAAGGGTTGTTGATGAAGTCCAGTCCATCACTCAAACCAGCCTCTCATCCATTGACACTGTTTACACTTCCCACTGCCTTCGAAAAGCAGCCAGCATAATTATGGACCCTACATGCCCCGGACATACTCTCTTCCGACTTCTACCGTCGGAGAAAGAGACAAAAGTCTGACATCACGTATCAACCAATTCAAGAACAGCTTCTTCCCTGCTGCCATCAGACTTTTGAATAGACCTACCTCGCATTAAGTCGATCTTTCTCTACACCCTAGCTATGACTGCAACCAACTACATTCTGCACTCTCCCTGTTCCTTCTCCATGAATGGTGTGCAAGAAACAATACTTTTCACTGTATACTAATACAAATCAAATAAGTCAAAGCACCTATCGTCATCTGGGACGATGGTGACTTTACCTTCCAGTTGTTAGGAGTGGCGGGTTATGAAAATATTGTCGAAGAAGCCTCAGTGAGTTGCTGCCATACATCCTGTAGATGGGGCACATAGCTGCTGCTGTGCATTGGGGGTGGGAATGAATGGTCAAGGTGGTGGAAAGAGATGCCAAATAAGCAGGGCTGCTTTGTCCTGGATGGTGCCAAGTTTCTTGAGTGTTGGAGCTGCACTCATCCAGACAAGTGGAAAGTATGCCATCACACTCCTAATCTGTGCCTTTGGGGAGTCAGGTGAGTTACTCTATGCATCGTTGCAAATCCTTAAATCTGTCCACAGACGTTGTCAGAGCCACTGAATATTGCCAGCATTTTTGTGTTTCCATTGTGTGTGGCATGGTGGCACAGTGGTTAGCACCACTGCCCCTGAGGGCAAGGGATCCGGGTTCAATTCCAGCCTTGGGTGACTGTTGGAAAGTTCTGTGTGGGTTTGCTCCAGTTTCCTCCCACAGTCCAAATGTTGGTTAGGTCCATTGGCCGTGCTAAATTCTGCCTCCGTGTACCCGAACAGGCGCCGGAGTGTGAGGACACTGGGATTTTCACAGTGACTTCATTGCAGTGTTCCTGCACGTCTATTTGTGACTAATAAATAAACATTAAAACACATCCAGCATCCGCGGTGTTGTGCCTTGATTTGTATTGCGCCACTGTAGGATGGCGGTGAACGTGTCGTCATCTCTGCTGCCCAACTGTCACCCCGCGCGCGCGCGCGCTCCCCCTCCCCCAACTGTCACCCCGCGCGCGCACGCGCTCCCCCTCCCACAACTGTCACCCCGCGTGCGCGCTCTCCACTCCCGCGCTTGACAGTACCGACCCACCAATCGCCGTGCGAGGGGCCGACTCCAGTCTACCAATCAACGGCCCGGCGCGGAACCGGGTGACCTCTCCCCGGCCCCGCCGGGAACTGCGCGTGCGCATTCCCTCCCCGCTCCCGCCGGGAGCTGCACACGCGCACTCCCTCCCCTGCGCCGCCGGGAGCTGCACATGCGCGCACTCCCTCCCCTCCCCCCTGTGTCGGCGCCGGCCAGTTGTCAACATAAAGTCGGGCTTCCCTTTTCGCAGGCCGGAGCGGCGCCCGTTCGGAGGGGGTGACTTATTTTTATTTCTTTCCGCGCTCTGTTTTACAAGTGTGTGTGATTTTAAAATTTCCAGCACCAGTTACACCTGCTTTCCTGCCCCTCATCTCTTTTCATTCTTTGTTCCCCTCCCCTCTCCCTGAGAATTGGTGAGGGGAGGTTAAATTATTGTTTTACTGGAAATTTCCAGATCCCTCCCTCTCACTCACACACACATCTGGTTACCTGCTATTGGAATGTCAAATGCATCATTTAAAATAGTCTCCTACCTGCTGCCACAGCTCCCTGGGATTGTGCTCAGCACAACAAACCAGTACAATCAGCTATTGTTTGGAGGAGGAGCTCTGTGTGGCCTTATGTTTGCATGGTTAAAAATACCTTACCAATGGGATCCTTGGTGCTTGTCACTAATTCACTAAAGTGAACAAAAAGGTGTGACTTGTCTTTTTAAACAACAGATGTCTCCTACTGGGTTTGGTTGGATTTGATTTATTATTGTCACATGTATTAGCATACAGTGAAAAGTATTCTTTCTTGCGCGCTATACAGACAAAGCATTCCGTTCATAGAGGAGGAAAGGAGAGACTGCAGAATGTAATGTTACAGCCATAGCTAGGGTGTTGATGATCAACTTAATGCGAGGTAGGTCCATTCAAAAGTTTGATGGCAGCAGGGAAGAAGCTGTTCTTGAGTCGGTTGGTACGGGTCCTCAGATTTTTGTATCATAAGAACTAGGAGCAGGAGTAGGCCATCCGGCCACTCGAGCCTGCTCTGCCATTCAATAAGATCATGGCTGATCTTTTCATGGACTCAGCTCCACTTACCCACCCGCTCATCATAATCCTTAATTCCTTTATTGTTCAAAAATCTATCTAGCCTTGCCTTAAAAACATTCAATGAGGTAGCCTCAACTGCTTCACTGGGCAGGGAATTCCACAGATTCACAACCCTTTGTGTGAAGAAGTTCCTCCTTAACTCAGTCCTAAATCTGCTTCCCCTTATTTTGAGGGCATACACCCTAGTTCTATTTTCACCTGCCAGTGGAAACAACTTCCCTGCTTCTATCTTTCACCTGCCAGTGGAAACAACTTCCCTGCTTCTGTCTTTTACCTGATGGAAGAAGGTGGAAGAGAGAATGTCCGGGCTGCGTGGGGTCCTTAATTATTCTGGTTGCTTTGCCGAGGGAGCAGGAAGTGTAGACAGAGTCAATGGATGGGAGGATGGTTTGTGTGATGGATTGGGGTACATTCACGACCTTTTTACAGACCAGGTTGCCCAGGTTTCACAGTGAATGAAACCTGCACAGGTGCAGAGTTTTTATTTACTCCCAATTTTCACCAAAAGAGTCTTGGTAAAGCTGAGCAAAAACGATTTGCGAGAGGCTATACCTATCAGGAAAGATTATACAGAGGTTGAGTTGGCCATGATTGTGTTTAGGATTTTCCTTTGGTTGATATATTAAGCTGAAGGGTGGCACAGTGGTTAGCACTGCTGCCTCACAGCACCAGAGACCTGGGTTCAAATCCGGCCTCAGGTCATTGTCTATGTGGAGTTTGCACGTTCTCCCTGTGTTTGCGTGGGGGTGCTCCGGTTTCATCCCACAGTCCAAACATGTGCAGGTTAGATTGATTGGCCCTGCTAAATTTACCCAAGTGTCAGGCGGATAACAGGGTAAATATTTGGGGTTACGGGAATAGGGCCTGGGTGGGATTGTGATTGGTGCTGACTTGATGGGCTGAATGGCCTCCTTCTGCACTGTAGGGATTCTATGAAGTGTCGTTAGGTAGTACAGAACTTGTGTTACTGAAAAAAACCCAAAATACTTTGTTAATTCTTTTCATCCTGCATGCATTACCTGCACACATCAGGAGTGTTCTGATGAACGCAAGACGAAAAGCTTCAACAAAACATCGTTTTTGCTGGGCTTAACATTCAAACATCAAAGGGAAGGTACATTTATTCCGGGCCGGATTCTCCGGCCTCATCTGCAGCTGAGCACCAAATTCTTCTTTCCGCCTCTTCCTGCTTGTCTCCATCTAACCCTATTGGTCTATCAAAAAAACTGTGGATGATGGAAATCTTAGTCTTGCAGTATCTGTAGAGAAAGAAACAGAGTTAATGTTTGAGGCCAAGAACCTTTCTTTAAAACTGTTCTAAAGAGACCAGCCTCTCTTTTTTTTCTAGAGTCTGTTTAATATTTCCTGACAGGTATAACCTCTCTGTTCTGTGTAATCTTTGCAAATCTGTTTTGCATCTTTACCAAATGTTAAAGCCCAGGCCAGAAACTCCAAGGTGTCTTGTGAAGTTAACCTAGACCCTAAGATTTACATTTGACTTTGGCTTGGTGACCGCAAGGGGTTTCACTTCAGGAATGTTTCAAGTGACCCACTAGGTCAAACAAAGTTTATTTAAGAACACAGTTGGAATATAACAAAAAATAATTAGCATAATCTTTACCAATACAAAACTTAAACATGACACAGTATAACTTTTTAACAGCTAGCTATCTCTGCTGTTCCAATTTAAGAGCAATACCCCATAGGCATACACCCTTCTTCAGAATTAGTTAGCATTAAAACAAGTATGCTCACATGTTCCTAGATTTCCAGCATTTAACACCTATAGACAGAAATCCAAACAGCCATTTTCAGAGGAGATATCCTCAAGACACAAAAACAGAAATAAATCCACTGTCTAGCAGCTTCCAGACTTTAGAAAGTGAAAAGGATAATTCTCTCTCTCTCTGCAGCATCTAAAACAGCATCTGATAAACTAAACTGGAATTCTCTGTGAAAACATAGCTGTCCCCAGTCATATGGCCTGACCTGTCAATTATTCCAATTAAGCTCTACACTGCAATCCCAGAGGAACATCGAAACAACAGAACACTGCATTAGTTCAGATTGAAACAAACACGATGTCAACCATACTGCTTCAGTAACAATAGAGGATACGGACTGCAGACAAAACAACTCTGACAAAATGCCTGGGACTGTTTGAAACATCCTGCAGAGAAACATGATTAAAGTACATTTCTTAAAGGCACACTATCATCACATAAAGCACTTTTTTATAGAATGGAGACAAGAAGTGTGTACTGTACTCCATGTGTTATAACTGAGGCCCAATAAAAGTCTAATGTTACATTGCCACTTTTCAATTCTGAAGCACCAGAAATAAATCATTGCTTGACTTGCATTTTTTGTTAACCTGCACCACTATGTTTCATCATTTATGTATTGTATCCTCAAATCCATTTTGCTCTGTTCCCACATTTAGCATCTTACTAACCAAGCAATAGGTGATCACGTCTCCCTTCCAAAATGCCTATTTTAAGGCTTATCTACTAGGTATTTGTACTACTGAATAGCTGTTCTTCCACAACCATCTATCCACTGATTCTTTGCGTTTTCCCCCAACACCAGCGTGCACCAAATTGGATCTACCACCTGATTTCTCATTTAATCATACTTTACAGTCCTCAGTATAATAAACCTCTTCCTTTGGGGTTGTCGATAAATTTCAAGATTCTTTTGCTTAAATTCACGTCAATAACATTACAGGGCCTTACAAAACACTACTTTCCAACCTTTCTCCAGTCTAAGGAACTAAACAAACTGGCCAGAAAGCATCTTCGAATTCCTACAGTGCAGAAGGAGGCCATTCAGCCCATCGAGTCTGCACCAACAACAATCCCACTCCAGACCCTATCCCCACAACCCCACACACTTACCCCACTAATCTCTAACCTACATATCCCGGGACACTAAGGGGTAATTTAGCATGACCAATCAATCTAATCCGCACATCTTTGGACTGTGGGAGGAAACCGGAGCACCCGGAGGAAACCCACACAGACACGGGGAGCATGTGCAAACTCTACACAGATAGTGACCCAAGCTGGGAATCGATCCCGGGTCCCTGGAGCTGTGATGCAGCAGTGCTAATCACTATGCCACCGTGCCACCCACAGTCCAACTGTGGAGAGAACACACAAGTTAACGTTTTTGGTTGTCCATTAGAACTGTTCCTCTGCTCAATTTGGATTGTTTACTCTAAATCTTGTAAATTGGACAAAAAAATCATTTTTACTGTCCTGTTTACATTAAAAAGAAGAACTCAAAAACAAACTGAATTGAGATGACAATATACAAATGTTAGTTCATAAAAATGTCACTTTTTGATATAACAAAGATTATAGTTCTCGTTTTTCCAAAGAAAAACATATTTTCAATCATTTTTTTCACTTGTAAGTATGAGTCAAACAGCTTGGCCATGTTCACGAAGATCTTGCAGTAAACATTGACAACTGTATGATCTCTATTGCGCAATGGTATGCTGGACCCAACAACAAAGTTGATAGAAACAACATTTGAAACATCATTTTTGATTGCATTTTTAAAAGTGCCACTATTTAAACTGTCAGGCAAGTGGAGTGAGTAGTCCATCATATTTCTTACTTGCTACTTGCAGATGGTGGAAAGGCTTTGGGGAATCAGAAGCTTAGTTGACTTTGAATTCCCAGCCTCTGACCTGCTGAAGAAGAGTCATATTGGACTCGAAATATTAACTCTGTTTTTTTTCTCCACAGATGCTGTTGAACTGGCTGAGCTTTTGCATCACTTCCTTTTTATATGGTTGATCCAGTTCTATTTCACAGTAGAAAGAGAGGATAGCTTGCTGGAAGTCCCAAGGACACTAACAGAGGATCAGGGACAGGGTCTAATTAAAATGAGCTTAACTGAATTATCAATAATGGGAAAGAGTGACAAATCCCCAGGACTTGATGGTTCCCATCTATGCGTGTTAAAGGAGGTAGGTGAACACATTGCTGGTGTCCTTACTATTATCTTTCAGAATTCCCTAGATTCAGGAATCATACCTCTGGACTAGTAATTGGCTCATGACTGAAGGAAACCAGGGAATTACAGACCAGTTAGCATAACATCTGTTGTGGGGAAATTGTTGGAGTCATTAATCAAGGATAGGATAACTGATCACCTCGAAATTTCAGTTATTCGGGGAGAGTAAGCATCGATTCATGAAAGATAGGTCATGCCTGGCAAACCACATATAACTCTTTTGAAGAGGTGATAAAGATGGTAGACAAAGGTAAGTCAATGGATGCTGTTTATGTGGACTTCCAGAAGGCTTTTGATAAAGTCCTGCACACGAGATTGTTAGCTAAGGTGGAAGCCCATGGAATTGAAGGTAGATTACTGACATGGATAGGAAATTGGTTGAGCAACAGGAAACAGGGAGGTGTAGTAATGGGTAAGTCCTCTAATTGGGAGGATGTGACTAGTGGTGTCCCGCAGGGGCCTCAATGTTTATAATATTCATCAACGACTTAGATAATGGCATAAAATGTTAAATATCCAAATTTGCAGATGGCACAAAATTGGGCAGTATTGTAGATGGTGTTGAGGACAGCATAAAACTCCAGCAGGACATTGATAGATTGGGTGAATGGATTTTGATATAAACAAGTGTGAGGTTATCCATTTCACATCAAAAAAGGATAGATCAGGGTAGTTTTTAGAAGGCACAAAGTTAAATTCAGTGGCGCCCAATGAAATTTGGGAGGTTCAGGTGCATAGCTCCTTAAAATAGTCAAAAAGGGCAACGGAATGCTGGCCTTCACCATATAAAGGGCTGGAGTACAGGAATGCAGATGTAATGCTGCAGTTGTACAAAACCTTAGTTAGACCCCTTTGTGAGCAGGTATGGGCACGGCACCTTAGGAGGGATGCTTTGGCCCTGGAAGGAATTCAACTCAAAGTTGCAAGAATGATACCTGGCTTCAAGAGTTAAGTTGCGAAGAGATTAGGCCTTTATTTCTCTTGAACTCAGAAGGTTGAGGGATGATCTGATAGAAGTCTACAAAATATTTACAGGGAAGGACAGGGTGGATAAGGATAAACTGTTTCCACTAGTTGAGGCCTATAATCTAAAAATTAGGGCCAAGCCGTTCAGGAGAGATGTTAGAAAACACTTCTACACGCAGAGAGTGCTGGGGGTTTGGAACTCTCTTCCTCAAACGCCGGTGGATGCTGGTTCAATTGTTCGGGTTAGGTCTGAGATAGAGAATTTTTTATTCAGTAGAAGTATCCAGGAATATGGGCAGATACATGGATTTAGGTCACAGATCAGACAAGGTCTTATTGAATGATGAAGCAGGCTTAAGGGGCTGAATGGCCTACTCCTGTTCCTATGTTCCCATGTCCTTATTTTTCCTCAACTTTTTGTAGCGGTTTGATGTAATTGAATGGTCTGTTAGGCCCTTTTCAGAGGAAAGTTAAGAGTCAATCTTTTTGCTGTGGATCTGGAGCCACATAGGTCAGGTAAGGGTGGCAGATTTCCTTCCCTGAAGGACATAAGTAAACAAGAAGTGTTTTTACAACTATCGATGATAGTTTCATGGTTACAGTTAATGAGCCCTCCTTTATATTCCAGATTTATTAATTCAATTTAAATTCCGCCGGACCATTAATCGGGTCTCTGGATTACTAGTCCAGTGATATTCCACTACACCAATATTTCCTCCACACGTTAGTTTCATGATCATCACTGCTGAGAGCAGCTTTTTAATTCATGCTTTATTAATTGAATTTAAATTGCCCCAGCTGCCATGATGAGATGTGTGCTCATAGGTTTATGTTACGTTGGAACCAGTTCCATTAAATGATTCATTGTGCTTTTATTATGAAAATTAATAGTTACCAAATTACTTGCATGGCCCAGTCATGGAACATTTTGCATTTTCTTCTCATTAATCTTGTGTGATTCTTCTCTGGAAATATAGCTAATGGTTATCTTCCAATAAAATCGTACCAGTAACACATTAATAACTTTTAGTATTTCAGTGATGGCATTCATTAATTGCATTGCCATGGATATCATTATTGGATCACTATTTTCTTCTTGACTTTCAGATCCTAGATAGATTTTGTTTAAAATTATGATGCTTTTATAATCGATGAGCAATAAATTCTGGCCTAGCCAGCAACATCCACATCCCGCAAATTCAATTTTTAAAAATAACTTCACTTCAGTTCGCGAGAAGGGCTTGCCAATTGAATATCATCACTTGTGCATCACTTTGCACAGTGTTATTAGAACAAAGAATGTTTTTTTCATAGGGAATAATTGAGATGGAGATCTTTCTATCTTTTGGATGAATATTATCTAAATATTAGAAGCAGAGGAAGTTACAGGACAGTTGAGATTAATTTTGGATTACTCTGCCAAAGAACAAGCACAGACATGCTGATCCAATTAGCCACTTACTATACTGCAAATTGCAGGGTGTAGATAGAATCGATGGAATCCACTGATGTTTGGCACAGTTACTGATAGACGTCTCTTCAATTTGCCATCAAGTGGTCGCAGAAGGAATATTGGATTCCAGACATTCACACACTTATTGTGAATAACCAGGGTATTGAAAGAAATGTCAGAGGTAATAGTGGATGCATTAGTGATTATTTATCAAAACTCGTTGCATTCTGGGGTAGTGCCGGTTGATTGGAAAACGGCTAATGTTACGCCGCTGTTTAAAAAAGGAAGGAGACAAAAGGCGGGTAACTATAGGCCGGTCAGCTTAACGTCTGTAGTAGGGAAAATGCTGGAATCCATTATTAAAGAGGAGATAGCAGGGCATCTGGATAGAAATGGTTCGATCAATCAGACGCAGCATGGATTCATGAGGGGAAAGTCGTGCTTGACGAACATGTTGGATTTTTATGAAGATGTGACTAGGGCGGTTGATGGAGGAGAACCGGTGGATGCGGTGTTTTTGGATTTCCAAAAGGCGTTTGATAAGGTGCCCCATAAAAGGCTACTGAAGAAGATTAGGGCACACGGAGTTGGGGGTAGTGTGTTAAAGTGGATTGGGGACTGGCTATCCGACAGGAAGCAAAGAGTCGGAATAAATGGGTGTTTTTCCGGTTGGAGGAAGGTAACTAGTGGCGTGCCGCAGGGATCGGTACTCGGGCCGCAACTATTTACCATTTATATAGATGATCTGGAGGAGGGGACGGAGTGTAGGGTAACGAAGTTTGCAGACGACACAAAGATAAGTGGAAAAGTGAATCGTGTGGAGGACGGAGAAGATCTGCAGAGAGATTTGGACAGGCTGAGTGAGTGGGCGAGGATATGGCAAATGGAGTATAACGTTGAGAAATGCGAGGTTATACACTTTGGAGGAAATAATAACAAATGGGATTACTATCTCAATGGAAACAAATTAAAACATGCTACCGTGCAAAGGGACCTGGGGGTCCTTGTGCATGAGACGCAAAAGCCCAGTCTGCAGGTACAACAGGTGATCAAGAAGGCAAATGGGATGTTGGCCTATATTGCGAAGGGCATAGAATATAAAAGCAGGGATGTCTTGATGCACCTGTACAGGGCATTGGTGAGGCCGCAGCTGGAATACTGTGTGCAGTATTGGTCCCCTTATATGAGGAAGGATATATTGGCATTGGAGGGAGTGCAGAGAAGGTTCACCAGGTTGATACCGGAGATGAGGGGTTTGGATTATGAGGAGAGGCTGAGGAGATTGGGTTTGTACTCGTTGGAGTTTAGAAGGATGAGGGGGGATCTTATGGAGACTTATAAGATAATGCGGGGGCTGGATAGGGTGGAGGCGGAGAGATTCTTTCCACTTAGTAAGGAAGTTAAAACTAGAGGACACAGCCTCAAAATAAAGGGGGGTCGGTTTAAGACAGAGTTGAGGAGGAACTTCTTCTCCCAGAGGGTGGTGAATCTCTGGAATTCTCTGCCCACTGAGGTGGTGGAGGCTACCTCGCTGAATATGTTTAAAGCGCGGATGGATGGATTCCTGATCGGTAAGGGAATTAAGGGTTATGGGGATCAGGCGGGTAAGTGGTACTGATCCACGTCAGATCAGCCATGATCTTATTGAATGGCGGGGCAGGCTCGAGGGGCTAGATGGCCTACTCCTGCTCCTATTTCTTATGTTCTTATGTTCTTATTTAGGCAGTATTACAAATGGCAGCACTTCAATGAATTAGATGGTCATATGTTCAAGATTCCCCATACCCACTAGGCCAGATTGGATTATTTAATTTTGTACAATGGCCTTGCATAAATGAAGATGATCTGCATCTGAAGCTATGACTGTAACACTACATTCTGCACGCTCTCGTTTCCTTCTCTATGAATGATATGCTTTGTCTGTATAGCGCGCAAGGAACAATACTTTTCACTGTATGTTAATACATGTGACAATAATAAATCAAATCAAAGAACTGTAGCTTCAGAAGGTGAGCTTTCAGCTTACTTTATAGTTGTATACCTGCCTGAAATTAGAAGGCTTTTTTTTATTCATTTGGTAACAAAATATTTTAACCTGTGCTCTTACATCTGTAAATGTTGTTTTCTGACATTAATTTAGCACTTGCTGTTCACCATCTGACCTTGCAAATGGCTCTCATGCATGTTCGTGCTACTGGTGCCGCCTAAGTGCCACTCTCCCGCTGAAGTGCTGCAAGGGCCACAGCAGGACTGTCAAGACCTGCAAAAAGAAATAAGCTAATATTTTTATATAACCTCTCATCGGAACATTTTTTCCTTAGTTGTTTGCTAACAGACCATTGGAGATGGGAATTTTTAATCAGCTAGTGATATTGACAAACAGATGTAATCTTTTCAGTGACAGGATAGCTAGAAGGGGTTAAATGATTCTTTATCGCAAGTTAATATGGACTGTTTGCTCATATGTTAATGCAATAACAGTATTAAAACAAATGAATATGATTTTAAAGTATATCTATTTTATATATATATATATCAAAGTATTGAATGTATTTAAAATGTATTATTCGTCTCAGTCAAAAAATGCAGATGCTGCAAAGTGTAATGGTAAGGTTAGAGCTGGGAATCCATTAGTCAGCAAAAGTAAGCATTAGAAATTTCTGGCACTGCAGCATCCCATAGATATTGTCCACGTTGCAGCCACTGTGCATTGGTACAGGATGCTTCTAACGGTGGTGCCTTTTAGAACACAAAAACACAAGAAAAAAAGCAGAAGTAGGCCATCACGCCCTTCAAGCCTGCCCCACCATTCAATACGATCATGACTGATCAATGCCGGCCTCTACTCCTTTTCTGTGCTATTTCCCATAGCCCTCTATTCCTCGGTCTATCAAATATTTATTCACCTCCACTTTGAATACTTCTAATGATCCAGCCTCCAGCACCCGTTGGGGCCGCGAATTCCAGAGATTCACCGCCCTCTGAGAAGAAATTTCTACACACTCACCATCTACCCAATCAACCCCCCTCAGGATCTTATGTGTTTGAATAAGGTCACCCCTCACTCTTCTAAACTCCAAGGAATACAGAACCAGACTATTTAGTCTCTCTTGATAAGACAACCCTCTCATCCCAGGAATTAGCCTGGTTAATCTTCTTTGGAGTCTCTCCAATGTTACCAGGTCCATTTTTTAGATAAGGAGACCAAACCTGTACGCACTATTTTAGGACCTCTGCATATCCAAAAGAATTTGTGGGCAATTAAATACTTCCGAACATAGTTACGATTGGAATGTTATGAAACCCGGCAGCAAATTTAGGCAAAGCAAGATCCCACAAACATCAATGAAATAAATGATCAATTGATTTGTCTTAACTGTTATAGTATTGTCAATTGAGGGATAAAGGTTGACCAGGTTATCAAGAGAACGTCAAATCACACCTGAGAGGGCTCACAATACCTTATTTTACCATCTGACTCAGTATGCCATGAGGCATCAGTGAAATTAAGCAATGAACTCTCTGGAGCCAGATTTGAACCCATGACCTTCTGACTCCAAAGGCAAGACAGGGGATTTTCACAGTCATATCATTGCAGTGTGAATGTAAGCCTACTTGTGACACTAATAAATAAATAAAAAATCATGGCTGACAACAATTCTATAGAACCTTAATGGATTTTTTTTAAAATATAGAAAATAACAGCTTCTGATAACATAATTGGATAATTAACAAAACATTATGATGTTAATGATGTAAGCTATAGTTACTTGGAAATTTATTTTGCGATATAGTACCTGAAATTAGGTACTATATTATGTTATCAGAAGCTTTTCTATATTTAAAAATAAATACATTAAGGTAATTACAATTCAATAGAACTTTTGTCAGCCATGATTATTTATTGGTGTCGCAAGTAGGCTTACAGTCACACTGCAATGAGATTACTGAAAATCCCCTGTCTCGCCTTTGGAGTCAGAAGGTCATGAGTTCAAATCTGGCTCCAGAGACTTCATTGCCTATAAGCAGTGGTTTCAAGAGAAATGAACCACTTTGTACATTTATATTTAAATCGATCATATTTCTGTGCCTTGCTGATCACGGAGGAGGGTACAATTATGTTCAAAATAGCATCACCTTTGTTTAAAAATAATCCAAATCACAATATGTCCATAATAAAAATAATATGATGAAATTGACTTTTGACTCCATAGAATCCCTACAGTGCAGAAGGAGGCCATTCAGCCCATTTGAGCCTGCACCGACAACAATCTTACCCAGGCCCTATCCCCGTAACCCCACGTATTTTCCCTACTAATCCCCCAGCACTAAGGGGCAATCTAGCATAACCAATCAACCTAGCCTGCACATCTTTAGAGTGTGGGAGGAAACCGGAGCACCTGGAGGAAACCCATGCTGACACGGGGAGAATTTGCGACTTGTACAGACTTCTGGCCTTCAACTGTTATAAACACATTGGATAAATGGAAGCTATCTGCTGAGTGAGAGTTGCTTATAGTTTGTTTATTGTTGTTAAAGATTTATAATATTGATGCCACAAATGTTGACTGATTTATGAAGTCTTGTAAGCATGAAGTTGCATAGAAAACCCTTTCATTAGTGAGGCACTGTAGTCTGATTATTCTGTGGACTTCAGCTATAGTGGGAGGTTAAATTTGCCAGCATGTGGTTAAATGTTTGGGAACATTTTGTGCAGCTGGCGGCCGTTGATAGGATCGGTAATTTTACTACATGTAACTGCCAAAGATGTATGATTCCCAAGACGCACTATAGACATAAACCATATTGCCATTTACTTTTTAAAAGATCTTTACCACACATTGAAAGCTAGCATATGTAAAAAAAAATTAACATTGTGATTGAGGTCATGGTAATGAATGTAATTTACTTGAGAAAGTGAATAAATGGCAACTCAGTGGAATTGACTTTAGTCTTAGCATGTCAGAAAATTGTCACTGTACTGTGATGACTTATCGATATGATATAATTTTCCTTATACTAAACTATTCCTTTTTTTTGCATAAACTGGAATTATAAAAACATACAGCATGGATGGGCTACTAATCCCATTGCATCTGTACAGTTGCTAGTTCCTCAAATGGAGCGGGGGAGGGAATTATTTGAACAGCAGAGCTACTTGCGTTTGGTTAGTCAGTGGGGGCTGCACCAATAGAATGTATTGTGTTTGCAGCTGGCATTAAAATCTGTTAATGCACTTATTATAGGAAGAAACCTTTATCGTACTTTCACATTTAAGAAAAATGATACTTATTAACTTGCTAATGATACAGGTTTACCCAAATCTTACCTTAGCCATTCGTATTAAAACTGTACAGCTGCCTACTTTACAACTGCTGTAAATTGTGGTAAAACAAAATAAAACTCAGTTATAAACTTTCAGATGGTATAATTTTAACAATTACAGATAAGCAAATCACATACACATTCGCATTCACATCTACTCTAAAATATTTTCAAATAATGTCAAAAATATTTGTTGCCAAATCAATTAAAATATTTGAAAGGCACACTAACAATAATCTACCTATTCTATGCTCACTGGCAATTTAAAACTCTTCAGTTAAATCTGTTGCGGTGCTCAATGCAAGTCAGAAAGACAGTCAATCAGAGGGTTGCTCACATTGTAAATCTTCATTCTGTTCTCAGTGTTCCTTCATGTACGCTCTCCACTTTTCACATGGCAGCTGCATCCAGTTGGGGCTTGCAAAAAGCCGGCCTCCAGCTCCTTGGCTTACTTTGGACTACTTCCCAGGAGTCATTCATTAAAGGCCACTACTCCATACAGTGTTATGGACAGGGATGAGAGAGAACTAAGACCCCTATTCCCTCCGTAATTGTGTTTTTTCAAAAGGAAGATGCGTGTATCTTAACTCCTGAGTATACTGTCAATTTGAATAACCAGCAGCATGCTTTTCATGGTGACTTGTTCACCCTGAAAATCTAACTCAAAGTGACTTACTTGCCATTCACGCATGCGTGCACACACGCATAGACACACGAGAAGACAAATACAGTTCAGGAAGATCATGCACTTTTAACAAATTACAAAGGAATACATTGCAAGTCAGTGTTTTGCTCACCTTGGTGCAGGCCTGGTAAAGAAGTTCTTTTCCACTTTGAACTGTAGCTCGCTGAATTCAATAACTAAAATCTATTCTCAAAATCATTGCAGGATTCCCTCAAAGAGGTGGGTTTTTATCAGGTCACAAAGTTAGTTGCTTGTAGGCTTAATACTAGACGGAGGAATTGTCTTAGAAATCGGCAAAATCTGATTTCGGGCAGGGAAAGCGGCATTTTGCCTGCCGACGGAAATAGCAATTTTTTTTCTGCCATATGGTGCAGCGCTTGGTGAAAAACCCTTCCAGGCATGGGTTCCACACCGTATCACTGGCAGGCAGCCTCTGATTCACCCACCCACCATCACTTCAATGCCCTCTATTTAAAGGCTGCCCCTGCACACTTTGGAGTTCACTGGGATGTCATGGCTACCAGACCCAGGAAACATTCCAAGTTTACTGACACCTCCCTGGATGCACTCCCATGATGCACTGTACCCATGCTCTTGGCGCAGACCAGCAACCAAGGTGACACATCCAGCATGGGAGGCAGTGGCAGCATAGTCAATGCCAACGCCCTGCAGAAGAGGACAGCCATCCAGTGCCGCAAGAGGATGAATGATCTTCATTCTGCCAGACTAAATCACTCTTTTCATCACTCACACACCCATTGCATGTCTACAAAAATCTCAGTCACTGTCAGCTCAAGGGACACTGCCACTCACTCACTCTCTCACACATCTTCACTCTCGCCAACTTTTGCAGATGCACCATAGAAAGCATTCTTTCTGGTTGTATCACAGCTTGGTACGGCTCCTGCTCTGCCCAAGACCGCAAGAAACTACAAAAGGTCATGAATGTAGCCCAATCCATCACGCAAACCAGCCTGCCATCCATTGACTCTGTCTACACTTCTCCCTGCATAGGCAAAGCAGCCTGCATAATTAAGGACCCCATGCACCCAGGACATTCTCTCTTCCACCTTCTTCCTTTGGGAAAAAGATACAAATGTCTGAGGTCACATACCAACCGACTCGAGGACAGCTTCTTCCCTGCTGCTGTCAGACTTTTGAATGGACTTACGTTGCATGAAGTTGATCTTTATCTGCACCCTAGCTATGACTGTAACACTACATTCTGCACTCTCGTTTCCTTCTCTATGAACAGTATGTTTTGTGTGCAAGAAACAATGCTTTTCACTGTATGTTAATACATGTGACAATAATAAATCAATTCAAATCAAAATCAAATCACCTCCCCTGTGGTCATGTCCTCATCACCTTGCTTGCCCCACTCACCATCCACACAAGTTATTTAAAAGGGGAATTAGAGGGCGGGATTAACCACAACCTGCTGCATGTTTCGGAGTGGCGGAGGTGGCCCGCCATTGGCTGGTAGTGGAATCTTCTGGTCCCACCGTTTTCAATGGAGTTTCCCATTAAATGCAACTCTTACCACCGGGAAACCTGTAGTGGGGGTGTGCCGTCTGCGGGACTGGAAGATCCCAATGGTGTGAAAGGCCGGAAAGTTCTGGCCTGTTGTTTTAAAGGGTCAGAGAAGATCAAGCTGTAGCATAGGATCAGACAAGATCTCTGGTGGAAACAATTGACAGTACAGTCCCGATTGGTCAAATAGGCTGTTTCTGTGCTGCAACATTTTATGATTCTAATGCCCTCACTCACTAGCCCCCAGAAAACATAGCAAAATTATGTAAAATGCTTTTTCTGTAACATATTAGGAAAAGATTTGGGGTGGAGTTTTCTGACCCCTGTCGCCAGTGGGGTGTACCTGTCCCACTGAAGCCAATGGACTTCTGAACGGCTCGCCACGTTTTATGGTCCCCACTGCCATTGGTCTTTTATCACCGATCTGTTTGTTTGTTTCTAACATTCAGCCATTTCATTTGACAGTCTTCCAACAAATTTGTTTGTTAGAAGTAATGCTGGGATCAAGAAAAGGTGTATTAATTTTAAAATAATATTTAAATCTTGCAGCATCTCTGTTTGCTCACTTAAGCAAGACAAATGTGGTAGCTTGTTGATAGAAAGGTTGCCGTTATTCACGTGATTAGTGGGTGTTTTCTTCCTATATTTTCAAGAATTTCAAATTCTTGAAAATATTCTTCCCTTCCCTCCTACATTGAAACATATGATGGATATACTGTGGGTCAGTGCCAAGTGGCCTGGAGAGTTGTTTGTTTTGATAGCTGTAACCAAGGACGATCTCCGAGAGATGGTTTACTTTCTTTAAAACCCATTTTTTAACTGATGCTTTTTAAAATGTTTGGTTGTGAATTTGAGCAGTATAGTGGGCCATCTTTTAATTTCTAGTAATTACGATGATCTGTCTTATTAGTTCTTGATGTGGAGATGCCGGCGTTGGACTGGGGTAAACACAGTAAGAAGTTTAACAACACCAGGTTAAAGTCCAACAGGTTTATTTGGTAGCAAAAGCCACACAAGCTTTCGAGGCTCTGAGCCCCTTCTTCAGGTGAGTGGGAATTCTGTTCACAAACAGAACTTATAAGACACAGACTCAATTTACATGAATAATGGTTGGAATGCGAATACTTACAACTAATCCAGACTGGATTAGTTGTAAGTATTCGCATTCCAACCATTATTCATGTAAATTGAGTCTGTGTCTTATAAGTTCTGTTTGTGAACAGAATTCCCACTCACCTGAAGAAGGGGCTCAGAGCCTCGAAAGCTTGTGTGGCTTTTGCTACCAAATAAACCTGTTGGACTTTAACCTGGTGTTGTTAAACTTCTTACTGTTATTAGTTCTTCCCAGAAGAAGAAAGTGACATGGGTCAAAAGCCAATAGGTTCACACGTGCATATTGTATATACTCGCATAAAAGTCAATCTCATGTAAAAGTTCACCTCCGTGACTTTTGACCGAAATTTTTCATAAAGCTCATGTAAAAGTTGACCCCTAATGTATCGGGGATAAAATCCCAAACATTTCAGAACCAAAATATAATTCTGCAGATGTTGATGATTCAATTTCATTGTAAATGTATAAATACTAATGAAAAAGAGTACTAGCGAATAAATACTTCAAACATTTATCAATGTTAGACAATTAAAATGGATGTCTATAGTTTGTCATGTTAATTTGTAAATCTAAGGTAATTATTATGGGTGAAGTGTATATGGTTTGATATTTTATAAATGGTAGATATCAAATGTTAGGGTATCCTGGAACTCCCATCCTAACAGCATTGTGGGTGTATCTGCAGCACGGGCTGCAGTGGTTCAAGAAGGCAGGTCACCATTATCTTCTCAAGGACAATCAGAGATGGGCACTAAATGCTGTCCCAGGCAGCGATGTCAACTTCCACCCTGCCCCCCCCCCCCACCGCTCCCCACTCACTGATACCAGCACATCCCCTCAAGTGAGCTACACCACGCTATGGTATCATTAAAGGCCCCCCCCCCCCTCCGGCCTATCTTTTTAAGTCCCCCTGTGGCAGTGTCAACCTGGCAGTGCAGAGGTATTTCCCTCACCACCCCAGGGGCTTCAATGGCCCCCAAGCCCCAATACATGGCCATTATGACTGATATCCTTTTTTGGAACCAGTAGTGATTGGCACCAGATTCCTGCTGCCCCAAGGACCAGTCCAAAGCTGTACAGGTTAGGTGGATTGGCCATGCTACATTGCTCCTTAGTGTCACAAAAGTGTGTAGATTAGGTGGATTAGCCATGGTAAATGTGTGGGTTTACAGGGATGTGGCAGAGAGATGGGTCTGAATGGGATCTGTTTCAGAGAGCTGGTGCAGATGGGCTGAAGGGATCCCTACACTGTAGGGATGCTATGGGAATCCCAGGAGTAGGGAGAGTCCAGCTTCAAACCGACGTGGCATATTTAAACAAGAATTAAACATGCTCACTGGGCATGGGGATGGGAAGAATCCTAAAGGGGGTTCTCGCCAGTGCTAAACATACTATAGCCCCCTCCTGCATGATTCTCAGACACATGTGGCCCCCAACTCAATATGTGCATGAGCACACATGGCCAGAGAATTGCCCCCTTTAAATCCTCTCGTACTCAATCAGTTATAAAAATACAATTTTATTCAGCAACCATAATCAGGGACAGCTAATCATTTAATAGCCTCTGTAAACTCAATCAAAATTCAGCAGCTCCACCCCAAGCTGAGATAAATGCTTTTCTAGATTTTGAAGATTAGCCAAGCATTTGTAATGACCTCAGCTGGAATAACTGCCCTTGGGTCAAAAAAGAACCCTACTGAATCTACAGGAACAGACTTTTTAAAACTTGTACCAGATAACCTGTCAAACAAAGCAATCCGGCAGACATGTTTTTACCTCTAACTGACAAATTCAGCCTGTTTTTATTTCATGTTTAAAGGGTGGTGGATTTAAAAAAACCTTAAACAGAATGTATCCACTTTTCACAAGTTTTTATACCTACTGCATATATTTGCGACTCTCACTCTGCAGGGTAAGAACTTTGGAACAGAGAAAATGGGGTCCATTTGAACTCGGCTCTGATTTCCCATGGCCCTGCAAAGTTTGGGTTTCCCACCTGTAAAATGCCTGTTCCTCCCCTTTTTCCCGCTGGCAAAAACGAGATCTGTCTGGAATGGGGATGGGAATTGCAATACCTGGCCCTGCCCATCATTTTAAAGGTCTCCAGAGATGCCCAACCCTGGGAAAATTCATCCCAAGATCTCTGGATATGTTTTGCTCACTAGGTAAACTCGTGGAGGAATGTCTTTCCAAAAGCATTCGGTTTGCTTTGCTTTGTCTACTTGACTCCGTTGAAAACCTTGGCACTTCTTTTCAGACTTTGGCGAGGTGAAAGACACAACTCGTGAAAGGCAAAAAAAAGCAATGATCATGAAGATTAACTTTCAAAGGCTGCTGCATTTTATCTGAGTTGAAGAATCTTTAATTTCCAAGTACGTTACTGGAAAACAGATGTTTTTTTTAAGAAGTTTATTAAAATGTATAAATAGAACATTTATTTTCTGCATAACTGTGATGCAGTAGTCCAAATAACTGACATTTTGAAACTAAATTTCTAAAGCTTAACAAATGCCAGACAGACCACAGGGCAAAAATGATTTATGACTGGAGTATCTTTTTTAAAAGAAAGACAAATTTAATAATCATCTGTCCGTTTTTCATCTGGTAGCCTAACTCTATTTGAGTCGCAAACTTGACTAACACCCTCTGATTGTAAATATAATGAGCAGTGTCAGTGTTAAAATCAAAGTTGATTCTCTTGTTCTGAGCTAGTATCCTATCCAGTATATAGTAATATAGGTGGCTGGTCACTTTTCCCTGGAAGTACTCAAAAGTTAAACCACTGTTGTGCCTTAAATTGTTCTTTGCATGGTGGTACTTCATATTTTCTTCCCAATTTTCTTCTTCTGAACCTACCGCTCCTGAAGGTACTGACATGAATGGTGTTGTTGCCCAAGTTAATATTCTTCATGTGTAGATTGACAATAGGCTATGCAACTGTGAAGGATATCAATGTCTGTTTCATCTTCCCAGAGACACTAAGACTAATTCTAACACTTAACCAGAATCACAGAATACTACAGTGCAGAAGAGGCTTTTCGGCCCATCGAGTCTGCATCGACGCTTGAAAGGCCATGACCTGCCCACCTAATCCCACTTGCCAGCACTTGGCCCATAGCCTTGAATGTTATCGTGCGCCAAGTACTCATCCAGGTACTTTTTAAAGGATGTGAGGCATCCCGCTTCCACCACCCTCCCAGGCAGTGCATTCCTGACCGTCACCACCCTCTGAGTAAAAATGTTTTTCCTCAATTCCCCGCTAAACCTCCCACCCCTCACTTAACTTATGTCCCCTCGTAACTGACCCTTCAACTAAGGGGAACAGCTGCTCCCTATCCACTCTGTCCATGCCCCTCATAATCTCGAACACCTCAATCAGGTCGCCCCTCAGTCTTTGCTCCAGAGAAAACAACCCAAGCCTATCCAACCTTTCTTTATAACTTAAATGTTCCATCCCAGGCAACATCCGGGTGAATCTCCTCACACTGCCTACAGGTCGAGATTATCCACATTGACCTGGTACCTTCCTGGTCTGCATGGCTGAGGTGTCCTTTTGTTCTATGTCCCATAGGGGAGGGCTATCCCTATTGTTTTTGTTAATTTTACACCTCTCTTTCTTGGATCACAGCCAAGCTGCATTCCGTCCTCACTTGATGCACATATGCAGATACTTCCAAGGGTGGAATTTCTTGCTGTTTATTTCCCTTCTGTAATGCAAAAATGCTGCAACCAGTTTTGATAGTGCCTCTGTTGAGATAGAAGAAACAAACACAGATTTTGAATTTAATTCTTGGCGCTTTTTGGGGTGTATGGCTCAGTTACTCACTAAATAACTGACAAAAGGCCACTGACCTGCAACATCATCAGCTGTTCCTCTCGCCAGATGCTGTCAGACCCGCTGAATATTTTAATAATTTTCTGATTCTAATTCAGCGTTATAGCATCCACAAGAGCTTGCACTCGCACCAAATCACGTTGTTACTTATCATAATGAATGAGAATTGGGGACATGGAAGCTGCTGTTGCATTTTTTGTCCTGTTCTGACCGTAATGGTTTTAAAACTTTTGGCAGTATGTTTTCCAACCCAAGAAAATGATCTTGACACCGTTCACTCATCTATCAGTCTGATTAATACAATCCTTATATTCCACCTGATAAATGGCTTAGAAATTGAGTAAACTGCCCCATTAATAGAAACAATGACTGGCGCAGATGCAATGGGCTGTGAAAGGGTTAAAAATCACATAAGCTGCAATCTGAACCTCAGTCATACAGGGAAAGCTATGTGCAAATGACAGGTTTTGATTAAAGTAAGCCCAGATAACGCTCAAGGACTATCTAATTGAATGATGTGCAGCTGCAGTTCATATCTGTCCATTAGAACAAGGAACAATGGAAAGGGAGGTTGAGATTCCATTGGTCAGAGATGTCGCTATCATTTCTTGATGATATAACATGCACAAGTTTTAATTGGACATTATACCTTTATGTATGCATGATGTAACCATAACTATGATTGGAGAGATAACTCCTATACATCAATTGGTATATGCTAATTACTTGTAATCGAAGCTGAGACTTTAATTTTATTTCTTTGTATTTCTGATTTTTTCACTCTGAATGTCCTGAATGGATATTCAGGGTCCTGTAACTGGCTATAGTAAAGTTAATCTTGGAACCACTCAGTAACTTTGGCTACTTGAGGGGAATAATAGTTTGTAAGTACAAGAAAACCATTGTAACAGCCCCTTACAGGCTGAAAGGCCTTTTTTCTGTGCTATTTACCTATGCGGGTGACACAATCGCACAGTGGTTAGCAGTGCTGCCTCACAGCGCCAGGGACTCAGGTTCGATTCCGGCCTTGGGTGATTGTATGGAGTTTGCACGTTCTCCCCATATCTGCATGGGTTTCCTCCGGGTTCTCCAGATTCCTCCCACAGTCCAAAAGTGTGGGGCGCTGGGTAAGATGCTCTTTCAGGGCCTCAGTGCAGACTTGATGGGCCCGATGGTCTACTTCTGCGCGTTGTGGGTTCTATGACTTTATGACTGCTTTGTCCCATTGTTTTCTATTGTTTAGCTGTTGACTTAAATTTAATTAAGTCATTCTAATGGTGGGAAGAAATGTTGCAAGTGTATTTTCTGTTTTAAAAAAAACAAGATTATATTTTCTACCAGACACAATATTGAATCGTGACTCAGCTGATAAATTTGAATTCTACATTCATAAAAAATTGTTTTCTAAAAAAACAAGTTATGCTGAATAAATGCATAATGATGTTTTGCAAAATATCATTGGTGTTCAAGACAAAAAGGTATGGCCAATTTCTGTGCTGCACCATTAAAAAATGTATAAACACTAAAACATACATGTATCCTAATTCAGAAGGAAACATTGGGGTGACAGTAACCCCAGATATAAGTGTGTTCAGCAGTACAGCAATATTTACAATGTTGAATACTGATCATATTTTAATAATTATATTTTTAAATTTTGTAATCATTGGAGAAGCCCCCCTTTTTCCGTCCAGTTTTCCTCAAGTGCATCGCTCCTGAAAGTGTTAACTCTCTTACTGGTGTGGTGCCGTATAATCACCGCTGCCCTCTGATACCTCTCCCGAATAGTCATTATTCACTTGTCAGTCGACGATTTGACCTTAGGTTCATCGTAGCCAAGCTTGAGACTGTTCTCACCCTTTGCCTAAACGCATTTACTTTTTCAGCAGAGGTTCTAATGGTCGGGAGAGAGAATCCAATAGATCTTCCCTTCCTCTCACGCTGTATCAGAGGAACAGAAGAGTTCAAATAATCATTACGTGAGAGGTCAAAGTTCAAAATTTAAATGCCTCTTTATTTAACACTGTTTAAAAGCTTGAATTCCTTGTTGCTGCGATCCTGTAAAGAAATGTTATTTGCAAATTTATGTTGCTGTCTCTGGATTTGAACAGCGTCGCTGACCTGTTCCACTGGAGTACAGGGTGTCCATTCATACACTAACTTTCACATCCCACATAGCGGGCGAATTACTTTGGAGATTTAATCACTATTGTTACATAATCAAAAGCAGTGGCCAATTTTTATGTAAGCAACTGTGAGCTAAATGACCAGTTAATCTCTTCTGGTAGAGTCAATTTAGAAATAGTTTTACCAGGAACGGTAGGTAACACAGTGGTTATGTTACAGGATGGATAATCCAGAGGCCTTAACAAAAGCTTGAGAGACATGAGTTAATATCCCGCCATGGCAGCTAGAGATTTTTACTTCAACAAACTAAACCTTGAATAAAAAGATTGTGTCAGCAATAGTGAACTAGAAACAACCAGATTGTCGTAAAAATCCATTTGGTTCACTGATGCCCTTTCAGAACAGAAATCTGCCATCTTTACCCATGTGACTCCAGACCCACAGCAACGTGGTTGATTCTTCACTGCTCTTTGAAATGGCCGAGTGAGCGAGATACTCAGTTGAAGCAGAGAACTGCAGAGATGTTAAAACTAAACAGGCCACCCAGCATCTACCTAGGCAACCTGGTTCAGTGAACCCGAGAGTGTCCTTGTGCCAAAATTGGAAGAGCAGCCTCACAGAATAGTCAAGCAAAAGCCTGACACTGTCATACTCACAGAATCATACCTTTCAGCCCACATCCCAGAATACTCCATCATCAGGACATGCAAGAGATGGTGGCACAATGATATGCAAATAGGAGGAAGTGTCCCCGGGAATCCTCAGCTTTGACTCCGGACCTCATGACATCTCATGGCATCAGGTCAAACCTGCACAAGGAACCTTCCTGCTGATTTTCACCTACTGCACTCCTTCATGTTGAACAGCATCTGGAAGAAACATTGAGCAAAACACATACATAGGGCCCGATTTTACCAATCGGAGCCTAAGGTCGGGATCCGGGCGTAATACGGATCCGAGCCCGGAATCCTCTTTCCAGCGCGCCCATACGCGTTTTGCCCGCTCCAGTCCGATTCGCGCAGTGGGCGGGGCTTAGAATGATCGGAGCTCTGAACTGCGCATGCGCAGTTCTAAGAAAATCTGAAGCAGCGCGCCCGGGTGCGAAAGAAAAAAGCAGAGAGAGCGGCTCTCTGACACAGACCATCTGGCGGGGGGGGGGGGGGGGGGGGGAGTGGAGGAGGGTGGGAGGAGAGGGGGTGTGACATATCATCCTCTGGGGGGCGGGGGGGAGGAGGGTGGGAGGAGAGGGGGTGTGACGTATCATCCTCTGGGGGGCGGGGGGGGGAGGAGGGTGGGAGGAGAGGGGGTGTGACGTATCATCCTCTGGGGGGTGGGGGGGTGTGGGAGGGGAGGGGGTGTGACCGATAATCCCCTGGGGGGTGGGGGGGGGTGGGTGGGAGGAGAGGGGGGTGTGACGTATCATCCTCTGGGGGGGGTGCTGCTGCCACTTTGCGGCCGATCGGTGGGGAGGGAGGGGGCAGGGAGTTCCGCTGCCACTCTGCGGCCGATCCCTCCTCCCCACCGGAGGAACGAATCCCTTCTCTCCGGAGTGGCCGCATACTTCAAACATCACAACTGTCATTATTCACCTCAGTGGAACCCCCTCCCTCCCCACCGATCGACCGCAGAGTGGCAGCCCCCGCCCCCGCCCCCCACCCCAGAGGATGATACGTCACACCCCCTCTCCTCCTCCCACCCCCCCCCAGAGGAGGAGCTGGGTCAGAGAGCCGTTGCAGTCTCTGACCCCACTCTTCGGAGGCTGCAGCGGCGACTTCGGATTTTTATTCGGCAGGTCGATTAGAGCACGGATCCGCATCGGACCAGAAGACGGTAAAGTGGGATTTGGCGGTAGAGTTGGGCGCACGGTTCATTAAGTCGATTTAAATGCATGCAAATGCATTTAAATTGTCGGGCTGCCCGATTCGGGCGCGGGTCCGGCCCGCACCCGAATCGGGTGTTGGTAAAGCCGCGATCTGCTCAGAATCGGGTGCAGATCGCGGTACAGGCCCGGCGCCCAACTTTACCGCAAGTTCTGGTAAAATCGGGCCCACACTCTGGATGGAGGGCTTCAATGTCCCATCACCAAGACTAGCTCGGTAGCACCACGACTCACCAAGCTGGCTGGAAACTGACTGATGTGATGATTTTTAAGTTTATTTATTCGTGTCACATGTATGCTTACATTAACACTGCAATTAAGTTATTGTGAAAATCCCCTAGCTGCCACACTCCGGCACCTGTTCGGGTACACTGAGGGAGAATTTAGCATGACCAATGTATCTAACCAGCACGTCTTTCGGACTGTGGGAGAAAACCGGAGCAGCCGGAGGAAACCAATGCAGACACGGGGAGAACATGCAGACTCCGCACAGACAGTGACTGAAGCTGAGAATTGAACCCGGATCCCTGGCGCTGTGAGGTAGCAGTGCTAACTACTATGCCACCCTATAGCAGTGCAATTGATATGTTTTTTGTGTTGAAAGCGAAGGTTTAAAAATTCAGTTTTATGCTATAGGCAGTTGGTATGACTGCATGGAATGCAACTCATGCTGGGAGAGCAGGATAATTGCTCATTTTAGCCTTGCAAATGGTTGTGTTAAGTTGAGTTAATGGAGTTTTGTTTATTTAAGTTCCCCGGAGATTTCTCATTCGAGTGGTTGACAGGGTCATGTGATGATGTGGTTTATGTATTGTCCTGGGTCTGCACCAGTAAGAAACAGCTTTTGCAGAAAGCAGTTGGAGTTTGTGGTTGAAGCCTGATTGAAGTTAGAAGGATTTTGAAGGCTTCTGAAACTCATTTTCTCTCTGAAAGCTTCAAAACTGTCGACGCACATTATAGCAGGTGTATGTATGGTTATTAATGTATTTAAAGTGGCATTGAAATCTGTAAGAGGAATGTTGGTTATTTGGAACTGAAAAAGTGATGAGTTAGAAATTAAGGATGCTTCCTTTTTAGTTTTAAGTATTGTTTTAATACTGTTAACAGTTTGCTTCATTTGTTACAGCTTTATTTAAACTGTTATTAAATAAAGTTTTATTCTAAAAGATCCCTACTTTGTCAGTGGAATCATTCCTGAAAGGAAGTATCCTTTCCTCACGTTTATGCCAAAATAGAAAAATTGTTGGAGTCTAGTCTGGCTTCATAATATAACTTGGGGTTCTGGCCCGGGACCCTAACACTGGGCCTGCAGCCGGTGTGAGAGAACCAAAGCAAGTAAGTTACTTACTTGTTCTCATCCTCACTTGTTGCAGATGCATCTGTCTATGACAGTGTTGGTAGGAGTGATGACCAAACTGTCCACCTTCACACTGAGATGGCATCCTCCGACGTGTTATGGGGCACTATCACCTTTGCCGAGTGGGTTAGATTCAGAACAAATATAGCAGCTCAAAAGTGGGCATCCATGAGGTGCTGTGGGCTTACAGCTGCAGCAGAATTGTATTCAACCACAATCTATAATCTCATGGCCTGGCACACCACTCAGTCTAACATTACCAACAAAACAAGGGGCCCAATCCTGTTCAATGATGAGGTATAAACCTAGTGAAGCTAGGAAGCATGTGTATGGTAATCAGTGGTATCAGCATGATATCAAAAAAGCTAAGTGATGCTGTAACAAAATGAATCAAATCAAAGCTCTGCAGTCCTGCTATATCTGGTTGTGAATGGCAATGGATAATTATGCGACTAACCAGAGGTCAAAGGCTCCATTAAAATTTGCATCTTCAATGATGGAGGAACCCATGTCATTGCAAAAGATGAGAGTAATGTGTTTGCAACCATCTTTAGTCAGTGGGGCCGAGTGGATGATCCAATTAATCTTCTCCTAACGTTGCCTTCATCAGAGATGCCAGTCTTCACCCAATTTGATTCACTCTGTGATATGAAGAAAAGGCTGATCACAATTAATACAGGAAAAATTATTCACTCTGACAATAGCTTTTGGAGCAACAGGCTGCTGCTCCAGAATAAGCCACATCCTTGGCCAGAAGTTCCGGTACACTTAGAATACTAGTAACTGACCGATAATGTGAAACGATTGTACAGGTATATCTTGTTCACAAGGAGCAACAAATTCAATCCAGTCCATTAGCAGCCCATCATTCTATCATTGGAAAAGCAATGGAAGATCTCATCAACAATGATATCAAGCAGCACTCAGCAATAACTTGCTCATTCAGGTTCGATTTGGATTCCATCAGGGCCACTCAGCTTCAGATTTCATTACAGCCTTGGTCCAAAGATGGACAAAGAACTGAATTCCAGAGGAGAGGTGAGAGTGATTGTCTTGACATTAAGGCAGCATTTAACTGAGTGCAGCATCAAGGAGCCCTAGTAAAACTGAAATCAATGGGAATCAGGGGAACATTGTCTGCTGGTTGGAATCACACCTAACACAAAGAGAGGCCATTAGGCTTGTTGTAGATGAATCATCTCAGCCCAAGGAGTTCCTCAGGAAAGTAGCCTAGTCCCAACCATCTTCAGCTGCTTCATTAATGACCTCCCTCCATTATAAAGTCAGAAAAGGGATTTGCTCCTGTTTTCAGTGTCCCAACTCAATTTATGATTCCTCAGATAAGGAAGAAGTCCATGCCCACATGCAAGCAAGACACCAGAAAACATTCAGGTTGGGCTGATAATGGGAAGTAATGTTTGTGTGACTGGAGTGTTGAGCAATGGCCATCTCTAACAACAAAACATCTAACCACCATCACTTAGTCATCCAATGGTATTACCATCACTGAATCCCCTACCGTCAACATCCTGGGGAGTTGCCATTGACCGGAATTGACTGGACTAGCCATATTAATACTGTGGCTACAAGAGTTGGTTCAGTGGCTGGGAATTGTGCAGTGAGTAACTCACCTTGACTCTCTGAAGCTTCTCCACTATCCAGAAGGCACAAGTCAGGAGTGTGATACCATCTTCTTCAATTGCCTAGATGAATGTAGTTCCAACAAAAAGCAAGAAGCTGGACACTATCCAAGACAACAGCCAACTTGATCGGCACCCAGGTCACTTTAAACATTCATTCCTTCCACTATCCATGCACAGTGGGTGAAGTGTGTATCATATACAAAATGTCAAGACTCCTTCAACAGCACCTTCCAAACCTGCAACCTCTGCCACTTAAAAGGTCAATGGCAGTAAGTGCATAAGAATTCCACCAACAGCAAGTTCCTTCCAAGTCTCGCACCATTCTGACTTGAAATATACTACTATTTCTTCACTGTTGCTGGGTAAAACCCTGCAAATCCCTCTTTAACAGCACTGTGGGTGTACCCACACTGCACAGAATTAAGCGGCTCAAGAAGATGGCTCACCATCACCTTCTCAAGGGTAATTAGAGATGGGCAACAAACGCTGGCCTCGCCAGTGACGCCCACATCTCATGGAGATTTGTGGCAGGCTTTATTTCTGCACCCACCACTGATTCAACCCTTCAACCTAAAAATGACATTCCTTAGAGTGCAGCACACCTTTGCTATCACACTAAAGTGTGACTCCAGATTGAATGATCAAGTCCTGCTCTGGTGCTTAGATCCATGACCAAGAGGCTAGAATAACAGCAACTGAGCCATGCTGACAAGTAGAAGGGTTTCCTCATGAGTGAAGTTTAATGCACTGATTATCTTTAACAAGTCCAGCAGAACAGCAACATTTCTTTGAAAATAAAGTAGCAATTTGAACAATACACTGATGCTCACTATTTTCACTAAGTATCTTGCCGACTGCAATGGCATGTCTTCTGTTCTGTATTTCATTCTGTTTTTAATGATCTCTCAGCTCGGGTGTTCAAAATAGCAATGAGAATTGCTAACATCATGAGAATACATTTGACAATGATTTTAAACTTAGTTTAAATTAAGATACTGATAGTTTGGGGATTGAAATCGCTCAATCCAACTTTTTACATTTTTCAACAGAGAAAATAATATTCAGCAGATACACCGAACACTGTAATCAGTTGGCGGGAGTGTACACCGGGGTGGTACAAATAGGCTAAAAGGTGTTTGAAAATGGTCCCCATGTGTTAAATTTGATAACATATACAGGTAATGCACAGAATGTGTGCACACAGTACAGCGGTGTTAGACATGCATGCATCTACCATTGAAACCTTTATATTTACTAATTAAATACATAATACAAAAATAATCTTCTTTACACAAGTGTTCCGTTGTTGATCCCAACTTTGGGACACGTCCAATGATATAATATTTACAAAGCAAGACTTCACACACTGTTGAACAAGGAAGCATCCGTCCACTAATCAAACAATTTGGACGGCGGGGTGCGGGGAGAGACACATCACAAGTAGTTTCATCTAACATGTCCAGGTTTAGGTAAACTGCTTTGTCAGCCACACATCTTTGGGACCTGAATTCTGCTCCTTGGTCGCCAGATGTTCTGCTTATTGACTAGAAGTTGAGAAAGGCAGCCAGTTCCTAATTGGTCCAGGACAATGTCACTTTGAAGAAGTTCAACGTTTAAAATTGTTAAAGTTTATTTATTAGTATCACAAGTAGGCTTACATTAACACTGCAATGAAGTTACTATGAAAATCCCCTAGTCACCACACTCCGGCACCTGTTCGGGTACACTAAGGGAGAATTTAGCGTGGCCAATGCACCTAACCAGCACGTCTTTCGGACTGTGGGAAGAAACCAGAGTACCCGGAGGAAACGCACGCAGACACGGGGAGAAAGTGCAGACTCCGCACCAACAATGACTCAAGGCTGGAATTGAACCTGGGTCCCTGGTGCTGTGAGGCAGCAGTGCTAACCACTGCGCCATCGTGCAATGCCCACACATGTGAAACCTTTAGATCAACAATCTTACATATCAAAAGTCTGAAAAGATTCTAGACAAATATATTGCAGTTTGCACACATCGAGTGTACACAGATGCTTAGATTTTGCCCAACACTGCGAGAATGTAGTTTAATTCTGTCAAACATGACAGCACACTGTGTACACAGCACAAGATAGGGAACTGTTGGGGGAGATATGTTTAGAACACACTTTGGTGCACATCCCTCTGAGAGTTTGGATCTTTTTTCTAACAGTGAGAATTTGCATATTTGAATTTGTGCAAATTAGTTTTAGTAGAAGATTATTCTGCGTTTTCTCTCTATAGTTCTGCTGCGAGCTTCCAACATTTTCCAGTCTCTTTTGTGTATGATTATAAGCTGGTTTGAACTCCCAAGACGTATTTTACTCTTCCTGAACTATCTAGAATCCAGAAACATTTGCAGGTTCGCTTGATGTGTGGTTGACTTTTGAAAAGAGGTTTGTTTGTATTGTACAAATGGCCGACAGAACAGTTACCTGAATTTTTCGTGCAATGCACAGAAAACGTTGATAACCTGCTGTGCAGCATAAGCTACGGGGGCTTAGCTTCCGTGGGCATTTGTGTCCTCCACTTCGAACCCATTGAAGACACTGTCGGCCCTTTGGGGAAGGGATCGACCTCTACCAAGTGACGTGACTTGGCTTTTGTATTTATTGTCGGGGCAGACTCGGTGGGCCAAATAGTCTTTGCGCTGTGCGGCTCTGTGACCATCTATTTCTTTAGGGTTTCCTCCAAAAATATTTAGGAAAAAAACCTGAAATTGGCACAGATTATTTCCCCCTTTTTTTAGGGTCATCGACCCTTCTGGCGCTCTGCATCCAAAGCAACAGTGGAAAGAGTGTCTATTTGAAGGAACTTGCTTCAGGAAACTAATCTTGATGGCCAAGGGGCAAATTAATCTGTTTGGAGGGCCTGGGGAGAAAAATGAAGAGCTTGAAATGCATTTTAGGGAGAAACTTTGGGAGATGCTTCTAGGTCAGTTGGAAGTATCTAACCCCCATTAGAGGTGTGTGTACTTGAACAGAACATTTGGGTAGCGGAGCCAGATTCTATTTTATTATAGACCAGCAAAACACAGGTGAACAACTTGAAGCTAAAATTCATTCTAGTACCGTTTGCTGTTTCCATTTAGATGGGTGAAGGACAGATAGCGAAACTGGGTTGGAAATGAGAACTGAACATGGCTATTGACAGCTCGGCTGCTGTTTGACCGACACTTTCACATGGATGCAGAGCAGTTTTCAATACGTATTGATGTCAGAATGGTGGCAGACCTCAATTCGGACTCCACAAACAGACTCAACTCAAGCCAAGGGCTCCCTCTGGGGTGGTTCTCACTCGGGTTCGCTGCTATAGTTCAGTGTACCTTTATGAAGCGCTCTGATATTCGTTGGCGCTTCATAAACTTAATATTACCTTTTTGATCTTATAAAACAAAAAGAAACGGGCCCCCAGAGGGAGTGATGGGCAGAGTTTATCCTCACTGCTGTAGTATAACTCGGATAACAAGGCTTCATTTCACCCTGCACAGCTACTGGTGCGAATGTGTACGTTGCAAGCACATAAAAGTAAAGTTTATTTATTAGTCACAAGTAAGGCTTACATTAACACTGCAATGAAGTTACTGTGAAATTCCCCTATTGCCATATATATTGGGGCTGGACAGAGTAGATAGAGAGAAACTATTCCCGCTCCTAAAAGGATCAAGAGGAAGAGGGTACAGGTTAAAGGTAATTTGCAAAAAAAAAGCAAATAGATGTGAGAAAAAAAAATCACATAGGGATTGTTTGGGGTCTGGAATGCACTGTCTGGAAGAGTGGTGGAGGCAGGTTCAATCATAGAATCTACAGTGCAGGAGGAGGCCATTCGGCCCATGGAGCCTGCACTGACAACAATCCTACCCAAGTCCCATCCCCATAATCCCATGTATTTACCCTCCTAATCCCCCTGACACTAAGGGGCAATTTATCATGGCCAATCATACACATCTTTGGACTGTGGGAGGAAACCGGAGCACCCGGTGGAAACCCACGTAGACTTGAGGAGAATGTGCAAACTCCACACAGATAGTGACCCAAGGCTGGAATCTAACCCGGGTCCCTGGCACTGTGAGACAACAGTACTAACCACTGTGCCACCGTGCCACCCAATCAAAGCATTGAAGAGGGCATTGGTTAGTTTAGCTTGGTTGGCCAACAGCACAGGTTCAATTCCCAGACTGGCTGAGGCTATTTCATGAAGGCCCCACATTCTCAACCTTGCTCTGAGGTATGATGATCCTTAGGCTAAATCACCACCAGTCCCCCTTGGAGGGGGAGAGCAGCCTATGGTCACCTGGGACTTTATTTGATAATCACCTGGAGTATTATTTGAATAAAAACACTGTGCAAGGAAAAGGTGGGGGTCGGGAATGGCACTAAGTCATGATGCTCTTTGGACAGCTGGAGCAGACATGGTGGGCCAAATGGCCTCCTTCTGCGACCTAACAATTCTAACAATTCTGTAATACCCTACCGGCTAAAAGGAAACCATGCCCAGGCCACGGAGTTTGATCAGTTATGGGTGTTAGCAGAATGGAATTGCTAATACATGCCCTCTAGTAACAGTGAAATGACTCAATACTGAGTTAATAATTAGTCTGAGCACTTTCGGAAAGACGCTTCGGGACTGGCCTTAGATTCCACTTGGTGCGACGCCCACGCGGCGTGAGATGGCCTCACGGTGTCGTTTGGCTTTCTTGTGGAGATGGGGAGCAGGGAGCAGATTAAAACCAGACTCCAAAGTTATCCGGCACTTGTGTGTGTTGATGCGCACCGGAAACCATTTCACATCCTGCCAAAAATAACTACTTCAACTGCAGCCCGAGTAGGAACGGTGAAAAAAATAAAAAGCGCTGTTTCTTCCTCAGCCCTGCTGCAAATACCACCAAGAAACCGGGAAGAGCTCAGATTAGGATTCATTTGGAACAGAGCACAGATGAATTTATGACTTAGCAAACGTTTTTCATCTAGGACGTGTCTGTTTTTTTTAAAAAGGGTAATGAATTGAAGTTTGGAAGGATGTCAGATTCTGACAGAGTGAAATCAGATACAGCGTTCCACCAAAAACCCAGACTGCTGGACAAATCATGTTAATCCGGAAAAGGCTGGAAATCCAGTCCCGCTTTACTTTAGGATTTAATACTTTTAAACGCCAAATGTCCCCAAAGGTGTTATTAAATAAGGCTGTACGGTTATGTACATGGATCTGGGGGAGAGGGGTAGAATTTGATATGAAATAAGGTTGTAAGGTTCTGTATATGATCTGAGGGAAAGGGATAGAAGTTCACTGCCACTGCTGCTGCTGTTTTGAATCTGGCCTTTTCCAGATGTTGTGATAAGCCCCTCTCTCCGACAACACAGCCGGGGTGTCTGCTACTGTCGGTCTGCACACGGTTAGAGAGCCAAGCCGCGGTAAATCCCTCAGAGCTTGCAGCATATTCTTGCCAAATTCCGCCTTCCGAACCACCCGACGGGACGCGCTTTCAAACGCTTTATTCATAAAGGGGTGCTTTCAGACCTGGGTCCGCACAGGAGAGCGAGGAGGGAGAAATCCTGCAGCCAACTTCAAAAGAACCAACCACAAGACACGTTCAGAAAACAAACTTATTAACTAGAGACGGGGTCGCTGTGTTTTAACCACTTGGGTGCGAGGCGAAAACTGGTGCTAAATCCAGACTTTAAATTCAGACTCATCAATCAAAGCTGTCAAATTGTAATAGAACAGCGCCGTTTGTTATGGTCTGTGTAGCCTCAAGATGGGAGATAAAATAACCATGTTAATAAGATTTAATGCCTGCGCTGTGTCCTTGTTGTTCATTGCACCTTCGAATTTTTAAAAAAATTTTTGTTCTCCATCCTTAAAGTTACAAAGCCAGAGTTCGGAACGGACCGGGCAAACCCAAATCCATTCCCTGCTTGCTCCAAAAACCAAATTCAAATGCCAATTGAATCCAATTCAAGGTCCCCACAAGAGAGACAAACAAGATCCAAGCTGACCAGACAAAACGCATTGCTCCCAATCTTGGGCTTGATCTTCGGGGTTTTTAAAATTCCTTTCCGGTGGAATTAAGGGTTCCAAAACTCAAGAACAGCCAAAGACCCATCACACCTACTCTTTCAGACACACTTTCAAAGCACACCGACCCTGCAAGGCACTGATCCTCACTCCGAGCGCTCTCTCCAATCGCCGTCAAACCTTTATTTCGTTTTTGCATCATCAAAATACTTTTTGTACCTGCCTGCGGTATTTCAGGTGAAAAACACCAGTATATATTTAAAGAGCCCGAAACATGTACAAAAATGAACGTTTGACAAAAGGCAAATTCATCCTGGCTTTAAATACCGGTTGGATAAGCAAATATTAAGTTTTATATTCAATATAAAATGAGTGTGGGGTGGAGAGAGGGGGGATCATGTACACACTTTGCCCATCAAATCTCACGTTAGGTCAATAGAAGTTGATAAATATGCTGCGGCAATAATGAAATGTTATTACTGGAGAAGGTGAGAATCCAAGTCCGGTCCTCTTGTGGTTGAGTCAAATCTCAGCCCCTCATGAAATCATTCTTCAGCCGGCTCAGCCTTGTCCCGTGGCTCCTGACGATGAGGGTGAGGAGTTCGTGTTTATCCTTTAGCCCAGTCGAGATGTCCACTGTCTCCCTCAGGATCTGCCTGGTGTGGTACAGCATGTGCACCACCTCATCGCTAATGTTGCTCAACTCCCTCACCTCGTTCTCCTGGCTCTGCCGGAACTTCATCTCCAGCTCCACCAGAGAGCGGTCCGAGTGGGAGAAAGCCTCCCCGATCTGGGTGGCCTCCCGGCGCAAGTAGTCCCCGTAACTGTCCTCCCCGTCCAGGTCGTAGGCGATGGTCTTGCCCACCCCCTCCAGCACCCGGGCCGCGTCCTCCACTTGCCTCTTGAGACTGACCATCTCCTCCTTCAGCACCGTCTCCAGGTCCGCCGCCATCCCGCAACGCCGCTCATCCGACACCCGGAACAGCATCTGACATTGCTCGGGGTCGTCGTTTTCCTCGTAGTCCCCGTCCGGCACGAAGTAGTGGTGAAAGGTGCCATTGGACATCTCCGGGTGCAGGGGTCCAGTGAAGTAGCCCTGGCTCAGAGAGCACAGCAGGCTAGCACACAGCACACCCAGACCCAGCATCTTCCACCCAACCCTTCACTCTCAACAAGACCTTTCCGAAAGGAATCTCTCTTTCCCCATTGTGGGACCCCCCAGTGGAACTACCCCGTCAACTCTCTCCTCCCGTCCTCCGACCAATGACTCGGCAGCAATCCTGCCCTAAGGTGTAATTTGAGTTCAGTGCTTTTTTTTTTAGAAAATGCTCTCTCTTTCCACGTCTCTTTTTTTCAACAAGTGTTTCTGTTCACTGCTCGGCGCAGTCAGTGTGAGGAAGAATATGAACAGTTCAGATGACATTCCCCTGGCAGCTTCCCCAAAGCAGACAGACCAACATCTGGCTTTGCGAGGACAATCTGGCGACGTGTCCTGCTGTCTGAGTCAGTGTGTTAGCCGGGGCTGGGGGACAGCCGCAGACATTACAGCCATCTCCACGGCCGCTGCAACTGCGACTAAAACCCTGCTCGCAAGCAATCGTGTTTCTTTTATTGTTTTTTTTTCAAATCAGAGTTCGGTTTTATCCCCCTCCCCTCCCCTCTGTGTATTGGCCAGTGTACTTTGCACCTTTTATGGGATTCACGGGGGTGAGTTTCCCGTACCACCCCAGTCCACCCCACCCTAGAGGGATTCTTCATCCTGTCCCTGAGCTATCCACCTAAACTGACATTTCTGCCCATTTGCAGCATCACATCGACTGAACTGAGCTCCTCCTCAACGCTCCCAGCCTGCAAGATGTTCAGTTATTAAAGCGTGAGCCTCCAAAATGAGACGTTGTAGGATTTGTTTCTGCAAAAATAGACTTTATTCGTAGAATATTTATCCAAGATATATTTTATTCATAAAATCTCTGCAAGAACATTACAAATATGCGTACTGCAGCCTCACAGTACCAGGGACCCAGATTCGATTCCCGGCTAGGGACAATGTCAGCGTGGAGTCTGCACGATCTCCCCGTGTCTGCGTGGGTTTCCTCCGGGGGCTTTGGTTTCCTCCCGTAGTCTGAAAGACGTGCTGGTTAGGGTGCATTGGCCGTGCTGAATTCTCCCTCAGTGTACCTGAACAGGCGCTGGAGTGTGGCGACTAGGGGATTTTCATAGTAACTTCATCACAGTGTTAATGTAAGCCTACTTGTGACACTAATAAATAAGCTTTAAAACTTTAAACTTTAATGTTCTGGGGACCCGGGTTCGAATCCTGCCATGGCAGGTGGTGGAATTTGAATTCAATAAGAAAAATCTGGAATTAAGAATCTATTGATGACCATGAAACCATTGTTGATTGTCAGAAAAACCCAAGTGGTTCGCTAATGTCCTTTAGGGAAGGAAATCTGCCGTCCTTACCTGGGAGCCACAACAATGTGATAGACTATCAACTGCCCTCCAAGGGCAACTAGGGATGGGTAATAAATGCTGGCCAGCCAGCGACGCCCATGTCCCACGAATAAAAAAAAATTCCAAACTGGCCATCATACAAAGCGTGATAACATTCAGGTTATTTACATACATCAAGTAATACTCTTAGATGCTTTAATACAGTCAAAGAAACGTGACAGGCATTTTACAATGGTTCTTACAAATTATGCAAAGGTCTTTAAGGTTTGTCTACACAGAACAAGTTGCACTCAGAGGTGCTTCATGTGACAGAGCTGATGTGGATAAAAGGATCCCACTGCCATTGTGTTTCTAGCTTACTGAACTTTATCCCAGTCTCCTCTCTCTCACTAACCCACTGAACACTCATTTCTTCTTGTTACATTGGAATATCACCTATTTGGCCGCTTTTATACAAGGTGTTATTTCACAGTTAAAACCATATGAGTCACACAAACGAAGTGACACTGGCACAAAAAGCACGTCTTATTTCATTTCATTATTAGTTATTTAAAATAGGAAACTAAACATGCCCAGTAGGTCAACATCTGCAACGAGATACGATGAGTTATGGTTTGGATATAACTTCTTGCTTTGATCTTTTTCAGACACTCACACCCCATAATTCATCCTTTCTCATTGCAGATGCGGACAGATCATCAACTTTTTAAGCATAGAAACATAGAAGGTAGAAGCAGGAAGGCCATTTGGCCCTTCCAGTTGCTCCGCCATTCATTATGATCATGGCTGATCATAAAATTCAGTGTTCTGATCCCGCCTTTCCCCCATATCCCTTTATTCCTTCACGACACACGACGGCGCAGAGTCGCCGAGCAGAAACTGTTAGCCAAGTTCCGCACACACGATGACGGCCTCAACCGGGATATTGGGTTCATGTCACACTATTTGTAACCCCCACAGCCTGCCTGGACCTGCAGAGTTTCACTGGCTGTCTTGTCTGGAGACAATACACATCTCTTTAGCCTGTCTTGATGCTCTCTCCACTCACGTTGTTTGTATCTTAAAGACTTGATTAGCTGTAAGTATTCGCATTCCAACCATTATTCATGTAAATTGAGTCTGTGTCTTTATATGCCCTGTTTGTGAACAGAATTCGCATTCGCCTGAGGAAGGGGCTTGGAGCTCCGAAAGCTTGTGTGGCTTTTGCTACCAAATAAACCTGTTGGACTTTAACCTGGTGTTGTTAAACTTCTTACTATACCAACGGGGACAGAGTAGAAAGGATCGAGAGCTTCAAGTTTTTAGGTGTCCAGATCACCAATAACCTGTCCTGGTCCCCCCATGCCGACACTATAGTTAAGAAAGCCCACCAATGCCTCTACTTTCTCAGAAGACAAAGGAAATTTGGCATGTCAGCTACGACTCTCACCAACTTTTACAGATGCACCATAGAAAGTATTTTTTCTGGTTGTATCACAGCTTGGTATGGCTCCTGCTCTGCCCAAGACCGCAAGGAACTACAAAGAATCGTGAATGTAGCCCAATCCATCACGCAAACCAGCCTCCCATCCATTGACTTTGTCTACACTTCCCGCTGCCTTGGCAAAGCAGCCAGCATAATTAAGGACCAGACGTACCCCGGATGTTCCCTCTTCCACCTTCTTCCATCAGGAAAAAGATCAAAAGTCTGAGGTCACGGACCAACTGACTCAAGAACAGCTTCTTCCCTGCTGCTGTCAGACTTTTGAATGGACTTACCTTGCATTAAGTTGATCTTTCTCTACACCCTAGCTAGGACAGTAACACCACATTCTGTATTCTCTCCTTTTCTTCTCTATGAACGGTATGCTTTGTCTGTAAAGCGCACAAGAAACAATACTTTTCAACTGTATGTTAATACATATGGCAAAAATAAATCAAATCAAATCAGATATATTTTCGCTGCTGTGTTCTTTTTCAGGGCAAGGGACTGCAGTTTGAGTCAGTCACCATATAAACAGGGCAGTGCCTGGCCACGGTAGCACAGTGGGTGGCACGGTAGCACAGTGGTTAGCACTGCTGCTTAACAGTGCCAGGGACCCGGGCTTGATTCCCGGCTTGGGTCACTGTCTGTGTGGAGTTTGCACGTTCTCCCTGTGTCTGCGTGGGTTTCCTCCGGGTGCTCCGGTTTCCCCCCACAGTCGGAAAGAGGTGCTGGTTAGGTGCATTGACCCAAACAGGCACTGAAGTGTAGCGACTAGAGGAATTTCACAGTAACTTCATTGCAGTGTTAATGTAAACCTACTTGTGACTAATAAATAAACAAACAAACAAACTTCACGTTTCTCCTCAGCATTTTACAATTTAATGAAAATGCAGTAAGGAAAACGTAGGAAATCTCTTCATAATGTAATAAATTGTAAAGAGACACAAGTGTGTTCCCAAACAGCTAATCATCGAGTGCATTATTTTCATTTGATTCCAGAAACACCAGGTACTTGGAATTGGGAAGAACGTGATGTTTGTGTAATGTACTTGTTAATAATGCATTAATTTTTATCATGCTGAATATAATAATTTATAATTGGAAATTATGGTGCAATTTTTGCCAATTCCATTAAAGCACGGTCCATTAAAGTTTGGAGGCAAAGCATAAAGAGACTGGGCAGTTCAGGAATGTGTATATTTGTTGATGAATGTGTGTAGTTTTTTCAATTCTCACACTTTCAGTCTGAGCTGCATACATCTCTGGTTTGATCTGAATGTGTACATGAATGAACTTTGCATATATAAAAAGCCTTAACTAGTAAGGATAAACAGTAGCTAAATGATGAGTGGGGAGAGACAGCATGAATATTAGATCTACAGCTGCTTCTGCCAATGGTTTATGGAAGATATTGGTTAGAGAGGAGAACATTGCAGTGCTGGAGAAAGGGGGTGTCCCAGAGCGATCAAGGAAAGAATCAATGTGGCTCATGCTCAGGGACAAGAATGGTGAATTATATTGTTTGGTGTATCCTATAGGTCACTGATTCACGGGAAGGATGTAGAGGAACAAATCTGCAAGGAAATTAGAAAGCTGCAGAAATGATAAAGTGGTTATAATGGAGATCGTTAATTATCTGAATGTCAACTAGGCTGGTGGTAGTTCAAAGGGAAGAGAGGAGCAAGAGTTCCTCGGGTGTGTTCAGGAGAATTTGCTACAGCAGTATATGTCCAGTCCAATGAGAAAGGAGGCATTGATGGACCTGGTTCTTGGGAATGAGTTGGGCCAAGTTGATCACGTTATCAGTGGGGAAACATTTAGGGGACAGTGATCATTCTATAATAATGTAATGATGACTATTGAGAAAGAGAATGAATAATCCAGAGTGAGAATAATTAACTGGGGGAAAGCCAACTTCAATGGGGTAAGAATGGATCTGGGCTGAATAAATTGGAGTAAGAGTTTTAACAACACCAGGTTAAAGTCCAACAGGTTTATTTGGTAATAAATGCTATTTGCTTTCGGAGTGTTGCTCGTTCGTCAGATGGAGTGGATATCTGCTCAGATATCCACTCCATCTGATGAAGGAGCAGTGCTCCGAAAGCTAATGGCATTTGCTACCAAATAGACCTGTTGGACTTTAACCTGGTGTTGTTAAAACTCTTACTGTGTTTACCCCAGTCCAACGCCGGCATCTCCACATCATGAATAAATTGGAGCCAGAGCTTGGCAGGAAAAACGGTAGCTGAAAAATACCAGATACCTTGGTTCAGGCACAATCAAGGTATATTCACACAAAATAAAGCAAACAAACCCAGAACTCCCTGAGTGACAACTGAAGTGCTGGGGGTCTCCCTGGGATGGGATGAGAGAGGGTGATGATTAGCTTGGACAGATTAAACTAAAATCAGGAAAAATATAGACCTCTTGCGTGGCTATTGTGAAAATCTGCTCGAAAATTGGGACGTGTAGTTCTCAAGCTTGACCTTCCCTTTCAAGTCAAAGACACTTAACCTCTGAATGTCATTTTGGAAAAGCACCAAGAACAGGATTTGAAGAAGTAGTGTGACAGACTGAATTGAAATTAGGAGCAATAATGAGTGGTGGTAGAAGCCAAAAACCAAACTCTGGACAAAGTCCAAATAAAAAACACTCTGAGAATAAAATATTTTGGAAGAGTTTGCATGTTGGAGGATATCACAACTTAAGGCATTCCAAAATACATGGAGGAATGCGTGGGCAATGAAGAGCAGGAAGCGGCAGGGACTTATCCAGGGCTGTTTGGGGCACAGAGACTGATTGAATGTGAAATATGAAATAATCACAGTCAATGAAATAGAAACAAAAGAACCTGGATTTTTTTCTGGTACCTTTCAAACCCTCAATGTCCTAAAGCACTGAAAGCCTATTAATTCCCTTTCAGGCATGGTCACGGTCATTTTGTAGCAACAAACAAAATGCATGCAGCAAGATCCCAACAAATGGCTAACTGGGAAATGACCAATTAATATATGTTAATAATGTTATATGAGGCCTTGGTCTGAATGCGAGGAGCTGCTTTGAAGAGTGACACATGATACTTACTGTTCATCTGAGATGGAGGTGGGCCTCAATTGAATGTCTCATTTGAAAGGAAGGTTAGGATTTGGATTCAATAGATGCAAATATACCAACACACAAGAACACAAGATATAGAAGCAGGAGTCGGCCACCAGGCCCTTCAAGCCTCCCCCGTCATTCAATATGATCATGGCTGACCTATGCTGGCCTCAACTGCTTTTTTGTGCCATTTCCCCATAGCCCTCTATTCCTCCAGTTTCCTCCCACAGTCCAAAGATATGTGGGTTAGGTTGATTGGCCATGCTAAGTTGTTCCTTAGTTTCAGGGAATTGGCAGGATAAATGTGTAGGGTTATGGGGAGATATAGGGCTTGGATGGGATTGTTTTCGGTGCAGGCTTGATGGATCGAATGGCCTCCTTCTGCACTGTAGGGATTCTATGATTCGATTCTATGGTTCTATGATTTATCCACCTCCATTTTAAATACTTCCAATGATCCAGCCTCCACGACCTTTGGGGGCAGAGAATTCCAGAGATTCACCACCCTCTAAGAGAAGAAGTTTCCACAGACCTCAGTTTTAAATGACCGGCCTTTTATCTTGTAGCTGTGTGCCCTTGTTCGAGACTCTCCCACTGATGAAAACATCTCACCATCTACCCTGTCAAGCCCCCTCAGGATCTTATATGTTTGAATAAGGTCACCCCTTACTCTTCTAAATTCCAGGGAGTACAAACCCAGAAATGATGGCCTTTTATCTTGTAGAAACAAGAAACAGAACGACAACTCGCATTTATATAGTATCTTTAACATGGGAAAACCACCCAAGATGTAACACAGGAGTGTCCTGAAACAAAATTTGAGACTGAGCCACATGAAGAGACATTAGGGTGGCTGACTAAGAGCTCGGTCAAAGAGGTTGGGTTTTATCTGACAGCTGCAAAGAGAGGTAGAGAGGGAGAAAGGTGCAGGAGGAGAATTCTAGAACTGAAGGCAGCTGTCACCAATGTTGGAGAGAATGAAATCAGGGCTGCAAAAAGAAGCCAGAATTGAAGGAACACAAATATCTCGGAGGATTGTAAAACTGGAGTCTTTACAAAGATATTGGGGGGATGGGGGGTGGGGGGCAAGGTGCAGGAGGGATTTAAAAACAAAGATGAGAATTTCAAAATCCAGACATGGCTTAACTGACAGCCAGTAAGACAGATCACTGTAGCAGGGGTGATGGGTGAATGGATCATGGTGCAAGTTAGAATATGAATAGCAAGTTCTAAATGATCGCAAGTTTATGGTGGTGGAAAGATGGAGGCCAGCCAGGAGGCAAGTCCAAAGCTAACAAAGGCATAGATAAGGGTTTCAGCAGCAGTTGCCAGGGAGATGGATGACATCAGTAGCTAGGGAAAATAATTTATGATGGGGAATTAAGATTCTGAGCGGTATCTTGAGTCCATGCTTTACCGTCTGCAAGATCGCCGGCAGGGGCTCAAGATCTGGAAGGAGCAATTCTCTGGCAATTTTGGATCTTCCCCACCTCCCGCTGATGATGCCATGGCGTCAACTGCTTTACATGCATGTGAAAGTGTTGAAATATATTTAACCTGCCCCCTTGCTCTTTATTGACCCCCCATCATATATTCACACTGCGCTGATGTGATATCACGTCGGAATAGTTTACAATAGGTTCACTTAGATGTGGACCTGGTGTGGTAGTCTCCCCGGGATCATGAAGGTAAGTATAGGCCATAGGGGAGAGGCCTGGCAATGCTCCCTGGCACTACCCCTGGGGGGATTAAATTCGATGTGATGGGAGCTGGGAGCAGGGGATTCCAGCAATGGCCAAGTGATGGGGGGAGTGGGGGTGGGGGGACTTGGAGATGGGTGCCGGCTCAGACTGTGCAGGGGTTGTGGGGGGAGGAGAAGATGGGAAAGTGCCAATCATAGAAATCATAGAAACCCTACAGTGCAGAAGGAGGCCATTCGGCCCATCGAGTCTACACCGACCACAATCCCACCCAGGCCCTATCTCCACATATTTACCCACTAATCCCTCTAACCTACGCATCCCAGGACTCTAAGGGGCAATTTTTAACCTGGCCAATCAACCTAACCCGCACATCCCTGACACCAATGATAGGGGTGTCAGGGAGAAAGGGCCGATGATCACGAGGGAGGGGAGGCGGGGTTAGAGAAGTGCTGACTCCGATCGGGGTGGGGAGGAGGCCCCGAGACCTCTGGTGGGTTTGTGGGAGGATGGTTTATCCAGGTTTTGATTGGTCATCTTTAAAGATAGTGCCCTGACCTCTGAGCAGCAGGGTTTGGCTGACATGTTCAGGCCTTGCCCCCCTTAGCATGAAACATGCCCCCTACCTCTAATTTTTTTGGCAGTGTGTCATAAGATCTGGAGAGAAAACCGGTCGTTTTCTCTGGAGAGAAACACACTTGTTTTCTGTCCAGAAGCAACACTGCCATTTTTTGGTAGGATTTCACCCAATGACTTCAATCTTTCCAATATTTAGTTGGAGGAAATTTCTGCTCATCCAGTGCTGGATGTAGGACACAGTGTGACAATTCAGAGACAGAGGTGAGAGGAAATGATGAGGTTGGGCTGGATATCATTAGCACAATTGTGGAAACTTTCTTTGGATGACATTGCCAAGATGCAGCATATAGATGAGAAATAGGTGGGAGCCAATGATAGATTCTCCGGGAATACCAAAGGTGACAGTGTGGGAGTGGGAAGGAAAGCCACTGCAGGTGATTCTCTGACTAGGTCTGGAGCATGAATGAGGGAAGCGCAGTCCAACCTAGTGGTGAGGCATTGAGGCCGGATGCTATATGTAGTCAGGCTGAAGATGAGAAGAAAGAGGAGGGATACTTTACCAAAGTCACAGTCACGTTGGATGTGACTTTGATAATAGCTATTTCAGTTCTGTGGTAGGGGCAACCACAATATTGGGTTCTGAGGAGGCACTGGCCAATTGGTATTATCCCCAGACTCTTAATCCAGAAACTCAGCTCATGTTATGGGGATCTGGGTTCGAATCCTGCCACAGCAGATGCTGGAATTTGAATTCAATTAAAAAAATGTGGAATTAAGAATCTACTGATGACCATGAAGCCATTGTCGATTGTCGGGAAAAACCCATCTGGTTCACTTATGTTCTTCAGGGAAAAAAATCTGCCGTCCTTATCTGGTCTGCCCGACATGTGACTCCAGAGTCACAGCAATGTGGTTGACTCTCAACTGCCCTCAGGCAACTAGGGATGGGTAATAAATGCTGGCTAGACAGCAACGCCCATGTCCCATGAATTAATTTTTCAAAATTGGGAGATGACAGCACGAGCAAGGACTTTGGAGAGGAAAGGGAGGTTGGAGATGGGTTGGTACTTTGCAAGGATTGATGAGTCAAGAGTTTTGTTTTGAGGAGAAGATGTTACAGCGATATTGTAAGAATTAGTCATTATATTAAGGTGTAGGATCCTGAAGGTAGTGATCTCAGTATCACGCCCTGCACTCGGCTAGTTAGCATTGAGATAAGAAAAGTAAATGCACAGGTTGAGAAATAGTATAGAAAGAAAGGGTTCAGAATCCTGGGACAATGGGACCAACTCTGGACTGGAATAGTTTTTAAACACTCATGGGATGTGGATGTCACTGGCTTGCATTTATTGCCCATCCCTAATTGCATTGGAGAAGGTGGTGCTGAGCTGCCATCTTGAACTGCTGCAGTCCATGTGGTGTCGGTACACCCACAGCGCTGTTAGCGGGGGAGTTCCAGGATTCTGACCCAGCATCGAACAAATGGTGATATATTTCCAAGTCAGGACCTGAGTGGCTTGGAGAAGAACTTGCAGCTGGTGGTGTCCCTATGCATCTGCTACATTTGGCGCCAGGCTCAGGAATGTCACTGAACGGCTGCAGGGCATTCTGAAGGGGGAGGGCAAACAGACAGAAATCGTGGTACATATTGGTACCAACGATATGGGTAGAAAAAGAGATGAGGTCCTGCAAGCAGAGTTTAGGGAGCTAGGAAGTAGATTAGAAAACAGGACCCAGAAGGATTACTTCTGGTGCCATGTGCTAGCGAGTTTAGAAATAGGAGGTTAGTCCAGATGAATGTGTGACTGGAGAGATGTTGCAGGAGGGAGGGCTTTAGATTTCTGGGACGTTGGGCAAATTTGTGGGGACAGTTGTACCTGTACAATGTGGATAGGTTGCACCTGAATATTTACCTAATAGAGGTGTATAAAATTATGAAAGGCATAGATAGGGTGAACGGTGGGAAGCTTTTTCCCAGATCGGTGGTGACGTTCACGAGGGGTCTTAGGTTCAAGGTGAGGGGGGGAGGTTTAACACGGATATCAGAAGGACGTATTTTATACAGAGGGTAGTGGGGGCCTGGAATGCGCTGCCGGGCAAGGTGGTGGAGGCGGACACACTGGGAATGTTTAAGACTTATCTAGATAGCCACATGAACGGAGTGGGAATGGAGGGATACAAAAGAATGGTCTAGTTTGGACCAGGGAGCGGTGCGGGCTTGGAGGGCCGAAGGGCCTGTTCCTGTGCTGTATTGTTCTTTGTTCTTTGTTCTTTGTTTTGTTCTTTTGAAACAAAATGGGACTGTTGTCCTTGCAGGGAGGTTTGTTAATGCTGTTGGGGAGGGTTTAAGCTAACTTGGCAGGAGGGTAGGATCCTGAGAGGAGGTTCAGCAGGGGGGAGATGCACAGCCAAAATTCAATGAGGCAGAAAATGAGTCAGGAAAGCAAAGAAATTAGGCTAGTTAAGGCACAAGGGAGCTTGGCAGGATTGAATGGTATTTATTTTAATGCAAGAAGTCTGATGAACAAGGCAGATGAGATGAGGCACAAATTAAATATGGGGTATGATGTCATTGCTGTCACTGAGACATGGCTGAGAGAAGGGCAGGACTGGCAGCTCAATATTCCAGGATATAGGATCTTCAGGCGAGAGAGAGAAGGAGGTAAAAGAGGAGGGGGTGTAATGACCTTGATCAGGGAATTAATTACAGCAGTTGGGAGGAACAACATCTTAGAAGGCTCTTCAAATGACGTCATATGGGTAGAAGTTAAAAACCAAAAAGGAACAATCACATTGCTGGGAGTGTTCTATAGGCCCCCTAACAATCTGAGAGAAATAGAAGAGCAGATATGTAGGCAAATTTCAGAGAAGAGTAAAAGTAATAGGGTAGTGATAGTGGGGATTTCAACTTCCCCAACATTAACTGGGGCAGTCATAGTGTGAAAGGTTAAGAGGGAGCGGAATTCTTAAAGTGCATCCAAGAGAACATTTTAAGCCAGTACGTCGAAGGTTCTACAAGAGACTTGGATTTAATTTTAGATAATGAAGCCAGGCAAGTGGTTGAAGTGTCAGTGGGGGAGCATTTTGTTGACAGCGATCATAACTCTGCTAGATTCAAGATTGTTGTGGAAAAGGATGAGCCAGAAAGCAAAGTTCTAAACTGGGAAAGGGCTGATTTTAATATGATCAGATAGGATTTGGCCAGAGTGGACAGGTAGCAGCCACTTTAGGGTAAATCTGTGACGAAACAGTGGGATGCATTCAAGAAGGTTGTCAAAGGATACAGCAGAATATAGGTCAATTGCAGATATGGGCGGAGAAATGGCAGATGGAGTTTAATCCAGGCAAGTGTGAGGTGCTGCACTTTGGGAGATCAAATGTTAAGGGTAAGTATACAGTTAATGGCAGGACCCTGAACAGCATTGATGTACAGAGGGATCTTGGGATTCAAGTCCATAGTTCTCTGAAAGTTGCCACACAAGTAGATAGGGTGGTAAAGAAGGCGTATGGCATGCTTGCCTTTATTGGTCGTGGCATTGAGTACAAGAATCAGGATGTCATGTTGCAGCTCTATAAAACTTTGGTTAGGCCACACTTAGAGTATTGCATTCAATTTTGGTCGCCACATTACAGGAAGGATATGGAGGCTATGGAGAGGCTGCAGAAGAGGTTTACCAGGTTGGATTAGAGGGTATGAGCTGGACAAACTAGGGCTGTTTGCTCTGGAGCGGTGGAGGTTGAGGGGAGACCTGATGGAAGTCTATAAAATTATGAGAGGCATAGATAGGGTTGACAGTCAGAATCTTTTTCCCCAGAGTTGAAATGTCTAACACTAGGGGCATGCACTTAAGATGAGAGGGGGAAAGTTCAAAGGAGATGTGAGGGACAAGATTCTTACACAGAGTAGGTGTCTGGATAATGATGTAGGGGGTGGTGGTGGAGGCAGATACGATAGGGGCATTTAAGGGGTTTTTAGATAAGCACATGAATATGCCAGGAATAGAGGGATATGGGCTACAGGAAGATATTGACAGGATGGTCAAATGGGCAGATAAGTAGCAGGTGGAATTTAACCCTGAAAAGTGTGAGGTGATACACTTTGGAAGGAGTAATTTGACAAGGAAGTATTCAATAAATGGCATGATAGTAGGAAGTTCTGTGGAACAAAGGGACCTTGGCATGTTTGTTCACAGATCTCTGAAGGCAGAAGGGCATGTTAGAAGGGTGATGAAAAAGGCATATGGGCACTTGCCTTTATCAATCGAGGCATAGATTACAAAAGCAGGGAGGTCATGTTGGAGATTTGTAGGACTTTGGTGAGGCCACAGCTAGTTTACTGTGTGCAGTTCTGATCGCCACATTATCGGAAGGATGTGATTGCACTGGCGGGGGTGCAGAGGAGATCCACTGGATGCTACCTGGGATGGAACATTTAAGTTATGAAGAGAGGTTGGGTGGGCTTGGATTGTTTTCGTTGAAGCATAAAAAACTGAGAAGCGACCTGATCGAGGTGTACAGGATTATGAGAGACATGGACAGAGAGGATAAGGAGCAGCTGTTTTTTTTACACTTTTCCAATTCAATCAAATCAAGTCCAATTCAGAGTCTCAACAAGTTGAGACATTTCCGATCCAAGCTGACAAGACAGGGTATGCAACCCCTGTCTTGGGCCTGATCTACGTGAGCCAAGCTGATTGGAGAAGGCGCAGGTCTTCCTCCTCCAAGGCTTGATCTCATTTGTATCTTAGCCAAAAGGCCGAGATGCCACTTTTAAAAATTGCTTCATATGAAAATGAAACTTAAATGTAACCTAATGACCTCAACCAAGCGCAGCATCCGCACAACTACACTTGATCTTAGCCAAAAGGCCGAGGAGCGATAAGGAGCAGCTGTTCCTTTAGTTAGAACCATAGAACCATAGAAAATTACAGCTCAGAAACAGGCCTTTTGGCCCTTCTTGTCTGTGCCGAACCATTTTATGCCTAGTCCCACTGACCTGCACTTGGACCATATCCCTCCACACCCCTCTCATCCATGAACCCGTCCAAGTTTTTCTTAAATGTTAAAAGCATTTACCACTTTATCCGGCAGCTCATTCCACACTCCCACCACTCTCTGCGTGAAGAAGCCCCCCCTAATATTCCCTTTAAACTTTTCTCCTTTCACCCTTAACCCATGCCCTCTGGTTTTTTTCTCCCCTAGCCTCAGCGGAAAAAGCCTGCTTGCATTCACTCTATCTATACCCATCAAAATCTTATACACCTCTATCAAATCTCCCCTCAATCTTCTACGCTCCAGGGAATAAAGTCCCAACCTATTCAATCTCTCTCTGTAACTCAGCTTCTCAAGTCCCGGCAACATCCTTGTGAACCTTCTCTGCACTCTTTCAATCTTATTTACATCCTTCCTGTAACTAGGTGACCAAAACTGTACACAATACTCCAAATTCGGCCTCACCAATGCCTTATATAACCTTACCATAACACTCCAACTTTTATACTCGATACTCCGACTTATAAAGGCCAATGTACCAAAGGCACTCTTTACGACCCTATCCACCTGTGACGTCACTTTTAGGGAATTCTGTACCTGTATTCCCAGATCCCTCTGTTCAACTGCACTCTTCAGAGTCCTACCATTTACCCTGTACGTTCTACTTTGATTTGTCCTTCCAAAGTGCAATATCTCACACTTGTCTGCGTTAAATTCCATTTGCCATTTTTCAGCCCATTTTTCTAGTTGGTCCAAATCCCTCTGCAAGCTTTGAAAACCTTCCTCACTGTCCACTACACCTCCAATCTTTGTATCATCAGCAAACTTGCTGATCCAATTGACCACTTTATCATCCAGATCATTGATATAGATGACAAACAACAATGGACCCAACACCGATCCCTGCGGCACACCACTAGTCACAGGCCTCCACTCAGAGAAGCAATCCTCCACAACCACTCTCTGGCTTCTTCCATTGAGCCAGTGTCTTATCCAATTTACTACCTCCCCATGTATACCTAGCGACTGAACCTTCCTAACTAGCCTCCCATGAGGGACCTTGTCAAAGGCCTTGCTGAAATCCAGGTAGACAACATCCACCGCCTTCCCTTCATCCACTTTCCTGGTAACCTCCTCGAAAAACTCTAATAGATTGGTCAAACATGACCTACCACGCACAAAGCCATGTTGACTCTCCCTAATAAGTCCCTGTCTATCCAAATATTTGTAGATCCTATCCCGTATCACACCTTCCAATAACTTGCCCACCACTGACGTCAAACTTACTGGCCGATAATTTCCCGGATTTCTTTTGGAACCTTTTTTAAACAACGGAACAACATGAGCCACCCTCCAATCATCCGGCACCTCCCCCGTGAATACTGACATTTTAAATATGTCTGCCAGGGCCTCTGCAAGTTCAACACTAGCTTCCCTCAAGGTCCGTGGGAATACCCTGTCCGGTCCTGGGGATTTATCCACTCTGATTTGCCTCAAGACAGTGAGCACCTCCTCCCCTTTAATCTGTAAAGGTTCCATGGCCTACCTACCAGTTTGCCCTATTTCCGTAGACTCCATGCCCGTTTCCTCAGTAAATACGGATGCAAAGAAACCATTTAATACCTCCCCCATCTCTTTTGGTTCCATACACAGTCTACCGCTCTGGTCTTCAAGAGGACCAATTTTATCCCTCACTATCCTTTTGCTCCTAACATACCTATAGAAGCTCTTTGGATTTTCCTTCACTCTGTCTGCCAAAGCAACCTCATGTCTTCTTTTAGCCCTCCTGATTTCCCTCTTAAGTAGCTTCTTGCACTTTTTATACTCCTCGAGCATCTGATGTGTTCCTTGCTGCCTGTACATTTCATACAACTCTCTCTTCCTCTTAATCAGTCTTACAATCTCCCTCGAGAACCAAGGTTCCTTATTCCTATTTACTTTGCCTTTAATCCTGACAGGAACATACAAACTCTGCACTCTCAAAATTTCTCCTTTGAAGGCCTCCCACTTTCCATTTACATCCTTACCAGAGAACAGCCTGTGCCAATCCACACTTCCCAGATCCCTTCTCATTTCATCAAATTTGGCCTTTTTCCAGTTCAGAACTTCAACCCGAGGACCAGATCTATCCTTATCCACGATCAGGTTGAAACTAATGGCATTATGATCACTGGATCCAAAGTGTTCCCTCACACTCACATCCATCACCTGCCCTAACTCATTTCCCAATAGGAGATCCAATATCGCATCCTCTCTAGTTGGCACCTCTATATACTGATGTAGAAAATTCTCCTGAACACATTTGACAAACTCTACCCCGTCTAAACCTTTAACAGTATGCGAGTCCCAATCTATATGTGGAAAATTAAAATCCCCTACTATCACAACTTTGTGTTTCTTGCAGTTGTCAGCTATCTCTCCGCTGATTTGCTCCTCCAATTCTCGCTGACTATTGGGTGGTCTATAATACAAGCCCGTTAATGTGATCATACCTTTCCTGTTTATCAGCTCCACCCATAGGGCCTCTGTAGACAAGCTCCCTAATCTATCCTGCCTGAGTACCGCTGTAACATTTTCCCTGACCAACAATGCCACCCCCCCACCTTTTATCCCTCTGCCTCTATCCCGCCTGAAACATTGGAACCCTGGAACATTGAGCTGCCAGTCCTGCCCCTCCTGTAGCCAAGTTTCACTAATGGCTATAATGTCATATTTCCATGTGTCTATCCACACCTTCAGCTCATCTGCCTTCCCCACAATACTCCTGGCATTGAAATAGACACACCTCAAAAAATTATTTCCACCACACTCTACCCTTCCATTTGTGATTTTGCTTGAACTAACCTGTCTTTTTACCCCTGCTCCACTATCTGCTCTGGCACTCTGGTTCCCACCCCCCTGCAAATCTAGTTTAAACGCTCCCCAATAACACTAGCAAATCTCCCTGCAAGTATATTGGTCCCCTTGTAGTTTAGGTGTAAACCGTCTCTCTTGTACAGGTCCCACCTGCCCCAAAAGAGGTCCCAATGATCCAAGAATTGGAAACCCTGCCCCCTGCACCAGTTCCTCAGCCACGTGTTTATCCGCCCAAGCATCCTATTCCTGCCCTCACTGGCATGTGGCTCAGGTAGCAATCCTGAGATTACTACCCTCGGGGTCCTGCTTTTTTACTTCCTTCCAAGCTCTTTGTACTCACTCTTTAGGACCTCCTCACTCTTCCTTCCCACGTCATTGGTACCGACGTGTACCACGACATCTGGCTGATCACCTTCCCACTTTAGAACGCTGTGCACGTGATCAGAGACATCGCTGACCTTGGCACCTGGGAGGCAACAAACCATGCGGGCGTCTCTGTCCTGACCACAGAACCTCCTGTCCATACCTCTGACCATTGAGTCCCCTATCACTACTGCTCTCCTCTTCTTCATCCCACCCTTTTGCGCTGTAGAACCAGACGCAGTATCAGAGTTCCGGCTGTTGCAGCTTGTCTCAGGTAAAGCATCTCCCACAACAGTATCCAATTCAGTATACCTGTTGTGGAGGGGTATGGCCACAGGGGAACCCTGCTCTGCCTGTCCTTTCACACTGCCATTTCCTCTCCTTACAGTAACCCAATTTCCTGTGCTCTGCTGCTTAGGTGTAACTATCTCCCTAAAGCTACTGTCTATAAACTTCTCATTCTCCCAAATTAGATGGAGGTCATCAAGCTCCTTCTCCAGTTCCCTAACACGCTTTGCTAGCAGCTGCAGCTGAATGCATCTTTTGCAGGTGCTGTCGTCAGGGATACCGGAGGTCTCCCTGATCTCCCACATCCTGCAAGAGGAGCATTCCAACATCCTGCCTGGCATTTTTTTTTAGTCTGGGGAAAAACAAGAATAAACTTTCTGAAAAAGAAAAAAAAACCTACTCTCGTCTCTGCCTGTTCTCGCCGAAGCCCGTTTTGAGCCAAAGCCCTTCAGCTCTCACTCTGCCCCCTGCTCACTCTGCTGCCCGCTAACGACGCTGCCCGCTCGAAGGTGCGGCCTACTTTTAAACCCTCCAAAACCTTCCCAGGCTGCTGCTGGGCCTACTTCCTGTTTTGAAAAAAAACCTCCGATTTTTTTCACTAATTTAACTGAAAAATAAATAAATAAAATGCACCAACAGCTCCCTTACCCTCAGCCTGCTCCTGTGGAACAATGAGGCTGAAACCTCAGTCACAAGAGGACATGGGTTCAAGATGAGGGGCAGGAGGTTTAGTGGGGATGTGAGGAAAAACCATTTTACCCAGAGAGTGGTGACGGTCTGGAATGTGCAGCCTGGGAGGGTGGTGGAGGCGGGTTGTCTCACATCCTTTAAAAAGTACCTGGATGAGCACTTGGCTCATTCAACATTCAAGGCTATGGGCTAAGTGCTGGTAAATGGGGTTAGATGGGTGGATCAGGTGTTTCTCATGCGTTGGTGCGGACTTGATGGGCCAAAGGGCCTCTTCTGCACTCTGTGATTCTGTGATTCGGTAACAAACAATCAACAAAATAAAACATAATAGGAGGCTCATGTTTGGATTACCAGAGTATTATTTGGATGACAGTAAGAACAGTTTGTTCAGCTTGCTTGTTGTAATTTGCAATTGTGTGGTGTTTTTAATGTAGAAAAAATGTTCCAAATATATGCAATATTTTCTTTTTACAGAGTTATATGAATGTCTACAAGTGTGAGTTGATTTGCTGCAATAGCTATTAGTGAGCTATAATGATTCTTTTGAATGAAGCAATTGTAATTTCTGGGTGAATTATGTAACTGTGATCTAAATGGAATCTTTGTATAATAGCTCATTACGTTCAAATCTCAGGACATATTCAGTCTGTTGTTGCTGTGCAACAAATGACATTCTGGATGCCCCATCTTTTGAATTATTAAGCATTATTTTGGTGACTGGAATCCAGTCTCCACACTAGAGAACATCTCCCTCCCTTCCCCACTGAGCATCACTTAGCTTTTGTGGTTGATATATCCTTCCTGTCTTTCTTCATCATCTTTTTCTCCCTCTTCTCTTACCTTTCATTTCTCCCTCTCTATACCTCCTCCACATCTTTTACTTCATCCTTCCATTTCTCCCTATTTCCCTTACTCTCTTTCCTCCTTTCCTCTCCTCTCCCTTCCCCTCTCCCTCCTCATCCTCTTTTGCCTTTGTTAATATTAGCAATTACAGTCAATACTCACCACTTGCCTTGGTGAGTAAAGTTCCAACACTGCTCAAGAAGCTCCACGTCATCCAGGCAGCCCACTTGATTGGCACCCCTTCCACTACCTTAAACATTCACTCCTTTTACTATAGACACATGAAGGCTGCTGTGTAATTCCTATAAGATGCATTGCAGAAATCCACCAAGATCTCTTTTATTGCACTTTCCAAGCCTGTGACCTCTACCACCCAGAAGAACAAGGGCAGCAGATGCAGAGTAACACCCCCACCTGCAAGTTGCTTTTCAAGTCAAACATCCCCTTGATCTTGAAACTATATCACCTTTCTTTCACTGTCGTTGGGTTAAAATCCTGGAGCTCCCTCCCTATCAGCACTGTGAGTGTGCCTACACCTCAGGGACTGCAGCTGTTCCAGAAGACAACTCAGTGTCCCCAGCTCAGGGATGATTCAGGATGGCTTATTAATATGACGTCCACATCCCATGAAAGAACAAACAAAAATTATGTCTTCTTAATGTACAGCAAATTTTTAAAAACTCAAACAGCAGACCCTTGACTCAGGAAGATTTAAATCATGCAATAATCAATCGGGCTTGTAGACACTCTATTTGATTTATGATAATAGGATCTGGTTCCTCCGCTCATTCCGTAATTCTCTTGTCTGCTGCTGATCAAATACACTCTTGTCCATAGTCTGGCTTGCTGCAAAATTAATGTACTTATTGACTGTTATAAGCTGCTGCTCCCACTATTGCTTGGGCAGTGCAATTGCAGGTTGTTTATACCAGACAGTTAATACCAGTGCAAAGTGGTTCAGATTTGTTATGAACGCTAACACCAATAACTTATATTTATTTAGCACCTTTAGTGTGAGAAAACACCCCAAGACACTTCACAGTTGCATTGTAAAACACTGTAACACTGAGACACATCGGTCAGATGACCAAAAACTTGGTCGAATAGGTAGGTTTTAAGGAACGTTTTAAAGGAGGAAGATGAGATTAGAGAAATGGACAGGTTTCGGGAGGGAATTCCAGAACTTTGGGCCAAAGCAACTGAAGGCATGGCCACCAATGATGGAGGCCACAAGAGGCAAGAATTAGAGGAGCGCAGATATCTCAGAGAGTTATGGGGTTTGGTGGAGGTTACAGAGATAAGATAGGGAGGGGTGAATAGAGGAATTCGAAAACAAAGGCTGGAATTCGCCGACCTCGCACGTGGCTGGGATTCTCCAGTCTCGCTGCAGTGCATGGAGTTTTGGCTGAGCGCCAAATTCTCCGTTCTCATTGGCAGCAGTGGCAGGGCGAACGCGATTGGAGAATCCCAGCCAACGGAGAGAGAGTACAGAGGAGGTTTACCAGGATGTTACCTGGTATGGAGGGGCTTAGTTATGAGGAGAGATTGGGTAAACTGGGGCTGTTCTCCCTGGAAAGACGGAGGATGAGGGGAGACTTAATAGAGGTGTATAAAATTATGAAAGGCATAGATAGGGTGAACGGTGGGAAGCTTTTCCCCAGGTCGGTGGTGACGTTCACGAGGGGTCATACGTTCAAGGTGAAGGGGGGGAGGTTTAACACAGATATCAGACGGACATATTTTACACAGAGGGTGGTGGGGGCCTGGAATGCGCTGCCAGGCAAGGTGGTGGAGGCGGACACACTGGGAACGTTTAAGACTTATCTAGACAGCTGAACGGAGTGGGAATGGAGGGATACAAAAGAATGGTCTAGTTTGGACCAGGGAGCGGCGCGGACTTGGAGGGCCGAAGGGCCTGTTCCTGTGCTGTATTGTTCTTTGTTCTTTGATGAGAGTTTTGCTTACTGGGAGCCAGTGTAAATCAGTGAATATAGGAGGCTTATGGGAATGGGATTTCCTGTGAGTTAAACATGGGCAGCCGGGTTCTGGGTGATGTTAAAGGTGGGTAGAATGTGGGAATGCAGCCAGGAGTGCGCTGCAATACTCCAATCTAAAGGTAACAAAGCTATAATGAGGGTTTCAGCGGCAGAAGAGCTATGACAGGGGCGGTGTTGTTAGGAGGTGGAAATTGACAGTTTTAGTGATGGCATGAATGCTTGACTGAATGACAAATCTGTGTTAAAGTCTGCTTCACTGTCAGGAAGCATGGAGGAGTCTGGTTCCAGCTTGGATAGGACTTTGAGCAGAGCTCTGAGCCCATATTTCCCAGTGTGTAAGTAGGACTGTGCTCCATGAGAACACATGTGGACCCAGACTTATAGCTGATATCTCAACGTCAAACTGCACAAAAAGCAGAAACCACCCAACACCTCAGTGCTGCAGTGATTTGATTTGAGTTATTATTGTCACATGTATTAACATACAGTGAAAAGTATTGTTTCTTGCGCGCTGTACAGACAAAGCACATCATTCATAGAGAAGGAAAGGAGAGAGTGCAGAATGTAGTGTTACAGTCATAGCTAGGGTGTAGAGAAAGATCAACTTAGTGCAAGGTAGGTCCATTCAAAAGTCTGACAGCAGCAGGGAAGAAGCTGTTCTTGAGTCAGTTGGTACATGACTTTAGACTTTTGTATCTTTTTCCCAAAGGAAGATGGTGGAAGAAAGAATGTCTGGGGTGCGTGGGGTCCTTGATTATGCTGGCTGCTTTGCCGAGGCAGCGGGAAGTGTAGACAGAGTCAATGGATGGGAGTCTGGTTTGTGTGATGGATTGGGCTACATTCACGACCTTTCGTAGTTCCTTGCGGTCTTGGGCAGAGCAGGAGCTGTGATACAACCAGAAAGAATGCTTTCTATGGTGCATTTGTAAATGTTGGTGAAAGTCGTAGCTGACATGCCAAATTTCCTCAGTCTTCTGAAAAAGTAGAGGCATTGGTAGGCTTTCTTAACTATAGTGTCGGCATGGGGGAGACCAGGACAGGTTATTGGTGATGTGGACACTTAAAAACTTGTACAAAGCTTAGACTGAGATCAGCTTGTAACCAGGCAAATCCAACTAGTTACCATGCAAATCCAACTAGTTACCTGACAAACCCAACCAGTTAAACCCAACGTACTTCCATGCAGACTCAAGCTGCTGTCATCAAAGCTGTCAATACTGGTGCGTAAAGAGGCTTTCGGGCTTTCACTGCAGTTCCAGCAATCTGTGCCCCAACAAATTACTAGGATTGCTGAGGAATCACCCTGGGGGCATGGGAGTAGATGTGGAGCATGAAACTGTTGTCCTGTTTTAGGATGGCGGCACTGCCTCGCTGCCAATGCCCTTGCTGGTGCCTCTCAAGCAGCCAGCCCAGACTGCTGCTACTCATGCCAAGATGCTGCAGTCTGAAGCCAAACTTGTAGGCCCAGAATCTCTTGAGAGCGGACTGCAAGGCCACCACTAAATGTCAGCAACCTTCCACCAGCTGAGAGCATCTTCTGAGGACAGACTGAGTAGACTGGGGCTATACACATTGGAATTCAGAAGAATGAGGGGAGATCTTATAGAAACATATAAGATTATGAAGGGAATAGGTAAGATAGAAGCAGGGAAGTTGTTTCCACTGGCGGGTGAAACTAGAACTAGGGGGCATAGCCTCAAAATAAGGGGAAGCAGATTTAGGACTGAGTTGAGGAGGAACTTCTTCACACAAAGGGTTGTGAATCTGTGGAATTCCCTGCCCAGTGAAGCAGTTGAGGCTACCTCATTGAATGTTTTTAAGGCAAGGATAGATACATTTTTGAACTGTAAAGGAATTAAGGGTTATGGTGAGTGGGCAGGTAAGTGAAGCTGAGTCCACAAAAAGATCAGCCATGATCTTATTGAATGGCGGAGCAGGCTCGAGGGGCCAGATGGCCGACTCCTGCTCCTAGTTCTTATGTTCTTATGTTCTCCTCCAACTGTGAGAAAGTAGTCTTCTTTACTGCCTCTACTCCATCTCAGCCTCATCCTGTGGCCCAACGGGGAATGAAATAACTGTCACACTCACAACTGGGAACAAGTGGTCTGAGCAGAAATAAGAACAGAAAGTTCTGGAGATACTCAACAGGACTGGAGAGAAAAACACAGTTAACATTTCAGGTTGATGACCCTACGGCAGAACTGAGGCTGAGTTTGACTGGAGCACTTGAATTACGAACCAAGGCCTTCTTGACATTTTTTAATTCATTCATGGTGTGTGGGCGTCCCTGGCTGAGCCATTAAGGACATTAGAACAATCGACAAAGGTTTCATGGTCATATTTAGTGAAATAACTCTTCCATGGCCGGTGTCCCTTCACCAAATTTAGATTTATTTACATAGGCAGCAACACTCAGACAGGTACATCCTGGTACAGAGTATAAACTCAGAGTGTCAGTTATCCTGACACTCCACACTATGTACACATGCAGGACTCCCTGATTGGACAACCCATTACTGCCTTAATCTGGGAGCTAGTATTCTAAGAGGTCCACATTATGGGCTTCGTTAAAGTCATTACATTTGGAGCTTTCAATTTCAAATTTTTTAAAAATTGAATTCAAATTTCATCATCTGCCATGGTGGGATTCAAACCCAGGACCATAGCACATTACCCTGGGTTCTGGATTACTAATCCAGTGACAATACCACTGTCTCCCCTAAATAATTTCTACAAATAGAAATTAATCTGCAACTAACCACAGAGTGGTTGATGATCTGTTTAAATAGCACTGGTGGCTGGTGGTGGCGTGGTTTTGCCAGGGTGTCGGCGGGGGGAGGACGGGTCATTCTAGCTGCTGCACGAACAAGTGTTTAAGAGGCATTAGCCTCAAAAGTGGCAGGGTTGGCATCGAATCAGCATTGCACACCGACCGCACTTACAACCTGCACAGTTGGGCGGCACGGTAGGACAGTGGTTAGCTTTGATTTGATTCGGTTTGATTTGATTTATTATTGTCACATGTATTAACATACAGTGAAAAGTATTGTTTCTTGCGCGCTATACAGACAAAACATAACGTTCATAGAGAAGGAAATGAGAGAGTGCAGAATGTAGTGTTACAGTCATAGCGAGAGTGTAGAGAAAGATCAACTAAATGCAAGGTAGGTCCATTCAAAAGTCTGACAGCAACAGGGAAGAAGCTGTTCTTGAGTCGGTTGGTACGTGGCCTCAGACTTTTGTATCTTTTTCCCGACGGAAGAAGGTGGAAGAGAGAATGTCCGGGGTGATGGGGTCCTTAATTATGCTGGCTGCTTTGCCGAGGCAGCGGAAAGTGTAGATAGAGTCAATGGATGGGGGGCTGGTTTGCATGATGGATTGGGCTACATTCACGACCTTTTGTAGTTCCTTGTGGTCTTGGGCAGAGCAGGAGCCATACCAAGCTGTGATACAACCCGAAAGAATGCTTTCTATGGTGCATCTGTAAAAGTTGGTGAGAGTTGTAGCTGAGGTGCCAAATTTTCTTAGTCGTCATGGAAAGTAGAGGCGTTGGTGGGCTTTCGTAACTATAGTGTCGGCATGGAGGGACCAGGACAAGTTGTTGATGATCTGGACACCTAAAAACATGAGGCTCTCAACCCTTTCTGCTTTGTCCCCATTGATGTAGACAGGGGCATGTTCTCCGTTACGTTTCCTGAAGTTGATGACAATCTCCTTCGTTTTGTTGACATTGAGGGAGAGATTATTGTTGCCACACCAATTCACCAGATTCTCTATCTCATTCCTGTACTCTGTCTTGTCATTGTTTGAGATCTGATCCACTACGGTGGTGTCATCAGAAAAACTTGAAAATCAAATTGGAGGGGAATTTGGCCGCACATTCATAGATGTACAAGGAGTATAGTAGGGGACTGAGAACACAGTCTTGTGGGACACCGGTGTTGAGGATGATCGTGGAGGAGGAGTTGTTGCCTATCCTTACTGATTGTGGTCTGCGAGTTAGGAAGTTCAGGATCCAGTCGCAGAGGGAGGTGCCGAGGCCCAGGCCATGGAGTTTGGAGATGAGTTTCGTGGGAATAATGGTGTTGAAGGCTAAGCTGTGGTCAGTAAATAGGAGTCTGACATAGTTGTCCTTGTTATCCAAATGTTCCAGGGTTGAATGCAGGGCCCAGTGGCGGATTAACTAGCACCCGGGCCCCTAGGCTGAGCTTTAGTAAGGCCCCCTGACCTTGCCCCCTGCCCCACCCTTCAGTTGAATAGAATAAAGTTAAGTGACGTTAGATAACTTATATCGTTGTACAGTGTGTAATGTACTACATGTATAATATCATAAAGTTATATGAATCAATTACAGCCCTTTTATTCATTTATTTTTCATTTTCTTTACATTTGTACTTTAAAAAGCTTCCATGTTTTTTGGTTTACCAAAGTGTCGATAACAGCATGTAAATCAACCGATCGAAGCATGTTGGATTTAAGTGCATGAGTGCCAGATGATAAAGTTTCTCATCGCTCATTGTTGAGCGCAAATAGATTTTGATCCTCTTCAGTGCTGAAAATGAACGCTCACCTGAACAGATAGTGATTTCTTTTGCTCTCGGGCCCCCCTCCCTTCCGGGCCCCTATGCTTAAGCCTACTCAGCCTAATGGTTAACCCACCACTGGCAGGGCCAGGGAAATGGCGTCTGCTGTGGACCTGTTGCCGTGGTAGGCAAACTGTAGTGGATCCAGGTAGTCCGGAGAGGCTGGAATTGATTCATGCCATGACTAACCTTTCAAAGCACTTCATAATGATGGATGTCAGAGCCACCGGCCGATAGTCATTAAGGCACGCTGCTTGGTTTTTCTTGGGTACCGGGATGATGGTCGTCTTCTTGAAGCAGATAGGGACCACAGATTGTTGTAAAGAGAGGTTGAAGATGTCTGTGAATACCCCCGCCAGCTGATCCACGCAGGATCTGAGTGCTCGTCCGGGTACCCCATCCGGGCCAGTTGCTTTCTGTGGGTTGATCTTCAAGAAAGCTCCTCTGATGTCTGCAATGGTGGCCCTCAATATAGGTTCATCCAGGGTGGAGGGCATGTTCTCGCTGACCTCTTGCTCAAAACGGGCATAGAATGCATTGAGCTCATCAGGAAGAGTTGCGTTGGAGCCGGCGATTTTACATGCCTTCATCTTGTTGCCTCAGAGCACCCGGGTTCGATTCCCGGCTTGGGCTACTGTCTGTGTGGAGTTTGCACATTCTCCCCGTGTCTGCGTGGGTTTCCTCCGGGTGCTCCGGTTTCCTCCCACAGTCCGACAGACGTGCTGGTTAGGTGCATTGGCCATGCTAAATTCTCCCTCAGTGTACCCGAACAGGCGCCGGAGTATAGCAACTAGAGTAATTTCACAGTAACTTCATTGCAGTGTTAATGTAAGCTGACTTGTGACTAATAAATAAACTTTAAACTATAAATATGTATTTTTGGTGCACACTTCCTTGCCAAGATGGCATTAGGCATGGACTACACAGGAAGTTGCATGCAGGCTGCGTGGATTCAATTTTGGGACCAAATTAACACCCATCGTGTCAAAGCTACAGATGTTGCAGAGCCCAATTCTGCAGCTGGCATCTTTGCAGGAAGTGGGAAACTAAGAAGAAATGTCATTTAAATAGTTCTGAGACTCTGTTGATTTGTCCATTCACATGCGTGCTGAACTCTGCAGCCACTGGATAGCCATTTTTGCATTTATTTGACCTTGAAAGTCAATGGCAATTTTACTGAATGAAAGATTACTTGCACTTTCTTATTTATTTTGGACACAAATCCTTTTCAAGTATATGTGACATCTGACTCTTTAAACTTTTGGGATTTCTTGGCAGGGAGAACATATGCAATGATCAGTAGCTGGTGTTTCATTTGTACAAAATTTTCTCTAACTCAATGAGCTGAGCAATTACACAAGTGAGGAGAATTCCTAAAGAAGCATATGCGCTGAAGCTGTACCGTAATATTAACATTCAATCAACCTCATGCGTTTGTCTGAAATTCCTCCCTCCACTATCTCAGTGAAAGTAATAACAAGGATTTATTAAACAGGCTATTGCCATCTCTAAATAGCCCAAAGATGTGGCATGTAGGTGGATTGACCATGCTAAATTGCCCCTAGGTTAGATGGATTAGCCACGGTAAATATGTGGGGTTACAGGGGCAGGGTGCGGGAGAGGGCCTGGGTAAGATACTCAGTCGGTGCAGACTTGATGGGCTGAATGGCCTCTTCTGCACTGCAGGGATTCTATGATTCTGAAATACTGGAGGGAAAATTTCAGATGAGCACCCGTGCTTGTGTTCCACATCTTAAATCTGGGGCAGCAGACTGCAGTAATGAATGCCGTTCTGTATGCAGCAGATGTTTCTTTCATCAAACTGCTGTATAAGAGATGTTTCAGCGTTAGATTAATGTCAGACCCTTGGTGTTCATTCAATGAACATGTTCACTCTATTCTTTTTCAAAGATAATCAACCTCCTGCTAAGAAAGGGGAAAGAAGTTTCTGCCAAAAAAACTGCAAAGTCCTCCTCTAAGAATGACCTGATTTTGCCAGAATAATGAGGAAAATACATGACTTCAGCTAAAAGGTATTTACGGCAGTCAGTGCCAGCAACTACCAGTTTAGAAAAAGCCCTCGCAGCATTGTAGGAAGGCTGAGGCTTAAACGTTACTGCCATTGTTCTATAGGCTTTCAAACTGCGGGCCCTGTCTCTGGGGGTCCATGTTGGCTTCTTAAGATGCTCATGAGCTCAAATTTCTGTCGCTTTGCCAAATGGATGACGTATTTTTTGACCTACTGACACATTGTTCCTGCTGCTGTCCACAAATTGTTTTCTGCAGCAATGATTGCACTTTTTTTCCCCTTTGGTTAGCTCGCATTGCCTTTCACTGGTCAGGTGGTGCGTCAGTACACCCAGCCGCTCCCCCCACACAAAAAAGAAATAACGACTCAACTCTGTAATAGAGTGAGAGCGAGAATAGAAATCTAATTCAGGTTAACTTGTCACATCTTATATAAAAGCAAAATACTACGGATGCTGGAATCTGAAACAAAAGCAGAAAATGCTGGAAAATCTCAGCGGGTCTGACAGCATCTGTACAGACAGAATATTCTGAGATTTTCCAGCATTTTCTGCTTTTGTAACTTGTCACATCTGTTGAGTTACGTTTTTATAAAGGAAAATTATAATAAACGGAACACTTTATTCATTGATGGGATGTGGGCATTGCTGGCTGGTCCAGCATTTATTCATAGAATCTTAGAATCCCTACAATGCAGAAGGAGGCCGTTCAGCCCATTGATCTAGCGCCGATAACAATCCGAGCCGGGCCCTATCCCTGTAACCCCACATATTTACACTGCTAGTCCCCCTGACACTAAAGGGCAATTTAGCATGGCCAATCAATCTAACTCACACATCTTTGGACTGTGGGACGAAACCGGAGCACTGGAGGAAACCCACGCAGACATGGGGAGAATGTGCAGACTCCACACAGACAGTGACTCAAGCTGTGAATCGAACCCGGGTCCCTGTGAGGCAGGGACTATGCCACCGTGCCACCCATGTCCTTCCCTAATTGCACTCAGATTTCAGAGGGCATTTAAGAATCAAACACTTTGCTGAGGATCTGGAGCCAGGCCAGATAAGGATGGTACATTGCCTCCCCTGAAGGGCATTAGTGAACCAGATTGATTTTTATGACAGTGATTTCATCATTAGACTTTCGGTGTCAGATTTTTATTGAATTCAAGTTTTACCGTCTGCCATGGGATTCGAACACAGGTCCCCAAAGCATTACTTTGGGCCTCTGGATTACTAGTCCAATGACAATACCACTACACCACCAACACCTCCTCCAGTTAGTTGATAACTAACCTCCTAAGTTGCAGTTTACTGAGCTGCTTCTTAATACCAGGTGACATGAATTAAATTGGCAGAAGACTGGCATCTGTGGTGGCGTGGACTCAGCAGAAGGCTGAGAAAGATTGAAATAACTCCTCAGAGGCCAGTGTCCCTTCAGTTGATTCCCTTTATTTACAATCTTATCTCCACTCCTAAGAGTACTAGAGGTACATAGTCAGAATCTGGAGTCCCAGTAGACCCAACACTCCTCGTTATAAATACAGGTTAGCCTCCCTGATTTGGCTGGCAACCATTACCTCAATCAGGAAGCTCATCAAGAGGCCCACCTCAAGGGACTCATTGAGGTCATTACAAAGACCACCCATTTAGCACTTTTGGCTGAAGATGGGCTTAGCCAGAATTAAGAATGGGGATTGTCATACAACAAATCCTAATCAAGCCAACATCCTGTGAAAGAGTATATAATAATCAATAAAAACAGAAAAATACTGGAAAAACCCAGCAGGGCTGCCAGCAACTGTGAAAAGAGAAACAGAGTCTGTAGTAATACAGACTTGAAACATTACCTCCCTGTTTCTCTCTCCACAGATACAGTGACCATGACACCACACAACCCTGCCACAGCAACCTCTGCAAGACGTGCCGGATCATCGACACAGATGCCATCATCTCACGTGAGAACACCATTCACCAGGTACACGGTACATACTCTTGCAACTTGGCCAACGTTGTCTACCTGATACGCTGCAAGAAAGGATGTCCCGAGGCATGGTACATTGGGGAAACCATGCAGACGCTGCGACAACGGATGAATGAACACCGCTCGACAATCACCAGGCAAGACTGTTCTCTTCCTGTTGGGGAGCACTTCAGCGGTCACGGGCATTCGGCCTCTGATATTCGGGTAAGCGTTCTCCAAGGCGGCCTTCGCGACACACGACGGCGCAGAGTCGCTGAGCAGATAGCCAAGTTCCGCACACACGAGGACGGCCTCAACCGGGATATTGGGTTCATGTCACACTATCTGTAACCCCCACAGAGTTTCACTGGCTGTCTTGTCTGGGACAATACACATCTTTTTAGCCTGTCTTGATGCTCTCTCCACTCACATTGTTTTGTTTCTTAAAGACTTGATTAGTTGTAAGTATTCGCATTCCAACCATTATTCATGTAAATTGAGTCTGTGTCTTTATATGCTCTGTTTGTGAACAGAATTCCCACTCACCTGAAGAAGGGGCTTGCAGCTCCGAAAGCTTGTGTGGCTTTTGCTACCAAATAAACCTGTTGGACTTTAACCTGGTGTTGTTAAACTTCTTACTGTGTCCACAGATACTGCCAGACCTGCTGGGATTTCCCAGCATTTTTCTGTTTTCATTTCAGATTTCCAGATCCACATTATTTTGTTTTTATGAAAAAACACGGGTCAATGTTCTTATGTGAAGTTGGAACTGGGTTTCACACGGCCACTGGGTTGCCACTTCTGCCACTGCTATCAATCTGTGTCTAGGACAAAGATGGGCAACTTCAGCAAGTGTGTGGGCCGCATGAGTGACCCTTCTTCATCTTAGTAGGCCGCAAGGTTGAAATCGAGCTTGTTCACTCACCATGACCCCTTGAATAAGATTAAATACATTTAATAAACATCAAATATTTTGTAACAAGTTATAGAAAATGCTTAATCATTCATATATTGAAAGAACTGTCATCAACATCAAGTGCTAAAAACAAAAGAAATAGTGATAATTTGAACCAGAGCATGGCTCTCACAGTCAGTGTTGTGAGCAATAAGCTTCACTTCACTTGACCCTGCTTAATGTGCGAATCACTTCAGTCATACCGGCAGGAAAAAAAATTCAAATTGGAAATCAGCGGAATGTGGAAACTCTGCTCACGGGCAACGGTCAACAAAATATCTCATGTGGCGGCACTCAGAACCCAGATGAGCTGCATGTGGCCCCCATGCCGCAGGTTAGCCACCGCTGGCCTAGTAGTTTACTGATGCTGAGATTCTTTTATTATTTATATAAGGGATGTGGGTGTCGCTGTCAAGGCCAGCATTTATTACCCACCCCTAATTACCCTTGAGAAAGTGGGGATAAGCTCATCTTGGGGGTGAATATGATACCAAAGTCTCCTGATGTGTGTGTCAAAATTTACCCATGAATAAACACCACAAAAACAGATGTGTTCGTTTATTCACATTGCTCTGCCGTGTGTAAACTGACTGCCCAGTTTCCCTTCAGTGCAGCAGTGACTATATTTCAGAAGCAGTGAATTAGCTGTGAAGTATTTGGAATATCCTGAAGTTATTATTAAGGTGCAACTTATTTTGTTTCTTCAGACTGTGAAAGTTTAAATCCATTCCTTTAACATGCACGTTATTAGTTAACCTACAGGTGAAATAGTCTTTATTCTCTATACCGTACACCGAATTCCAGCATTAAAGCTTATTGTATCAGTAAGATATCAACATTATTTTAATTGATTTTTCCAAGCATTTATTGATTTCATTGTGAAATTGGTGTGTACTCTGCTTAAATATTAAATATATTTTTTAAGTGATCAGTTATGTTGACAGTATATATAGATCCAATGAATAAATTAGAAATTTGAAAGCTTCAAATAGTGACGAATGAAACTAATAAATGTTTCGACTCTGCAGTGAGCATTTAGGTTTTGCTGCATGCCAAAGCCTCTGGGCTCCCTTACGTGGCAATGGTCGATCGCGGAGAAATGTTCTGGGTAATTAGCAATGAAAGATTGTTTATAGAAAGTTATTTGCCAGATAGCACACAGTTAAAATTAACACCATTAACTCAGCGCCAGCAAACCTGCAAAGCAATCACATCCATCAGGTCTAGGTCTTAATGGACTTCATCCAAGGATCTAAAAGAGGCAGCTAGTGAGATCATTGGTTTTAATTTTCCAAAACTCTCTAGATTCAGGGAAGGTTTCAGGGTTTCACACAGGGGGTGGTGAGTGTCTGGAACGAGCTGCCAGAGATAGTAGTAGAGCCGGGTACAATTTTGTCTTTTAAAAAGCGTTTGGACAGTTACATGGGTAAGATGGGTGTAGAGGGATATGGACCAAATTGGGACTAGCTTAGAGATTTAAAAAAAAGGTGGCATGGACAAGTTGGGCCGAAGGGCTGTTTCCATGCTGTAAACCTCGATGACTCTGTGAATGAATTGGAAGATAGTAAATGTAACTCCTTTATTCAGAATGGAGGGAAAGAGAAAAAGGGAAACTGCAAGCTCAGTTAACTTAAAATCTGTCATAGAGAAAATGTTAGAAGCTATTATTGAAGAAGTTATAGCAGGGCATTTGGATACGTTCAAGATAATCAGGCAGAGTCAACATGGTTTTGTGAAAGGGAAATAAAGTTTAACCAATTTATTGGAGTTCTTTGAGGAAGCTGTGTGACTTTCACACTGGTCAGAATGGCAAGAATCCCACGCCAGAACCTCATTAATTATCATAGAATCATAGAATCCTACAGTGCAGAAAGAGGCCATTCGGCCCATCGAGTCTGCACCAACCACTATCCCACCCTGGCCCTATCCCCATAACCCCATGCATTTACACTAGCTAGTCCCCCTGACACTAAGGGGCAATCCATCTAACCTGCACATCTTTGGACCATGGGAAAAAACCGGAGCACCCGGAGGAAACCCACACAGAAACGGGGAGAATGTACAAACTCTGCACAGAAAGTGACCCAAACCGGGAATTGAACCTGGGTCCCTGGCGCTATGAGGCAGCAGTGCTAACTAATGTGCCACTGTGCCACCCTGGATTTATGTACAAGTGTGTTCTCCTCTAAATCACCTGGTGGGCCAGCAGCTGATTTGTCCGCTTTCCCTTAGTTGGCGGGTTCAATGGTACCGGCACCATATTAAAATACCAGTCCAGCACACTTGTACCACTCTCTCCAGCGCGTCTGTCGCCACCAGACTATGCAGGATATCAGTAACCCAGAGGGAAAAAGCCTAGCAGACTTAAGAAGAAGTCTGATCCTCAATTCAACAACATTCCCCAAACCCATCACCTGTGAGGCGTCCATGCCCCATTTTGACCTCTGCTCATTACACCTGGAGTCTTTGTCCATCCCCTTCCAGTAAATGACGTGCTGTCCCTTTCACCCCCTTGTGGCTGAACTTTCCATGCAGCCTCGTCAGGGTCTAATTTCCCTTCCCTCTGCCTCCCATTATTCTTCTTCATTACATCCTTGCCCTTCTCCATCGTGAGTCCTTGCCCTTCACTCTCCCCTCCCCTCTCCTTGCACAGCCCTCCTTCCACATTGCCCCCTTTGTCATTATCAAGCCAACCTCCCTCCCTGATCAGGAGATGGTGCAGCCCTGGTTTGAGAAAATACAAATATGTAGAAAGAAATAAAAAATTGGTTCTGTTTTCGTTAGAACAACACAGATTACAAGACAATAAAATAGAATGGTTTAAAAATATGAATGGATGGAGCAGGTAAGAGAGATGATCATTTCCAGTTGTAAAGGGCTTAAGAACAATGGGCCACAGAGACAAGATTAAATGTAAGAGATTGAAAACTGAGAGGAGATGAAATGTCTCCACGCCAGAGTTGTGAGTCTCTGGAATTCACTGAAGATTAGATTGTGTAGTTGTGTGAAGGGGAAGGGACTGAAGGAATATGGAAACATGCGGCTGGATTCTCCAACCTCGCCTCGGGATTTCCTGTCCTGCTGCAGTGAATGGAGATTTGGCTGAGCGTTAAATCCTCCATCCTCGCTGGCAGCAGCGGTGGAGTGTGAACAGCCGGAGAATTCCAGCCAAAGTGAGTAAGTGTGAATTGAATTGTTTGTTAGAATAAACACCAACGTGAACTATTTGGGCCCTAATGGCTGATATATTTCTATATATCTGTTTTCTGGCAGTGTTGATTAACGGTGGAATAGGTTAGAGTCATAGAGTCATAGAGGTTTACAGCATAGAAACAGGCCCTTCATCCCAACGTGTCCATGCCGCCCAGTTTTAACCACTAAGCTCGTCCCAATTGCCCACATTTGGCCCATATCCCTCTCTACTCATCTTACCCATGTAACTGTCTAAATGCTTTTTAAAAGATAAAATTGTACCGGCCTCTACTACTACCTCTGGCAGCTTGTTCCAGACACTCACCACCCTCTGTGTGAAAAAATTACCCCTCTAGACCCTTTTGTGTCTCTCTCCTCTCATCTTAAACCTATACCCTCTAGTTTGAGACTCACCTACCTTTGGGAAAAGATGTTGACTATCTAGCTAATCTATGCCCCTCATTATTTTATAAACCTCTATATGATCGCCCCTCAGCCTCCTACGCTCCAGGGAAAAAAGTCCCAGTTTATCCAGCCTCTCCTTATAATTCAAACCATCAAGCCCTGGTAGCATCCTAGTAAATCTGATGGTTGATGGAGACACATACCCTTCTTCAAATTAGACCACTTCTATGTCCGACAAAACTTTGTTTTAACATGTCATCCAAAAATGAGAATAGGTTTATTGAAATAGGCAGGTAATCAGCTTCTATATTTCCTTCCCCAAGGTCAGGCTTTTAGTTGATGAGGGAATTATATAATGAGGACCGATTGATAAAGTTAGCTATCTACATGATCAGACGCCTGTCCCGCAAGAGCTCTGTTGGGCCCTTGTGGACATATCCAGCCTCGTGCTCTTTCTATAGCCACATATATAACGACTCCAGACTCCATTCAAAACATCCTGTCCCAGGCCTGGTGAACATAGGAAGTCCCCGCACAGTTTAGCTTCAAGCATACAATAGACACATGTATGTTTTTAGAACTACCCGGGCCCACCAGAACGCTACCGCCCTGGCGGCCCACCCAGATTGCAGCTTCACTGTGGAAACACACATCAGCCTACAGTTTCTACAAAAAGCATAACAAAATAATCCACCAGAGACTAAAATAAAATGGTTACCTGTTGATGGAGCACAGGCCAAGTGGGAAATCGTTCTTGAAATACTGCACCTCTGTATTTATCAACTGAGTCTTCATCCTCCAATTGCAACCAGACTTTGTTGCTGAAAGTATGTTTTGCATGGTTCAATCTCTCTGGGAATAGAATCCTCAGTTGGCTGTTTTAACATCTGTTATATATGGTATTGTACAAATTTAACACAGAAATATAGGAGGGAATTTTAGCTCAACTCAGCAGACAGGAAGCCCATGGGATTGGAGGGAGCACTGGTTTTAATAGTGCTCTGTAATATTGAACTGTGTGTAAAAGGGATAATGGGTGGAATCTTACCGGCTGTTCACGCTCCAATGCCACTGCAGGGAGGACGGAGAACTTGGCGCCCAGCCAGATCTCCATTCACTGCAGTGGGACCAGAGAATCCAATCGACGTGAATGGCCGTAAGATTCTTCCCAATGTTTATGGGGCAAGGATGGGTTTGTGGTTACGTCCCAGATCAGCTACAATCTCATTGAAGGGCAGAACAGTGTGAAGGGGCTAAATGGCCTACTTATAGTCCCATGTTCCTTTATACCAGCATTTCACCCAATCCAGTTGGTTCCTGGTGGGCAGTTCTTGAGTGTCCCCCAAAGACATGTATCTACTCCACTCACCCTGATGGGCTGGTCCAGGTTGAAGCTGATGTAATCTGATGCCCGGACATGAAGGGCATCCGTGACCAGCCGGATGCACCGTGCACGGATGACTGTGAGATCCCGCACAGGTCCCCACTCGCACCCTGGAAAGATCCAGTGGCAAAGAAGTGGAAAATTACTTAACTTGTAATTGGGTGCCTGGTCCTTTAAGGAATGGTAGGGCAGGGCATCTTGCAGCTTATCGTTTGAAGTGATCAACAGATGATATCGGTGTCCAAATTTGGTCAACCCAAATCCTGGCGTTGCACCAGCCAGTTGGTGGCAACTATCAGGATGGTGCTCCCTCCCAGGCTTCAAGTATATTCTGGCAACACCTAGGTGGGCACCCTGCTCAAGAGGCCACATCACATCAGAAGTGGCTGGTAGCTTGTCCAAGCAAAATAGCCGTAAAGCTCAATAGCGCCACCTCCAGCAGCAATGTGAAGATGGAGGTCCGGCCCACGATGTTTAGCTCTCTGATATGAAAGCTTAGGACAAAACAGTGGAACCTGGATAAGGCCACAGGGTAAAATTAAGTTTCAATGTATTCTGAGGAGCAAAAGGAGACAGTACATCATTTCAGCATCTATTACAGAAAGAATGATATGACCTTTACAATAAGAAAAGTACATTTTGATTATTAAAACCGCTTCTTCCAACAGATATTGTATAATTTGCATTGTCCGGGTCATTCTCCAATTTATTTGTGGGTATTCTCTCTGCTGTTGATACTCCCGGCAGGCAAGATCAGGAGCTAGGAATATATATTCATAAATTGCACCATGCAGCAACCCAACTGGAGAAATAAGCCGAATGTATAGAGCTTTCCAAAAGTTGAACTAGTTCAGAGAGGAGGTGTTATCAACTTAATGATAATACTCTGGACATTACTGAGTGTGGCAGCAATCCGGGTACATGTTGTCCACTGTCTATCAATACTCAAAACAAATTGATTACTGTTTCTCAGGAGATCATTTTAAAAAATCTATTTTATGGAATTTGGGTACCTATCACTGGCTAGGCCGGCATTTATTGCCCATCCCTAATTGCCTTTGAGAAGGTGGTGGTGAGCCGCCTTCTTGAATCGCTGCAGTCCATGTGATGTAGGTACACCCACAGTGCTGTTAGGGAGGGAGTTCCAGGATTTTGACCCAGCGACGGTGAAGGAACAGTGAGTTATTTCCAAATCAGGTTGGCATGTGGCTTGGAATGGAACTTCCAGGGGAAGTTTTCCTATAGTTCTGCAACATTTTTAATTTGCTTTGATCAAAGCATTCCTCCTATCATGGGAAAGTAGGTTATTACATTTACATCCATGACTGAGCATGGCAACTGTGTTTTTCATGTCTTGATTTCCAACTTTCATAGTTATTTCGTTGCAACTATGTCAAAACAAAGGCAGTGCCGATTGTCGTTAACAAGGCAGCTCAGTCCAAGACTGCCTCCTAAAATTCCCAGCAGCCGGTTTCCAGATAATTGAAAGGAGTTCAGTGTTTAATCACACAGCTACTGAAATAATGAAATACAATAACTTGATATATTTAATCAAATCAGTTCTGCAGCAGTCAGATAAAGACGGGAACTTCCTTGCAGTTGCTTTGACTGTAACTCTGCCAGAAGTGAAATGGAAATGTCACACACACACATAAATAACATTTCCACCACACATGTCATGAGGTCATGTGAATGACCTCATCACAAGCAGCTCCAAAGACATATACAGGCAATAGAGGAAAGGGCAGGAATTCATTAGCTTGATGAGTGTTTAATAATATTAGCCCTGAAGCATGATTAGAGGGATGGGGCAGGGGTGGCGAGGGAGTGGGGGGGGGGGGGGGGGGGGGCTAGTGCGGTTGCCTGTAATAAGTCCTCGGAGGCAGAAGTCCCTTCACCAAAATCCCTTTATTTATAAGTCTGACAGCAGCATACAGAGTGCTTTCAGTTAGCAATCTGCACTAGGAGCCCCAGAGGAACTGACACTCCTGGTTAAATACAATTGGCAATTTGGCCCTTAATCAGGGAGTTCATAGTCTAACAGACCCACCTCAATTGCCTGATTAAAGCCATTACCGTGGGCCTGAGTAAGATGCTCTTTTAGAGAATTGGTGTAGATCGGTCAGGGACTCATCGGGCCGAATGGCCCCCTTCTGCACTGTAGGGACTCTACGATTAATTAGCGTGTCAAGAACATTTCAGTTCCTGCTTCCTGTCAGATAGTGGCATTGGCAAAGATTGACTGATTTACTTTAATTATTGTCAGGGGGATTAGCAAGGTAAATATGTGGGGTTACGGGGATAGGGCCTGGATGGGATTGTTGTTGGTGCAAGCTCAATGGGCCGAATGGACTCCTGCATTGTGGAGATTCTATGATTCTATATGTGGAAAATGGCTCCTTTATAATCCCAGGAATAAAAATGCAGTAATTAAAACATGGTTAACTTTAACATCAACAGTGAAATTAATATCTCGCCCACATTTGTTTTACTACAAGGCAAATTAACTCTGGTTCTGTGATGAATGGTCTACTGTCTGACTGACTCTAACCGAACATCACAATAAAATTGGGTGTATTGCATTAAATTTGACATAATGGAAAATTGAAGTATTTAGTGATTCAATTCATCACACGTTTGAGTACCCAACTAGCAGAATTATACAAATGTTTTCTTGGCAAAATCATAATAATGCAGGCTTTTTGATTATTGCCAGGCCCCTATCCAGCATCCTGTCTGCAGACTGTTCGAGCAAGCTGTCAACACCCTGGCTTCAGAGTGGCATGCTTGGGTGAACACACACACACAAATGCGGCATCAGGGAAACAATTACGCTTTGATTCCTCTTCAGCTTGTCTTTTCTGTGCTAAATTTCAGAAGCACTTGTGATGCCAATGTAAAGCTTGAATTGCAAACTGAGAATGGCAGTTCCCAAGTAGAAGCCTGAGGACTGAATACAGATCAGCAACACAAAGCAAATTCCGGGTAAATTGCTTTCAGTCAGGCATGAGGGAAATACATAATTCTAAACCCATGTGATAACAATTTGCCAGTTTTGCTACCCTTCTGATATTGTGAACCTTTCAATGATTTCAGCATGAAATTACCAAGTTGATCTGGACTGAAATACGAATGCTTACATTACAAAAGGAAATGTATTTTGTTATTATCCCAGATATATCAGTTTTGTCTGTGTTTGAAGCCTCACACACTCTTTAAAAAAAACTTTGGCCAAACAGTTCAATTCAGAACATTGTGTGGGAGCAAAATATCAAACAAGCGTGTGTTAAGATATTCCAAATGGATTTCAGTAACATATATGTAGTACTTCCAGACTCTTTTAATCTCCTTATCTGTTCAAACATTTGTCTGTTTAAGCTTTGCCATGGAAAAAATGCTGAGATTATTAAATCATTTTAGCTTCCATAAATTGTTCTGGAGTAAAAGCTAACAAAGTCTTTGAACATAAATTGGCCCACATTGCGTGTTTACCTCATACATTACTACAGTGATGACACGTCAACAAGTACTTCATCAGCTGTAAAGCACATTCAGCTGTCCTGAGGTGCAATATAAATACGAATACATTTCCCCCAATGCAACACCCTCTATGTTTTGTCATTGTATATCTGTGTAGGGGGAGGGTCACAATTTCTACCCATGTCCCACTAAAAACCACTCTGTAACCATTGGGCATGAGCCCCACCTATACCACAAATATGAAACTTCCCTTCGATTCGGCCTTTCTTACTTGGGAGGTGGGGGGCAGGTGGGGTGTGGGCGGGGGACATTTCAGATGGTTCTGGCTGGGATTAGACATGTGCTTTTTGGGATAGCTCAGGATAACACTGTCTGCTACACAGTCCATTTAACTCTTCTGTCAGCAAAAAAAGGTAACTTAAATCTCATTGTACTAAGTCTAGTCTCGGGGTCTAATTGAATCAGTGAGAGTAATTTGAATTTGCAGGCAGCATAAAGCGGGCAATGTCGAATCAGCTGTCCGTTTCCTGGTTTTCACTTCCATCGACTTCACCAAGTCCAACTGAACAGACCTCGCCTCTCAAACTGTAGCTACTGGCTATGTAGCCCATAGGAGAAGGAGGGCTGGTACTCAAATATACAACACAGATGGGGGTTCGGATGGGGTGGGGTGGGGCATAAGTGTGAATTGTAGTTATCTAATCTTAAATTTTTTGGATTATTATTCAATTCTCTTCTACATTCTGTCCATCTCTTTGCTACTGCATCCCTTTCAAACAAGATATGACCATCCTTGTCTTTTGTGCACCCATTATGTGTTGTTATCCCTTAATTGTCGAACGTTTCACCTCCTGGTGCACAGCTGTCATTTTGTGATTGCTTTCCTGCCCCCATACAGAACCACACATCTCGCTTACCTTGTCTCTTTAACCTGCCTATGTGCATTCTGATGTTCCTTCACCAACTTTAGCAATAAATTTGCCCAATATAATTACTATAGCAAATATCTGAATTGAGTTTCTGAAGTAAAATTTTTGCATCTAGTCAGGAAACAGAGGTAGTTTTATATCATCTATATTTGTATCTGTAGGTATTAGAAACAAGATATAGATTTAAGTAAGTTTAATTTTGCTTTTGTGTATGAAAGGGTTGAAACTTTAGTTAGCTTCATGTTAAACAACATGTCTGCAGGCTTTGCTCACTTTAAACTGTGCCAGCACAGTCATTAAAGGGCAAGAAAACAAATAGGGTTTAAAAAAAAGAGCAGGCTGTTGCTTAGCAACCAGGGGCCACCCGAAGTTAGAAAGAACTTTTGAGTTTAGTATTAAGATGGACAGGACTTGGGGGCTTCAAAAAGCAGACCTTCCAAAAAGAACAAAGGAAAGTCCAGAAACCAGGGAGTTGGGACAAAAAATATGCCCCAGGAGACAGCTAAGTTAAAGGAATAAAGAACAAGGAATTGAACAAGGTCCCGTTAGGTGAAATTGAAATAAAAGCAGAGACAGTGTTCTGAGTTAAAGAGACAGCTGCAAGAGTGAGATTTAAAGTGAGAAGCCGGAAATCAGAGATGAATCAAGTATTTGGTGACGTCCTAATACAGCCTGGGAAGCAGTGATGTTCTGTTGATATGGCTGGGTACCTGAAAGATTGTGTGGAAGCTTGAATGCACATGGCAATCCAAATCAGAGGAATACTGAAAGGAGAGATTGAAATCCTGGACGTGAATCCAGTACAGGAAAGAGATAGAGAATCTGGTGAACTGGTACGATGACAATAATTTCTCTCTCAATATCAACAAAACAAGGGAGATAGTCATCGACTTCAGGAAGTGTAAAGGAGAACATGCTCGTGTCTACATCAATGAGGACAAGTAGAAATGGTCGAGAGCTTCAAGTTTTTAGGTATCCATATTACCAACAACCTGTCCTGGTCCACCCGTGCCGACACTATAGTTAAGGAAGTCCACCAATGCCTCTATTTCTCAGGAGACTAAGGAAACTTGGCATGTCTGTTACAACTCTCACCAACTTCTACCAGATGCACTGTAGAAAGCATTCTTTCTGGTTGTATCACAGCTTGGTATGGCTCCTGCTCTGTCCAAGGCCAGAAGAAACTACAAAAGGCTATGAATGTAGCCCAGTCCATCATTCAAACCAGCCTCCCATCCATTGACACTTCCCGCTGCCTTGGAAAAGCAGTCAGCATAATTAAGGACCCCACGCACCCCGGACATTCGCTCTTCCACCTTCTTCCGTTGGGAAAAAGATCAAAAGTCTGAGATCACCGACTCAAGAACAGCTTCTTCCCTGCTGCTGTCAGATTTTTGAATGGACCTACCTTGTATTAAGTTGATCTTTCTCTACACCCTAGCTATGACTGTAACACTACATTCTGCACTCTTTTCCTTCTCTATGTACAGTATGCTTTGTCTGTATAGCACGCAAGAAACAATACTTTTCATTGTATATTAATACATGTGACAATAATAAATCAAATCAAATCAAATCCTTGGTGAAGGCATCCGAGGAAAAGCATTTTTTGGGAGAAGATTCTAAGGCATGCTTTTTCCGAGAGTGGAGGTTGGAAGTGCTTGTGTGGAAGTCAGAGTTGCAGTGAGACCAGTTAGCTCACAGTGCGACAAACATCCAGGGGATTTGATGAGAAATCCACAGAAGCTATATTGGGTGGTGTTTGCCCCTTGGTTTCGGAATGTGCTGTGTCTGACCACAGTTGACCTGTTGGTTTACATGGATTGTGTACTTACAGAGAACATCATACTATAAGATAGATTTTGTAGCTTGTGTTATCCTTATAAATCTGTACATATCATAGAAACCATAGAATCATAGAAACCCTACAGTGCAGAAGGAGGCCATTCGGCCCATCGAGTCTGCACCGACCACAATCCCACCCCACATATTTTACCCGCTAATCCCTCTAACCTACGCATCCCAGGACTCTAAGGGGCAATTTTTAATCTGGCCAATCAACCTAACCCGCACATCTTTGGACTGTGGGAGGAAACCGGAGCACCCGGAGGAAACCCACGCAGACACGAGGAGAATGTAATGATATATGTAATGGGGTGAAGGAGTAGTGAAGCATAGTAAATCTTTTCATGCTTAATAAATGTTTTATTCTTTTATTGTGATTCTGTTCATCTGTGTCTGTAAACGGAAAGAAAATATCACAATGTATTGAGCCAGGGTTCTGCTCTGGGATTTGTCTGTCTGGTAGGGGTGGCACGATGGCACAGTGGTTAGCACTGCTGCCTCACAGTGCCAGGGACCTGGGTTCGATTCCCGGCTTGGGTGACTGTCTGTGTGGAGTTTGTATGTTCTCCCCCGTGTCTGCATAGGTGTCTTCTGGGTGCTCCAGTTTTCTCCCACAGTCCAAAGATGTGCAGATTAGGTGGATTGACCATGCTAAATTGTCTCTTTGTGTCCAGAGATGGATAGGTTGGGTGGATTAGCCATGGTAAGTGCGCAGGGTTACTCCTATAGAATCATAGAATCCCTACAGGGAGGGGGGACCTGGGTAAGATGCTCTTTTGGAGAGTCAGTGCAGACTCAATGGGCTAAATGGCTTCCTTCTGCACTATAGGGATTCTGTGGTTCTATTCTATGGTAGGTAGGATTGAAACAATCTGGATTTGTTGTTTGTGTCCACATTTGTTGTCAGCTGAGGTCAAGACCTGTGAGACAGGAAGGCAATCAGCTGATGGTAGTGAGGTTGGTGGTGTTTGGACTGTGGGGCAGTTGGTGTAACATGGATGGTAAGGATAATTCAAGTGAAGTATTCTCAGATACATTGTTCTCGGTGAGCTCTGACAACGAAACACTAGAACATTCCGGACCCTAGTGGATGCAGCTGCTTCCAGCGGCAGGAGCTGGTCGCTAAGTAAAGCAAAGTTATGCAGCATGCAGCAGATGACCAGGATTTTGGAAACACTTGTGGGAGTGCAACGCAGAATTCCTCCCAAATGATTCAGGCGGCAGGGTTAAGCACACTGATGGTCCACCCAGTTATATTTCTGGTGGCAGTATAGTTCCCATTGTGGCTATGTCCTGCATCTGAGCCCTGATTCTTGACAGGGGTCATCAGCCATGTCCAGGGGTACGCTCCTTGCCTCTAAGTCGGCAGCCTCTGACTTGCTTGGACAAAAGGTAACACGGAGGTGTAAGGTGAATGAATGACCTTCCCAAGTGTTGCCTCAATGACAAAAAAGAAGTAAGACTGGTGCCCTTGGCAAGTAAAAAGGTTTTTCAAAGGATTGTAAGGTAACAATCTGAAATTGGAAAACTCCACAACATAAAGTTTATTTTATTTATTTTTTTATTAGTGTCACAAGTAGACTTACATAAACACTGCAATGAAATTATTGTGAAAATCCCCTGGTCGCCACACTCCAACGCCTGTTCGGGTACACTGAAGGAGAATTTAGCATGGCTAATGCACCTAACCAGCACATCTTTTGGATTGTGGGAGGAAACCGGGCACTCGGAGGAAACCCACGCAGGCATGGGGAGAACGTGCAGACTCCGCACAGACAGTGACCCAAGCTGGGAATCAAACCCGGGTCCCTGACACTGTGAGGCAGCAGTGCTAACCTCTCTGCCACTGTTTTGCAAAGTTCCTTGAATAGAATCATATAATCGTTGCAGTGCAGAAGGAGGCCATTCGGCCCATCAAGTCTGCACCGACTCTTACCCAGGCTTACCACATATTTACCCCGCTAAATCCCATAACCCCACATATTTACTCCACTAATCTCCCTAACCTACATATCCTGGGTCACTAAGGGGAAATCTAGCATGGCCAATCCAACTAACCCACACATCTTTGGACTGTGGGAGGAAACCGGAGCACCCGGAGGAAACACACGCAAACACGGGGAGAGTGTGCAAACTCCACACAGAAAGTCACGCAAGGCTGGAATTGAACCTGGGTCAATGAGATCTATACCCACAATGAGAACTATATGAGGCAGCAGTGCTAACCACTGTGCCACCCTGTGATCCAATGAGCAGTAGCCAAGGTCCCCTCTGTTGACGCTGCTTCAAGAATTCCCATACCAATGTCACTCCGTTTCACTGGTGCAATTGGAATTAAAATTCCAAAAGGATGCAAGTGATATCACTGCAAAGCGGCTTTGAATTCTAAATTAGGAACCTGTTTGCCTGACAGGCACATGACACCCAGCCAAAATCTGGCAAGAGCAGAGGAAGAGCATGAGGATCTCCCTAGGACATGATTTTAACCTAATCCCCTCCCCCGCAAACCATCCCCTCCCACCGGGCTGGCAGGCTTAAGATCAGACCTTAAATGTTACACAATATTTTACCTGAATTTTCTGACTCATTCCCTAAGCATTGTCAAAACTGTGCATTCTTCATCCCAATTGGAATAGAATTAATTCACAAAAATAACTCTGATGTCAGCTGTATCATTCTAAAAGATAATCTGAATGCCATTAGAAAGCTGAACTGCAGGGATTTACCATCTGAAGCATGGTGGTTTATTCATAGCTCTCCATGGAATTTTTTAATTAAAAGTGGAATGTTCTGGATATAAATGAGGCTGAGAGGAAAGTATTCTGGGATCCGAGTAGAGAAGGTCACTGTACAGGATAAACAGAATTTGTCTCCATAAATAAATACCTGAAGAGATGAAAACATTACATTTTAAATGACTAAAATCCAAAATTAGCTCCTGTCTAACATCAAGAGTATTCCAGCATTACACCATCTTTTTATATAGTAAATTTCCCTTGGCACTGTTCATGTATCTTGGGATCTGTGGACACTTGCAGAGCTGTTGCAGTCTAAATGCAGACTGGGTTGTTGGTAGGTAGGAGATGGAAATATATCATTCTGGTAATTATGCCAGCTATCATGATTGTCATTCAGGGCAGAAATTCCCCCACCCGCATCCCACGGCGTGGTCTGGGATGGTGATGGTGAAGGCGACCCGCCATTGGCTGGTGGTGGGCTCTTCCAATCCCGCTGCTTTCAATGTGGTTTCCCGTTGTTCGCACCCTCCTCTGCCGAGAAGATCCAGCCGGCAGGAACAGCTGGAAAACCCCACCCCCAGTTTCATACTTCACCATCTAGTTCGGGATCCTATTATCTTCAACCACTGGTCTCAAAGACCACTGCCGAAAAAGGACAGCCACCCCTGAAAATCACCATTGCCCCTCACAGAATCATAGGATCCCTACAGTGCAGAAGGAGACCATTCGGCCCATCAGGTCTACACTGACTCTCTGACAGAGCATCTTAACAGGCCCATCCCCCCGCCCCATTCCCATAACCCCATGCATTTACCCCACTAATTCCCCCTCACTTGATTGAAAGTCAATGGCTCTTGGCTCTTCAAAGTTTCATGTCCCGCCACCCTTAACGATTCCGCCCCAGTGTTGGAGATGGAGAATCCTGCCCTATGCGGCCAACGTTTCTTCTGCCCCTTTCCCTAGGTGTGGCATTGCTAGTCAAGGACAGTATTACGGTGGAAGAAAGGACATTTGATGAGGACTCATCTACTGAGGTAGTTTGGGCTGAGGTTAGAAACAGGAAAGGAGAGGTCACCCTGTTGGGAGTTTTTTATAGATCTCCGAAAAGTTCCAGAGATGTAGAGGAAAAGATTGCAAAGATGATTCTGGATAGGAGCGAAAGTAACAGGGTAGTTGTACTGGGGGACTTTAACTTTACAAATATTGACTGGAAAAGCTATAGTTCGAGTACTTTAGAGGGGTCGGTTTTTGTCCAGTGCGTGTGCAGGAAGGCTTCCTGACGCAGTATGTAGATAGACCAACAAGAGGCGAGGCCACATTGGATTTGGTACTGGGTAATGAACCAGGCCAGGTGTTAGATTTGGAGGTAGGTGAGCACTTTGGTGACAGTGACCACAATTCGATTACGTTTACTTTAGCAATGGAAAAGGATAGGTATATACCAAAGGACAAGAGTTATAGTTGGGGGAAAGGAAATTATGATGCGATTAGGTGAGATTTAGCTGGCATAGGTTGGGGAAGGAAACTGCAGGGGATGGGCACAATTGTAATGTGGAACTTGTTCAAGGAACAGCTACTACGCGTCCTTGATAAATATGTACCTGTCAGGCAGGGAGGAAGCAGACGTGTGAGTGAACCGTGGTTTACTAAGGAGCTTGAATCTCTTGTGAAGAGGAAGAAGGAGACTTATGTTAAGATGAGACCTGAAGGCTCAGTTAGGGCGCTTGAGAGTTACAAGTTAGCCAGGAAGGACCTAAAGAAAGAGTTAAGAAGAGCCAGGAGGGGACATGAGAAGTCTTTGGCAGGTAAGATCAAGGAAAACCCTAAAGCTTTCTATAGGTATGTCAGGAGTAAAAGAATGGCTAGGGTAAGATTAGGGCCAGTCAAGGACAGGAGTGGGAAGTTGTGCGTGGAGTCTGAAGAGATAGGAGAGGCACTAAATGAATATTTTTCGTCGGTATTCACACTGGAGAGGGACAGTGTTGTCGAGGGGAGTACTGAGATGCAGGCTGTTGGATTGGATGGTATTGATGTTCGTAAGGAGGAGGTGTGAGCAATTCTGGAAAGGGTAAAAATAGATAAGTCCCCTGGGCCGGATGGGATTTATCCTCGGATTCTCTGGGAGGCTAGAGAGGAGATTGCAGAGCCTTTGGCTTTGATCTTTGTGTCATCATTGTCTACAGGAACAGTGCCAGAAGACTGGAGGATAGCAAATGTTGTCCCCTTGTTCAAGAAGGGGAGTAGGGACAACCTTGGTAATTATAGACCGGTGAGCCTTACTTCTGTTGTGGGCAAAGTATTGGAAAGGATTATAAGAGATAGGATTTATAATCACCTAGAAAGGAATAATTTGATTAGGGATAGTCAGCACGGTTTTGTGAAGGGTAGGTCGTGCCTCACAAACCTTATTGAGTTCTTTGAGAAGGTGACCAAAGAGGTGGATGAGGGTAAAGCGGTTGATGTGGTGTATATGGATTTCAGCAAAGCGTTTGATAAGGTTCCCCATGGTAAGCTTTTGCAGAAAATACGGACACATGGGATTGAGGGTGATTTAGTGGTTTGGATCAGGAATTGGCGAGCTGTAAGGAAACAAAGGGTGGTGGTTGATGGGAAATATTCATCCTGGAGTTCAGTTACTAGTGGTGTACCGCAAGGATCTGTTTTGGGGCCACTGCTGTTTGTCATTTTTATTAATGACTTGGATGAGGGCGTCGAAGGATGGATTAGTAAATTTGCGGATGACACTAAAGTCGGTGGAGTTGTAGACAGTGCGGAGGGAAGTGACAGGTTACAGAGGGACATAGATAAGCTGCAGAGCTGGGCTGAGAGGTGACAAATGGAGTTTAATGTGGAAAAGTGTGAGGTGATTCACTTTGGAAGGAGTAACAGGAATACAGAGTACTGGGCTAATGGTAAGATACTTGGTAGTGTGGATGAACAGAGGGATCTGGGCGTCCATGTGCATAGATCCCTGAAAGTTGGCACCCAGGTTGATAGGGCTGTTAAGAAGGCGTACGGTGTGTTAGTTTTTATTGGTAGAGGGATTGAGTTTCGGAGCCAGGAGGTCATGCTGCAACTGTACAAAACTCTGGTGCGGCCGCATTTGGAGTATTGCGTACAGTTCTGGTCGCCGTATTATAGGAAAGATGTGGAAGTGTTGGAAAGGGTGCAGAGGAGATTTACCAGGATGTTGCCTGGTATGGTGGGAAAATCGTATGAGGAAAGGCTGAGGGGCTTGAGGTTGTTTTCGTGAGAGAGAAGAAGGTTAAGAGGTGACTTAATAGAGGCATACAAGATGATCAGAGGATTAGATAGGGTGGATAGTGAGAGCCTTTTTCCTCGGATGGTATTGGCTAGCACGAGGGGACATAGCTTTAAATTGAGGGGTGAGAGATATAGGACAGATGTTAGAGGTAGGTTCTTTACTCAGAGAGTAGTAAGGGCGTGGAATGCCCTGCCTGCAGCAGTGGTGAACTCGTCAACGTTGAGAGCGTTCAAGTGGTTATTGGATAAACACATGGATGATATTGGAATAGTGTAGATTAGAGGGGCTTTAGATTGGTACCACTGGTCGGCGCAACATCGAGGGCCGAAGGGCCTGTACTGCGCTGTAATGTTCTATGTTCTATGGTATGGTGCCAGGAAGGCAATAAAAACACAACCAACATACCCTCCACCTAAAAACACTCAAACACACCTGCATTTCCTGGTTTCAATTGCCCTCCTGACCTCCTGGCACAGGTCTGTGGCACTGCCGGGCTTTAGAAATAAAGCAAAAGGAATGACCATGAGTGGGGAGTCTTCCAAAAACGATCCCTGAGGTTTTTGTGGCCCAGAGATTCATGTTAAGTTAACGCTTCACTAATATTTTTTGGCTGTAGCATCTCTTGCCTGTACCGTCAATTCCTCTGTTGCGATTGTGGAATCGGTGATGTTGAGGGAGATGGAGTCCAGGTGTAAGGCCGACTGCCAAGTTCCTCTGGCCCCCGCCAGTAAGGCTGGGGGATAATGAAGTGAGAGGACAGGAGCACGCTTGCCTGCGCCTGATTTCCACGCCTGGGTTTTGTGTACACCTGTTGTAAAGGAGGCTTGACATCATTGGCCTCTACCCCATTAACTCAATGCATTCCCCAGGTGCACTGGGTAGGAAAATGGCCCAGAAAATGTGTCAGTGTATTGGAATTTCGAATAGAGACAAAGTTGTTGCTTGTTCTTGAACAAAGCCCTCTCAGTTCTGAGACGAATAGCTTTGCAACATGCAGACCTCATCCACTTAGATTCAGCAGATTTCCTTTAAAATAAATACAATCTCAAAAATTGGAATTTAATAATGTAATCCTTTCCGATGTCTGGAATGTTCCATGAAGCAATCCGTTAATATAGAGGTCATTTCAGTAAATATTGCATTAAGTTAAGATAAAGTAAAGTTTGTGTTTCTGCCGAGCTCACCATGCCCTTGTCACCATTTGTCCTGATTATTCAAACTCATATCTGGCCGGTCTGCCACATTCCACCTTCTGTAAACTCATCCAAAACTCAGTTGCTGCATCCTAATATGCACTAAATCCTGTTCCTTTTATCCCTCCATTCCTTGATCTACATTGGCACCTCAATTTTCAAATCAGAGTCATGGGACGGAGTGTTCCTGCCACGCCCGTCCCAAAATCAGAAAATCCTGCCGGAGATCCACGGATCTTTGCACGGTCTGCCTCCCGCCCGCTATGATTTCAGTGGCGGCCGGGATGGGAAAATTCCCCCCATGAAGTCATAGAGTCAGAGGGTGGGATTTTCTGGCCGCGCTCGCCCAAAGGCCGGAAAATCCCGCCTGAGGTCAACGGACCTTTGTATGGTCCTGTCCCATCCCGTTACGATTTCCGTGGTGAGCAGGACGGGAAAATTCCGCCCATAGAGTTTCACAGCATAGAAAGAGGCCCTTCAGCCCATCGTATCTGTGCCACCCACCCAGCACCAATCTATTCTGACCCCAATTTCCAACTCTTGGTCCGTAGTCCTGTACGCTATGGTGTTTCAAGTGCTTATCTAAATGCTTCTTAAATGTTGTGAGGGTTCCCACCTCTACCACCCTTTCAGGCAGTGAGTTCCAGATTCCCACCGCCCTCTCAATTCTCATCCTTGTTTTATAAATCTCTCCATGACTTTACCCCTCGCTATATCCGTAATCTCTTCCAGTCTCACAACCCTCCAAGATTTCAGCACCTAAATCTGGCCTCCCGAGTACCCCCCGAATCTAATCAGCCCGCTGTTGGAAACTGTGCCTTCAGCTGCCCAGTCCCTAAAAATCTGCATTTCCCTCCCTAAACATCTGTATTTCCCAATCCCTAAACATCTGCATTTCCCAATCCCTAAACTTCTGCATTTCTCTTCCTCCAAACTCCTCCTTTAAGGCATTCCTTAAAACCTTTCTCTTTGGCCAAGCTTTTGACCATCCATCCTTCAGTATGTCCCCTCCATATTTGGCTCACCAACAACATTTTGTTTGACGATGTTCTTGTGAAGCGCCTTTGAATGTTTTCTACATTGAGGATGCCGTGAAAATGCAGCGAGTTGTTACAGTAGTTGTTGTACATTTAAGGGAGGGCTTCTCCGGCCTCTGAGCCGTGTGTTTTTCAGTGGCGGGAGGCAGCACACAGTCCACTGACAACGGATCCTCTGATCCTGCGACTGTCAATGGGATTTCCCATTCTGCACCCTCTCCTTTCCTTCTCTATGTACGGTATGCTTTGATGCTTTGTCTGTATAGCACGCAAGAAACAATACTTTTCTCTGTATACTAATACATGTGATAATAATAAACGCAGCCAGGAAACCCACGGGCAGAGGTGCGTACCAACGGGAGCGGAGAATCCCACTGGCATGAATAGCTGGAAAATTACATTATTACTACATTACCAGAAGGATGTGATTGCACTGGAGGGGTTGCAGAGGAGATTCACCAGGATGCTGCCTGGGATGAAGCATTTAAGTTATGAAGAGAGGTTGGATAGGCTTGGGTTGTTTTCATCAGCGCAGAGAAGACTGAGGGCTGACCTGATCAAGGTGTACAAGATTATGAGAGACATGGACAGAGTGGATAAGAAGCAGGTGTTCCCCTTAGTCGAAGAGTCAGTCACGAGGGTACATTGGTTCAAGTGGAGGGGCAGGAGGTTTGGGGGGATGTGAGGAAAAACTTTTTATCCAGAGGGTGGTGAAGGTCTGGAATGCCCTGCCTGGGAGGGTGGTGGAGGCGGGATGCCTCACACCCTTTAAAAAGTACCTGGATGAGCACTTGGCGCATCATAACATTCAGGGCTATGGACCAAGTGCTGGCAGATGGGATTAGGTGGGAGTTCAGGTGTTTCTAATGTGACAGTGTGGACTTGATGGGCTGAAGGGCCTCTTCTGCACTGTCTGATTCTATGATTCTCCGATTCTAATTCCAGCCTAAGTCTTATGTTCAGAAAATCTTTGAAATTGCTTAATTTAAAATTAGTTTCTTATTGCAAAATCCACTTTCTCTTATTAACTGAGTAATCACTCACTGATAAGTTTTGCAAACTCAGGGTGATCTGTGGCCTCCCCCATGGCAAGTTCTTTGGCAGAGTTTGCGGGGTGGCGGGGGGGTGGGTGCATTCAACCAGGCCAGAGGGTGGTGGGTGGGGACCCTATCACCTTTCCACCTCCACACCGATTAAGTACATGACAGGAAGGCCCATGGACAACCAGCTGTAATGGCTGAGATCTTCTGTTACTGCACAGGGGTTTGGATTGAGGATGGTGGGGGTCAAGTGTTGTACCCTGGAGGTACCCCAGAACCTGTGCTGGAGTGGAAAGTGAGGTGCAAGTCGGATGGTTTCAACCAGTTTGTGGCTTTTCATCAGTCAGCAAGCGGAATGTTCTGACTATGTTTTGCACTATCCTATGGCCCGTCTTCATTCCTGGCTCCGCATTGGTTGAACACATTTAGCGTTGAGTCGACTAAGATCACTAAAGATCCTTTTCAACTTCATGTGTGACTACTCCAACAGCATTCATGGTCTAGTGTGGTGTCTATTTCATTCTGCTCAATTATGCAGCAATTATTTACATCACCATTGCTATAACATTATTTACTGAGTCACAGTCAAAACTGCAATGCTCAGTTGTAACTGTACTCCACTAAGCACTGAAGTCATTTCAAACAATCGCTTCATTCTTGTATGTCTTGTCTCATCAATTCATTCATTCATGGTGTGGGTGAGAGTGGGTAGAACTCTATATTTTCTTTCATGGGATGTGGGTGTTGCTGGTTGGGCCAGCATTTATTGCCCATATCAAATTGCTCTTGAACTGGGTGGCTTGCTGGGCCAATGCTGAGAGTGGTTAAGGGTCAACCACTTGCTGTGGGTTGGGAGTCAAATGTAGGAAAATTGATCTGTTCACTGTACATTGCTCCAGCTCCAGAATGGCTGAATATTATTTGCTACAATGCAGCCAGAAGCCCTGCTTAAACTTAATGAACTCACATCAAATAAGTTCCAGTGCCATGCAATCATATGCCACAAACGGCTGACCTTGTATTTTAGATTCAGGTGCTCCTACTGCTTGAGCGACATGATAATAAATGATTGTCTTGGGTTCAGGAGCCAGCAAGATCCATGTGATTAGTCAGTTTTACATCTTGCAAAATCCCCTGCATGCCATTTAAACTGATAGCAAAGTATTTCTTTGCAAGGATGTTGGCGTTTCTTTCACTGAACTTTTTCGGAGTTCTGCGATATGCAAAATAAATTCTCTTTCGAGTTAGTTTAGAAACAGATGCGATTTGATTACTTTTACACAACTCTCATACGAGTTCCAGTTTGAGTGGCAGGATTGTGGCATCTTTTCAAGATTTGTTTTATTCAGTTATGGGACATGGGCGCCGCTGGCTGGCCAGCATTTATTGCCCATCCCTAGTTGACCTTGGAGGGCAGTTAAGAGTCAATCACATTGCTGTGGCTCTGAAGTCACATTTAGGCCAGACCGGGTAAGGACGGCAGATTTCCTTCCCTAAAGACATTAGTGAACCAGATGGGTTTTTCCGACAATTGACAATGGTTTCATGGTCATCAGTAGATTCGTAATTCCAGATATTTTTTATTGAATTTAAATTCCACCGTCTGCCATGGCGGGATTCGAACCCAAATCCCTAGAGCATTAGTTGAGTTTCTGGATTGATAGTCTAGCAATAGTAGCACCAGGCCATTGCATCCCCAGATCTTTTCACTGCCCAGATGAAGTGATCCCTGTGTTCCACTACCTAAAAGCCATCGCAGTTTGCCACATTGAGGTATTTTTCAGGTGCGCAGAAGGAAATGGGTCTGAAACTACGGTCGATTCTTCATGTGCGTAACAGCTGCACTTGGGCATTTCTGCATAAATCCCACTCTTCTTCACTCTGTTCAGTAGGTTTTCCCTTTTGTCACTGAGGACACACCTTTATAATTCCATTGGTGGGGCTGAAGGGGGTAGAGATAGTAGTTGAGAATCAGTTTAATCTTGGCAAAGGTAAAATTCAGTGTAGGATTGCTGCTGGGGCGAGTGTCGTCTATTGAGAAGTTGGATGAGCTGGTGGAAACTTCTCTTGCATAGATATTTACACTTTAGAAACAGACCTTTGGGCCAGTTTGTCCCATGTGATCCTCCTCTCACCTTACATCATCTCAGCCTAAAAACACTGCCCTTCTGTTCCCTTCTCCCGCATGTCCAAAACGACTTCATCCTTAAATACATCAACACTCAACCACTCCACGTGCTGGAGCGTTCCACATTGTCCCTCATGGATCTGAGTTTAAAGTTTATTTATTACTGTCACAAGTAGGCTTACATTAACACTGCAATGAAGTTACTGTGAAAATCCCCTAGTCACCACACACTCCGATGCCTGTTCGGGTACACTGAGGGAGAATTTAGCAAGGCCAATGCACCTAACCAGCACATCTTTGGACTGTGGGAGGAAACCGGAGCACCCGGAGGAAACAAACGCAGACACGGGGAGAATGTGCAGACTCCGCACAGGCAGTGATCCAAGCCGGGAATCAAACCTGGGTCCCTGTGAGGCAGCAGTGCCAACCGCTGTGCCACCCATATTCGAATTTGAACGATCAACCCTTCTGGCATTCAGCTGAAGGCCTCTTCACCCTTTGTCGCACAGTGTGTGTCATTGACATACTTTCCAATCTAGTTTCTACCCCCTTCATATTTCACAAGCTGCCGACTGAGGCACATATCTGCTCGGCCTCAGTCTGTGCTGAACCAGACAAAATAACAGAAAGGAGCCAAGGTGCACATTCAGAATGTGCTGCTGTGAAAATCTGTGCCATGTGTCAGCTTTTCACTCAGCCAAAAAAAACAAAATTTATCCCAAAGTTTAACTTCATGAAACCTATACAGTGAATCACATCAAAATCATTCAATAAATCAAACTTTGTTGGTATTAAAAGCAGTTTTAAATTCTAATTGCAAATTAGATTTTTAACTTTAAAAAACATATCCGTTTCTTTCTCCAATTTGACCAAAGGTTTTTTTAAAATTGTTAACTCAAGTTGGATTTACAGCATGTTCTCAATTATTTCCACTGAGACCAGGCGATTTAATGTGAGCCATGGGTTGACAAAGCATTGCCTCCGTTATATCTGGGTTTGAGAACTGTCTTTTGGAAATGGAATCAGATTGCAAGGGGGATGAGAAAGGAATCGACAGGAACAAGATCCCAGCTCTCCTTTCTCCCTGCACATTCAATCATAAGCTATGGGAGCAGAAGGAAGCCATTCAGCCCATCTAGTCTACTCCACTGTTCAAGAGAATTGAATCATGGCAAACAAGATAGTCTTATTCTGTGATCAAATTTTTTAATGGAAAAGGAAATTTAGACTTTAGTTTACTATTTACCTCGTTTTCAACTTAAGACCATAAAAATTAATGAGCAGAAGTAGGCCATTCGGCCCATCCAGTCTTACCCACTATCCAATGAGATTGTGACTGATCCAATGTGATAACTCCACTTTCCCGCCTTATCCCCATAATCCTTGATTCCCTTCCTGTTTAAAAATCTGTCCATCTCAACCTTGAACATACTTAACAACCTCGACAGCCCTCTGTGATAAAGAATTCTACAGATTTATGACCCTCTGAGAGAAGAAATTCCTCCTCATCTCAGTCTTAAATGGGTGACCCCTTACTCTGAGATGATGCCCTCTGGTCCTATACTCTCCCACAAGGGGAAACAACATCTCAGCATCTACCATGTTAGGCGGCCTGAGAATCCTATATCTCTCAATAAGGTCGCCTCTCATTCTTCTAAACTCCACTGCATACAGGCCCAACCGACTCAACCTCTCCTCATAAGGAAATCCCTCCATACACGGGATCAACCTAGTGAACTGTTTCTGGACTGCCTCCAATGCCAGTATATCTTTCCTTAGATAGTGGGAGCAGGAACTAATGATTTCCGGTTAGGGAGGAGTACAATAAAACTCGCTAAAAATTCACAATTTATTTGATAGCAAGAACTTTGGAATGTCAAATGAAAGTATTGTAAATTCATAACCACAAATAACTACATGGTGCAGCAGCATAGGTAAAAAGGTACTAAAATAGAATTAGTGCTGTACTTATTGAACTTAGTATTGTTCCGTTATATTGATAGTGCTTCCTGAAGGCGTCTGATCACTTTGCTCATTCTGTGTCATTGCTGTTTGTCTGACCATTTTTACCATGACCCTTGTCTCACTTTGGCCCTCATCCTGAGTTGCAATCGTCTGCCATGAATCGTGAACAGTTTTTTCCAGCGGGGGAGAAGACTTTTTCCTTCCCTGTTCTCTAAATCTTTTTCAACAGTAAGCAAGTCAAGCTTTTCCGTCCCAGACATTTATTTATGAGGCATGCAGTGACTTTCAATTCAATCTATGACGGTCTAGGTGGCATTCTACAAAGTTAGATGTATTTCTTTGCTGTACTTTGCAAATGTGCATCAACTGAACATCATTCAACCACCAATACCCTAATAATTTTAAATGTTTCCAAGATACTTTTGTCAACAAATGAGATAAGTGCTTGGAAATATGATTGGGAAAGAAAGCTAGCCATTAATCTATGGCTTTAATATGTTTGATTTGATTTGACTTGATTTGATTTATTATTGTCACAGAAGACCATAAGACATAGGAGCAGAATTAGACCACTCAGCCCATCGAGTTTCCTCCGCCATTCAATCATGGCTGATATTTTACTCATCCCCATTCTCCTGCCTTTCCCCCATAACCCCTGATCCCCTTATTAACCAAGAACTTATCTATCTCTGTCTTAAAGATACTCAATGACCTGGCCTCCACAGCATTCTGCAGCAAAGAGTTCCACAGATTCACCACTCTCTGGCTGAAGAAATTCCTCCTCATTTCTGTTCTAAAGGATCGTCTCTTTAGTCTGAGGTTGTGCCCTCTGGTTCTAGTTTTTCCTACTAGTGGAAACATCCTCTCCACGTCCACTCTATATTAGTATTAGCATACAGTGAAAAGTATTGTTTCTTGCAGACAAAGCATAATGTACATAGAGAAGGAAAAGCGAGAGTGCAGAATGTAGTGTTACAGTCATAGCTACGGTGTAGAGAAAGATCAACTTAATGTGAGGTAGATCTATTCAAAAGTCTGATGGCAGCAGAGAAGAAGCTGTTCTTGAGTCGCTTGGTACGTGTCCTCAGACTTTTGTATCTTTTTCCTGATGGAAGAAGGTGGAAGTGAAATAAACGCAATATTCCTTTATCTAAAATATTGACTTTTACACAAACTTCAAATTGATTCCTCTTTGCAAACTGTACAAGATGAATTCTCTTTTATCATTTTTAGATATTATTTGGTCAGTGTTCCTTTATCATGAATATTAGAGATCGAGAGTTGGTGGGAGGTGAGGTCCTTAATACAATTACTGTTACTAAGGAGGTGGTGCTTGGTAGACTAATGGGACTGAAGGTAGACAAGTCCCCGGGCCCGGATGGAATGCACCCCAGGGTACTGAAAGAAATGGCTGAGGTAATAGCAGATGCGTTAGTAGTTATTTAACAAAATTCGCTGGACTCTGGGGTAGTGCCGGCTGATTGGAAAACAGCTACTGTTACGCCGCTGTTTAAAAAAGGAAGTACACAAAAGGCGAGTAACTCAGGCCGGTTAGCTTAACGTCCGTAGTTGGGAAGATGCTGGAGTCCATCATTAAAGAGGAAATAACAGAGCACCTGGATAAGAATGGTTCGATCAAGCAGACGCAGCATGGATTCATGAAGGGAAAGTCGTGTTTGACGGATTTACTGGATTTTTATGAAGATGTGACTAGTGCGGTTGACAGAGGGGAACCGGTGGATGTGGTGTTTTTAGATTTCCAGAAGGCACTCGATAAGGTGCCTCATAAAAGGTTGCTGCAGAAGATTGGGGTACACTGAGTTGGGGGTAAGGTGTTGGTGTGGATTGGCGATTGGCTATCTAACAGGAAGCAGAGAGTTGGAATAAATGGGTGCTTTTCTGGTTGGCAGTTGGTGACCAGTGGCGTGCCACAGGGATCGGTGCTGGGGCCTCAACTGTTTACCATTTACATAGATGACCTGGAGGAGGGGACCGAATGTAGGGTATCAAAGTTTGCTGATGACACGAAGATGAGTGGGAAAGCGAATTGCGTGGAGGATGCGGAAAGTCTGCAGAGAGATTTGGATAGGCTGAGTGGGTGGGTGAGGATCTGGCAGATGAAATATAACGTTGGCAAATGTGAGGTTATCCACTTCGGAAGAAATAATAGTAAATTGGAATATTATTTAAATGGAGAAAAATTACATCATGCTACTGTGCAGAGGGACCTGGGGGTCCTTGTGCACGAATCGCAAAAACTCAGTCTGCAGGTGCAGCAGGTGATCAAGAAGGCGAATGGAATGTTGGCCTTTATCGCGCGCGAGATAGAATATAAAAGCAGGGAGGTCTTGCTGCAACTATACAAGGCACTGGTGAGGCCGCAACTGGAGTACTGTGTGCAGTTTTGGTCCCCTTATTTGCGAAAGGATATATTGACCTTGGAGGGAGTGCAGAGAAGGTTCACCAGGTTGATACCGGAGATGAGGGGTGTAGCTTATGAGGAGAGATTGAACAGATTGGGTCTGTACTCGTTGGAGTTTAGAAGGCTGAGGGGTGATCTTATAGAGACATATAAGATAATGAAGGGGCTGGATAGGGTAGAGGTAGAAGGTAGAGGTAGAAGGGAAACCAGAACTAGAGGGCACAGCCTCAAAATAAGTGGGGGCCGGTTCAGAACAGAGTTGAGGGGGAACTTCTTCTCTCAGAGGGTAGTGAATCTCTGGAATTCTCTGCCCATTGAAGTGATGGAGGCTTCCTTGTTGAATATGTTTAAATCATGGGTAGATAGATTTCTGATCGATAAGGGAATTAAGGGATATGGGGAGCAGGCGGGTAAGTGGAACTGATTCGCCTCAGATCAGCCATGATCTTGTTGAATGGCGGGGCAGGCCCGAGGGGCTCGATGGCCTACTCCTGCTCCTATTTCTTATGTTCTTACGTTCTTAAGTCTTAGAGATATTTGGAAGTGTTTTAAAATTATTCTTTCATGGAATGTGGGCATCACTGGCAAAGCACAGATTTGCACATCCTTCCTTGCTGTTGAAATGAGTATCCTGCTGGAACACCAGAGGGCAGTCAAGTGTGGGCGGCATGGTGGCACAATCGTTAGCACTGCTGCCTCACAGCACCAGGGACCTGGGTTTGATTCCCGGCTTGAGTCACTGTCTGTGCGGAATCTGCGTGGGCCCCCTCCAGGTACTCCGGTTTCCTCCCACAGTCCGAAAGATGTGCTGGTTAAGTGCATTGGCCACGCTAAATTCTCTCTCAGTGTACCCGAACAGGCGCCGGAGTGTGACGACTAGGGGATTTCTTTGCAGTGTTAATGTAAGCTTACTTGTGACACCAATAAATAAACTTTAAGAGTCAACCACATTGCTGTAATCTGGAGTTATGTTGGCTGGATCGGGTAAGGACAGCAGATTTCCTTCCCTAGAGTGAACCAGATGTAACTGAATGAAGTTTTTACAACAATTGATGACAGTTGTCATTGTCACCATTACTGAGACTAGCTACATATTCCAGATTAATGAATTAATTGAATTTAAATCTTTTATGAAGCCACACTTAACTGCTTCTCACACAGCTGATGGAGTTTCTGCGTGTATGCAGAATGGGAGCAGGCTGCATATACACAGGACTACAGCTTTTAGTTCTTTAGGCCAGGAACAGCCCAGTGGTCTTGTGCAAAGGAAATGTGGTGCACAAAACCCGGGTCAGCTGAGCAGTAGTGGAACGCCAGGAAAGACCCGCATCCCATGCAGATGATAGGGAGACATCCCAAAAGGAAATCCGAGACAGGGGACAGAGGCAAGAGACAGAAACGAGTCCCAGTTACAAACATACAAGCTAGGAGCAGGAGCCAACCATTCATAGAATCCCTACGGTGCCAAAGGAGGCCTTTTAGCCCATCGAGCCCACACCGACAACAATTCCACCCAGGTCCCATAACACCACATATTTGCCCTACTAATACCCCTGAAACTAAGGGGCAATTTAGCATGGCCAATCAACCTAACCCGCACGTCTTCAGAGTGGGATGAAACCGGAGCACCCGGAGGAAACCCATGCAGACATGGGGAGAATATGCAAACTCCACACAGACCCCGGCACTTGGCCCTTCAAACCTGCTCTGCCAAGTTAAATTAAGGAAAAAGGGCAAAGCAGAGAAACAGGATCCAGAAGAGAAAGGACTGCGGGGAGCAAAGTGAGGAAGGCAGCCAAATGTTGATGACTGTGGGCTGTTGGGGAAAAGGTACCTCTTTGGAGGAATTTGTTTGGTTGTTGATTGGGGAATCCAAGAGAATGGAATTTCAGGAGATGAGATTGAAACCCTGCAAGGTGGGTCGTGGTTGGTGCTATTCAAGTCGGATAATTGAATTGGGCGCTGGGAAGCCCTGAAAATCCATGAGAGCAGCGAAAAGTTAATGACTCCTTGCTGCAGGCTGTAGGGGCAAAATAGCCCTTTTGGAGCAGCAGCATTCTGTTTGGCACAGCTGAAGATCTAACATTGTGCTTGTGAGTTTTTGTTTGAGTGGGTACTCAGGAATCCGGGGAACACAATCTGGGAAGACACGATTGAAACCCTGCAAGGTGGGCCATCGCTGAAGGAGTCCGAGCTTGGGCCATGTTTGGAAAGAAGTTCAAATCGGGATCTTCAAAGGTAAAGATTGGAGACCCTCAGAGAGAGAGAGGGAGTCTCACTCTGGTTGCCTTACAGTATAATTGACATCTCGATGGGCTGTTGAGAAATCCATGGACTCTGTTTTAATTGTGTTTGGCATTGATTGTGCAGTGTGATGTGTTTGACCACAGTTTGCCTGTTAAGTCACATGTACCTCCCTGAATGATAAGAGTATAAGATAGACAATGTAAATTGTTTTTATCTTTCTAACCTTGTATACTAAAGTTTATTTTTGTTTCCTCCAAACCCATGGAATTTTGTGGCTTTATTCACTGAGCAAGTTTCTTGAATCCCAAACTTTGTATATTTTAAGCAAAACATTATTATAGTCTCCAACCGGATCTTACCAACAATTTGGGATTCTGGCTCCAAGGATCATAAATTCCACCAACTACCCTGGTGGGATTTGAACCCACATTTCCAGAGTCTCTAGATTGTTAGCTCAGTGACATTACAAGTGTACCACCACTTCCTCCCTGATGTCCCTCCCATGTGTATAAAATAGGAGTAAGAGTTATATCTTCTGAACAGTAGTGTCTCAATTTAAGAAATGGATAGAGGAAACAGCATTTGACTAAAATTACTTAACAAATCACAATTGATTGCACAAAATAATGTTTATTATATCATAGAAATCATAGAAACCCTACAGTACAGAAAGAGGCCATTCGGTCCATTGAGTCTGCACCGACCACAATCCCACCCAGGCCCTACCCCCATATCTACCCACTAACCCCTCCAACCTACGCATCTCAGGACACTAAGGGTAATTTTTTTTAGCATGGCCAATCAACCTAACCCGCACATCTTTGGACTGTGGGAGGAAACCGGAGCACCCGGAGGAAACCCACGCAGACACGAGGAGAATGTGCAAACTCCACACAGACAGTGACCCAAGCCGGGAATCGAACCCAGGTCCCTGGAGCTGTGAAGCAGCAGTGTTAACCACTGTGCTACCGTGCCGCCCTATATGGACTGCCTAGTTGCTCTTGTTCAATCTATAGTAATTTAATGCTTTTTTGAAACTAATCATTTGCTTATTAAAAATGCAACTGTCTCATAAAGTTCAGAAGGATTCTTCACCATAAAATGTTAACTCTCAATGTCTTAACAAGTTTGTCCAATGATTGGCTAAGCTCCACAGAGCAAAGAGGTCCCCAGTTCAAAGTGTGTTTTGGGTAAAAGAAAATCCAAGGACAATTCACTACCTGTTGAAATAACATTCCACAATTTCAATTGTCACATTTCAGGAGAAAGAGACTGAGTAATATTGCAGGAACATAAATCCCATCATTAAAAGCCTACTTACAATATTAAGTACAAGGCCTAATTTTCTATGATGAGTTTAACTGTTGATCAATGTGCAAATGAAGCAGACTTTAGAAGCTCACGAGGTGATTGCTGGCTGGCTGTCATTCTTTGCAAGGTTAAGGTAGAGCCAGTAATTAAATTACCGATTCAGTAATTAAAATCTTCCTTGCCAGATATTATTGAACAATTTATATATCAATGATATCATGCATTCATTAAACTCAGTTAATTTAACAGAAAATTTTGGCCCAGTACTTTCCATGTTATCACAAGTAACGTACTTAAGGCTTCTTTCAAATGTAATCTTACTTCCAACATTTACTTGTAAATTGCTGATAAATCACCTGAAATTGTGTTATAAAATTGTGTAATTAATATGGAAAATTTGTAACTCAGAAGTAGTTACAGAGTGCGCGAGTTATTAATGTTTTTGGCAGATTTGGATGAAAAATTGGAAGTCAGCACCGCTGGCTGGTGTTAGTTTAATGGGTGCGTTGTTTCTGTTAGACCCACAAGCAAATCTTTAAGTAAATTCTGGATCAGACTATGGATGAATTAATTATTATTTCCCAGACATAAATTCTCGTCTTCGTTATATCTCCGTGAAATTGACCAGATGTCCATTAAAATTATTATCAGCGCCCATAGAGAGAGAAGAAAAATCAATGATTCCGACCTCATTTTAGTTTGCAGTAAGTTGAAACCTGACTAACCTATTCTTACTTTGCCAAAAAATAGTGCTATGCTTGGATGAGGATCTTCATAAAATGCAGCAAAGAAAATTTAAATCACTATAGTCAGCGATCGAGCTGGCCAGCAACCGGGAGGCCAGCTGTGCGGGGTCACTGTGCATGCGCCGATCTCGGCGCTGACAGATCGGCGCTGCGCAGTGGCCCACTCAGCGCGCTGATTTCAGCCTCTCCAGTGGGGATAGACCCACCCCCTGAAATCTAATGATATTCACGTTGGAGGCCTCTGCAGTGCACAGAGGGTGGGAGATTCTAGTGTGAACTCCCCCTGAAAAAAACAATGTGAATTACTCCAGTTTTCCTGTGAATTTGACACTTGGAATCTTTTTGGGAGAATTCCGGCCTTGGGAGAATTCCTTACTTGCGAAAAGATATACTGGCTCTGGAGGGGGTGCAGAGGAGATTCATTAGGTTGATTCTGGAGTTGAGAGGGTTGGCTTATGAGGAGAGACTGAGTAGACTGGGACTATACTCATTGGAATTCAGAAGAATAAGAAGGAACTTATAGAAAGATATAAGATTATGAAGGGAATAGATAAGATAGAAGCAGGGAGGTTGTTTCCACTGGCGGGTGAAATTAGAGCGAGGGCGCATGGCCTCAAAATCAGGGGGAGCAGATTTTGGACTGAGTTGAGGAGGAACTTCTTCACCCAAAGGGTTGTGAATCTGTGGAATTCCCTGCCCAGTGAAGCAGTTGAGGCTACCTCATTGAATGTTTTTAAGGCAGAGGTGGATAGATTTTTGAACAGTAAAGGAATTAAGGGTTATGGTGAGCGGGCGGGTAAGTGGAGCTGAGCCCAAAAAAAGATCAGCCATGATCTTATTGAATGGTGGAGCAGGCTCAAGGGGCCAAATGTCCTACTCCTGCTCCTAGTTCTTATGTTCTTAAGTTTCCCTTTGGGAATTAGTTTGTGCAGTAATTAACATCTGCTGGGTCATAACAATGATAGATGGATCAATAGAAGAGGACTGTTTTCAGTGACTGAGGGATTGAGAACAAGGGGGCACAGATGCAAGATTAAATGTGAAAGTTTTGGATAAAGATCAGATGGAACTTATTACATTTGGCCATGAAGCAATAAAATACAGAACCAATTTAATGAATTAGATAAATTTGAAGACTGGAGTGGGTGGGTGGTAGAGGGAAAGGGGTTAAATGGATATGGCTAACAGGGCAGGCACATGCTGCTTGTGTGGAGGATGCACAGTAAGAGTTTTATCAACACCAGGTTAAAGTCTAACAGGTTTATTTGATAGCAAATACCATTAGCCTTTGGTGCGCTGCTCCTTCGTCAGGTGGAGTGGATATCTGTGTGGAGGATAAACATGGATATAGACTGGTTGGACCTATTTCAATGTTGTAATTTCAAAATAATTTTATCTTTCCATACTCAACTTCAAATCACATCATGGCATTGTCTTACCAGACTATTGCAGTATCCTCCGCCTTGTGTTCACTCCTCTATCTCAAAGTAATCACTGGCTGTCCCATTTAGCCAGTTTCTCCCTAATGGAAGGTGGTCACACTTGTCAATCCAGAAGATAGGAAATATACTGCTGGACTACTTGATTTCAGCTAACTGGCTAAGCGAATAACTAGATTTATTTCAATTAAACAATTCAAAAAAAAATATTGGCAAAATGTTATGCAGCACAATATGAACTCTACAATGACTGTTTGAAAGCAGTTATTTTCCCTGTTCCTTCCTGCAAACTCTTGAATTGGACTAGATTTAATTGCCTGTTCATAGGCAATGTGTGGCAAACTCCCCGAGCCACAGCCTTTGACACTTATATAAGCAGCTTTATTAGAGTGTGATGCACCCTGAATATTTATTAAAGAGTGCCAGGACTAGCAAATGGATCAACATTACTTAAAATGAATGTCTTTTGGAAAGAAATAATTGCTTTGAAGATTGTATTTAGTCAAATGTGGCAGGCTGATGAGACACACATAATTAACAAGGTGCTTTGTCGACTTGTTGGCACAGGTCCCGGGAAATCAAACAATGAGCTGTGTCTCAGAGAGTCTCCAACCACAAAACAGAGTAATTGCAAACTAAATTTCTGCCTGTGATGCTGCTGGTCACTGAATTAGCATTAGATATCTTGTCCCCAGGGAGGAATAGTGGCAGTGGTCAACAGGCCTCCTAAAAGTAACCCCAATACAGGACAAAATATACAAGAAGAAGTATTGTTTTAAAGTTTATTTATTATTGTCACAAGCTGGCTTACATTAACACTTTGCCAAAGAGCTTTGGCAAAGGGTCATCTGGACTCGAAACGTCAACTCTTTTCTCTCCTTACAGATGCTGCCAGACCTGCTGAGATTTTCCAGCCTTTTCTTTTTTTGTTTCAGGCTTACATTAACACTACAATGAAGTTACTGTGAAAATCCCCTAGTCCCACATTCCTGCGCCTGTTTGGGTACACTGAGGGAGAATTTAACATGGCCAATGCACCTAATCAACACGTCTTTCGGACTGTGGGAGGAAACCAGAGCACCTGGAGGAAACCCACGCAGACATGGGGAGAACATGCAGGCTCCACACAGACAGTGACCCAAGCCAGGAATCAAACCTGGGTCCCTGGAGCTGTGAGGCAGCAGTGCTAACCACTGTGCCACCGTCCTGGGAGCTTGTGATAAAGGAATGGTAATAATCATGGTGATTTTCACCTACATATAAACTGGAAAAATTAGATTGGTAATGGTAGCCTGGATGAGGAGTTCTTAGAATGCTTTCGGAATAGTTTTTTAAAACAGCACGTTCTGGGGCCAATTAGAGGGTAGGTTATTTTATACTTAGTATTGTGTAATGTGACAGGATTAATTAATAGCCTCAGAGTAAAGGCATTCCTGGGTAGCAGCGACCACAGTATGATTGAATTTTAGATCCAGTTCGAAAGGGAGAAGAGTGGGTCTAAGATTAGTATTGTAAACTTAAATAAGAGCAACTATGTAAGCATGAAAGCCGAGCTAGTTGAAGTGAACTAGGATACTAGACCATGAGATAGATCAATAGAGAAGCAGTGGCAGATTTTATGGGGATATTTCACAATATTCAGAATAAGTATATTCCTGCTGTAAAGAAAAATTCTAAAGGAAGGGGTCACCATCCTGGTCAACTAAAGAAGTTAAAGAAAGCATTAAAAGTTAAGGGAAAAGTAACACATAACTGTGCAAAGATGACTGGCAGGCCAGATGATTGGTTGGAATATAAAAAATAGCAGAGAATGATGAAAAGGTTAATCAGAAAAATAAATTAGAGTATGAGAGGGAGAAAACTAGAATTGTAAAAACTTGTGGGCAGCACAGTGGCACAGTGGTTAGCACTGCTGCCTCACAGCTCCAGGGACCTGGGTTCGATTCCAGCTTGGGTCACTGTCTGTGTGGAGTTTGCACATTCTCCCCGTGTCTGCATGGGTTTCCTCCGGGTGCTCCGGTTTCCCCCCACAGTCCAAAGATGTGTAAGTTAGGTGCAATGGCCATGCTAAATTGCCCCTTAGTGTCCCGGGATGTGTAGATTAGAGGGATTAGTGGAGTACATATGTGTGGTTATGGAGATAAGGCCTAGGTGGGATTGTTGTCGGTGCAGGGCCAAATGGCCTCCTTTTGCACTGTAGGGATTCTATGGATTCTATAGATATCAAGAGTTTTTATATATATTTAAACAGGAAAATGGTAAGTAAATACAGTGTTGGTCCTCTGGAATGGGGAGTTAACAGTAGATAATAAGGATAATAAGGCAGATTAAATGAACAGATATTTTGCTTCTGTATTCACTACAGAGGATACAAGAAACATTCCAGTAATAGCTTTAAATCAGGAGGCTGAAGTGAGATCACAAATATACATGGATTAAAAACGAAGCTTTATTGTTTCTTATGAATGAGGAATACTGGGAGAGATACCACTGCATGCTGTGAAAAACGTGCATTTTTTCAACCTTAATCACTGTGTATGCTGTTGTGTTCTTTAAATCTCTTATATCACCGCTCTGCGGGCTCAAAGAGCACAACCACAGCAGAAACAACATCTCAGGAAACTGCAAACCCACAGCCTGGGACTTTCCATCCTTTCATTTCAATAGGTGGGAATTGTGGGCTTCACATCCTTGGTTACCTAAACATCCCTCTCCTTTATTTATTAAATGAGAACATAGCTGTTTTTCTAAATCCTGGTGAAAAATCTACTGGGAACAACACAGTGCTCCTGCATTCTCAGAGCAGAACTATGCTTGACGGTCAGAGATAGGGCTATGGCACTGTGGTGCCTATCTTCCCTTTGAATATGTGTCTATGCTAGCAGTGTGGGAGCGCTACTTTTACCCTTGTAGGTGTTCCCAATGTTTTAAGGATTCCTAAAATTAATTGCAAGTCACAGGTGGACAGGGTGGTGAAGAAGGCATTCGGCATGCTTGGTTATATTGGTCATTGAAGTGGAGATGCCGGCGTTGGATTGGGGTAAGCACAGTAAGATGTCTCACAACACCAGGTTAAAGTCCAACAGGTTTATTTGGCAGCGCTAGCTTTCGGAGCCTCAAGCTCCTTCTTCAGGTTCTTCTCACCTGAAGAAGGAGCTTGAGGCTCTGAAAGCTCGTGCTGCCAAAAAAACCTGTTGGACTTTAACCTGGTGTTGTGAGACTTCTTACTGTGCAGAACATTGAAAACAGGAGTTGGGACGTCTTGTTGAAGTTGCACAAGACATTGCTAAGGCCACACTTGGAATATTGTGTACAGTTCTGGTCACCCTATTATAGAAAGGATGTTATTAAACTAGAAAGAGTGCAGAAAACATTTACTAGGATGCTACCGGGACTTGATGGTTTGAGTTATAAGGAAAGGCTGGATAGACTGGGAATTTTTTTCTGGAGCATAGGAGGCTGAAAGGTGATCTTATAGACATCTATAAAATAATGAGGGGCATTGATAAGGGAGATAGTCAACATATTTTTCTAAAGGTAGGGAAGTCTAAAACTAGAGGGCATAGGTTTAAGGTGAGAGATACAAAAGGGCAATTTTTTTCACTTAGAGGATAATGAGTGTCAGGGACGAGCTGCCAGAGGTAGTAGTAGAGACGGGTACAATGTTGTCTTTTAAAAAGCATTTAGACAGTTACATGGGTAAGATCGGTATAGAGGGATATGGGCCAAACATGGGCAATTGGGACTAGCTTAGTGGTAAAAACTGGGTGGCTTGGACAAGTTGGGCCAAAGAGTCTGTTTCCATGCTGTAAACCTCTATGACTCCAAGTGTCATTTTTATCATAAAATGATGGAAATACTCAGCAGGTCAGGCAGTAGCTGTGGAGAGAAACAGTCAACACTTCAAGTCACATGATAGTCACATGAGCAGCCTGGGAATGGAGGGATACAAACGATTGGTCTAGTTGGACCAAGGAGCGGCACAGGCTTGGAGGGCCGAAGGGCCTGTTTCCTGTGCTGTACTGTTCTTTGTTCTTTGTTCAATGCATCAACAGTGACCATTCAAACATAGACATAGTGGCTTAGTGCTTCCTTAGCTGCTCCCAGGTCTTTAGCTGGTGCAAGTGAACCTTTGTGGGGTGAGTGGAAGGAGGGGATCCGAATCACTCAAAGTGATTCAAAGAGGAGTTTGAACAATGTTTTTGTTAAATGATGTGGAGATGCCGGCGTTGGACTGGGGTAAACACAGTAAGAAGTTTAACAACACCAGGTTAAAGTCCAACAGGTTTATTTGGTAGCAAAAGCCACACAAGCTTTCGAGGCTCTGAGCCCCTTCTTCAGGTGAGTGGGAATTCTGTTCACAAACAGAACTTATAAGACACAGACTCAATTTACATGAATAATGGTTGGAATGCGAATACTTACAACTAATCCAGTCTTTAAGAAACAAAACAATGGGAGTGGGGAGAGCATCAAGACAGGCTAAAAAGATGTGTATTGTCTCCAGACAAGACAGCCAGTGAAACTCTGCAGGTCCACGCAACTGTGGGAGTTACAAATAGTGTGACATAAATTCTGATTCTAGGATCGCATGATAAAGACTCAGGAGGAAAAAAGCAGAAATATTTATGTGAAATAGTGTGACATAAACCCAATATCCCGGTTGAGGCCGTCCTTGTGTGTGCGGAACCTGGCTATCAGTTTCTGCTCCGCGACTCTGCGCTGTCGTGTGTCGCGAAGGCCGCCTTGGAGAACGCTTACCCGAATATCAGAGGCCGAATGCCCGTGACCGCTGAAGTGCTCCCCAACAGGAAGAGAACAGTCTTGCCTGGTGATTGTCGAGCGGTGTTCATTCATCCGTTGTCGCAGCGTCTGCATAGTTTCCCCAATGTACCATGCCTCGGGACATCCTTTCTTGCAGCGTATCAGGTAGACAACGTTAGCCGAGTTGCAAGAGTATGTACCGTGTACCTGGTGGATGGTGTTCTCACGTGAGATGATGGCATCTGTGTCGATGATCCGGCACGTCTTGCAGAGGTTGCTGTGGCAGGGTTGTGTGGTGTCTTGGTCACTGTTCTCCTGAAGGCTGGGTAGTTTGCTGCGGACAATGGTCTGTTTGAGGTTGTGCGGTTGTTTGAAGGCAAGAAGTGGGGGTGTGGGGATGGCCTTGGCGAGATGTTCGTCTTCATCAATGACATGTTGAAGGCTCCGGAGGAGATGCCGTAGCTTCTCCGCTCCGGGGAAGTACTGGACAACGAAGGGTACTCTGTCCACTGTGTCCCGTGTTTGTCTTCTGAGGAGGTCGGTGCGGTTTTTCGCTGTGGCGCGTTGGAACTGTTGATCAATGAGTCTAGCGCCATATCCTGTTCTTATGAGGGCATCTTTCAGCGTCTGGAGGTGTCTGTTGCGATCCTCCTCATCCGAGCAGATCCTGTGTATACGGAGGGCTTGTCCGTAGGGGATGGCTTCTTTAACGTGTTTAGGGTGGAAGCTGGAGAAGTGGAGCATCGTGAGGTTATCCGTGGGCTTGCGGTACAGTGAGGTGCTGAGGTGACCGTCCTTAATGGAGATGCGCGTGTCCAAGAATGCAACCGATTCCGGAGAGTAGTCTATGGTGAGCCTGATGGTGGGATGGAACTTGTTGATGTCATCATAGAGTTGTTTCAGTGATTGTTCACCATGAGTCCAAAGGAAGAAAATGTCATCGATGTATCTAGTGTATAGCACCGGTTGAAGGTCCCGTGCGGTGAAGAAGTCTTGTTCGAACCTGTGCATGAAGATGTTGGCATATTGAGGTGCAAATTTGGTCCCCATGGCTGTTCCGTGTGTCTGGATGAAGAACTGGTTGTTGAAGGTGAAGATATTGTGGTCCAGGATGAAGTGGATGAGATGTAAAATTGCATCTGGAAACTGGCAGTTGTTGGCGCTGAGCACTGAGGCCGTTGCAGCAATGCCATCGTCATGGGGGATGCTGGTGTAGAGTGCTGAGACATCCATTGTGACGAGGAGCGCTCCTGGATCAACTGCTCCATGTGTGCCGAGTTTCTGTAGGAAGTCCGTCGTGTCGCGACAAAAGCTGGGGGTTCTTTGTACAATGGGTTTCAGGATGCCCTCGACATAGCCGGAGAGGTTCTCGCACAGGGTCCCATTGCCCGATACGATGGGACGGCCGGGTGTGTTTGCCTTGTGTATCTTCGGGAGGCAGTAGAGATCTCCAACGCGGGGAGTACGTGGGATGAGAGCACGGAGGGTGTTCTGAAGGTCCGGATCAAAGGTCTTGATCAGAGTGTTGAGTTGACGGGTGTGTTCTTTGGTCGGATCTGCAGGTAACTGTCTGTAGTGTTCCTCGTTGTTGAGTTGTCGGTACACTTTGTTAAATGAAACATCATTTGAATTTCAGCTTACATGGGTGGACAGAATGTCGGAGGTTGAAGGACACCGCCCCTTCCACACAGCAAGCAACTGCCAGACATTCCAGTTGCAAAGTAATCCAACAAAATCAGTTGGAGAGCATCAATGGCACCGCCCCAACAGTCATGCCAGACACACCCCATAGGTTTTTCGGGCCATTGTATTTCTTTAACTTTCTCCACAACTGCTAACTATTATACTGATTTTTAGTACCCTCTCCAATATTTAAAATACAACCTACAATGCACAATTATGCAAGAAATTATTGAAGAAACTTCAGTAAGTATCAAAGATTGGATCAACATCAAAAGCCTTTATCTTGATTCCATGAAATAATGAGGCTATGGCATTAAGTTCTGACATTAGTCAGCTTGATTCTGTCAAAATAACATCATGAGTTTCATGTCAGTCCCTTTGAGAAACACAGCAACGACCTGCAATCCAGAGTGAAGGGCTTAGTTGTACTTTCCAAATCAACAGGAAGCGTGCAATTTCGGGAATTATTTCACAAGGGTGTATTTCCATTTTACAACAGTGATTTGTGTATGGAAGTTCCCATTAGCTCAGCCAGTCTGAATTCACAAAGAATTGTGTTTTTCAGTGTAAAGATATTGGCCATTAAAGCATTAAAGATGTGGCGTACTGTCCAAAACAACCTGTCGTCAGAAAATTAAATCTGGGAAAGCAGTCAATTTTTGGAGTGTTACTCTTAAATTAGGAAGGAGTGTAAAGAACAATAAGCAGCTGTTATTTTTGTGCGAATATTTTCTACTCTGAGACCAATTCTTCTGTCATTAGGTACAACAGGACATGACTTCACTACAGCTTTTTATTATTGTTAATTTCCTTGCTTAGTTGATGAAAGATGTTAAAACCAACCGTGAAGACAAAAAGCAGGCAACTATTCAGATACTTATACTTATCTGATTGGCAAAGCTTTCCGAAAGTCTTTCGCAAAAGTTTTCCATGATTGCAGAAGTACTTTAAGTGCAGCATCTTCAACACAAGTGGTACAGATTGGCAGAATTCGCTTGCCAATTCTAAAATCACAAGTTGCACACCTTTAAGCAGCTGAATTACTGAGGAGATCTCAAGTAAGATTGTGCTGGCTCACACTTTCAGCAATGCAGCCCAGTTAACAATTAAACAAATTCTCCTCGTTGCCTCTGAGTTGAGATCTAACGTCACAGCCAGTTACTTTTTAATTCATTCATGGGACATGGCCATCGCTGGCTGGCCAGCATTTACTGCCCATCCCTAGTCGCCCTTGGAGGGCAGTTGAGAGTCAACCACATTGCTGTGGCTTTTGAAGTCAAATGTAGACCAGACCAGGTAAGGACGGTAGATTTCCTTCCCTAAAGGGCATTAGTGATCCAGATGGGTTTTTCCGACAATTGACAATGGTTTCATGGTCATCAGTAGATTCTTAATTCCAGATATTTTTATTGAATTCAAATTCCACCACCTGCTATGGCGGGATTCGAACCCGGGTCCCCAGAACACTAGCTGAGTTTCTGGATTAATAGTCCAGCGATAATACCACTAGGCTATCACCTCTCCATATTTATCAATCCATGTTCATGAAATAAATTGGGAGAGTTTTGGACTATTACAAACACTAAACATTCAGTACAACTGGGGTGTGCAGAAGTGGATACCACAAACCTGAATTGACTTTGAGTAAAAAGTTAGAGCCCAACTTCTTCACTCATTTTAATGCACTTGAACATTATTTGATCAATTAGTTCACAATCTAGGCTTACACTGTCATGGCCTGAGTTACTGAAGATTGAGCAGTGCCCCTGAGTCCACACCTCAGCAAGGGCTCAATAAAGTAGAGTAGGAAGAAAGGAGAGTAAATGGAGGAAAGACTGTTTTCAGGGGGTGGGACCGGCAGAGGGGGTGGAGAATCGAGCAGGAATCCCAAAATGGCTTTTACGTCAGCAGGATTTCCCCACTTGATGGTACCCACATCCCACCAATAATGTAACCGCAATCCCAACTTTAAAAGTTGGATTCCCGTTTGTAATTATTAAACTCCGAACTTTAAGTCTGATAGACCCCCCATGAAGCAATGTCCATTCAGCCCTCAAACCGATATGAATCACAGCAGGTTCCCCATGACATGCACCTGGTGATCCACAGGAGGTACGCAGTTGAGTACAGGGTCGAGGGTCATGCCCGAGCTGCACCCTGGCACTCCCTTAACACTGCACCCTGGCACTGCCCCATGGCACTGCCCCATGGCACTACCCCATGGCACTGCCATAGCTCTGCCCCCTTGGCCTACATCTCAACTCTGTGCTGCTGGCTTGGGGACCGAAATGTGAGCCCGTTTCTAACTCCTGGGTAGTTATAAAATTGACACCTTTGATTCCCCACTGATCACCTCCTCACAACTCCCTCCCAACCCTCCAAACCACCAACCCTCCAATTCCTCTCCAACCCTCCAGTCCCCTTAGACTCTCCCTGACCTTCCAACCGCGCCACCCCCACCCTCTGACTCCCCCAGCTCCTCTGATCTTCCGACTTCCCGGACTCCACCTGACTCATGTCAACCTTCCAACTCCCCCTTGACCCCCCTCAACCCTCCAACTCCCCCCAACCCCCCTCTGACTCCCAACCCTCCAACTCCCCTCTGACCCCCAACCCTCCGACACCCCCAACCCTCCAACTCCCCTCTGACCCCCAACCCTCCAACTCCCCTCTGATCCCCCCAACTCCCCCATTGTCCCTCCCAACCCTCCAACTCCCCAGACCCCCAACTCTCCAACTCCCCTCTGACTCCCCCCAAACCCTCCAACTCCTCTCTGACCCTCCAACTCCCCCTCGACTCTCCCCAGCCCTCTGACTCTCCCCGACCTGAACTGACATCACCACCCTACTACTTATCAGCTTACCATGCGTAATTCTACAGACCCTGCCACCTACCCACTAACCTCAGTCACACTCATTCCCTGACTCAGTGAGAGGATTAGTAAATGGAGACTTAACAAAATGTGGCAGCGAGTGCTGTCAAAAGATGGTGTGGCTTGGCTTCCCCCAACAATCCTCCCCTAGGAAGAAGGATTCCAAGAACAGATGCACGCCACATTTCTGAATAGTCCGATTCAGAATGCTGATCCAGCAATATGGAGCCCAGGAGTTTGTGTAACGAAACAGGAGTGTAGCGGCAATCCAACAGTGATTGTTACTCCTCAGAAAATACAGTCTGACACACTTAATAAATTGGTAGCCTTGCCAAAGAAACAAGCGATATTTTTCACCACAATATTGTAAAGATCCTCTAGAAATGCAGACCCCAATACATATTGTCCAATCGCTCGCCAGTCAGAGCCTCCTCCAATCTGATTGATTGAAGGACTGATGGTCCTTCTCCAAAGTCTGAGCATCTGTATCCATTGGTAATCAATAGTTTGGAAGGTGAGATGGCAATTAGCATGACTATCTCACTGTAAATAGGCATCAAAATAAGCATCACCAGTGCTTTAAGTAAAGTTCTGTTTTATTCATCCATGAATAGTATAAAGAACAGCATTAAACAGTTTGATTTTACCTCTGCCAAATCTATTGTAAAAGTTAATCAGCGATTAGCAGTCCAAAGATGTGCGGGTTAGGTTGATTGGCTAGGTTTAAAAAAAAAATTGCCCCTTAGAGTCCTGAGATGCGTAGGTTAGAGGGATTAGCGGGTAAATATGTGGGGGTAGGGCCTGGGTGGGATTGTGGTCGGTGCAGACTCGATGGGCCGAATGGCCTCCTTCTGCACTGTAGGGATTCTATGATTCTTGCAGCTTTCCAAGCCTCTAATGCTCCAGGGAAAAAAACTCCAGACTATCCAACCTCTCCTTATAACTCAAACCATCAAGTCCCGGTAGCATCCTAGTAAATATTTTCTGCACTCTTTCTAGTTTAATAATATCCTTTCTATAATAGCGTGACCAGAACTGTACACAGTATTCCAAATGTGGCCTTACCAATGTCTTTTACAACTTCAACAAGAGGTCCCAACTCCAATATTCAATGTTCTGACCAATGAAGCCAAACATGTCGAATACCTTCTTCACCGCTGTGTCCATCTGGGACTCCACTTTCAAGGAGCTAGTAACCTGTACCCCTAGATCTCTTTGTTCTATAACTCTACCATTAACTGAGTAAATGCTGCCCTGGTTTGATCTACCAAAATGCTTCATCTCGCATTTATCTAAATTAAACTTCATCTGGCATTCGTCAGCCCACTGGCCCAATTGATCAAGACCCCGTTACAATCCTAGATAACTTTCTTCACTGTCCTCTATGCCACTAATCTTGCTGTCATCTGCAAACTTACTAACCATGCCTCCTAAATTATCATCCAAATCATTAATATAAATGATATAAAATAACAGCATCGATCCCTGAGGCACACCGCTCGTCTCAGGTCTTCAGTTTGAAAAGCAACCCTCTACAACCACCCTCTGTTTTCTGTCATGAAGCCAATTTTGTATCCAATTGGCTACCTCACCCTGTATCCCGTGAGATTTAACCTTATGCAACAACCTACCATGCGATACCTTGTCAAAGGCCTTGCTAAAGTCCATGTAGACAACATCAACTGCACTGCCCTCATCTGCCTTCTTGGTTACCCCTTCAAAAAACTCAATCAAATTTGTGAGACATGACTTTCCACTCACAAAGCCATGCTGACTGTCCCTAATCAGTCCTTGCCTTTCTAAATGCCTGTAGATCCTGTCTCTCAGAATACCTTCTAACAATTTATCCACTACAGATGTTAGGCTCACCGGCCTATAGTTCCCAGGCTTTTCCCTGCAGCCCTTCTTAAACAAAGGCACATTTGACACCCTCCAATCTTCAGGCACTTCACCTATGGCTGTCGATGATTCAAATATTTCTGCTAGGGGACCTGTAATTTCCTTCCTAGTCTCCCACAACATCCTGGCTACACTTGTATCAGGTCCCGGGGATTTATCTACCTTGATGCGCTGTAAGACTTCCAGCACCTCCTTCTCTGTAATATGTACACTCCTCAAGACATCACTATTTATTTCCCCAAGTTCCCTAACATCCATGCCTTTCTCAACAGTAAATTCTGATGAGAAATATTAATTTAGGATCTCACCCATCTCTTGTTGATCCGTACATAGATTACCTTATTGATCCTTAAGAGGCCCTACTCTCTCCCTGGTTAGTCTTTTGCCCTTTATGTATTTGTAGAAGCTCTTTGGATTCTCCTTTGCCTAGTCTGCCAAAGCAATCTCGTGCCCCCTTTTTGCCCTCCTGATTTCTCCATTAACTCTACTCCTACACCCTCCACACTCTTCAAGGGCTCGACTTAATCCCAGCTGCCTATGCATGTCATGTGCCTCCTTCTTCTTATTGACCAGGGCCTCAATAACCAGAGTCATCCAGGGTTCCCTACTTCTAGCAGCCTAGTCTTTCACTTTGAAAGGAATGTGCTTACCCTGAAACAAAAATAGAAAATGCTGGAAAATCTCAGCAGGTCTGACAGCATCTGTGGGGAGAGAATAGAGCCAACGTTTCCAGTGTGGATAATCCTTCATCAGAGCTCTAGCTCTGTCCCTTGACAACAGCTCCTCTACAAATCACTATCTGGAAGCAGTGACTGCACTGATGCAAATCTTCCCCACGACAGCCAATCAGCGTCGTCACTCTGCTGCCCTCTGCTGGACGGTTACAGGGAAAAGATAGGGGATTGGCATGAGTGAATTATTCATTTGGTGAGCTAGTGCAGACACGATGGGCCGAGTGGCCTCCTTCTGCACTGTAGCAGTTTTGTGATTCTGTGAGAGTGGCTTCAAAGACCTTTGATTTTGGAAAATGCCAAACTGTAGCATGTCAATTTTGAAAATACCATTTAGAAAAATTAAACATCAAAATCAGAAAATACAAATTGAACAAACTGGTCTTACAATAGTTTCGCAATAAGATGTTTTTTTCAGAAGTAAGAATGTCTACTGATGTCTACTACCCATCTATTTAATGCACCATATTGTGATCATTTCAATTAATGCTAATAAAATTCTACCAGTTACTAAGAGCAGAAAGCACTGAAGTAGATCACTGCACTATCCGTCACATCGACTGGCACCACGTCTGATCTGTTTTGTAAATTCTGGCCTTGGTTGCTATCATGGGGTGCCGTGTGGCAGCACTGGCTGTCTGCAGCGGGAGGAAAAACACAGGCGCTGTCTCTGACCACAGCAAGCAGTCCTCCTGTTGGCTCAGTTTAAAGGAGAGTTGGTGTCAAAACTTGTGGAAATTTCCTTGACATGTTTGCTCCAGTATCGGGGTGAGTGAGGGAGTGTCAAAACTGAAACTTACAAAAAGACAGAAATGTGGAGAAAAATATCAATCAAAAGAATAAAAATTCCTTTCAATTTGTAGATGATGTGTGGGTTAGGTTGATTGGCCATGCTAAAAAAAATTGCCCTTAGTGTCCTGAGATGCGTAGGTTAGAGGGATTAGTGGGTAAATATGTAGGGATATGGGGGTAGGGCCTGGGTGGGATTGTGGTCGGTGCAGACTTGATGGACCCTCTTTCCCTGCAACCTGAGCTGCTCCAACCCTATCCATATAATTGGAGACTTTCATCCCTGAGACCGTTCTTGTCAATCTTCCCTGCCCCCTCTCTACAACCTTCACAACCTCCCTGAAGGTGGGTGGCCAGGATCGGACACAATCCTCCAGTTATGGGCAAACCAGTGTTTTATAAAGATTCATCATAATTTCCTTGCCTTTCTATTCTTTGCCCTTATTTATAAAGCCCAGGATCTCAGATGCCCTTTTAACCGCTTTCTCAACATGCACTGCCACCTTTAACAATTTTAGCACCAATACTCCCAGGTCCCTCTGCCCCTGCACCTCCTTTAGAATTGCCCCCATTAGTTTTTATTGCCTCTCTTCCTTCCCCCTATCAAAACATATCGTTTCACCTTTCTCTGCATTAAATTTCGTACACTACACGTCCATATATTCCACCAGCCTGTCTACATCCTCTCCTGTAAATCTAAATCATTCATATAAATCAAGAAAAGCAATGGTCCTAATTCAGCCTTCTGTGGAACCTTCCCCGCATCCACCACTGCTCACCATTACTCTTTGTTTCCTGTCACTCAAATCAAATTAGGCAGCACGGTGGCACAGTGGTTGGCATTGCTGTCTCACAGCGCCAAGGACCCGGGTTTGATTCCCAACATGGGTCACTGTCTGTACGGCGTCTGCACATTCTCCTCGTGTCTACGTGGGTTTCCTCCGGGTGCTCCGGTTTCCTCCCACAGTCCGAAAGATGTGCTGTTGTGGGTGCATTGGGCATGCTAAATTCTCCCTCAGTGTACCCGAACAGGCGCCGGAGTCTGGCGACTCGGGGATTTTCACAGTAACTTCATTGCAGTGTTAATGTAAGCCTACTTGTGACACTAATAAATAAACTTTAAACTCAATCTTTTATTCCAAGGTCTTGAACTTTGCTGGCAAGGCTCAGATGTGGCACTTTTTCAAATGTTTTTCAGATATCCATGCAATTATTACTACTTGATTCCAAAAAGGTGTAAGGATAAACCAAGCAACTAGAGAACAGTCAGTTTAACCTTGGTGATGGGAAAGTTTTCAGCAATGATAATCCAGGACAAAATTAACAGTCACTTGGACAATTAGGGATTAATTAAGGAAAATCAGAGCAAATTTACTGAAGGCAGATTACCTTCAACCAATTTGATTGCGTATTCTGAGAGAAGGTTGATGGGGTAATGGGGTTGATGTGGTGTACACGGACTTCCAAAAGTTGTTTAATAAAGAGCCACATGATAGAATGCCAACAAACTTGAAGCCCATGGAATAAAGAGGCAGAGGCAATTGCCTAAGTGATGGGAAAAAGAGAGTAGAACTGAATGGTTGTTTAATGACCTGGAGGAAGAAGGGTCGGAAAAAAAAGTCAACTGTTGCAAAAGAAGGCAACCACAAAACTTCAGTTGCGTAACACTGGCAGCACAGTGGCACAGTAGTTAGCACTGCTACCTCACAGCTCCAGGGACCTAGGTTTGATTCTGACCTTGGGTGACTGTCTGTGTGGAGTTTGCACGTTCTCCCCGGGTGTGTGTGGTTTTCCTCTGGGTGCTCCGGTTTCCTCCCGCAGTCCAAAGATGCGCAGGTTAGGTGGATTGGCCATGCTAAATTGCTCCTAAGTGTCTCAAGATGCGTAGTTTAGGGGGATTAGCGAGGTAAATGTATGAGATTACAGGGATAAGGTGGAAGGAAGGGTGGGATGCTCTTTTGGAGAGTCAATGGGCCGGACAGCCTCTTTCTGCACTATAGAGATTCTTTGATAGAGTGCAGAAAGATGCCACTTGGTCCATTGCGTCTGCACCAACCCCCGACAGAGCATCACACCCAGGCCCACCCCCCGCCCCAAACCCACGCACTCACCCCGGCAATCCTCTAACTACGCATCCTGGGACTCTAAGGGGCAATCTCGCATGGCCAATCCACCTAACCTGCACATCTTTGGATCAACTTGTAGAACTGTAAGGATTCTACAGTTCCATAAATATGGAATGATGGGAGGAATCTTTATTTCAAATCATAGCAGTTATGTTTTCACATCGAAATTACATTTTTGGACATGAAACTTTATGTGGTTGAAGATATCAGGTGCTGTCTGCTTCCTGCTGAATAATTTCCTTTCCAGACGGATGGTTTCAATTTACATGAGAGAAGAGAACGAGCTGCTCACGCTTGCTGGATGTGAGAATGGAGAGGGGTTTACGAAGACATAAATACCCTGTCAGGGCCCTGGTGTTTTGTCTTTAACATAACAAACATTTCTAAGTGGGACAGCAATACTGAGGCTGGATACAGCTGTGATTCAAAGCGTGCAGCTCAAAGCAGATTATTTTTACATTTCGATTTCTTTTAGTGATTGATTCATTCAGGTCACAAATGTCAACATTGGAATTTTAAGCCTCTTGGTTCTTGCTACCCAGTGTTTAGCGCTCTCTCACCTCAGACACAGCACAGGTCAGAGATAAATCCCTCTGTGATCTGCTCAACAAAATGGATAAAATTCAAGTGAGACCCATATAGTTTCTTACAGTTCTTGTGAAAGTTTACCAATTTATAGCACTAAATGGATAATTGGGTGCTGTATCACACACGCACTTGGAACTGGGTTAAATTTGAGTTCATTTCATATTAAACTCCTTATTGTTATCAGAGGAAGAGATTATCATCTCGTCAACCTGGGCAAGATTCTGTGAGCCACCCAGTCCCTGTGTTGTTTTAGCTTTGAGTTAGAACTGGAACATTTACATTCTGAGAAAGGAAAACAAGAGCTTGGGTTTTGCTGTGAATCATCAGCTATTCCGGGACAGATCATGGGTAGTAAATGGAGTAAAACATGTTCTTGAAGTTGTCTTCCTCAAATATGCCATGCGCAAGAAAAAGAGTGTCTTCAATTTCCTCTGAAAAAAGCCTACTCTACCACCGTTAAATGTGGTAAAGAGAATGTGGCTAATCATTCCAATCCATTCCCCTCCATCTCCGCACTGGTTAATTAATGTTCCTACATCTGTAAGAGCTTTTGAAAGGCTCCATTGAAGCTGCATCTCTCACTGGCACGGACTCAATGGGCCAAATGGCCTCCTTCTGTACTGTAACTTCTATATTTTATTATTTTCTTTTTCATGGGATATGGGTGTTGCTGGCTCGGCTAATGTTCATGCCCATCCCTTAATGCCCTGAAGAAGGTGGTAGTGAGCTGCCTTCTTGAACCGCTGCAGTTCATGTGGGGGAGGGCAATGGAAGTTACAATACCTGTTTAGGGTATTGCTTGAATCACTGCTCTGGTACATTATGTTTGCATGTAAACAGGCTTAAGGTAGGTGTAGAGTGAGCCGCAGAAAAGAAAGATAGATTCTAAATTTTGTTTTATTCATTCGTGGGACATGGGTGTCGCTGGCTGGCCAGCATTTATTGCCCATCCCTAGTTGCCCTTGAGAAGGTGGTGGTGAGCTGCCTTCTTGAATCCCTGCAGTCCACGTGCTGTGGGTTGACCCACAATGCCATTTGGGAGGGAATTCCAGGATTTTGACCCAGCGACTGTGAAGGAATGGCAATATATTTCCAAGTCAGGATGGTGAGTGGCTTGGAGGGGAACTTGCAGGTGCTGGTGTTCCCATGGACCTGCTGCCCTTGTCCTTCGAGGTGGAAGTGGTCATGGGTTTGGAAGATGCTGTCCAAGGATCTTTGGTGAATTGCTGCAGTGCATCTTGTAGATAGTACACACTGCTGCTACTGAGCGTCAGTGGTGGAGGGAGTGGATGTTTGTGGATGTGGTGCCAATCAAGAGGGCTGCTTTGTCCTGGATGGTGCCGAGCTTCTTGAGTGTTGTTGGAGCTGCACCCATCCAGGCAAATGGAGAGTATTCCATTACACTCCTGATTTGTGCCTTGTAGATGGTGGATAGGCTTTGGGGAGTCAGGAGATGAGTTACCGCAGTATTCCAAGCCTAGATCTGCAGAAAAGTACAAAAATTTACTTACAATTGTAATTACTGAAGTTTACCCCATGTGAGCAAAATTGCGAACATCCATTATGCTTTTTGCTTTGATGATCATCGGGGAATATAAGCTGGTAAGAGTTTCAAGGGCACAGCCAACAGTTTGTACACAAGAATGTAGCAAAATTGATAGGGTCTGTAGCAAAGGAATTTGAAACTGCAGGGGGATGTTGTTTCCCTGTGGTATATCTATGACTACATAGCAATGTATGACAACATAGGAGGCAGCACACAGGGCACTATTACAATGTGCTACAATTGGAATGGAATGAATGATATGTATAAAGCAGAGCCAGCAAAAAGTGGTAAAATTGATTGGATGGAAAAATATAATAAGCAAACAAGAGGCAGAATAAGGGGCGGCACGGTAGCACAGTGGTTAGCACTGCTGCTTCACAGCTCCAGGGGCCTGGGTTCGATTCCCGGCTTGGGTCACTGTCTGTGTGGAGTTTGCACATTCTCCTCGTGTCTGCGTGGGTTTCCTCCGGGTGCTCCGGTTTCCTCCCACAGTCCAAAGATGTGCGGGTTAGGTTGATTGGCCATGTTTAAAAAATTGCCCTTAGTGTCCTGGGATACGTAGATTAGAGGGATTAGTGGGTAAATATGGAGGGATATGGGGGTAGGGCCTGGGTGGGATTGTGGTCGGTGCAGACTCGGCGGGCCGAATGGCCTCTTTCTGTGCTGTAGGGTTTCTTTCTTTCTTTCATATGAGACTGGGGTGTCGGTATGAGATGCTGTGAAGCATCAGTGCTGAAGGGTGTATCAGAGACTGTTGGGCGGGAGGGGGAGGCATGGCCGGGTGATGGAGAGGGTCAAGCAACAGTGTTACAATGGCAGAGTAAGATTTCTTGGGAACGGGGAGGCATTTGGAAAGGAACATCAATCTCCTTATTGTGCTTGCTGACTGCTGTGATGAATAGAGTCTTTTGGCCACAATTTCAAAATCGGCCTGTAGGGTAAAAACTCAGCTTGGGAGGTGGCGATGGCTGGTTAGCCCATCTAGAATCCCAATGGAAAAGTGTAAAGCAGGTGTGGATTCACTATCACACATTTAGCACTATTGCCCAGGATACATTCCTACCGCAATATATTTTAATACTGCCTCACCACTGTTGGTGTAGTTGCAGGTGGGCGCACATAAACCAGCGCAAAAGCCCATCCTGAGCTATCCCCATATTATGATGGGTGGGGAAGATGTCAGCTGACCTGTCCACCCATAGACCTATTGAGATCTTTGATTTGCCAGTCAATGTCACTTAAGGGCCTCATTCCATCTCTATGCAATGGTTTGTGTGTTTGGGGAAGGCAGAATGAAAGAGGCTGGCACTCCACTTTTACAACTCAGGCTAAAAGTCAGGAAGGAAGAATTAAGATTGTACCCTGTCCCCCAGCCTCCAGAACCCAAATCCCCGGACCCCTCACCCTCTCTTTCTCAAGGGTCCACAATTCCACCCCAGCTAAAACCTCTGGGCCAGAATTTTATACTCCCACTTTGAGACCCCCCAGCATCACCCCTTCGACAGCCCCACTTGGGTGGACAGGTCCTTGGATTGGATGCCTGTCTTTGCCCGAATTCAGGCGCTTAATGGCCACATAATGGCCACTGAAAGGCATTTTCCCACCCTGTAGGCCGGCAGGCAGATGATAGAGGCGGGTGGCCTATCTCCATGACTCTGCACATTTACCATGGCTAATCCACATAACTCGCACATCTTTGGAGTGTGGGAGGAAACCCGACCACCCGGAGGAAAACCATGCAGACACAGGGAGAACTTGCAAACTCCACACAGACGCAAACTCCACACAGACACAATCTCCAAGGCTGGAACCGAACCTGGGTCCCTGGCACTGTGAGGCAGCAATGCGAACCATTTTGCCACCGTGCCGCCCTAACAGAAGCACCAAACATGGCACTTTGGATGTACAGCATGTTGGTCAGATCCACCTAAAATAATGCATTCATTTTTGGAAACTAGACTTCAGGAAAGCTATATCGTAGAATCCAGAATCCTACAGTGCTGAAGGAGGCCATTTGGCCCATATATTGGGCGGGATTTTCTGGCCGCGCTTGCCCCAAGGCCGGAAATTGCCGCCCGAGGTAAACGGACCTTTGCATGGTCTGCCGAAATTTTTGTCCCGCCTGCTGCGACTCCTGTGGCGGGCGGGACAGGAAAATTCCACTCATTGTCCTTGGAATGGAATTTAGTGCTGATGCACCAGAGTAATACCAAGGTGTAAAGGGTTAAATTACGAGGATAAGCTACATAAACTTGGTTTGTATTTCCTGCAGTTAAGAAGGTTAAGTGGATTATTTAGCTAAAGTTTTTATAAAATGATAAAAGGATTTGATAGAGTCAATATTTCCTTTGGTGCGGTGGGTGATTCCAGAAGTAGGAAGACATAATCTTCAAGTTGGAGCGAGGCCATTTAGGAAGGGATATCAGGAGCACTTTTTTGCACAAACCCAGGTCTCTGGAATATTAGCCTGGGCATCAGGATAACTAGCCCAGTGAGTTTACCACTGACACTACCATCTCCCACTGTCGCAGAGAGAGGAGATTGATTGGAGTATATCAATTATTCATGCAATAACATCACCAAGTAATTTCTATCCTGCAAAGGTTGGTGTTATCTTGAACTTAACACAAATGGGAAAATACACAAGGTTATTTATCATAGAATCATCGAATCCCTCCAGTGCAGAAGGAGGCCATTCGGCCCATCAAGCCTGCACCAACAACAATCCCACCCAGGTCCTATCTGCGTAACCCCATCTATTTACCCTGATAATCCCCTTGACACTAAGGGTCAAATTAGCATGGCCAATCAACCTAATCCGCACATCTTTGGACTGTGGGAGGAAACCGGAGGACCCGGAGGAAACCCATACAGACACGGGGAGAACACGGGGAGAACTCTGCATAGACAGTTACCCAAGCCAGGAATCAGACACTGTCCCTGGCGCTGTGAGGCAGCATTTCTAACCACTGTGCCACCTTAATCCTTTTAATTCTTTGTTTTCCGTTAGGAGCAGAAAGCAGATGAGTTTAGCAGAACCAAATGGTTGATTATTAATGCAGATTTCATGGTGATACAGGAATTTGGGTTTTTTTTGGCTCATTTCAAAGTCAGCGATTATTTTTTTTTAAATCCACTGATTGCTGCATATTTGTAACTAATATTCTTATTCGAGAGTATCAATACTTTGATGCAATTGCTTTTATTTTGTTTCTTATTATTCAAAAATAACAAAACCTCTTCTGAGAAAACAGACAGTGTCAATAGAATACAAAGAAGCACTATTGTAGCTTAGTATTTTGATTTGATTTGATTTATTGTCACATGTATTAACACACAGTGAAATGTATTGTTTCTTGTGCGCTATACAGACAAAACATACCGTTCATAGAGAAGGAAACGAGAGAGTGCAGAATGTAGCGTTACAGTCATAGCTAGAGTGTAGAGAAAGATCAACTTAATGCAAGGTAGGTCCATTCAAAAGTCTGATAGTAGTGGGGAAGAAGCTGTTCTTGAGTCGGTTGGTACGTGACCTCAGATTTTTGTATCTTTTTCCCAACAGAAGAAGGTGGAAGACAGAATTTCCGGGATGCGTGGGGTCCTTAATTATGCTGGCTGCTTTGCCGAGGCAGTGGGAAGTGTAGACAGAGTCAATGGATGGGAGGCTGGTTTGCATGATGGATTGGGTTACATTCACGACCTTTTGTAGTTCCTTGCGATCTTGAGCAGAGCAGGAGCCATACCAAGCTGTGATACAACCAGAAAGAATGCTTTCTAAGGTGCATCTGTAAAAGTTGGTGACATGCCAAATTTCCTTAGTCTTCTGAGAAAGTAGAGGCGTTGGTGGGCTTTCTTAACTATAGTGTCGGCATGGGGGGGACCAGGACAGGTTGTTGGTGATGAGCACATTGCCTGAAATTAAACAAATGGCATCAATCCATGACCCCAAAATACTAGTCTGACCGTCAGTAATTATTTTTATAAATGCCACTTAACATCATGCTTGTTTCCATTTGACCATTTCTGTTGATTTAAAGGGATATTTTTGTTTAGCCTGTGAGAGCATGAGTGAGAAAATGAGTTTGAAGGATTTGCTGACTCCAGTGGTACAAGGGACTTCAAGTCAGGAGAGTGTTACTAACCCAAGGTATTTTCAGCGATGATATCATTGTAACTCAGTGAATGTGATTGATTTCCTTCCCACTGTTGGGCACTGCTAATGCTTCAAATGCCACAATAAGAATAGCAGCAACCACTGTTTAAACAAACAAAACTGAAACAAAATTCTTTAGAGCTTATGTAAAAGAGTAAAAGGAAATTCCCTCTTACTCAAAAAGGTTGTTGAATTTGGGTGCATGTCCATCCTGAGCTGAAGTAATAATTCGATTCACAATGGGTTGCTGTAAAGTTACTATATAATTAGTTTTGAAAACAGGATATTTTGTAAAAGAACGCAATGTAGAATCAGGCAGTCAAATTATTTATTTCAGGCTGTGTGATTCTAATCTACGAGTCAGTAAATACAAAGGTTGAACTTAGCATATCAAAAAAAAGTTATATACATGGGATAAACATGTTTTTCTGATGTTTCCTCGGGCAAAGGGGGCGGCACGGTAGCACAGTGGTTAGCACTGCTGCTTCACAGCTCCAGGGTCCCGGGTTCGATTCCCGGCTCGGGTCACTGTCTGTGTGGAGTTTGCACATTCTCCTCGTGTCTGCGTGGGTTTCCTCCGGGTGCTCTGGTTTCCTCCCACAGTCCAAAGATGTGCGGGTTAGGTTGATTGGCCAGGTTAAAAATTGCCCCTTAGAGTCCTGAGATGCGTAGGTTAGAGGGATTAGCGGGTAAATATGTGGGGGTAGGGCCTGGGTGGGATTGTGGTCGGTGCAGACTCGATGGGCCGAATGACCTCCTTCTGCACTGTAGGGATTCTATGATTCTCATTCTATGATTCAAAGGTTATGGGGAGAAAGCAGGATTTGAGTTGGACGATCAGCCATGATCGTGATGAATGACGAAGTAGGCTCGAAGGGTCAAATGGCCTCCTCCTGCTCCTAGCTTTATGTTTCTATGTTTAGACAGACCTGATCCTGAGGATCATTGGAGAAAGACCCTGGCAGTTTCAAATTCCAAACAATTGAGTCCAAATGATCAATGTCTGTAGCTCCACGTTAGATTTCATTGTAGAATATAATTCTGTCTGGTGTCATGGACAGCTTGACTGCTTTTTGTTTTCATGTTCATTAGCCATCATAGTCCACAAATTGTGCAAATTGCCAAATCCATAACAACAAGAAGTTCATTCCCCAGAAATGAATCATTGATCAAAGTGGAACAGTCTCTCGTTCTCACCTTTCTACCTGTCTATTCTCCTTTAGCTATTGACGCATTCTCTGTGTTTCCTAAATACACTTGATTTTATTTCTCTTTTTATGTTTCCTTTTATCTCATGTTAATATTGTTTAAGTTTTTAAAGTTTATTTATTAGTCACAAGTAGGCTTACATTAACACTGCAATGAAGTTACTGTGAAAATCCCCCAGTCACCACACTCCGGTGCCTGTTCGGGTACACTGAGGGAGAATTTAGCATGGCCAGTGCATCTAACCAGCTCGTCTTTTAGACTGTGGGAGGAAACCGGAGCACCCGGAGGAAACCCACGCAGACACGGGGGGAACATGCAGATTCCACACAGACAGTAACCCAAGCTGGGAATTGAACCCGGGTCCCTGGCGCTGTGAGGCAGCAGTGCTCACCACTGTGCCACCCTTTTATTTCTGACATTATTTCCTGTTTTCCATCTCACAGGTGATCCTATTTATTTTCCTTTGTGCAGGGTTGAGTTTCCATCCTTGCCTCCCAGCCCTCCTTTTCTCTTCCATCTGTGATATCGAATAGTTGTAAGCAAGAGTTTATGGATAAAGCACCAACTCTTGCCCTCCCTACATACGTGCTGCCTGACCTGCTCCGAGTATTTTGTTTGACAGATTTTTTAAAATGGAGACAGGACAAATAGTGCATTTTAAAGGAGGTGCATCTTATGCAACATAATCCGATACATAAAATTACAGGAAATATTGTAGGAGGGTGTGAAGTGTATTTCAAATATATTGTGGCAAGAGTTCAGTACAGCTGCCGCACAAAAGAACAACAATAAATATTGCACGGAAATAAGACATTCTGCCAAGAAGTCTATCTTGCATTTATGCTGCATATGAGCCTCCTCATATCTCACTCCACCTCACCCAATTGGTATATGTCTCCCTATTCCTTTTTCAGAATCACAGAATGCTGCAGTGCAGAAGAGGCCCTTTGGCCCATCGAGTCTGCCCCCCCGCCCTCCTCTGCCCCCCCCCCCGCCCTCCGGCGCATGAAAGGCCCTGACCTTCCCACCTAACCCCATTTGCCAGCACTTGGCCCATAGCCTTGAATGTTATGGCGTGCCAGGTACTTATCCAGGAACTTTGTCATGCATTTACCTAGCTTCTCCTTCAATACTCACAATGCAGAATTCTAAAACTCACGATTGAAATGCAAGGGGAGAAAATGTCTTTTGATATGTTAACTCAAAAAGCTGAAGGTTAGTGATGATGCCAGCAATTTCACAATCACCAAATGTCAAAGCCTGAAGCAGGACTGACAATGAATCTGCGAAAAATGCCGATGTTCAAAATTGACCTTCATTGCCTCTTTCCAAAGGAAATAATTTTTCAATACTCCAAACTCAAACAGATTAGTTGGGAAGGTTTAACAAAATATAAGTTGATGGTAGAATGTAAGTCTCTTGTTCCACAGGAATATCGTGCAAATCCTATTCCCACATATCCTGAAAATGACTGATTTATATTTTGTACTTTTGATGTTTTGCCAGATGGAAATTAAATCTTCGACTGACAGAAATTTTGCCAAGACATCTGCTATCCTATTCCTCTTAAGAATGTTACGGTCTCAGGATATTCTTAAAACTGTGGCCAAAAATGACCTTTGCTTTGGATTCAAGCGCAGACTTACATCAGTGTGTGAATGATTGAAATTCTGTCTTAGATGGAATGAAATAGTGGCTGGGATTCTCTGACCTCGCCTGTGGCTGGGATTCTCCAGTCCCGCTACTGTGAATGGAGATTTGGCTAAGTACCAAATACTCCATTCTCGCTGGTGGCAGTAGTGGGGCGGGTGAGACCAGAGAATTCTGGCCAGTGTGTATTGTTGAAACATATTGTCTTGTATTATTATTAAATCATTAGTAAGAAGAGAATATTTTCCCACTTACTGGTTTATTTTACGCATTCTTTCATGGGATGTGGTTGTTATTGGCGAGGCCAAAATTTGTTGCCCTTTCCTAACTGCCCTTGAACTGAGTGGCTTGCTAGGCTATTTTGGAAGAGAGTTGCTGTGAATCTGGAGTCACATGTAGGCCAGACCTGGTAAGGTTGGCAGATTTCCTTCCCTAAAGGACATGAGTGAACCAGCTGGATTTTTACAATAATCGATGATAGTTGTCATGGCCACCATATTGGCTAGCGAGTGACATTACCACTATGGCACCAGTGTGACACTCTCTGCTTTCTTCATTCCTGATATCTTACATAAGAGCATAAGAACTAGGAGCAGGAGTAGGCCATCTGGCCCCTCGAGCCTGCTCCGCCATTCAATAAGATCATGGCTGATCTTTTCGTGGACTCAGCTCCACTTACCTGCCCGCTCACCATAACTCTTAATTCCTTTACTGTTCAAAAATTTATCTATCCTTGCCTTAAAAACATTCAATGAGGTAGCCTCAACTGCTTCACTGGGCAGGGAATTCCACAGATTCACAACCCTTTGTGTGAAGAAATTCCTCCTAAACTCAGTCCTAAATCTGCTTCCCTTTATTTTGAGGTCATGCCTAGTTCTAGTTTCACCTGCCAGTGGAAACAACTTCCCTGCTTCTATCTTATCCCTGTCATAATCTTATATGTTTCTATAAGATCCCCCCCATTCTTCTGAATTCCAAGGAGTATAGCCCCAGTCTACTGAGTCTCTCCTCATAAGCCTTCTCAACTCCGGAATCAACCTAGTGAATCTCCTCTCCACCCTCTCCAATGCCAGCATATCTTTTCTCAGGTAAGGATAAACATGTCAGTGCCGTGGTCCACAGGCAAACGAGTTGAAGCAACTGAACTGAATCTACTTTGATTCTTTGTTACAGACCTCTGATTTCTCATGTTAGAACATACAGGTGCTTTTGTAATGTTTCCAAAGATGTATAGGTTGGATGGATTGGCCATGGTGAATGCACAGGGTTACGGGAATAGAGCGGAGGGGTGGGCCTGGGTAAGATGCTCCTTTGGAGAGTTGGTGTAGATTCGATGGGCCAAAGGGCCTCCTTCTGCACTATAGGGATTCTATAAGTCTATTACTTTGTGTCATTGATTTTCTCCCACTCAGTTCCATTTTTAAATAGTCCTTGCAATAATTGAAACTCCAGATGGCACAGTGAAGTGTTTTCATATTTGTTGATGTGGTTCTTCAGCTGTGACTCTTGTGGTTAGCTACACAATTCTCAAAATACTGGCAGAGACATATGTGAAGGTGTGAGTAACCCTTACGCTGTACATGTATTATGTTTGAGTTTTAGACCAGAAAGGGCTGGATTTTTGTGAGGGAGATAGTTATCGTGAGTTGGGAAAGTCCATGGCATATTTGGTACAGGAGCCCGGGGTAGGATGGGCTCAGGCACGAGGTAACAAGAGAGGTGGGGAAATGGTGAGGTCGGCAAACTAGAGGGCCCACCTCCTCTTTAACTGGGGCATCGAACCAGTTGTAATGATTGTTGTCAGTCCCTCAAATTCTCACTCAATGCCCTCTTACCCCTCACTCACCCCACATGCCTCTCCTATCCCCTTCATTCCCCGTTCCCCTTTCAATGTCACCTCATAACCCGATTCCCCTGTAAGCCCCTCCTATCTCCCATTCCCCCCATTCATCCTCCACACAAATCCCCCAGTGCCCATTATGTACAGAACCAATAAGTTATTGGCAAGTCCAGCAAGTCTTTGAACTGATCCTGAAACTGACACAATAAACAGAGGCTTTGGAAAGAACTATTGGAAAATCAGCAAAGCTTGCAGCCTCTTAAAAGTATTAATCAACCACATCCATTCATAGCATCAACGTCAGAATCTTATAAACACTTCAGACCTCTTAATCTTATGTAAATAAACTCATAGGCAGTGAAATAAACTCTGCAAAGAATCAGCAGGTTATTACAAAGTGTCAATCAAACAATATTCTCACCATCCCTACCCCCGAAACTATATAAACACTGCTTGCTGAAATCAAAGCAGACTGGAGCTCAGCCAAGCATTCAACTTCTTTTAATCATTTCACAAGACATAAGAGTCACTGGCAAGGCCAGCATTTTTATGTCCATTCTCATTGCCCCTGTGAAGGTTATGGTGAACCATCTTCTTGAACTGTAGCAGTCCATGTGGTGTAGGTATATCCACAGTGTTGTGAGGAATGAAATTCCAGAGTTTTGACCCAGTGGCAATGAAGGAGCAGTGATATAGTTTCAAGTCAGAATGGTGAGTGGCTTGGAGGGAAGCTGCAGGTGTATTGTTCCCATGAATCTGCTGGAGGTTGTGGGTTTGGAAGTTTCTGGTGAAGGAGTCTTAGTGAGTTCCTGCAGTGTGCCATTTTCGCCGGCAGCCCCTTAAAATTGAGGATGACGTCCATCAGGCTTGTTGAGTCTTCACATAACTGAGGAGCACAATTCTGGTTCTTCCACAGTGAGGGTATGTTGTTGCATGGTGGGGGATGTGGAATTTGCAGCCCCTGATTGTCTTCCCTTTTCTTCCCCTGGCGCCGCTGTTCTGCATTGCTGTCAAGTTGCTGAGCCTTGAAGCAGCAGATTAGTAATTTGCGGATGACACTAAAGTCAGTGGAGTTGTAGACAGTGCGGAGGGAAGTGGCAGGTTACAGAGGGACATAGATAAGCTGCAGAGCTGGGCTGAGAGGTGGCAAATGGGGTTTAATGTGGAAAAATGTGAGATGATTCATTTTGGAAGGAGTAACAGGAATACAGAGTCCTGGGCTAATGGTAAGATAAGAACATAAGAACATAAGAACTAGGAGCAGGAGTAGGCCATCTGGCCCTTCGAGCCTGCCCCGCCATTCAACAAGATCATGACTGACCTGAAGCGAATCAGTTCCACTTACCTGCCTGCTCCCCATAACCCCTAATTCCCTTATCGATCAGAAAACTATCTACCCGTGATTTAAACATACTCAACGAGGAAGCCTCCACCACTTCAATGGGCAGAGAATTCCAGAGATTCACTACCCTCTGAGAGAAGAAGTTCCCCCTCAACTCTTTTCTGAACCAGCCCCCCCCTTATTTTGAGGCTGTGCCCTCTAGTTCTGGTTTCCCTTCTAAGTGGAAAGAATCTCTCCACCTCTACCCTATCCAGCCCCTTCATTATCTTATATGTCTCTATAAGATCACCCCTCATCCTTCTAAACTCCAACGAGTACAGACCCAATCTGTTTAATCTCTCCTCATAAGCTACACCCCTCATCTCCGGTATCAACCTGGTGAACCTTCTCTGCACTCCCTCCAAGGCCAATATATCCTTTCGCAAATAAGGGGACCAAAACTGCACACAGTACTCCAGTTGTGGCCTCACCAGTGCCTTGTACAGTTGTAGCAAGACCTCCCTGCTTTTATACTCTATCCCCCTTGCGATAAAGGCCAACATTCCATTCACCTTCTTGATCACCTGCTGCACCTGCAGACTGAGTTTTTGCGATTCGTGCACAAGGACCCCCAGGTCCCTCTGCACAGTCGCACGATGTAATTTTTCTCCATTTAAATAATATTCCAATTTACTATTATTTCTTCCAAAGTGGATAACCTCACATTTGCTAACGTTATATTCCATCTGCCAGATCCCCGCCCACTCGCTCAGCCTATCCAAATCTCTCTGCAGACTTTCCGCGTCCTCCACGCAATTCACTTTCCCACTCACCTTCGTGTCATCAGCAAACTTGAATACCCTACATTCAGTCCCCTCCTCCAGATCATCTATGTAAATGGTAAACAATTGAGGCCCCAGCACCGATCCCTGTGGCACGCCATTGGTCACCAACTGCCAACCAGAAAAGCACCCATTTATCCCAACTCTCTGCTTCCTGTTAGATAGCCAATCCCCAATCCACGCTTGGTAGTGTGGAGGAACAGAGGGATCTGGGTGTCCATGTGCATAGATCCCTGAAAGTTGGCACTCAGGTTGATAGGGTTGTTAAGAAGGCGTACGGTGTGTTAGCTTTTATTGGTAGAGGGATTGAGTTTCGGAGCCAGGAGGTCATGCTGCAACTGTACAAATCTCTGGTGCGGCCGCACTTGGAGTATTGCGTACAGTTCTGGTCGCCGTATTATAGGAAAGATGTGGAAGTGTTGGAAAGGGTGCAGAGGAGATTTACCAGGATGTTGCCTGGTATGGTGGGAAAATCGTATGAGGAAAGACTGAGGGGCTTGAGGTTGTTTTCGTTAGAGAGAAGAAGGTTAAGAGGTGACTTAATAGAGGCATACAAGATGATCAGAGGATTAGATAGGGTGGATAGTGAGAGCCTTTTTCCTCGGATGGTGTTGGCTAGCACGAGGGGACATAGCTTTAAATTGAGGGGTGAGAGATAGAGGACAGATGTTAGAGGTAGGTTCTTTACTCAGAGAGTAGGAAGGGCGTGGAATGCCCTGCCTGCAGCAGTGGTGGACGCGTCAACGTTGAGAGCGTTCAAGTGGCTATTGGATAAACATATGGATGATATTGGAATAGTGTAGATTAGAGGGGCTTTAGATTGGTACCACTGGTTGGCGCAACATCGAGGGCCGAAGGGCCTGTACTGCGCTGTAATGTTCTATGTTCTAAACATTGATGGACCAGTTGGAACCATGCTGAGTGGTCTGCAGCTCTCTCCTCCCAGTCAATGGTGTTAATGCCTCTGTGATTTAGGGTAGCCTTGGGCTTATCTTTATACCTATTGGTTTGGCCAAAGGTGAGCTGGGAGAATAGAACCTGCCAAGGGAGGTGCTTTCTGGGCATCTGGCCAGCATGAAACTGATTTCCACCCCGTTAATGGATTCTGCAGGGGGAAGCACTCCCCCCTCCCCCCACCGGATACCCCCCACCCCACCATCCACTACCCTCACCACGGGACTTAGTCCCAGATCAGAAAATTCCACCCTTTGCTATCTGCAGCAGGTGGAAGATAGGATATTGCAAAGGATCTTTTTTGCATGGAAAATGTGCAGATGCTCCAAGGCCATTGGGAAAACGAACCTCATGTTTCAAGATGTTTGCAGGAGGGATCGTCAAAGGGAATGAGACTGCAGGCTGGGGTATGGTGACTCGCATTAGGCCACACTGGAGGATTCTGCTGCCCGGGGGAGCCCAGGAGGCTGAGGAGAGGTGGCTGAGAGGCTGAGAGGGAGGAAAGAGAGGAGAGAAAAGGAGGAAGTTTAACAGAGAGCCAAACAGCACGAGCTTCAGGATTCAACCCTGTGATTTATCCAGGCACCATCTGCGGCACGGACTGTCAGTCGAGAAGAGCATTCTTAAACCACCTGCGCTGTTCCAGAATAGTAAAGTAACCCAACTGCTTTGGTATTTACACACTCATTTTTTGAGATGGATATCGGTGCACAGCTGAGCTGAAACACGACATGATGCTCAAATAAGGCCACATAGTTGACTGTTGGCCAGTGTAGATACTCGCTGGCATAAATCCCACTTGGATTACTCCAATGGAAGGTCCAATGCAGATTGCCTTTAAAATATGTTCTTGCAGCTACTGGTACTCACAAGCTGATTTAGTCTGAACTCACGATGCCCTGTGATGCTTGTATAACATTGTTAAGTTCAGCCTGAAATTCAAAACCGAATGAATGATTCAAAATCTCTTTGTCCCATGTTTATGATGGAGTCAAATATATTAATAATGAATAAAGGGAAACTCAGCCACAATTAAAAAGCAGCTTTGAAAATACGACACAATTTCAAGTAGAACAGAATCGAAGCAAATTGTACTTTATAATGATATTTAAATGTGTAGTTTTGTGCCAAACTAAATTTCAATCATTTCTATCAGATGTTGCCAAAGGGATTATGTAGGAATGGAATTTTCCACATATGCATCACCGATCTTTCAAATATATGTTTATATCTCGAACTTGGATTCTTTCTTCCCACATAATTGTGTTATAATCAGTTAATTGTGGTGATGCTGTGTATCCAATGGGTCAATATGATGTCTAGTCTGTGGTTGAGGAGAGTTAGAATGCTTGCTCCTCTCTGTGTGTTCGTTTGCCTCTCATTTTCTGCCTAACTGCTGGCTAACAGCAATGTGAAAAAGAGAAAAAGGTGCGTAAGTCTCTCCATCAGCAAGTCCTCGGCTGTGCATCCTCATGTTCACACATGGAAACTGGTTCCCTTGTGACACCAGGCTAAAGCGTCAGAGGAATTTGGCGGGGGTATGGACCCAGACATGCAGTGTGAAAGCTCACGGCCTGGTACTCATGAATCATATTTGAGCTGTGGGCGAATAGTTCCAGTGCCTTATGGATAACTCGAGAGAGTTGAAGACTATAGGAGTAAACCCCTGACAAACACCTGGAATGGAGCCACAACTCCTTTAGGCTTGTGCGAGCTCATGTCTAACTATCTCATCTTTTCGGCAGTTCTTGCAACCAAACTAGTGCCAAACGTAGAGCTTTGGTTTCCTTCAGCCGCAAGGTCAAGAAGGGGACTGTTTTTTTATTCATTCGTAGGACATGGGCGTCACTGGCTGGGCCAGCATTTATTGCCCATCCCTAGTTGCCCTTGGAGGGCAGTTGAGAGTCAACAACATTGCTGTAGAGACACATGTAGGCCAGACCAGGTAAGGACGGCAGATTTCCTTCCCTGAAGGACATTAGTGAACCAGATGGGTTTTTCTGACAATCGACAATGGTTTCATGGTCATCAGTCGATTCTTCATTCCAGATTTCTTTTATTGAATTCAAATTAAACCATCTGCTACGGTGGGATTTGAACCCAGGTCCCCAGAACGTTAGCTGAGTTTCTGGATTGATAGTCTAGTGATAATACCACTAGGCCAACGCCTCCCCCACATTTGGGCAGCCGAGGGTCTCCATAGATTTTGCACAGGCTTGTTGTATTGGACAGGACACCCCAGTTTCACTCCAACGGTTATAAATGCTGATCTCAACTCAATTAACCTAGACATCCCCCATCTCCCCCTCCCCCATCTCCCCCTCCCTCACCCCCATCTCCCCCTCCCCCATCTCCCTCTCCTTCACCCCTTTTCCCCCTCGTTCACCCCCAACTCCCCCTCGTTCACCCCATCTCCTCCTCCATCACCCCCATCTCCCCCTCCTTCACCCCCATCTCCCTCTCCTTCACCCCCCCATCTCCCCCGCTTCATCCCCATCTCCCCCTCCTTCACCCCCCCATCTCCCCCTCCTTCACCCCCCCATCTCCCCCTCCTTCACCCCCCATCTCCCCTTCCTTCACCCCCCCATCTTCCCCTGCTTCATCCCCATCTCCCCCTCCTTCATCCCCCCATCTCCCCCTCCTTCACCCCCATCTCCCCTCCTTCGCCCCCCCCCCATCTCCCCCTCCTTCACCCCCCCATCTCCCCCTCCTGCACCTCCATCTCCCCCCCTCTTCACCCCCCATCTGCCCCTCCTTCACCCCCATCATCCCCTCCTTCACCCCCCCATCTCCCCCTCCTTCACCCCCCCATCTCCCCCTCCTGCACCTCCATCTCCCCCCCTCTTCACCCCCCATCTGCCCCTCCTTCACCCCCATCATCCCCTCCTTCACCCCCCCATCTCCCTCTCCTTCACTCCCATCTCCCCCTCCTTCACCCCCTATCTCCCCTCCTTCACCCCATCATCCCCTCCATCTCCCCCTCCTTCACCCCCATCTCCCCCTCCTTCACCCCCTCCATCTCCCCCTCCTTCACCCCCTCCATCTCCCCCTCCTTCACCCCCTCCATCTCCCCTCCTTCACCCCCTCCATCTCCCCCTCCTTCACCCCCCCATCTCCCCTCCTTCACCCCCCCCCCATCTCCCCCTCCTTCACCCCCTCCATCTCCCTCTCCTTCACTCCCATCTCCCCCTCCTTCACCCCCCTATCTCTCCCTCCTTCACCCCCATGATCCCCTCCATCTCCCCCTCCTTCACCCCCATCTCCCCCTCCCTCACCCCCATCTCCCCATCCTTCACCCTATCTCCTACTCTTTTACCCTATTCTCCCGCTTCTTCACTCAACATCAATCACCCCCTTCACACCCTCTGCTTCATACAAAGATTGATGAAAGGACAGGGTGTCTCCAATGAAAGGCCAACACCTACATTTTCACAGGTTTATTTTGCAGCAGTGATAGGGTATTAGGAAGCAGTCTGTTAGGCCACACCCACCAGCAGAATAAATTGTGACCATTTGAAGGACCCCCACCCAGGGGTCATGACCTCCTTGGAGATTGACACCAAAATCTAATCTTGTGACCCCGCCGAGGGTCATGGCCCAGTGTTTGGGAAGGCCTGCCTTGGAAAGCTTGCCTGTCATGGTAGAGCTGTCATACATACAAAAGGGGAGCTTAGCAAAGCGACTGACTCGCTGAGCATGGGCAAAGCTCCAGGTGCTGATGATGCACCACCTGAACTCATCAAGCATTGGAAACCGGCACTCCTGCAGCATCTACACAAACCCCTTTGTCTTTGCTGGGGGGTGGGGCAGTGCCCCAGGATATACACAATGTAAAAACGGTGATCTTGTACAAGAACAAGGGTGACCGCAGCAATGACAATGATTAAGACTTCTCGCCACTGAACATTATGTTGTCCTTGTCAGACTGCAGATCCCAGCTGAACTTCTCTACCCCGAATCCCAGTGTGGCTTCAGAAGAAGAAAATCTACACTTGACATGACCTTCTCAGTCTGTCAGCTGCTAGAGAAATGTCGTGAAGAAAGGAGACCAATATATTTTGCCTTATTGCTGAAAAAAGATACATGTTGCCAATCACTTTTTGGTCTTGTACTCATCAGGACAAACACAAGAATGCCAAATTTCAAGCAAGCACAACAATTTATATGACGAGAGATATGATTGGTTGGCAAGTCAATTCTGATTGGCTGAGGTGTTGCCAAGGGGAAAGTGAGCATCAGTGTGATGCCAGGTACATAGGCCATACCACCCAATAATCGGCTGGTCCAATCACACAGCACGTTCCTTCGGTTGTTCAAATTAACACAAGATACTTAACCGTCATCAATAAATTATAATATTTCCCAGTATAATGTGGATAAATGTGAAGCTATCCACTTTGGTAGCAATAATAGGAAGAGAAGATTTGAGTACAGGGATAGGGATGTTTTGCTGCAATTGTATAGGGTGTTGGTGATGCCACACCTGGAGTATTGTGTGCAGTTTTAGTGTCCTTATCTGAGGAAGGATGTTCTTGCTATCAAGAGAGTACAGCAAAGGTTTACCAGGCTGATTCCTGGAATGGCAGGTCTATCATATGAGGAGAGACTAAGTCGGTTAAGATTATATTCACTGGAGTTTAGAAGAGTGAGAGGGGATCTCAGAAACTTATAAAATTCTAACAGGGTTAGGCAGGGTAGATTCAGAAAGAATGTTCCCGATGGTGGGGGAGTCCAGAACTAGGGGTCATAGTTTCAGGATAAGAACTGATTTAGAACAGAGGTGAGGAAAAGTTTCTTCACCCAGAGGGTGGTGAATGTGTGGAATTCACTATCACGGAAAGTAGTTGAGGCCAAAACGTTGTGTGATTTCAACAAGAAGTTAGATATTACTCTTGGGGCTAAAGGGATCAAAGGATATGGGGCGAAGGGGGGATCAGGATATTGAATTCGATGATCAGCTATGATCAAAATGAATGGCAGAGCAGACTCAAAGGACCGAATGGCCTACTCCTCTTCTAGTTTCTATGTTTCTGAGGTGAACATACAGAGCAAGTTACAATCAAATTTATTTATTTCAAATCACTAAAACATATTTTCACCTCATAGCGCTTTTATCGCTAGGCTACTAGTCCATAAACTCAGCTAATGTTCTGGGGACCCGGGTTCAAATCCTGCCATGGCAAATGGTGGAATTTGAATTCAATTTTTAAAAATCTGGAATTGAGAATCTACTGATGACCATGAAACCATTGTTGAATGTTTTAAATCCGCATCTGGTTCACTAATGTCCTTTAGGGAAGGAAATCTGCCGTCCTTACCTGGTTTGTCCTACATGTGACTCCAGAGCCACATCAATGTGGTTGATCTCAACTGCCCTCTGAACAAAGGCAACTAGGGATGGGCAATAAATGCTGGCCCATGTCCCACGAAGGAATAAAAAAAAGGAAAAATAGTGTCTGTGCTATGATACCACAATTCATTGGATCATCACTCCTCAGCAAAACAGCCCTTCTACATTCTGTCCTTGGCTGGGTTCCTTGCCCCCCCCCCCCCAGCCTCCTGTTGGTTCTTCCTCATCTGGCAACATTCTTTCAGTGGACCGCCTCCCCTTTCTGCAGCTACCTCTGTGTTTGAAAAGCATCAGCTCTTCGTGAAATTGACGTGCACTCCCTCCAATAACACCCCCCAGGGTGAAATCCATCAGTCAGTGATCGCTTGATCCCAAGGAATGAGCTTGAAGAATCATTGGAATGCCAAACGATCTTTCATTGTCTCCAAGACACAGGTCCAGGTGCCCATCTGCAACGTCATTTACACCTGTTAGCCCTGCTGCTCTGTGAATTAATAGTGATCTCAACTTATTAACCGGAGCATTTTTAACGTTTACTGCACCCTGTGCAAACAGAGACAAGAAAACTCCAAATGTACTAGATGTAGAAGGACCTTGACAGCTGTCTCATCTTCTTTGTGCCACTTTATATCTTACATTTTTTTGGTTCATGGTCAAAGTGTGAGTTAGCAGAATATCGTTTGATAATTAGGACAGGCTTCTGGTCAAAATGTATTTCACACCATTCAGCCCTTTGGGCCATTCAGCCCTTTGGGCCTGCTCCGCCATTCATTATGATCATGGCTGATCATCCAACTCAATAACCTGGTCCTTGGGAATATTGGGAATATTCTATACACATCACCACAAAATAAAAGTGGACCAGGATATAGAGAAAATTATTTTAATGAATACATACTATAAATAGTTTTATTCTCAAGAGCTCTAAAACTTTTTCTTTTGGCTGGTGCTGAGGTTAGGGACCAGTGTGCGTGTAAGATCTCCTGCTCCACATGCCTTCTTAAACTAATCAACTCACAGATTCAGCAAAGTCAAAGTTCCGAGGACCACATTAGCTAAATGAATTTGAGTTAAAATGAGTATAGCTACATTTTTAAAAATTCATTTGTGGGACATAGACGTCGCTGGCTGGCCAGCATTTATTGCCCATCCCTGGTTGCCCTTGTTCAGAGTCAACCACATTGCAGTGGCTCATGTAGGCCAGACCAGGTAAGGATAGCAGATTTCCTTCCCTAAAGGACATTAGTGAACCAGTCAGGTTTTTCTGACAATCAACAATGGTTTCATGGTCATCAATAGATTCTTAATTCCAGATTTTTTTTTATTGAATTCAAATTCCACCATCTGCTGTGGTGGGATTCAAACCCAGGTCCCCAGAATGTTAGCTGAGTTTCTGGATTAATAGTCTAGCGATAATACCACTAGGCCACCGCCTCCCTCATCCTGACGTAACTCAATCACTGGATCATGCAATTAAATAAACTTGGTTCGAAGTCATACTTGTTTGGGCTAGAGGGCTCTGAAAATCTGAATAGAACACTATCATTGCCAATCAAGAAATAAAATGGAGGCGTTCATGTTTATCTGGATAGTGGATACATGGAGATCACATAACATCTGGACAATTATTTAAATGACTTCCTTCCAAATGGTGTGGCTCACCACAACTCTGCAAGCAAAGATCCTCTTTCTTAAATGCCATGTTCAATGCATAATGTAACTAACTAGCGAGATAGTCAATTCCATAAAAACAAGATGAAATGAAAGTTCAGAAGCTGCTCTCCCTCTTTTGGAGAGATCTGACTGGTGGTGATTTAACCTGAGGGTCACCACACCAGAGACAAGGGGCAAGGTTGAGAAGATTAATGTCAGCCAGTACTGGAATTGAACCTGCGCTGTTGGCATTGCTCCACATCACAAGACAGCTGTCCAGCTGACTGAGCTAACCGGCTCCTATCATTAATACAAGTGCATTGCAGTCACTCTTGTCAAATATCAATCCCTCAAGCAACATTGCTAAAACAGATGTTCTAATCATGATTACATTACTGTTTGTGGGATCTTACTGTGAGTAAATTGGTCTTCTCCTTCATTATAACAATGGCTGCTCTTCAGAAAGTTTTTAATCAGATCTAAAGTACATTGGGGTGTCTTGTGGATGTGAAAGGTGCTATGGGAACGCAAGTATTTATTTACCCTTACTGATGTTTTGGGATGGTGGCTTTGATGTTGGCAAGTGGTTGGAACATTGCCACTCTCCAAAGCGTGTCTGACCCAGCAATTTCACCTTTGTCCTTTGCCCTTTAGACCCTTCCGAACATTGGTAGATAATGAGAAGTTCTGATTTATCCTGATGACCATGCTATGGAAGATGCAGCTCAGATGAAAAACAGATGTGGATTTCAATAGAGGAAAAATGAACCTTAGGACAATTGGAAAAATGTGGAACATGTTTAATGGCAATGGTTGGGGGGGCAGGGGGTGTCTCATTCTTCTCATTACTTCTTTCTCTCCAGATGATATGTACCTTTTTGCTTCAAACAAAATGAATGTATATTTTCACCCCCACGCCACCCAATTATAGCATTTGCTATTGCGCTTCTGCAAATGTAACAGGATTAGCTAAAGTGGTTATCTTTCTGAACTTGAAAAAACTTTTCTTTTTGCACGTGTACTCATTTATAAAGTTTATTGATACAAATCCGACATGCTACCCAGCGTCTGCAACAACGATTTTGCAAAAATTATTTATTAATGGGGTGGCACAGTGGCGCAGTGGTTGGCACTGCTGCCTCAAGCGCCAGGGACCCGGGTTCAATTCCAGCCTTGGGTCACTGTCTGTGCGGAGTTTGCACATTCTCCCCGTGTCTGTGTGGGTTTCCTCCGGGTGCAGGTTAGATTGATTGGCCAGGAGAAATTGCCCCTTAATGTCAGGGGGATTAGGAGGGAAAAAATGTGGGGTTACGGGGATAGATCAGGACCTGGGTGGGATTGTGGTCGGTGCAAGCTTGATGGGCCAAATGGCCTCCTTCTGCACTGTGGGATTCTATGATTCTATGCACCGTGAATGAAATGTTGCCTTTCAGTGATTTGGGTAGATTAATGCAACAGTTATTGTTCGGAAATAGCATTCTATAAACAGCAAGGAGTTAATCAATTTGAGACCGTTTTATTAAAATCCTTTGCACTCTGATTAAAAATATTTTACATTTCATTTACACAATCAAATCAGTATCATATGGCCAAACAAATGCAATGTCAATTGTTTTTAAAAGGACATGTATTAGCTGAAGGCATTTTGCGCTTAGATCAGTTCCATGCTTATTTATTTGCTGTGACATATGTCATCCATATGAGGGGGAAAACATAAACTAATTCCCAGAATTGTTGTTACTTTCACACACTTTTATCAATGTTTTACGATGGACTAATTGCTGTAGACCTCCCCCTTTGAATAATATTTAAAAATGCTGTGTTTTGGCTGGATTGAAACCTATGTCATAGCCTGCAGTCAGACTAGGTTGTGCTAATGAAATGCACATATGGTCCACTTCACCGTTAAACCTGAGAAAAGGCTGAAGTGAAATGCAAAAAAAAAGCAGAATATTTGACTTGAAACATCCTGTTGAAATACCACCTTGTGGTTGTACTTTGCATGTGCACCTCACTGAATCACAATTGTCAATTCGGATTGTCAAGAGGGATGAACCATTCTACAAAACTCAGTCGCCGGAATTCTACCGCCTCGCCCACCACTGAATCGGAGCGAGCAAGGGGTGGACAATGGAACTGTCATTTGACCTCGGGCGGGAATTTCCAGTCTTGCTCGAGTGAGGCTGTAAATTCCTGCCCAGTATGTCTCAGGTATGGTAATCAAACTATTTCATAGAAACATAGGAAATAGGAGCAGGAGGAGGCCATTCAGCCCTTTGGGCCTACTCCGCCATTCGTTACGATCATGGCTGATCATCCAACTCAATGCCTGGTCCTGCCTTCCCCTCATATCCCTAGTCCTATATCTAACTGCCTCTTGAAAACATTCCATGTTTTGCCCTCAACTACTTTCTGTGGTAGCAAATTCGATAGGCTGACCACTTTCTGGGTGAAGAGGTTTCTCCTCACCTCTGTCCTAAACTGTCTACCTTGTATCCTCAGATTGTGACCCCTGGTTCTGGACACCCCAAACATCGGGAACATCCTTCTTCCATCTACCCTGTCGAGTCCTGTTAGAATTTTATAGGTTTCAATGAGATCCCCTCCCTCATTCTTCTGAACTCCAGCGAATACAATCCTAACTGACTCAATCTCTCCTCATACCATCCCAGGAATCAGCCTGGTAAAACTTTGCTCTACTCCCTCTATAGCAAGAACATGCTTCCTAAGATAAGGAGACCAAAACTGTACACAATACTGCAGGTGTACACAGGACATAGAACATAGAACATTACAGCGCAGTACAGGCCCTTCGGCCCTCGATGTTGCGCCGACCAGTGGTACCAATCTAAAGCCCCTCTAATCTACACTATTCCAATATCATCCATATGTTTATCCAATAACCACTTGAACGCTCTCAACGTTGACGAGTTCACCACTGCTGCAGGCAGGGCATTCCACGCCCTTACTACTCTCTGAGTAAAGAACCTACCTCTAACATCTGTCCTATATCTCTCACCCCTCAATTTAAAGCTATGTCCCCTCGTGCTAGCCAACACCATCCGAGGAAAAAGGCTCTCACTATCCACCCTATCTAATCCTCTGATCATCTTGTATACCTCTATTAAATCACCTCTTAACCTTCTTCTCTCTAACGAAAACAACCTCAAGCCCCTCAGTCTTTCCTCATACGATTTTCCCACCATACCAGGCAACATCCTGGTAAATCTCCTCTGCACCCTTTCCAACACTTCCACATCTTTTCTATAATACGGCGACCAGAACTGTACGCAATACTCCAAATGCGGCCGCACCAGAGTTTTGTACAGTTGCAGCATGACCTCCTGGCTCCGAAACTCAATCCCTCTACCAATAAAAGCTAACACACCGTACGCCTTCTTAACAACCCTACCAACCTGGGTGCCAACTTTCAGGGATCTATGCACATGAACGCCCAGATCCCTCTGTTCATCCACACTACCAAGTATCTTACCATTAGCCCAGTACTCTGTATTCCTGTTACTCCTTCCAAAGTGAATCACCTCACACCTTTCCGCATTAAACTCCATTTGCCACCTCTCAGCCCAGCTCTGCAGCTTATCTATGTCCCTCTGTAACCTGCCACTTCCCTCCGCACTGTCTACAACTCCACCGACTTTAGTGTCATCCGCAAATTTACTAATCCATCCTTCCACGCCCTCATCCAAGTCATGGTGTAGTCTCACCAAGACATCGCTGCTCCTGTACCCGAATCCTCATTCTATCAGTGTGAGCTAAGTTCTGACAGAGGGTCCTGCAGACTCGAAACGTTGGCTCTGTTCTGTCTCCACAGATGCTGTAAGAAGTCTCACAACACCAGGTTAAAGTCCAACAGGTTTATTTGGTAGCAAATACCATAAGCTTTCGGAGCGCTGCCCCTTTGTCAGATGGAGTGGAAATGTGCTCTCAAACAGTGCACAGACACAGAAATCAAGTTACAGAATACTAATTAGAATGCGAATCCCTACAACCAGCCAGGTCTTCTGCTTTCTTGCATGTTTGTAGAAACTTGATGTCTGTGTCGATATGCGCGATCTTCTTGGAGATCCTCTCCACAGATGCTGTCAGACCTGCTGAGATTTTCCAGCAGTTTCTGTTTTTGTTTTGGGAATTCTCTCCCTCGCTCCCCATTTTGTGGTTGGCACTCAAAAAACCCCCTGTTCAATTCCTCAGGAATGAAAAGCCTTTGATCAGAAACCTTTACTCATGATATTGATGCCAAGTTCCCAGAACTATACGAAAGAAATGTCCAGTGGAGTGTATACAATCAGAAGAATAATCACATATTGTGCACCTCCCATTTTTGTAATAAGATTTCTGAGGGAACAAGATGTATAAATATTGAATAAAGAGAAACCCCTGGAAAATAACAATAAAAACAGGGCAGAATCCGGCCAATGAGCATCTGTGGAAAGAACAGATAACTCACCATTTGGCATTGGGTTTTTCTTAGAAGGTGTAAAATTATTTGCTACATGTAATAACTCAGGAAGCCAACTGGAAAGGAACGATATTTTATTCATCAAAGCAAAAACTAAACCACAATTCCATAGTATATGTACATGAGTCCCATCCGGGACCTGTAGAACACTGGACCTGCTCAGGGGTCTGTCTTATCAAGAACTCGGGATACCAGTTCCACTTGGTTAGGCAGTCGCTTATTACCATGGGAACTCGTATTCCACGTGTCCCACCAAGGCGGCACGGTAGCACAGTGGTTAGCACTGCTGCTTCACAGCTCCAGGGTCCCGGGTTCGATTCCTGGCTCGGGTCACTGTCTGTGTGGAGTTTGCACATTCTCCTCGTGTCTGCGTGGGTTTCCTCCGGGTGCTCCGGTTTCCTCCCACAGTCCAAAGATGTGCAGGTTAGGTTGATTGGCCAGGTTAAAAATTGCCCCTTAGAGTCCTGGGATGTGTAGATTAGAGGGATTAGCGGGTAAATATGTGGGGGTAGGGCCTGGGTGGCATTGTGGTCAGTGCAGACTCGATGGGCCGAATGGCCTCCTTCTGCACTGTAGGGTTTCTATGATTTCTATGATTTCTATCCACATCAGGTTAATTAGGGGTTCCCCATGTGATTCCTGGAGGTTATCACACAAGAACTCACATCTATGGGAGTCATTCTGGTGCTGGACTATTAAAATCTATGTTGTGAGTTCAAAGCCAACTTGTTAAATCCCATGTTGTGTAATTGATTTTAATAAATCTATTAAAAGGACTCTGATTGAATCTTAACCCAGGCCTCGATGGGAAAGTGGGATGGCTGTCGCACTGGGTAAAGGCAGGCTAGCAGCAACTGTACTGAAGGACAAAGAGGTTCTGCAAAATAAAGGCGAAGCACTCGACTGTGAGGCCAGCCTTCCCTCAAGATCAACCCCAAAAAACCTCCCATGGCTTAACTTCTTATTCTTTCATGGGATGTGGGTGTTGCTGGATAGACCAGCACTTATTTCCCATCCCTAATTGCCCCTTGAGAAGGTGGGGGTAAGCTGCCTTCTTGAACTGCTGCAGTCCCTGAGGTGTAGGTACACCAACAGTGCTGTTAGAGAGCCAATTTCAGGGTTTTCACCCAGCGACAATGAAGGAACGCCAAAATAGTTCGGAATCAGGATGCTGTGTGGCTCAAAGGGGAACCTGCAGGTGGTGGTGTTCCCATACCAGCCCTTATCCTCCTAGCTGGTAGAGGAGGCAGGTTTGGAAGGTGCTTTTGAAGGAGCCTTGGTGAGTTGATGCAGTGCATTTGGTACACACTGCTGTCACTGGTGGTGGAACGGGTGAATGTCGGAGCTGGTGGATGGGGTACCAATCAAACAGGCTGCCATGTCCTGCATTGTGTCGAGTTCCTTGAATGTTGTTGGGGCGGCAACTTAGACAGGCAAGTGGTCGAGCGGGAGGTGGGGAGGGGGGCGGGGGGTTGTGACAAGACTTCCTTCTGGTAGAAACAGGCCAAATGACCTACTCCTGCTCCTAAGTCTGATATTCCAGCGTTAAGCTGCTATGTCCAGACTCTGGCTCTAAAACTCTGCTTCCCTGCCAGCTTGCTACTGCTTCCCAAACCGGTTCAGACAGGAACTGACTCGTGGCACGCAGCTGTGTAAAATCCCGATCAAATTTGGTGAAGCAGGAGATGGAAATATATTCATTTTTCAGTTTTGGTGAGTGGTGAAACAGAGTCAGGAGGCAACGCAAAGACTGTATTATTTTTGTCATGGTTGTGTGTAATGCAAGTGTTGGAATGTTGTGCCTCAGTGCGATTCAATTCATTGCATTGCGTTTTGATGTTATTACCGATCTCACTCTGAAACTCACAGTGCTTACAAAAAAAAAATGAACCTGGGTTAATATTGCACAAGATCATTTTATTTGGTGAATCGGAGAGTGCGAAGCTTTCCATGTCATGGTAACCCCAGGGAAATGTTTTTAAAAAAAACAGATTGCTTCATTGTTGGCAAAATTTGCAAAAGCGAATGCTGCTTCAATATCTCATTCCCCCCGTCCTCTGGCTTTCCAAGCAGCCTGGCCCTCTGGGACCTCTCTGCATGAAAATTATTTCAGGGAATTCTGAGTACTTAATAAAAGTCAAAAGCGCGAGGCAGGCACTGAATCAGATTCTATGGAAACAGTTTGCGATAAGTGGTGTTTGCTGCACGGATTACAGCTTCAACATGCAGCATTCTCTTAGACTCATGAGAAAATAACATCCAACCACGAGTGAAAAGATAACCAGGTCTTTTTGGAGCAGATAAAGGCACTCAGCCAATGTCCTCAGACAAACTTCCTGATCTGGAAAACATAACTGATTTCATTTTTACTACCCACTGAGAGAAGTGCTGACCCTGATGGAAAGTCCCCTTTGACCACATCCACAATTATAATTATATTTCTGAAAGACCTGCTGGTTAGGTTCATTGACCTGAACAGGCGCTGGACCGTGGCGATTGGGGGAATTTCACAGTAACCTCATTGCAGTGTTAATGTAAGCCCTACTTGTGACTAATAAATAATATCTGTTTATTTTTAATAATGTTTTGTCCTTAATGTCTCAATGGCTCAAGTTGTTAAATATTTTATTTTCAACGAAGTCTTGGGGGGTAATTCTCCCGTCCCGCCCACCATGGGAATCGTAACAGGCAGGGGGGGCGGACCACACAAAGGTCCATTGACCGCAGCGGGATTCTCCGGTTTCGGGGCGAGCGCGGCTGGAGAACCCCGCAATTGATTTTTTAAATCTCAGATTTGATGGACAATCACAGTCTCTGAGCTGAATTCTGTCTCTGCTCGTCTGAGCAACCAGTTAACACACCCCTCAACGATTTGATTTGATTTGTTTTATTATTGTCACATGTATTAACATACAGTGAAAAGTATTGTTTCTTGTGCGCTATACAAAGCATACTGTTCATAGAGAAGGAAAGAAGAGAGTGCAGAATGTAGTCACAGCTAGGGTGTAGAGAAAGATCAACTTAATGCGAGGTAGGTCCACTCAAAAGTCTGACAGAAGCAGGGAAGAAGCTGTTCTTGAGTCGGTTGGTGAGTGACCTCAGACTTTTGTATCTTTTTCCCGATGGAAGAAGGTGGAAGAGAGAATGTCCGGGGTTCGTGAGGTCCTTGATTATGCTGGCTGCTTTGCTGAGGCAACAGGAAGTGTAGACAGAGTCAATGGATGGGAGGCTGGTTTGCATGATGGATTGGGCTACATTCATGACCTTGAATCGACGACAATTGACATTTCACCTTCCTAAGTCTTGGTTGGTTTACCCAAGGAATCGTTCAGCTGTGTAAATGATAATTGTTCCAGGTTCAGTCACTGGTTGGAGTTAGTGGAGTTCAGTCAAATCAGTGCTAGCAATGCTACAGCTCGGGCCTAAACTTATAGAATCATAGAATCCTCGCAGTGCAGAAGGTGACCATTCAGCCCATCGAGACTGCACTGACCACAATCCCACCCAGGCCCTATTCCTGTAACCCCTCATATTTATCCTGCTAATCCCCTTGACACTAAGGGTTAATTTAGTATGGCCAATCAACCTAACCCGCACACCTTTGGAGTTTGGGAGGAAACCCACAGAGACATGGGGAGAACTCCACACAGACAATAACCTGAGGCCAGAACTGAACCTGGGTCCCTGGCGCTGTGAGGCAGCAGTGCTAACCACTGTGCCACCGTGCCTCCCATAAACTCATTGGAGTTCAGAAAAATAAGAGATGATCTTATTGAAACATATAAGATCATGAGGGGGCTTGAAAGGGATGATACTGAGAGGGTGTTTCCCTTTGTAGGGGAATCTAGAACCAGGAGGCATAGCTTAAAAAGAAGTCTTCCATTTAAGACAGAAATGAGAAGAATATTTTTCCCTCAGAGGGTCATTCATCTGTGGAACTCTCTTCCCCAGAGAGTGGAGACTGGGTCACTGAATACATTCAAGGCAGAGTCAGACAAATTTTTGATCGACAAGGGAGTTAAGGGTTATGGGGGTCAGGTAGGAAAGTGGAGTTGAGGCCACAGTCAGATTAGCCATGATCTTATTGAGTGGCAGAGCAGGGTCAGTGGGTGGAATGTCCTACTCCTCCAATTTCTTGTGATTTTACAATCTTACAGCCAGTTAGGGAAGCAAAAATCCATCAGGATCCCCGGATATGTTCGTTGTTGGCCTCAGGTTAGAAGAACAAATTTGTGGATTTAAGAGTGGGGACATGATTGCATTCAGCTGTGACACTGACATGCCGCTTGGCTACATTCACCATCAGATTCCATGATGTCGAAAAGTCTTAGGAAATGGCTTTGTTACCCTTCAGTCTCCAGTGTTAATGAAGCATCAACATATATTCTGATTTGACTGTTCCGTATTTCCAGCATTTTCTGTTTGCATTGCAGATTTCCAGAATGTTTCTGTTTCTTTTTATCTCAATCGTTTAAACATAAACTTCAGAAAGTTGAAGAGAATTTGGACCAAGAATCCTGTGGTCAGGTGGTCCGTGACCTCCAGGATTCTTACAGAAATGCTGCTGATTTTTCAGGTGCACGGATAAAAACTCAGAATGTGGAAGCAAAGTTTAAACCTAGCCGGACTCGACAATTTGCAAACTGCAGAGCTGGAACGGACAGCTTTTGTGCAGCCAAGCCTTGGACAATCAACTTCCCGTCAAAACTGGACAGGTCGGGAATTGCCTGGCCAGCTGTTAATAGTCACATTGTTTCAGAACGAACTGCTGTTTACACCTCCAGTGAACCTGCTTTGTTGGAAGAATGCTTTGCAGACTTGGTGGCACCCAGCTCAGTAGGAGGCCAAAGGCAAAGTGTAGCAAGGACAGCACTTGACTGTTGAAGGCTCAAAATCAAGTTCTGAGACCTCCAAACATGGAAAGTCATCACCTCATTGTATCTTCTTGCCCCCGGCTGGTGCTGGTATTGCACACAGGCCACAGAATCTTCCATCCAGCCATGTTTGCCAAGATTGCACCTTATTTTGTTTCCATGTCTGGTCCCCTATTTGCCTGTATTTAAACTGTTAGCAGGTTCAACACATTTGATCCGATTGAGTTTTGTACTCACTGTGGCATCGCTTATACTATTAATAACTGCCTGAGATTTTTAATGATTTTCATCTTCCATTCTTTCAACCTGTGAGGTTGTCACACCTCTACAAGGTACAGTCGTGAAACTTTGGCAATACAACATGAATCACTTCACCTTCATAAATTAACAGATTCTTTTAGTTATGAGGCTGTGTTTGTGAATAACTAAGATCAAGTCCAGGCTACAATGAAAAATAAAACAAGAGCACTGTTGCAACCTGTTTTTCTCCTTTTTACAAATGATTATAAAATCATAAAGACGATAACTTAATATTTCTAGTAGTTGCCTTTGTGAACGTTAATGAATGGACGTGTTCTTTTGATAACATAAAACCCCATGTCTGAAGCATACTGCTCATTTTCTGTTCTTAATGAATGAGATTCACTGTTGTCCATGGATTTTGAACTGGACAGTCTTGTTCCAATGAAACACAGAATCCTGAACAGAAATAATTCACTGTCTTCTGTGGAGATACTGTGCCTTTAAGAAATGCATTTTAATCATGTTTCTCTGCAGGTTTTTCAAACAGGCCCTGGTATTTTATTGGTGCCGAGATGATGTAACTGGTGTCCTCTAATTGTTACTGAAGCAATATAATGGACAACATGTTTATTTTTGAACTGGCCTAATGCAGTGTCCTGGGGTTTTAATGATCCCTTGGGATTGCTGACTGGGGCTTGATTTGGGAATGATTGACAGGTCGGGTGATGCCTGGGTGACAGTTTTTTCCCACAAAAAAGTCGAAGGTTTTAGTTTCATTTTTCTCAGATGCTGTTTGAACTGGAGACAGAAAGCAGTGTCTCTTGTTGTCACCTCTCTCTGGAGTTGGAAATTCTGCTGTCTGGGAGTTGCTGTTAGAATCTGGTGGAGGCAGGCAGTGTCTCTGTCTCTCGCTCTCTCTCTCTCTCTCCACAGGTTGTAAGTTCCAGGACTAGGATGCCTCAGAGTTTTAATCCACCACTTGAAAAGGCCAATTCAGAGCAGGTCATAGAGTCATAGAGGTTTACAGCATGGAAACAGGCCCTTCAGCCCAACTTGTCCATGCTGCCCTTTTTATTTTAACCCCTAAGCTGGTCCCAATTGCCCGCATTTGGCCCATATTCCTCTACACCCATCTTACCCATGTAACTGTCTAAAATAGAGGTGTTAAAAAGCTGCAAAATCCAGCATCACATGAGCACACTTGCTTTTTGTGCCAAGTCTAGAAGGGAGTGTATGCTTGTGGGATAGTGTTTGACTTGGAACATCATAGATAGCTAGCTGTTAAGGTTTATATTGTATCATGTTCTAATCTTGTAATTGGTAAAAGTTATGCTAATTTTTCTTATTATATTTTAAGTGTGTTCTTAAGTAAACTTTGATGGATAAAAGCTTCCTAGTGGGTTACTTGAATCATACCTGGAGTGAAACATCTTATGTTCACCCTAATGCCAAATTCAAATGTAAAACTTAGGGTCCAGGCTATCTTCATAGGAGACCTTGGAGTTTCTGGCCTGGGTCATAACTTCACACAATGTCACCATGGTGGCTGTGGAACTCATCACAGCTATGGAGATTTGGACATCAACATCAGGTACAATTCCATTCCCAACAGCAATTCCAGCCACAGCATCAGGAGAGCACTGTGCTAGCAGGAGAGACATGGAAAATGGCCTTAGTTCAATTTGGCTACAATACTGGAAAATCCCTTTTCGGCTTCAAATAAATGATAAGTGGAAATCTACAGGTTGATTAATGTTCGTTCAATCAAAAACTCCCCCTTTCTCGTTAATGGGAGAAACAGAACCGCCTGACATAACTCAGTAAAATAAAACAGACATACTCAAGGAATCACAGGGGAATGAGACGCAACAGCTTTCTCCAACTAAAGAAAAGATGAGTGGAGCATTCTTACTTTAATGATTTATGACTGCTGTCTTCTTGGGTTCACTGGGGAACAATCTGTATGTTGCACCAAAGGAAATCAGGCAAGAAGGCCCCTCTTTTCCTGCTGTTGTGATAATGTGCTTTTCCATGACATTCCACAGAGACTTTACCTCCTCTACATAATTGTGTACAATAAAGAAAATGTACCATCTGCTGGATGTATACTACAGGATTACAGAATAGTACAGCAGCATTGCTGGCTCCAAGGTAGGATGAAGCAATGGAGGAGATTCATTTGGAGAGGTCTTGGCTTTGTCGCCATCTGCTGGACATTATTAGTAATTTGAGTGTCTTCGGTTTAACAGAGAATGCATGGGCTGAACTTGCTAGAAATATAATGGCGTGCTTACTCACAAACAGATTGAGAACCAAATTGAGCAGATTAAGAGATGCAATATAAACTACGAATCTCCAGAGCTTGTAGCTTGGTTTACACCACTCCGTCATTTCACAGAATCACACAATTGTTCCACTGCATCAGGAGGCCATTTGGCCCATTGGGTGCGAACTTACTGCCTTGCTCGTCCCGAAACAGTAAAAACCCGACCTTCCTATGCTCCGCTCCTCGCCCGCTCCGATTTCCATGGCAGGCGGGCCAGGAAACTTCCGGCCATTGTGTCTGTACCGACTCTCCAAACAAACAACTCACATGGTGTTATCTCCAGCCTTCTCTCCTGCACATTCCTCCCTTTTGGATTCGTCAACATCGGTGCCCCACAAGGCTGTGTTCTCAGCCCCCTACTCTACTTCTTATACACCTATAACTGTGCGGCCAAATTCCCCTCCGACTCGATTTTCAAGTTGGCTGATGACACCACTGTAGGGGGTTGGATCTCAAACAATGACGAGACAGAGTACAGGAATGAGATAGAGAATCTAATGAACTGGTGCGATGACAATAATCTCTCCCTCAATGTCAGTAAAATGAAGGAGATAGTCATCAACTTCAGGAAGCGTAATGGAGGACATGCCCCTGTCTATATCAATGGGGATGAAGTAGAAATGGTTGAGAGCTTCAACTTTATAGGTGTCTAGATCACCAACAACCTGTCCTGGTCCTTCCACGCCGAAGCTATAGTTACGAAAGCCCACCAATGCCTCTACATTGTCAGGAGGCTAAGGAAATTTGGCATGTCCACTACGACTCTCATCAGCTTTTACAGATGCACCATAGAAAGCATTCTTTCTGGTTGTATCACAGCTTGGTATGGCTCCTGCTCTGCCCAAGACCACAAGGAACTACAAGGGGTTGTGAATTAAGCCCACAAAAACCATTCCCCCATCTATTGACTTTGTCTACACTCCCCACTGCCTTGGAAAAGTAGCCAGCATTAACAAGGACTCCACGCACCTCAGATATGCACTCCTCCACTTATTTCCGTCGGGAAAAAGATACAAAATTCTGAGATCACGTACCAACCGACTCAAGAATTCATGAGGGGAAAGTCGTGCTTGACGAACATGTTGGATTTTTATGAAGATGTGACTAGGGCGGTTGATGGAGGAGAACCGGTGGATGCGGTGTTTTTGGATTTCCAAAAGGCGTTTGATAAGGTGCCCCATAAAAGGCTGCTGAAGAAGATTAGGGCACACGGAGTTGGGGGTAGTGTGTTAAAGTGGATTGGGGACTGGCTATCCGACAGGAAGCAAAGAGTCAGAATAAATGGGTGTTTTTCCGGTTGGAGGAAGGTAACTAGTGGCGTGCCGCAGGGATCGGTACTCGGGCCGCAACTGTTTACCATTTATATAGATGATCTGGAGGAGGGGACGGAGTGTAGGGTAACGAAGTTTGCAGACGACACAAAGATAAGTGGAAAAGTGAAACGTGTGGAGGACGGAGAAGATCTGCAGAGAGATTTGGACAGGCTGAGTGAGTGGGCGAGGATATGGCAAATGGAGTATAACGTTGAGAAATGTGAGGTTATACACTTTGGAGGAAATAATAACAAATGGGATTACTATCTCAATGGAAACAAATTAAAACATGCTACCGTGCAAAGGGACCTGGGGGTCCTTGTGCATGAGACGCAAAAGCCCAGTCTGCAGGTACAACAGGCGATCAAGAAGGCAAATGGGATGTTGGCCTATATTGCGAAGGGGATAGAATATAAAAGCAGAGATGTCTTGATGCACCTGTACAGGGCATTGGTGAGGCCGCAGCTGGAATACTGTGTGCAGTATTGGTCCCCTTATATGAGGAAGGATATATTGGCATTGGAGGGAGTGCAGAGAAGGTTCACCAGGTTGATACCGGAGATGAGGGGTTTGGATTATGAGGAGAGGCTGAGGAGATTGGGTTTGTACTCGTTGGAGTTTAGAAGGATGAGGGGGGATCTTATGGAGACTTATAAGATAATGCGGGGGCTGGATAGGGTGGAGGCGGAGAGATTCTTTCCACTTAGTAAGGAAGTTAAAACTAGAGGACACAGCCTCAAAATAAAGGGGGGTCGGTTTAAGACAGAGTTGAGGAGGAACTTCTTCTCCCAGAGGGTGGTGAATCTCTGGAATTCTCTGCCCACTGAGGTGGTGGAGGCTACCTCGCTGGATATGTTTAAAGCGTGGATGGATGGATTCCTGATCGGTAAGGGAATTAAGGGTTATGGGGATCAGGCGGGTAAGTGGTACTGATCCACGTCAGATCAGCCATGATCTTATTGAATGGCGGGGCAGGCTCGAGGGGCTAGGTGGCCTACTCCTGCTCCTATTTTTTATGTTCTTATGTTCTTAAGAACAGCTTCTTCCCTGCTGCCATCAGACTTTTGAATGGACCTACCTCGTATTAAGTTGATCTTTCTCTGCACCCCAGCTATGACTGTAACATTATATTCTGCACCCTCTCCTTTCCTTCTCTACGAACGGAATGCTTTGTCTGTATAGTACGCAAGAAACAATAGTTTTCACTGTACACTAATACATGTGACAATAATAAATCAAATCAAAAATAACAGTCTAATTCTCTTTTGAATGCTTTGATTGAACCTGCCTCCACCTCACTCTCAGGCAGTGCATTCCATTTGCCTTGTTGAAATGAATGACATCTCACCCTTATCCTTTCGATTATTTTTAAGACAGCAATTCTGGCCCATGAGTTGGATTTTACACTCCCCAACTCCCCTTTGAAAGCTGTGGGACATGTGAAGTTCAGCAGGTGGCCTTCCTGCTGCCTATCCGCCTGCCCCCAACCTCTCTGAAATTTTAGGCCACTTAATGGTCTTATTGCACAACCAACAACACTTTACCTGTGGTGGGGAGAGATCCAAGTTGTCTGGGATGTTAGCCAACGGGGGAGGATTCATATTTGGGAGCCCCCTGGATCCATCAGGGACAGTACACTTGAGATCATCAATCCCTCCCCTCAGCAGCCCACCCTGGCAACTTAGGGGGAGGCGGTGGTTTCATGCTATTGTCACTGGACTGGTAATCCAGAGATCCAGTGTAACGCTCTGGGGACCCGGGTTCGAATCCCGCCACGGCAGATGTTGATATTTGTATTCAATAAAAAATCTGAAATGTAAACTTTATTGATGATGGCGAAACCATTGTCGATTGTCGCAAAAACCCACCTGGTTCGCAAATGTTCTTTAAGGAAGGAAATCTGCCATCCTTACTTGGTCCGGCCTACATGTGACTCCAGACCCACAGCAATGTAGTTGACTCTCAACTGCCCTCAGGGATAAGCAATAAATGCTGGTCCAGCCAGTCACGCCCACATCCCATGAACGAATAAAAAAAAAGAACCGGGCCCTCCCAACATTCCCCTCACTGATACCCTTTGACCTTTGACTTACCTGAGCTCTTTGGCGTGGTGATCCCAGTAGTGGTTATGCTCCCTATGGCACTGCTTTGACCACACAGCTGGAGTAGGAGTAGGCTGTTCTGATTGTGACTTAACTCCAACTTCCTGCCTGTCCCTCAGAACCCCTGAATCTCTTGTTAGTCGAAACGTCAAACTCAGCCTTATAAATATTCAATAACCGAGCCATCACCGCTCACTGCAGAGAGAATTCCAAATGCTAACAACCCTCGAGAATATAAATTCCTCCTCAGTTCTATTTTAAATTGAGACCCCTTAACTTGTGCCTCAGGCTGTCTGACGGCCAACGAGGGAATTGTGCCAGAAGTATGTTTGTCCTTTATGCCATACAATGTTATTGTGATGGAAGACAGCATTTCTGTTTCAATTGCTTAATTCCACTATGTATTTAGCTAAAAGCTTCACCAAACATTTAATTTCATAATGATACAATGTCAGGGCAAAAGACATGGCTGAAGCATTTGCAAGCTGCTCCAACACAGCCACAGCACTGACATCTACTCCACAATGTGGACAATCGTTCTGGTGTGTTTGGTCCCAAACGTAGGACAAATCCTAAGATAAAAGCAAAATACTGCGGATGCTGGAATCTGAAACAAAAACAGAAAATGCTGGAAAATCTCAGCAGGTCTGACAGCATCTGTGGAGAGAGAATAGAGCCAACGTTTCGAGTCTCGACAACCCCTGTGCCTCCTAGTTCTAGATTCTCCCATGAGGGAAGATGCAGAGGCAAGTTTAAATCTAGACAGATACCATTCGATACCCTTCTATAACAAATTCATCCCCAGTATCCCAGCTAAGAGTAGTTGATTTGATTTGATTTATCATTGTCACATAGAGTCATAGAGGTTTACAACGTGGAAACAGGCCCTTTGGCCCAACTTGTCCATGCCGCTAGTCCCAATTGCCCGCGTTTGGCCCATATCCCTCTCTACACATCTTGCCCATGTAACTGTCTAAATACTTTTTAAAAGACAAAATTGTACCCGCCTCTACTACTACCTCTGGCAGCTTGTTCCAGACACTCACCACCCCCTGTGTGAAAAAACTACCCTTCCGGACACTTTTCTATCTCTCCCCTCTCACCTTAAACCTATACCCTCTAGTTTTAGACTCCCCTACCTTTGGGAAAAGATATTGACTATCTAGCTGAGCTATGCCCCTCATTATTGTATAGACTCTATAAGATCATCCCTCAGCCTCCTATGCTCCAGAGAAAAAAGTCCATCTATCCAGCCTCTCCTTCTAACTCAAACCATCAAGTCCCGGTAGCATCCTAGTAAATCCTTTTTGCACTCTTTCTAGTTTAATAATATCCTTTCCGTAATAGGGTGACCAGAATGTATTGGCATACAGAATGTATCAGTCATGTATTAGCATACAGTGAAAAGTATTGTTTCTTGCATGCTATACAGATGAAGCATACCGTTCAGAGAGTACATAGGGGAGAAGGAAAGGATATAGTGTCACAGTCATAGCTCGGGTGTAGGGAAAGATAAGCTTCATATATGATAGGTCCATTCAAAAGTCTGATGGCAACCGGGGAGAAACTGGGGCGAATTTTCCCATTCCACCCGCCATGGGAATCGTAGCGGGCGATGGGCAGACCATGGAAAGGTCCATTGACCTCGGGTGGGATTTTCCGGTTTTGCAGCAAGCACGGCCAGAAAATGCTGTTATTGAGTCAATTGGCCCATGATCTCAGACTTTTGTATTTTTTCTGGATTTATTATCAGGATTGATACAAGTAGCCACTTTAATTTTTTTTTTGACTGCAAGATATCTTTACCCAGATGTTTACTGCAGGAAAAAATGAAGTTCAATAGTTAATTATTATAACTTAGAACTATAGGAATATCTGAAATTTCAAAATAAAGCTCTGTTTGTGTCTAGTTTTTTTAAAAATGGTGTCTTTTTTATTTGCTGTTCTTCTCAAACTTTAGTTGTACAGTTTTCCAAATTTTAAATCAGCGCAAGGAATACTTTTGTTCAATCAACTTCTTTTCGGAGCATATTATGCAGAATCGGTTTCCAATTAAATAAGGGCTCTCAATACAGCCAAGGAGGGAATTGTGCCAGAAGTATGTTTGTCCTTTATGCCAATGTTATTGTGATGGAAGGCGGCATTTCCATTCGATTTGCGTAATTCCACTATGTATTTAGCTAAAAGCTTCACCAAACATTTAATTTCACAATGATACAATGTCAGGGCAAAAGACATGGCTGAAGCATTTGCAAGACACTCCAACACAGCCACAGCACTGACATCTACCCCACAATGTGGACAATTGCTCTGGTGTGTTTGGTCCCAAACGTAGGACAAATCCTAAGATAAAAGTAAAATACTGCGGATGCTGGAATCTGAAACAAAAACAGAAAATGCTGGAAAATCTCAGCAAGTCTGACAGCATCTGTGGGGAGAGAATAGAGTCAATGTTTCGAGTCCAGGTGACCCTTCGTCAGAGCTGAGTTTGACCGCTCTGGTCATCTGGTTCACTAATGTCCTTTAGGGAAGGAAATCTGTCATCCTTACCTGGTCTGGCCTACATGTGACGATGTGGAGATGCCGGCGTTGGACTGGGGTAAACACAGTAAGAAGTTTAACAGCACCAGGTTAAAGTCCAACAGGTTTATTTGGTAGCAAAAGCCACACAAGCTTTCGGAGCTCCAAGCCCCTTCTTCAGCTGAAAGCTTGTGTGGCTTTTGCTACCAAATAAACCTGTTGGAGTTTAACCTGGTGTTGTTAAACTTCTTACTACATGTGACTGCAGAGCCACAGAAATGTGGTTGATTCTCAACTGCCCTCAGGCAACTAGGGATGGGCAATAAATGCTGGCCAGCCAGCGACACCCATGTCCCATGAATGAATAAAAAAAATTGCTTAAATAGAAACTAATAGAGAAAGGTTTGCAGTTAAGCATTGTATCTTGTCATGTTTAAGTATTTAAATTGGTAAAATTTAAGCTAATTCATTCATTATATCTAAACTGTATTGTAAACTATATTGTTAAAATAAAGTTTGTTTTGATAAAAGCTTCCTAATGTGTTAATATAATCATATCTGCAGCGAAACGCCTTATCCTCACACTAATGCCAAAATTAAAAAAAAGAGTTGGAGTGTAGCTTAAGTTAAAGTTTTTTAAAGTTTATTTATTAGCGTCACAAGTAAGGCTTACATTAACACTGCAATGAAGTTACTGTGAAAATCCCCGAGTCGCCACACTCCGGTGCCTGTTCAGGTACACTGAGGGAGAATTTAGCATGGCCAATGCGCCGAACCAGCATGTCTTTCGGGCTGTGGGAGGAAACCGGAGCACCCGGAGGAAACCCACGCAGACACGGGGAGAACATGCAGACTCCACACAGACAGTGACCCAGCCGGGAATCAAACCCGGGTCCCTGGCGCTGTGAGGAAGCAGTGCTAACCACTGTGTCACCGTGCTGCCCACACGATAATATACACTGGGGTTTCTGATCTGGTCCCTAATCACATGTATCACTTCTGCGATAATTTTGACTGCATTTGCAAAAATAAAAACAGTGGCTCTAAAAAAATAAATGAATTGCTTGTAAATTACTTTGGCACTTATTGAGCATCTGAAAGGTGCTATAGAAATGGAATTTTCTTCTTCTATCTTATATAAGAACAAACATTGAATGAGACTCATTTTTACCATGAATGAAGCCACTCCTACGTATTCACTGGCCCGTAATCTACTGTGGGCAAGTTCAAAATTGTTGAAAATTATGTGTTATCCTACTTCAGTTAGTCCATCCTACACCCCCTCTGAAGCTGGTGACTCATGCTAAGGTGCGGTCCAAATCTCTGATATCCTGCCATCGCATCCATTCCTCACAGTGCTTGTCACAGATTACTCGAGTATGGGGCCATCACCATTGCTGATCTTAATCCTGTCTCCACCCATCCTTTACACATTCTTCCAGGCAAGTTGTCAAATAGTAACCAGGAACAGAAAGTCTGGTCAGTGGTTTGATTTGAACAGCCTGGTTGAATACTTATGAAACAGAACAAAGGTTACTTGATAGATATGATGTAAGAAAGAACACAGGATGTATTCTCCTTTGGCGTTAACACCCACATTCATGATACCAGTTGTCCATAGAGTCAGAGGTTTACAGCATGGAAACAGGCCCTTTGGCCCAATTTGTCCATGCTGCTCTTTTTTTTAAACCCCGAAGCTAGTCCCAATTGCCTGCATTTGGCCCATACCCCTATAGTATTGGTGGCCCTCCAATCTATTTATCCAAGTATGAAATCTGGAAAAGTACTACTCGCAAGTGAAGCAGATTCAATCCTGGTTTTTAAAAGGGAGTTACATAAAGCACATGAAGAAAGAAGATTGGTAGGGGTGTGGGACTGGCAGAGTTGCTGTTGTGGAGAGGTAGCACAGTTACAACAGGCTAAATGGTCTCTTTCTGCGCTGTAACTGTTCTATGATTCTGTGATATTGGAAGTAGTGCAATGGGGAATCTTTAAGATCCAGCTGAAGATGCAGGTGTGGGCCCAGCTTACAACAATGCCGTACTGAATTGTCAGGCTAGATTATTCCCTTATGTCCTGAAGTGGAACCTGAGTCCTCAGTCTTCTGACTCAAAGGCCAGAGTACTACCAACTGAGTCAGGCTGACACGATGAGCAAGCCTAAGGCATATAATTGAGTTGTCATGACAACCTGGATAAATTATCAGAAGATTTAGGGAAGGAATTAATTTGCATTGCATTGCACATGTACAGTCTTTCTTAAGTTGATCTTTCTCTACACCCTAGCTATGACTGTAACACTGTATTCTGCACCCTCTTCTTTCCTTCTCCCCTATGTACTGTATGTACGATATGTTTTATCTGTATAGTGCACAAGAAACAAGACTTTTCACTGTATCCCAATATATGTGACAATAATAAATCAAATCAAATCAATGTCATTTCCTTCCACAAGACTTGAGAAACTCAATTTGGAAAGCATATTAAAAGATTTCAGTCTGGATGAATGTTCTTTCTGTTATCCAGCTCTTTCAAATATAAACCCAGGAATCTTGTCCAATCAATATTGACTGGTGATAGTATTAAAATATAATCACAGAATTGTTACAGCATAGAAAGAGACCATTTGGTTGTGGCCCCTAGCTCTCTGAATGAGCAATTCACCTAATGTCATCCCCTGCCTCCTCCCAAAAATCACATAATTATATTTTAATTAACACTTAACATGGGTCAAGATGGTCTCCAATAATCTCCCTCTTCGTCTGAAGATGTTGGTTCTGTCAAAGGGCACGGTTGCAGAGGTCTGACCCTTCCTTTAGCTAAGCAACAACTTTAATTTAAATATTGCTGAGAAGAGAGACACGTTGCTGAAGCTTTTCATCTTGCACTCATCAGGACAAATGCAAGAATGGAAAATTTCAAGCAATCACAACAATTTATACTGCAGGAGAAAAGAGTGCTGATTGGTTGGCAAGTTGTTCAGGGGATGTGGGCATCACTGGCTCGGCCAGCATTTATTGTCCATCCCTGATTCTCTTGAACTGAGTGGTTTGCTCTGCCATTTTCAGAGGGCATTTAAGAGTCAACCACATTGCTGTGGGTCTAGAGTCACATGTGGGTCAGACCAGGTAAGGATGACAGATTACCTTCCCTGAAGGGCATTAGTGAACCAGATGTGTTTTCATGACAATCATTTCATGGTCATCATTAGACTTTTAATTCCATATTTTTTACTGAATTCAAATTTCGTGGTGGGGTTTGAACCTGGGTCCCAGAATGTTACTCTGGATCTCTGAGTTACTAGTCCAGTGACAATATCACTAGGGAGGCACGGTGGCACAGTGGCACTGCTGTCTTACAGCGCCAGGGACCTGGATTCGATTCCTGGCTTCGGTCACTGTCTGTGCAGAGTCTGCACGTTCTCCCCCTGTCAGCGTGAGTTTCCTCCGGGTGCTCCGGTTTCCCTCCCACAGTCCAAAGATGTGCGAGTTAGGTGGATTGACCATGTTAAATTCTCCCTCAGTGTACCTGGACAGGCGCTGGAGTGTGGTGACTTGGGGACTTTCACAGTAACTTCATTGCAGTGTTAATGTAAGCCTACTTGTGACAATAATAATTAACCTTAATGCCGCCGCCTACCCAAGGCCTTGCTATGGAGGAAGAAACGTGGAACAGGCTCCCGAATTATTCAAAAAGGCGCAAGGTTTTTGTTTGCAGAAAATAGGTCCCTGTGTATGAATGCATTTCAATTCTAGCAAGGGTAAATGAGCCACATTATGAGCTTGACTAATTATTTTAAATTCATTGTTACTGTAGTTATTAGCGTGCGTGCGTTTGTCATTGGCATGCTTGTGTTTGTCATTGGTGTGTTTGCGTTTGTCATTGGCATGCTTGTGTTTGTCATTGGCCTGCTTGCGTTTGTCCTGATGAGTGCCAGGTGAGAAGCTTCAGCAACATGCTCTCTTTTCAGCAAGATTCAAGATCCACCCTTTGCCAAACGCTTTCAGGTGATTTCCTTCAAACACACAGAAAAATGAAGACTGACAAAAGCCGGAGAACTGAAGCAAGAATAGAAAATGCAACCCAAAGATTCTGCAACACCCTCCACTCCCCTTCTCATTGCAGTGTTGCTGAGACATTTGCAGCAGCCTCTGCTTCAGGGTAGCGCTGCAGTAGAGGGCGCTGAGCTGCAGGGGGCGGTGGCGGTGGAGGAGTGTGCGGGGCCTGGCGCTGTGTGAAGGAAGCCGGGGGAGGGGGGGGTTGTTTCCAGGGTGACAGCCGCACCGGCGTTTTAACTCCGGGCTCGGTTCCTGCTGGCCGGCCCGCCCCAGTGCTCCCGTCCCGGAGATGGAGTCCGGCTTGTAGCCACGGCGGAGGGCGTGCCTCCCCGTCCAGGTAATGAGTGTGTCCGCCGGGCCTGAGCCGGGCCTTCCCGGGCCCGAGAGAGGGCGGCAGGGCCCCGGGGAGTGACAGGACCCGGGAGAGGGCGGCATGGCCCGGGGAGTGACAGGGCTCAGGCCCGGGGCTGGGCGAGGGCGGCAGGGCCCGGGGCTCGGCAGGGCCCGGGGCTGGGCAGGGCCTCTCCCCCACAGCCCCCACCGGGGCAGCTTACACACACCGCAGGTGAAGATGAGGCCCGGGCGGTGGAGTTTGATCGTTACCCTCCCTTTCCCTCTCTTTATTCCTCCTGGTTTCACAGCCTGACTTCCCCCTCCACACAGAATGCCAGCTGTGGTGCAGTGGGCATCACTCTCATCTCTTAGGGTGGCACAGTGGGTTAGCACTGCTGCCTCACAGCGCCAGGGACCGGGTTCAATTCCCGGCTCGGGTCACTGTCTGTGTGGAGTCTGCACGTTCCCCCCGTGTCGGCGTGGGTTTCCTCCGGGTGCTCTGGTTTTCTCCCACAGTCTGAAAGACGTGCTGGTTAGGGTGCATTGGCTGTGCTAAATTCTCCCTCATTGTGCCCGGACAGGTGCTGGGGATTTTCACAGTGACTTTGTTGCAGTGTGAATGTAAGCCTACTTGTGACACTAATAAATGAACTAAAACAGAGTGCCAGCATAATTAAGGCTGCCACTCCAAGAAGGGGCATTGCGCTGTCGATGGTGCTGTCTTTCAGATGTGAAGTTAAACTGAGTTCAAACCTCCCCACTCAGCTGGACGCAAAAGATCCCATGGCACTGTTTCAAAGAAGAGGCAGGAATGCTAACCCCAGCTTACCTGACCAACCTCCATCTCTCGATTAATGATTTTGATTTATTATTGTCACATGTATTAGTATACAGTGAAAAGTATTATTTCTTGCGTGCTGTACAGACAAAGCATACCGTTCATAGAAAAAGGAAGAGGGTGCAGAATGTAGTGTTACAGTCATAACTAGGGTGTAGGGAAAGATAACTTAATGCAAGGTATGTCCATTCAAAAGTCTGATGGCAGCAGGGAAGGAGCTGTTCTTGACTTGGTTGGTACATGACATCAGACTTTTGTATCTTTTTCCCAACGGAAGAAGGTGGAAGAGAGAATGTCCGGGGTGCATGGGGTCCTTAATTATGCTGGCTGCTTTGCTGAGGCAGTGGTAAGTGTAGACAGAGTCAATGGATGGGAGGCTGGTTTGCGTGATGGGTTGGGCTACATTCATGATCTTTTGTCGTTCCTTGCGCTCTTGGGCAAACAAGGAGCCATACCAAGCTATGATACAACCAGAAAGAATGTTTTCTATGGTGCTTCTGTAAAAGTTGGTGAGAGTGATACAAATGAAACAGATACGCAGTGCAAATGTTGTCGGAAAAGAGATGTTTGCCTGTGATTAAAAACTGAAAGCACTAGAAAATCTCAGCTGATCTAGTAGTATCTGTAGGGAGAGAAACACAGTTTATGTTTCAAGTCCCCATAAGAGCATAAGAAATTGGGGCCACACAGCCCATCGACCCTGCTCTGGCATGCATTATGATCACGCCTGATCTTGGACTTCAACTCCATTTTCTTGCCTGCGTCCCTCAGCTGCATTTTCAATCCCTCATCTTGGTTGTCTCTTGCCTTCGCTCCTTCCTGAGCACAGAGGTTGTGCTATTTCCCTGAATTTTGTGTGGTATTGCTGCACGGATGAGATTGGGAGATCAGCCTGGATACCGGAACCTTGCTCTGGTTCCTGTTGGCTGGGTCTGGTGCAGCCCCGTGGGCTGATGGTAATGGAGGGAACAGGGTTCATGAATCTTTCTATGCCCAGATACCCTGAGGATTTAATGATTTGATTTATTATTATCACATGTATTAGCGTATAGTGAAAAGTATTGTTTCTTGTGCGCTATACAGACAAAGCAGACCGTTCATAGAGAAGGAAAGGAGAGGGTGCAGAATGTTGTGGGAGGAGCAGGACCTGTGCTGTGGGTGTGGAGCAGACGGTGAGGGAACATTTCTTAACCATTGGCTTTTGGAATTGTGGTCTCAATTATTTGTTTGTTTTTTTGTCTGCTTAACTATTTTTACTTGCTATGTTTGCTGCTAGTGAAATAATCACTGAACTAGAATCTTCAAGTGTCTCTACATCATCACAAGCTTTCGCTAACCCTCTCTCCCTATTCACCTTGGTAACATTGTTTTTCCTATCTCTACCTTAGTTAATCAGCTGTTGAAATCCTTGCGTGTGGCTTGACTTTATTCAATGCACTGATGGCTGGATTCCCATACCTCCTCTACCTCCATAAATGTCACCTAAAACTCTGTTGCCCTGTTACCAAATCCTGTTCATGCATATGCCCTGTGTTCCTTGACCTCATTTACCTCTGTTCAGCAGCGCCTTGATTGTAAAGTTCTTGTTTTTGATCTCATCGCTCCATAGCTTCACCCTCCCCTACCTCTAATCTCCTCCAGCCCCACAACCCCACCAAGTTATCTGCGCTGTTCTAATTCTGGCTTCTTGAGCATTGCTGATATTACAGTGATTGCTCCACCATCAGCATTGCCTTAAGCAGCCAAAGCCCTTAGGTTTCATTCCCTCAGCCTCCCTGCCGCTGTAGTTCACTTTCCTCCTTTAAGGTGCTCCTTAAAACCGATGTCTTTGATCAAATATTTTCACTTGCCCTAATATCTTTTATGGCCTGGCGTAATATTTTGTTTTATAATACTTCTGTGAAGCAGCTTAGGATGTTTTTTGACATTAAAGCTGCTATATAAATACAAGTTGTTGATGTAATCTGTTTTTAATGATGTCGTTTGAATGATAAGGATGTGTATTTATAATCGGCCTTTCACAGTCTCAGGATGGCCCAAAGCACTTTATTTTAATGAAATACTTTTGAAGTGTAGCCACTGTTTATAATGTAGAAAATGTTGGTCAGGGCATCAGGGGAATTCCCCTCTTCATGTTTGAATAGTTTAATGGAATCTTTTATTGTTCCTAAAAACGAGGCCTTGATTTAATTTTGCGTCCAGATGATGACTCCTCTGACAGTGCAGCATTCCCTTCCAGCACTGCACTAGAGTGTCAGCTCTCCACTCTGGAGTGATACTTGAACTCACGACCTTCTGTCTTGAGTGCAGCTACTGTGTCAGAGATAATTGGGGGAATTTTCCAGTCCCGGCTGCCAAGGGAATCGTAGTGGGGTGGGGGGGCATGCAAAGATCTATTGACCTCGGATGGGATGTTCCTGTTTTGGGGTGAGCGTGGCTGGAAAATCCCACCCAATGTATTTGACAATGGAGAAATAAGTCTATGCGGATGCAAAATGGCATATAAGAAGTTGGGAATGGGAGGATGAAGGCAAAGAATGATTGCATAAAGCACAATAGATATGGCAATGTTTTTAAAGCTAACACTGCTTAAATACCTTGCTAGAATTGCAAAGGTCCACTTTCTTTCTCATCTATGCAGTAACGTTCCTGTTCTAACATCGTAAAATGAAGCAACTGACTGCCTGCTGTATATTATTACCTTTTATCTCTCTCTTTCCAATGCTTCCTTCTTTATTTTTTATGCAGCCAACCTCTGATCCTTTGCAGCCTATTGCAGTTCTCTTCACCTTTTCTTAACACCTGGTTGAATGAAAAGGTCTAATTTGTTTGTAGGAATCATTTAGGGTAAGTGATCAAAGGGATATATATATACGTGTGTGTGTGTTTGTGTCTGTCCTGTTTCTGAATGGAGGAAAAGCAACCATTGTAGAAAGCATTTTTTTATTGGGATTCAACAACAGAAAATAATGCCCTTGGAAGTCAGTAAATGCGGAAATCAGATAAGCGGCTCTCTGATCTCGAAGGCCCTTGAGGTTCTTTAGCACAGTGCACAAGACTCTGGGAACCCCAGTTTTAAAAACGGACTTTGGTGGAATCTGCAGCAAAGAATGTTACTGTTCTCTTTCACATACCGTGTAGCTGCCTGGAATAAGACTCCTATTGTAATTAGATTACTTTTACCTGGAAGTAGAAATGTCAACGTACGTTGTTTTAGCTCTTAGATGAGGCGGTGAGCTACAAGGGTGGGCGGGAAGACCTTTAAAATTTCTCAATGATTCTTCAAGTGATAACATTGAGTCCTTGTTATCACTCAGTGGAAGCATTCTTTCCTCTGCCCTTTAATAATTTTGACAATATCTATTAAATACTTTGTTTAGCTTTCCTTGCTTGAGTGAGTGCCTTTTTTCCCCACTATACTTTACAGGATTGTCTTCATTCCTTCATTTTTAAAAATTCATTCATGGGACATGGGCGTCATTGGCTGGCCAGCATTTATTGCCCATCCCTAGTTGCCCTTGGAGGGCATTTGAGAGTCAACCGCATTGCTGTGACTCTGGAGTCACATGTAGGCCAGACCAGGTAAGGACAGCAGATTTCCTTCCCTGAAGGACATTAGTAAACCACACCAATTTTTCCGACAATCGACAGTAATTTCATGGTAGATTCTTAAATCCATATTTTTTTTGAATTAGAATTCCACATCTGCCATGGGGGGGATTTGAACCCGGAACATTAACTGAGTTACAGGAAGACTAGTCTAGCGATAATACCACTAGGCCGTTGCCTACCCCAGAATTCATCAAGGGAATTTTACCACCTTGCCCACCCCAGGCTCGCAGAACGACATTCTCTGTTGGCCTCGGGCAGGCGAGGCAGGAAATTTCCGGCCCATAAAATGTGCTTTGGGCGTTAGAGGGAGCTGACCAGGTAATGATGTACAGCAACCACCAATTAATATCAAAATTTCCCAGATCATAGACCTCTTGCATCAGCATCCAGTAAGGTAGCTTTTGTGGAGGCTGCTTAATAAACCCGAGTAGAGCAAGACCGAGAAGGGTGTTCAGAGTGGAGCTGAAATAACTGCAGGATGTACTGCTGAGAATGTTTTGGAGAGTAGTGGCACTGTAAAGGAAGTCGGGAGTGTAACGAGGCATTGCAAGCAGGAACATAGAAATGGAGGGGAATTGAGGAATAAGAAGAGTGAACACACAGAAGGATTTCTAGACTAAAACAATTATTTGAAAATCTGTTTGTCAGAAATTAGGTAGCTAGCAGCTTTAGGCGCACAGGCAAAGAGTGGTCACTTGGATGGGATGTGCTACTAAGAGTCCTTGTTCCTGTGGAGCTGAGCCTCACCATGTGTTGGTATCTTACAGACATGAGGGTAACGACACTGAGAATAATTGAGCCCTACCACAAATCTTTCTAGAATCTCCAGTTTGGAGACTTAATCCACATCATTGTGAGACCTCAGCAATCTATTGGAAACCGCAAGTCATGTTCACCTTGCGTTATTTTCTGCGTTGTTTGTGTGTTTCAAGGTATTCAGAGATTTAGGAAATGCTATTCAAGACATTTTCAACATGTGATGTGTTGTGGAATTGGTATCCAGAAAATTGGAAGTACCGTTGCTTCTTCTTTACTCTATCGAAACCTCTTCATTTTTAATACCTCCATTAAATCCCCGTCATCACCTTCTCAGCACCAAGGAGAACAATCCCAGCTTCTCAAGTCTTGGCATATCACCGAATTCCTTCATTCCTGCCCAGATATTGTACTAGTCCAAGCATGTGTTTGAACCAACTTTCAGAACGCAGTAGATGTTATTTATAATTCAAAGGTATTCACTGCTGAGCACTGCAATGGTTAATCAACATTAATGATTTTAATTTTCCTTGACTTAGACCATCATCCTCTTAAATTGAAATAAAAATTACTGCAACATTGAAAACAGATGTTTTCCGGAAGATCAGATTCTGAGCTTGCGGTGATGTGATAATTGACAGGCGGCTGTGTGATCGAAACACAAATGAAATTACAATTGCCTTAATTTCAGCAACCTTTCCGCTTTATATCTTGGATTTCAGATAGAATTTTGATTGCTCGAGCTATGTATGTAGGCAAATACATAACATTAACTTCAACAGTTTAACGATGAATGAACAATGACTTTTGTAACTGCAGTTTTATTATTAATATTATTTATAATCACTTGCACTTTTCTTGCTCCCAGAACCCATAGGAAGGAAATAGCATTATGTATGCTTCAACCAAGTACAGCAGTCGGGGCCCTACCCTAATTCCCAGGATGAAAACCAAACACCGAATTTACTACATAGTCCTGTTTTCAATTGTGCTCCTTGGACTTGTAGCCACAGGAATGTTTCAGTTCTGGCCACATACAATCGAAGCTACCAATGAGTGGACATTTGAAAAACGCAGCATACACGATGTTCCAGAAGTCAAGCTAGCTGAAGACAGCCCTATTCCTGAACGAGGGGACTTGAGCTGTAGAATGCACACTTGTTTTGACGTATACCGTTGTGGGTATAACCCCAAGAACAGAATAAAAGTCTACATCTATCCTCTGAAGAAGTATGTTGATGAGTATGGCACTGTGCTCAGTAACACCATCTCCAAAGAATATAATGAACTGTTGACTGCCATTTCAGAAAGTGATTTCTACACAGACGATCTTAACAGGGCCTGTTTGTTTATTCCATCCATTGATGTACTGAATCAGAATAACCTCAGAATAAAGGAAACTGCCCAGGCGTTGGCCCAGCTATCCAGGTATGTTGCAAAGACTGGCATTTTGTTGTTGCCTGCTTATTTGGAAATTATTTAGCATTTCTATGTCAAATGAAAATATACAATCCTGGGCTTTTTCGATAGTTTTCAGCTGTTATATGTTATGTTGCTTATGTATACTCATCATTTGTCATGATTCTTTTAAATTGCAGTTTTAAAATCACGTTCATTTCCCTTAGAGCCAGAAAAAATATTTGTACTTGTGGAAAGAACTCATAAACTATGCAGTCACCACTTATGAAAAGCTAAAACCATAAACAGCAAGAAAGTGGGGTGAGGGAAATCACTGGGGAGGGGGATGTGGGGGGGAAACATTAAAACTTGTGTGTTGATATCCTGTAGGCTGCAGGAGGAAAGTTGTACAGAGTTCCACAGTTTTGTAATTCTGGGAAAGAATGAATTTGAGCAGGATACAGTTTAATTATGATATGTTGAAGATGCCTGGAGTAGGTTTGTAGAGGGTGATGCATTTCAGATTGGGAGGGGCAGCAGAGGAAGTATGCTGGGGGCACGGTTCATATTTGGAGTAGCAAGAGTCAGAACATGTGGATGGAATACTGAATCACTCGGAAGACTTTCGACTTTGGAGGTAAAAAGAGGTTTACCATATTGGATATGAAGCTTTTTCTCCTAACTTGTCTGTGATGTGAGAGGGAAGTGTTAGGAAACGTTTCACTGGTACAGAAGAGGCATCCTAGTCTAGGGTAGACTTGGATCTTGGAGAGTTGCTTGGGAAAGATAGAAAAACAGAAGATACAGGACTGGGTTATCTGACCCACTTGAGCTTGTTTCTCCATTCAATCATGGGTAATTTAATTATGGTCTCAACTCCTACCCACGTTCTCACACTCGCCTCGATCAAACTTGTGTCTAACTCGGCCTCGGACACATTCAGTGACCTAGCCCCCACTGATCTCTGCTTGCCGTAAAAAGAGAAAACTAGGCTGCTCTAATGTTTAGTCTTACCATATAGGTTGGGAGGTAAACAGAACAGGGAGAAAGGGAATGTACTCTGAGCAGTGGGATGTGACAAGTAGTATTTCCCAAGGATCTGTACTGGGGCATCAGCTTCTCACCACGTGTATCAATAACTTATTTGAAGGAATGGAGTTGTACATCGTTGGTCGCCAGTGGGATCTTCAGCCCTTTGATTTGATTTGTTATTGTCACGTATTGAGGTACAGTGAAAAGTATTGTTTCTTGCGCGCTATACAGACAAAGCATACTGTTCATCGAGAAGGAGAGGGTGCAGAATGTAGTGTGACGGTCATAACTAGGGTGTAGAGAAAGATAAACTTAATGCAAGGTAGGTCCATTCAAAAGTCTGACAGCAGCAGGGAAGAAGCTGTTCTTGAATCGGTTGGTAAGTGACCTCAGACGTTTGTACCTTTTTCCCGAAGGAAGAAAGTGGAAGAGAGAATGTCCAGGAAGCGTGGGGTCATTCATTTTGCTGGCTGCTTTGCCAAGACAGCGGGAAGTGTAGACAGAGTCAGTGGATGGGAGGCTGGTTTGTATGATGGATTGGGTTGCATTCATGATCTTTTGTAGTTTCTGGCGGTCTTGGACAGAGCAGGAGCCATACCAAGCTGTGATACATAGAATGCTTTCTGTGGTGCATCTGTAAAGGTTGGTGAGAATTGTAGCTGACATGCCAAATTTCCTTAGTCTTCTGAGAAAGTCGAGGCAGTGGTGGGCTTTCTGAACTATAGTGTCGGCAAGGGGGGACCAGGACAGGTTGTTGGTGATCTGGACACCTAAAAACTTGAAACTTTCGACTTCGTCCCCATTGATGTAGACAGGGGCATATTCTCCTCAATGCTTCCTGAAGTCGATGACAATCTCCTTCGTTTTGTTGACATTGAGGGAGAGATTATTGTCACCGCACCAGTTCCTGCTGAAGTCTCTGGGCTTTTGCTTAATTTGCTCATCCTGCTGTCGGGGAACCCGCCATGAAGAGTCGACTTCAGCGGGACAGGAAGATCCCAAGATCTCCTGGTGGGAGAGGCTGGAAAATCACACCTTAAATTAGGAGGCACGGTAAAATATGTAGATGAGAGCAAGGTGTTACGTTTGGACACAGATTGAAAGGGTGACACTGTGAAAAATTGAGTTCAGTGTGGTGAAGTGTGAGGTGATCTACTTTGGATCCAAGAGTTACAAGTTGGAATAGTGAGCAGCAAAGACATGTGGCTGTCCATGTAATAAAACACTCCACTAGTGCATAGAATCCAAAAGAAATCTGAAATTCTAATGTATTGTTAGCCTTTATATCAAGGAGGGTGGAATGCAAACCGGATGGAATTATGCTTCAGTTGTACAGAGCTTTATCAGATCCACCTGCAGTACTGGATTACATTTTACACGCTGTGCCCCAGGAAAAATATGGTGGCCTTGGGGAGGCTATAGTGCAGATTCACCAGCAAAAGTGGGGCTTAAATTATGAGTAAGAAGTTTAACAACACCAGGTTAAAGTCCAACAGGTTTATTTGGTAGCAAAAGCCACACAAGCTTTCGGAGCTCCAAGCCCCTTCTTCAGGTGAGTGGGAATTCTGTTCACAAACAGGGCATATAAAGACACAAACTCAATTTACATGAATAATGGTTGGAATGCGAATACTTACAACTAATCAAGTCTTTAAGAAACAAAACAACGTGAGTGGAGAGAGCATCAAGACAGGCTAAAAAGATGTGTATTGTCTCCAGACAAGACAGCCAGTGAAACTCTGCAGGTCGAGGCAATTGTGGGGGTTACAAATAGTAACAAATATTGTAACCCCCACAGTTGCCTGGACCTGCAGAGTTTCACTGGCTGTCTTGTCTGGAGACAATACACATCTTTTTAGCCTGTCTTGATGCTCTCTCCACTCACGTTGTTTTGTTTCTTAAAGACTTGATTAGTTGTAAGTATTCGTATTCCAACCATTATTCATGTAAATTGAGTTTGTGTCTTTATATGCCCTGTTTGTGAACAGAATTCCCACTCACCTGAAGAAGGGGCTTGGAGCTCCGAAAGCTTGTGTGGCTTTTGCTACCAAATAAACCTGTTGGACTTTAACCTGGTGTTGTTAAACTTCTTACTGTGTTTACCCCAGTCCAACGCCGGCATCTCCACATCATTAAATTATGAGGACAGGATGCATAAACTTGGCTTGTATTGTTTTCGGTTAGAACATTGTGAAGTGTTTAAAATGATTAAAGGGTTCAGTTGAGTAGAATGGTAGTAGAATAGTAGCTAATGGTATTTGCTACCAAATAAACCTGTTGGACTTTAACCTGGTGTTGTTAAAACTCTTACTGTGTTCACCCCAGTCCAACGCCGGCATCTCCACATCAGTTGAGTAGATGCAGAGAGGGCATCTCCTCTTGTGGGGAATCCAATAGCACTAGCCAATTCAGAACTGAAATGAGCGAAGTTTTTTCACAAAGGATAGTGAAAATCTGTAGTTCATTCCCCAAAAGGATGTGGTGGCTGGGTCAGTTGAAATTTTCAAGACTGGGATCACCTGTTTTATTAGGTCAAGGTATCAAGGGATGTGGTTCTAAGGTGGCTAAATAGAGTTGAGGTACAGATCAGCCATGATCTGATAGAATGGAAGAACAAGCTTATTGGCTTCGCCTTGTTCTTGTTTCCTATGTTCAGATCAGATGAGATGATGTGATCGTTTCATTTCAGATCAAAGAAGTCTCATTTCAGACCAGAGGAGAAATCGTCTCAGAATGCACTGAGTAAATGAGAGTTTCAGACTTGCACCAAACCAGTGCTAAACAATCTCATACGTGGCAACATCAGTGACTGTGATGCATTATCCTTCCTCACCCTTCTCTCTCTGCAACCTCTGCACCCTCCGACCATCCACACCTCTGTTCCATGGTCCAGCTCCGTCGGACTGCCCTTGTTCTCAGTTGCCTGACCATTGCCATCTTGGATGCATTCCCCAACTTTGTTTCAACATCCCAAAAAGATCAACGACACTGATTAGCGTCTTGACCTTTTTGTGGCGAAACTGGAATGAAACTCCTTCATTATTCTTCAATCCCATATTTTTCAGACTGTGTTCTCTCTTTGCTTCCTTATCGGGAAGAAAAATGATGGAAATAATCATTGCCTTGGAGATATCGCGACGTACTTTACTATAACCTCTGCTCTTGTTTTTCAAAAATAAGCTACCCATTTAAACTATAAGCAATGCTTCATAAATTCATAAGGTATAGGAGCAGAATTAGGCCATTCGGCCCATTGAATCCGCTCCGCCATTCGATCATGGCTGATATTCTCCTCATCCCCATTTTCCTGCCTTCTCCCCATAACCCTTCATCCCATTACCAATTAAATCTGTCTAACTCCTCAAATTTACTCTGTCCCAGCATTCCCCGCACTTTAGGGTAGCGAATTCCACAGATTCGCGACCCTTTTGGGAGAAGTAGTTTCTCCTCAACTCTGTTTTAAATTTGCTACCCCTTATCTAAGACTATGACCTCTTATCTTAGAATACCCCACAAGAGGAAGCATCTGTTCCACGTCTACTTTCTCCATATCTTTTATGATTTTGTATAACTCAATTTGATCTCTCCTCATTCTTCTAAATTCCAGAGAGTCTAGGCCTAAACTGTTCAATCTCTCTTCATACGACAAACCCCTCATCTCTGGAAGTGGTTTCACATTAATGTCTTACCCTTTGTTCTAAAAATCCCGCTGAGAGAATCCCTGCATGTGTTGAAACCTTACAAAGGTAAACTCTGCTGTAGTGGTACCTTTCTGAAAATACTGAACACTGCTTTCTCATGTCCTCGCCCTCCCTTCCCTCCCATGTTGACATGCCTCATAATTTTAGAGGCACTCGTGAACTATTCTGATACAAATTGTTCTGTCATTATGAAAGTAAGCAGTGGCAAAAATGAAATTATAAGTCAGCAAGTACAAGAAACATAGAGTACAGAATTCTTGAGGCACTTACGGGTCCGCTTGTGATCGGATTATGGAGCCTGGTTTGACAACCTATCATTTAGACTTAACACCAATCAAAGAAGTACAAGCAACGAATGGAGTAGTTTGCTTTTATACAAACCAATTTCGTTTCAGCAGACGGGGTTACATGATTTGACAATTTTTCTATCACAGTAAAGTGACAGTGTAGCTGTCTGCAGATCACTAATTAGCAGCACCTACAGGCTGGTAAAGCTGCCATGTGGATTTGTTAACAACTGGAAGAGTGCAGTAGGCCAAAACCAAGGGGCAAATTTCAATCTAAATAACCGCATGTGTGTTCTTACTTTGGCTGCTGCGATGTAGAAAACCTTACAATATATACAAAGTGGTGCCTGCAGCACCTGGGATGACGGTTACTAAAGATCAAGTGGATGTGTGTTCCTTTTTTAAAAAAAAATAAATTCTACTTGATGAATTTGAAAGACACACAACTCCAGTATTCTACCAACAAAACACTATCCTGGACACAGATTAAGAGAAAAATTTATAATTATGTTGCTGGATTTAAAAAAAAAACCAAATGTACACAATTTGGAAATTTCACAAGCCCACTCTGCACTTCAGAGAAACCCTTGTGAGAATATTAGGTCTTATAGTCATCAGTCTGATCTACGTTTGTTTGAGTGCACTTGGTGATTGCATGCCTCTCCAAAGTATAATTAGAACATACATGTGTATTTCCATTCATTCCTTCATATGGATGAAATTTTGCTGTTCTCAGTACTGATGACCGAGGTATGATATCCTTCAATATAGTGTTTTTTTAAGCTCAGACTGAAAAATAATAGCATCATAGAATCCCTACAATACAGAAGGAAGCCATTCGGTCCACCAAGCCGCACTGACAAGAGTCCAACCCAGGCCCTATTTCCATAACCCCACGTAATTACCCTGCTAATCTCACTGACACTGAGGGTCAATTTAGCATGGCCAATTAACCTAGCCCGCGCACCTTTGACTGTGGGAGGAAATCGGAGCACCCGGAGGAAACCCACGCAGACACGGGGAGAATGTGCAAAAACACACACCCAAGCCGGGAATCGAACCTGGGTCCCTGGCGCTGTGAGGCAGCAGTGCTAATCACTGTGCCACCGTGTCGCCCTGTGATTTTTTTGATGAAAGAAACCTGCATTTTCTTTTCCAATACAGTATTGGATTATGAAAACAAGCGCAAAATTTGTGTAACGTTATTATAAAAAATAATTGCCGTACAATTGTAGTGCGCATCTTGTATTTTTCCACCCCCTTTTTGCCACCTTTTATTATTTTGTGTGATTACTGCAGGAGCACACCTCTCATTTTGCATCTCAGACTTTTCAAAGTGTTATCTTCTCACACTGCTTGTCATCCATGCATGAGGTAGTGGATAAGAACTCTGTCAGTGCTGCTTTGAAGGTAGCTGGTTGGAATTGTGTCACGTGTGCCCCTCGGTGATTCTCTCTCTTCCATTGAGGGGGACAGTAAGAAGTCTCTCAACACCAGGTTAAAGCCCAGCAGGTTTATTTGGTAGCACGAGCTTTCGGAGCGCTGCTCCTTCATCAGGTGAGTCCTGATCACTCATCTGATGAAGGAGCAGCACTCTGAAAGCACGTGCTACCAAATAAACCTGTTGGACTTTAACCTGGTGTTGTGAGACTTCTTACTGTGCCTACCCCAGTCCAATGCTGGCAGCTCCACATCATTCCATTGAGGGAACATTGATCCAGTTAGGTGGACGTTTCCTGACAACAACATAGCAGAGATGAAACACAAAATCACATAAACCTCTCTTTTTCAAAAAAAAACTTTAAAAAGTACAGTTGTGGTGTATGTTTTCTCTGTTCAACTTGACCACCTTAAGGTGTTATACAGTTGTATTTAAAAACGTGCATATATCTTTACCATTTTTAGATGGGATAGAGGGACGAACCACTTGCTGTTTAATATGCTTCCAGGAGGCCCTCCTGATTACAACACTGCGCTTGATGTTCCACGTGACAGGTAAGTTCAAAGTCCTGCACCCAAACATTGGTTCCACTGCTGTGAGTTTTCCCTGTTAATCCCTGTGCTAAACGAATCAGACCGGCTACTTATTTTAAAGCAAAGGCATCACTTGTGAGATGGGACAATAGGTAGCATTTTTATTCAAGAATGGGGCAAATTGATGAGTTACTCCAATTTGCCATTGTCTGACTGAGAAAACAGTGATGTACTACAAACCGTGCTTTTCACTTAATGATTGTTGGCTTGCTGGATTAATGTCCAAATTTTATGAATTTGTTGCCCAAAAGTGCAGAAGGGGAAGAATGGTTTGTGCTCGATATGATTTAAAATGCTTCTCTTTCTACTAATGAGTTAAATTCAGGCTGATCAGGTGCTTCATGTAGAGATAGTGAGCGTAATATAATGTTGCCATATGACCCATTCGTATGTGCAATTTGATAGTTTAACCGAGTCCACTCATTTTTGAAATTTCTTCACAAGATAAAAATGCATAATTACTGAAAATAAATGTTCAATACATTTGTGACCTCTGCTAAACTTTTCCATGTCCTGTGATAATTAAATTTAACTGAATTATGTCCTATTTCTGTTTCATCAGATTAAATTGTTTTCCCTGTCCCTCATGCAGCTATTAGTTTTTAATGCATTTTGACATGTATCTAGTGGCACAATTTCAAACCAATCCTTGCATCCAGCCTCTCCCCTCTTAGTTTAGCTGGTGAGGCTCTTTTGACTTTCTGCAGTCAACAGATCGCACAGAAATGTCATGATGCACTTTGGAAGGGGCACATGCTTTTTGCAGACTACAAAAACAGCAACTGTCGTTTTGATTCTTTAAGAAAGGGTAACACTTTGAAATGCAATGTGATTGAATTCGTAGTATCATAGAATCCTACAGTGCAGAAGAGGCCATTCGGCCCATCGGGTCTGCACCAACTCTCAAAGAACAAAGAAAATTACAGCACAGGAACAGGCCCTTCGGCCCTCCAAGCCTGCACCGACCATGCTGCCCTTCTGAACTAAAACCCTCTACCCTTCCGGGGACCATATCCCTCTATTCCCATCCTATTCATTATTTGTCCAGACGCTCTTTAAAACTCGCTCTCGGACAGAGTATCTCACCCAGGCCCTTTCCTCCCCATCCCTATCCTTGTAATCTCAAACATTTACCAGGGGCTAATCCCATCTACCCATTTTGGGACACTAAGGGGCCATTCAGCATGTCTAATCCACCTAACCTACACATCTTTGGATTGTGGGAGGAAACCGGAGCACCCGGAGGAAACCCACTCAGACACTAGGAGATGTGCAAACTCCATATAGGCAGTTATCCAAGGCTGGAATTGAACCTGGGTCCCTGGCGGGGTGAGGCAGCAGTGCTAACCACTCTGCCAATGTACTGCCAAATTGTTAGCTCCACCACCAACAGTTCCATGTTCAATCCAGCACATTTTTTTAATATAGCAATAATGTTATCAGAATCGAAACAGTTTGGAACTCTACATGAAGTGTATCGGACCATTAGAATATGTATTTTTAAGAGACTGTAGTGTAGATTAACACTCACACCATGGACAAAGTAATGGGGCTAAAGACAGATAAGTCCCCTGGCTCTGATGGCTTGTCTCTGAGGATCCTAAAAAAAAAGTAGCTACAGTGATAGTGGATGCATTGATTGTAATTTTCCCAAAATCCTTGGATTCTGGAGAAGTACCAGAGGATTGGAAAGCTGTCAATGTGATACTCCTATTCAAAAAGTGAGGGAGGCAAAAAGCAGGTAACTGTAACAACATAAGAACTAGAAGCAGGAGTAGGACATTTGGCCCCTCGAGCCTGCTCCGCCATTCAATAAGATCATGGCTGATCTTTTTGTGACTCAGCTCCACTTACCCGCCCACTCACCATAACCCTTAATTCCTTTACTGTTCAAAACTTTATCCATTATCTTAAAAACATTCAACAATAGGCCAGTTAGCCTAATATCTATTGTTGGAAAAATGTTGGAATCAATTAGAGCAACACATTTGGAAAATCAGGGATGGTGAGACTATCAGTGCTTACCCTTAAAAAGGAGCAAATCAGACAGCAATCTCTCGCTAATCAGGAAGTTGCTGTTTGAGTTGCTTCGCTCCTTAGGCCCTGCTGGGAGATGCTGCCTTCAATTATGTGAACAGGGTGGAATTATGATATTCACCCACTTAAACACCCCTGAAAAGGTTAGTGCCTTCCCATTCAAGTGTAAGTGAATTTTAACAGTGATCTGTGATCAGTATTGATTGCTACAAAATAGTCCATTATCAGTGAGGAACCTCATCCATTAGATCCGAATCATTTTTGGAGATGTTAAGAAGATTAAAAATCAAAATGGCTGCGTTCTGTTTCTTTTATCTCCTAATCCCATCTCTCTTAACCTCTCTTTATTTTATTGCGGCACATAATTTTGCATTAATTATTCTATGCTATGATTCCTGGGTTAGACTCTGCATGCTGTAGGATTCTTCAATCTCATCAATAAACATATAGTTGATTGCCCTGTTCAGACAGACCAGAAATTCTCTGTAGAGGACACCGTGCTGTTTTAGACTCCTGATGACATTACGATGCCATACAAAAATGTACTAATCGTCTGTGGGCGTGCATAAGAGTAATGCACAGCAAATGATGCTGCTTCGTTGTTGACTGCAAAATCTGAGCTTGTATTTAAGAATTAGAACTGCTTTTTGTTTGGTGTTTGGGTAAGTTTACCGCAATCCACAAGAGGGCAGCAGACTACCAGCTAGAAGTCTTAGGTTTTTCTTGATGTCCCCATGTCCAACTGCGGTGGAAAATGGTAGATACCTAGTAATGAGTTACAGGTATGTGACTGACAGATCAGATGACAGAAGTCACAAGCAAATCCTGTTAGAAACATCACCTGACTTTAATATTAGATTGGAGACTTTATTTTGCACTCTTGTTATCTTTATTGTATAGTTAATGCAACTTGATTTAAAAATATTACTTTTCAGGTTATTTTAAGGGTGTCTTTGTGTTTTGATAAGGTACTGAAAGATATTCACAGAAATGGAGCACTATGCTCTCTTTTGCAAGAACGTTGTAGGCTCATAAACAGACTTCAGAGACATGCTGCCATCAGACTTTTGAATGGACCTATCTTGCATTAAGTTGATCTTTCTCTACACCCCAGCTATGACTGTAACACATTCTGCATTCTCTCTCCTTTCCTTCTCTATGAACGGTGTGTTGTCTGTATAGCGTGCAAGAAACAATACTTTTCACTGTATGCGAATACATGTGGCAATAATAAATCAAATCAAAAATGTTTTCATTTGAGCGCTTGAGCAAGTGTAGAACTGCCCACTCCCCCTTTTTAGTGGATCCATAACCAATATGCATTTAAAAGTTAAATTAGAAGCATAGATATCCAGACCTTCGTTCATGTGATGTGATTTTAAGAGATTTCTCCACTATTTCCTGATTTTTTTTCCTTTTGCCAGTTTTATTCTTGTATTTTTCACCCTTCAATATTTTATTTTGCTTTCTATGTTTCCTCTAAACACTTGTTAATCAGTGCACTTGTTCCTCTTCAAGTTTGTGAACAGTTTCTTTCATTAGTCATCTAATAAATACAGCTAATCTGCACCTAAAAATGCCAAGTGGACTCTGGATTAAGAGCTGTAACATTGGTCATTGTTTACAGGTAAACCAAGTTATGGGTGAAACAAAATTTATTCCATACCTTTTTTTGTTTAGTGAGCTGGTCAGTCAAGGGGTGAGAAGAACACAGTTTTCAAAACACACACATTTTAACAGTGTTATTAAAAGATACCATATATCTACAGGATTCAGGGTATGCAATTCTTGTCTTTTTTCATCTGCACCATATACTCCATACTTTAATTTTTTTAAGGATAGATGAGGATACTCGTTCACGTACAGCTGCAAGTCAGTTTTTCAATCATTAACTTTTCCACTCTCATATTGAGGTTATGCAACTAGCTTTGCTGTTCTTGCGTAAATCAGGGACCTGGTGACCCTTTCAAAGCAAGGCACACTTGCATTTCCAAAGCACTTTAGGGCATCTCATAGCACTCTACTGCCAATGAAGCACTTCTGAAGTGTAGCTATTGTTGTAACACAGGAAATATAGCAACTATTTTGTGGCAGCAAGGTCCCACAAGAAAACAATATGATAGTGGGCAGATCTTAATGAGGGATTAATAGTGACACACGGGACAAAATCCCTCCCTATCTGGTCAGTAGGTGAAAGAAGGATCTTGGAGCCTGCTGTCCCACCAATATGGATAACTTGGTATCATTCACTGCTAAATTTCTGTCAGTATTCTGGATATAAAACTTCTCCCTGGAGAATTTTTGCTTTCCATATTTTATATTTGCACCAATACTTGCATATCTGGTTCAAAGGTTTCTTGTGCTCTAAGTAGCTCAGAAATAGTTTGTAACTTGTGTCTTTATGTGCAAATCTGTTATCCACCCTGATGAAAGTATTGCTCATTACAGAATTACTAAGTTACCAAATAATTAGGGAGTCTCAAATATTTTGATAGCTTGCATGTGTGGCTCTTTCCACAGGGGAGTTAGCAACTAATCATTAAGTGGTTTTAAAAGAAATCATGAAAGTTTTAGTGAATTATTGACAATATATTAATTGGATAATGTACACTCAGTTGTAATTTCATGCCATATTTTCATGATTCAGTTCGTAGCACTCTCACTCCAGGGCTCAAGGCAAGGCTGACATTCCGCTACAGTACCAGTGGAGTATTGCATTGTCAGAGGTGCTGCATTTCGGATGAGACGTTAAACTGAAGCCCTGAGTGGGATTTTATGGCCTCGCTCAACCACAAAATCCTGCCCGAGGTCAACAGACCTTTCCACGCTCCGCCCCTCGCCCGCTCTGATTCCCGTAGCAGGCGGGCCAGTAAAATTCCGGCCCTTGTCTGTCCTCTTGGATGGATGTGGAAAAAACCCGTGGCATTAGTTCAAAGAAAGCCAGGATAATTGTCTCTGGTGTTAGAGTCATACAGTGCAGAGAAGGCTCTTCAGCCCATCGAATCTGCACTGACGGTATTTGTCTCTCATTCCATATCACACAAAACAGATTATCTGGTCATTATCAAGTTTCCGATTGTGGGAATTTGCTGTGTGCAAAATGACTGCCGTATTTTCTGCAGCCTGAAGTCACCATTAGTGAGGTCACTCACCTGATGAAGGAGCAGTGCTCCGAAAGCTCGTGATTCCAAATAAACCTGTTGTACTTTAACCTGATGTTGTGAGACTACTTACTGTGCCCACCCCAGTCCAACGCCGGCATCTCCACATCATGGCTACCGTTAGTAAGGGCTGCCAAGCATTCTGTGGTCATGATGGGCACTGTACAAACGTCTTGTTTTTTTTATAAACTAAACTGAGGTTAGATAATTTAACTTCAGATTATTTACATTTCTATTACAGAATTAGAGTTTTCTAGTTAAACTTGGGTCGATATTTCGAAATTTGTTAGTTTTTATTTAAATTGTCCTTTTGAGTACATTGGGGAAAATCAGATTTTTGAAAGAGCGATGACGATAAATGACCAGGAATCTGAATTGGCAATGTTGATCGAGGGACACCGGGAGAAATTCATAGAATCCCTGCAGTGCAGAAGGCGGCCATTTGGCCCATCGAGTCCGCACCGATCACAATCCCACCCAGGCCCTATCCCCGTAACCCCATGTATTTACCCATCTAATCCCCTGACACTCGGGGGGGGGGGGGGGGGGGGCACTTTCACATGGTCAATGCACCTAACCAGCACGTCTTTCGGACTGTGGGAGGAAACCGGAGCACCCGGAGGAAACCCATGCAGACACGGAGAGAACGTGCAAACTCCACACGGACACTAACCCAAGCCGGGAATCGAACCCGGGTCCCTGGCGCTGTGAGGCAGCAGTGCTAACCACTTTGTTGAGGAACGCAGAAAGAAATTCCCCTGTTGCTGTTTTTTTGAAAAGTGCCGTAGATCCTTCACATTCAACTGAGAGAAAACTGGACCCAGGTTTAGCAGGTGACTGTAATATTGCTTTGTATGTGCGAGACGGTATCTGTCCTGTATCGTGCATTGTATGCCACTTCAGAATATTTGTAGTATATCATGGAAGCTTTAGACCAATTTTGATGGAGAAACCTTTTTTAAGTAAAGCTTTTCCCTTGATGTTCCATAGTCTCTGTGTTGCATTTCAGAGCTATAAAAATGTTTTGCATTGCAACATTTTTCAGCCATCGCAAACTGTTCCATGTGGTTCCTTTCAAAATTCAATTTAAATATTACATGTCATTTTTTACCATGTCATTAAACTGTATTTTTTAATGTTACTGTTACTTAAATCTACAGTATATCATATACCTTGTATTTTTCCAAAATACTGCTATTTTTGTAATGGAGAATGATGGGTTGGTTTAGGTTTTGAAATATAATCTCTAGAATCTAGGCTGATGTAGAATATTGCCAGGGAGTAAAGCCAACAGATCATTAACCACTCCATCTTTCTATATCAAGTCCTAAAATTCTGTTTTGCTTTCTAAATCTTCACATCCGTTACCTCCGATTTTGTATTAACTACAAAGTATTTTAAAATCTACTCGTGGCCGCAAAATGCTCATAATTTTTGTATTTCAATATTTTTCTTGGCCTTGAAGTATTGTTACCGCTGGATTAAGTTTGAGGAAACTTGGTGAAAGCTACAGTTCTGCTCCGAATTGTGATGTTACACATGCCAGGGTAGGGCTTAGTTTCAGCTTCTTTCCTTCGCTCCACGATCCGGCACGGAGGGGCATCACGGTGGCACAGTGGTTAGCACTGCTGCCTCACAGCTCCAGGGACCTGAGTTCGATTCCTGGCTTGGGTCATTGTCAGTGCGGAGTCTGCACATTCTCCCCGTGTCTGTGTGGGTTTCCTCCGGGTGCTCCGGTTTCCTCCCACAGTCCAAAAGATGTGCTGGTTAGGGTGCATTGACCCGATCAGGCGTCGGAGTGTGGCAACGAGGGAAATTTCACAGTAACTTCATTGCGTTCTTAATGTAAGCCTTACTTGTGACTAATAAATAAACTTTAAAACATTTATCCTGCCAAGTAAGTAAAGAAAGTAAGAGTGAGACGGGAGTGGGTGAAGTGGGTTTTGTGGGCAATGGGAGCCTGAAATCCGCTGAAACAAAAAGACTGATAGCTCGTGGTCTCCGGCGACGGCCAGTTCCATTGTCCAAATCTTGGTGCTGACTGCCCAATGAATTTGAAACAGAAATGGAACGCAAATGTCCTTCTGGTTAGTGTTCTTCTGAGGCTGCGTTCTGGAGTTGATTACACGCAGATCTGATTCATCATGTGGGCACTTGGCTTACTTTTTCGAAAATACTTTTTTTTTGTTCTTGATCTCACAATTTTTCACTTTATCTTCCTGCTGGAAATCAACAAAATGTAAACTCCCTTTGCTGTGCAATATTTTAAATCTGTTAACAAAAAAAATAACAAACTAGAGGGCATAAAGCTGCGTGGAGCATTTCCACAAACTAATGTTCTGTTTTAATATTCAGTGATATTAGGTTTTGGGACATGGAATATTGTTTCACCATTTCTTCTACTTCTGCATAGTTTGAACTCTTATTGCTCATTCTAGCTATTTCTATCAAAAGCAAGACCATTTGCTGAGTCAGTAACAGAAAATGCTGGAAAATCTCAGCACGTCTGACGAGCATCTGTGGAGAGAGAGTGGAGCCAAAGTTTTGAGTCTGGATGACCCTTCATCAGAGCGGCTATCGTTCGGCTCTGACGAAGGGAACTCCAGACTCAAAACATTGGCTTTATTCTCTCCCCACAGATGCTGTCAGACCTGCTGAGATTTTTCCAGCATTTCTGTTTTTGTTTCAGATTCCAGCATCTGCAATATTCTGCTTTTATCGTAGTAGTTCATAAGTGTCCGTTTGTAAGAAAGCTTGCGCACGTAGACGTGCCTTGAAGGAGCTCAGATCAGTTCATTTATTTATTAGTGTCACAAGTAGGCTTACATTAACACTGCAATGAAGTTACTGTGAAAATCCCCTAGTCGCCACAATCTGGCGCCTGTTCGGGTACACTGAGGGAGAATTTAGCATGGCCAGTGCACCTAACCAGCACGTCTTTCAGACTGTGGGAGGAAACCGAAGCACCCGGTGGAAACCCACGCAGACACGGGGAGAACATGCAGACTCTGCACAGACAGTGACCCAAGCCAGGAATTGAACCCGGGTCCCTGGCGCTGTGAGGCAGCAGTGCTAACCACTGTGCCATTGTGCCGCCCCTTCATTTGTCATTTCAGAGGAAATATTATTCCTAATAATATAGATCCCATCTAGCCCAGGACAGTTTGCGAACTGTCTTGTGCATTGTTCTTCTCCTCCTGTCTCTAATGTGCTTCTATCATATTTATATCTTTCTAAAAAGAAAAGCTTTAAATTTCATGGATAGTGTAAATAATTAAACAAAGTCAGAATTTTTCTCATAGCTCAGCCTCTCTGTTCTAATCAATCAGTGTCACATTTGGACTATCTCTAGATAATTACCTGAGCTACGAGCAATTTGGCAGAGGGTAAATAAGATTAGAGCGATGCGATGTAGATGTGCCTCAAAGGCTGGTGTGGGAGAAATGGGTTTTGATTCGTGGGGCACTGGCAACGGTGAGGAAAGTCGTCTTTCCCTGAACCAGGCTGGGATTTTATTTTCCTGCAAGTTAATAAAGCAGGGTAGTGATTTGGTTCGCCCGGCGTGTGGCAGGTAGGAACAAAAAATACAGACTTTTACAGACGTACATACATACTGGGAAATGGGATCAGAATAGTCTGTATCTGAATGAAGAGACATTTCATAGAACCATAGAATCCCTACATTGTAGATGGAGGCCATTTGGCCTATTGAGTCTGCAGGCCCGATTTACCCTGCTAGCCCCCCCATGACACGAAGTGGCAATTTAGCATGACCAATCCACCTAACCCGCACGTCTCTGGACTGTGGGAGGAAACCGGAGCACCCGGAGGAAACCCATGCAGACACGGGGAGAACGTGCAAACTCCACACAATCACCCAAGGCCGGAATTGAGCCCAGGTCCCTGGAGCTGTGAGGCAGCAGTGCTAACCACCGTGCTGAGAGCTGTTTTGGGCATCATGGTGGCAAAGATTTATCCCAGTGAGGAAGAATGATCCTTTGAAAAAGACACATCATCCGTGGCTAAATAAAGAAGCTAAGGATGGTTTCAAATTGAAAGAAGCAAGTCGGAAGATTGGACAGATTTTAAGAACTAGCAAAAATTACAGAAAGGAGGGAGACAGTGACCCAAGCCAGGAATCAAACCCGGGTCCCTGGCGCTGTGATTCAGCAGTGCTAACCACTGTGCCATCGTGCTGTCCTAGAACACAGAAGGAGGAATTGAATGAAGAAAAAACACAGCTGCAATAATCCTGCAAAATTAAGGAAATATGAAGACAATGGATGGAATTTTACTGCTGCTTTCTGCCTGTTTTGCAGCGGGAAAATATCGTTAAGATCGGGCATAAAGCGGCTAGTGCGAATGGCGCCTGTTTTTGCACCTGCCGCGACTTTGGGACACCCGGATTTCCATCGCGGTCAGTCACTCTCGCAGCAAATTGTCGAGCAGCTGATTCATTGATTTAAATTTATGGATCTGTTCATTTCAATGTGTTTAGCGAGCCCGGCACTCCATTGTCCATGCTCGCTTGCCTTTATGGCCTTGCCGAGAGAAGTTCTCTCCGGCGAGGAAAACACCTCCCCACGAGCAGGGAACAGTCGTGTTGGCCTCACCGGTGGAACAATTGGCATGTCATTATCTGCCTGAGCATTGAAAAGCCTTGAATGGCAAGGTTGCTGCATTTATGCCGTAGATACGAATCAAATTGTCCACAGGAAGTTAAGTTTTAAAATTGAAGCAGGAAATGTCCTTTTTAATGATGGGAGAAGTGTTAGTTATAACCAATCAACATTTCTGCTACTGAAAATTAACTATTGTAAATGTGGAGTCTCAATCTTTCAGGTACTTAATATTGAAGACTTGAATATTTTTAATAAATCCTTTTGTTTCTCTCCCTCTATTTGGATTCTGTTAACTCAAATATTTACCTTATTTAGTTTGTTGGGAACTCATGTTCCTGATGAACCTTGGACCTGCTGCAAATGCATTTCAGATGTCTTCCTTTAATCGGGCTGGGGACTGGTCCTGTGCAGAAGAGGAGAAATAGAATGGCGTGGAAAATCAAGTCAGATGACCTGAACTGAAGCACCATTACCAAGTAGTTGTCCCAGAGAGCAGGACACGAGAGGGATAAGAAGAAGATCCCAACCCAGGGAGAGGTCCCAGAAGGATGTCCCAGGTAAAGGACAAAGAGGGATCAGAACTTGGTCCCATCCAGCTAAAATACAGGAGCAGAGAAATGGGCTCCAAGTTAAAGGAAGAGCTGCAGTGAGCAGACTTGAAGTGAAATGGGCTTGAGAGGAGCCCTGAAGATCTGAGAAGGCAGCCAAAGGTTGGTGACTCTGTGCTGCAGGCATTTGGGCAAAATGTATTCCTTTGAAGCAGTGATGTTCTGTTTGCTATGGCTGAAGATCTGAAATTGTGCTTGGAGGGTGAAGCTTGAATGTATTGGAGATTCAGAGGAACTGAATCTCTGGAGGTGAGATTGAAATGCTGGAAATGGATTCTTGTTGAAGCCGCCCCGAGTGGGAATGACTTTTAGAGAGGATTCCAAGGAGAGACCTTCAAATGTGGAGATTTGAACCTCACATGAGAAAGATGAAGTTTCAGTGAGATTGGCTGGCTCACAATATGGCAAATGTCTGGGTATCCATGAAATTGGCTTTGGTTGCCTCTGTCGTCTATTGTGTAGTGTGGTGTGTCCAACCACAGTTTGCCTGTTAATTCACATGTGCCTCATACATACACTCAATGTTGGAGTATATATAGATATGTATGTGTATATATGAACACACTCCACCCCCCCCACCGGGTCTGACCAAGGATCATAACAATACAAACTTTCTTCCTCTATTTCTCTTTTTGTACCTAATTTGAGACTGAACGCCACAACTCTAGTTTACATTTTTTCTCAGATCCTTGATGCCCAGTTTCAATAACAGTTCATACATTCAGCAACTTGCCAGGCAAAAAGTGTAAAAATGTAAACTTGCGAGGGCAGGCTGAAAACGTGCCATTAGATGCACTGGCACATCCTGGGTCATTCATTATATTTTGTGGTGTAGTGGAGGTTACTGTTTTCCCCCGTATGGTTTAAAGGGATAAAAGGCGTTGCCTAAAATGGTAGCATTTGGCATATAGTCACAAAATGATTGAATATGTAATACATGATATTGAAGCAATGCCTAAAAAGCAGTGAGGCATTTGTTCTATATTTAATTTAACTTGGGAGTAAATAATGTTCTCTAGTTGTTGAGAGGTTCTTGTTCTATTCCTGAACTAAACCTTGATGAATCCAAAATTGACATCAAGCTAGATAGTGATTTTTCAGTTTATATTGGTTACGAAACCTCTAACTTAGGCATTAGTATCCTGTTGTTTCTTTAAAGGATTTGACTCATAAGGTATAAGCATTGGAAATGCATCTTAACTGTAATTCTGCCTGACCAGATGTGCCAAATGATCATTTTTCATTTTTTGACTTGTGCTTTTATAATTGGATGCTCTGTTTTTACGTGGGGGTGCAGATCCTGTTCGATGTGCAGGCATGGCATTTCCCTTTCATCTTTCACCACTTCATCACTGCCCCACATTGAAATGCAAGATGATAAATTCTGAGGTCTGGCAATCCTAGGCAAATGTACTATTTTGGCCATAAGCTCAGCAGATCCCTTCCTGTCACACATGTATTCAGTCATCATGTAATTGAAGGTGACAAGATCAAGAGGAGGTAATTCTACGATTGTGCTCTTGCTAATTTTGCTTGTGGAATAATTGACCTTCTGATTGTGTCACCCTACTAAAGTGGTAGGTGTTCCGACGCTTTCGAAGCGTGTTTTTAAAAAGATTTTCCAAAGACAATACTTTGTAATCTTGTCAGGTTTTGACTGGAGTAAAATATGGGCCCATGTGTTCCCATACACGTTTTTCGGTGTCAGCACGACCTTTTTCTGCAGTTGAGAAGATTTTATTTTATGATATCCCTTTAGCAGAATCTAAACACGACAATGAGTTTTGTAGCATTGAGGATTGCCATTGAATGTATGGTGTATATAGCCTTTTAGTTCTGCATGAAAGTTGTGACATTTTTCACTATGTATTCAAACACCAAAAACGGGTCTGTAAGACATTTTCTATGCAACTGCATCTGTTAGTCATTTTCTTCCATAAAAATGTGTGCATCTTCAGATGGTCATGCAGGGTAACATAAAAGGAATAACTTCAGTGTGTAATAACCACAATACCTATTAAATGGGTGAAAGATCAAGTGATGGCACTTGCAATTTAATTCAATTTCTTGACTGTTGAGTAACAGAGTAGTTTAATTCTCTTAAAAAGCAAAACAAATTGGTTTTAAAATGCTTCAGGAGCTTTGTGATAGCTTTAAAAAAATTCTTGTCCCCAATCACGAGTTTTACATGTTATTTATTAAAAGCAGCGCATCATTAAGATGCAAAATTACTACAGAATTAGACATCAGCACGGAAGAGCTGCAAACTGGGCAGGACGAGGAATGGGGTGGGAGGGGGGGGGAGGGGGGGGATGGTCGAGGGGGAGGGTGGTGAAGCTGACAGCTTTAGGCCCCTGCATGAGTCAGTGCCCTCAGGAGACGAGGGGACGGGAGGAGAGATTCTGCTGTCTGGCTACAGTTGCTGCTGTTCCTATTTCTGTCGCAAATAAAAGAATGCTGTTATATGTGCAGTAGGGTTTTTATAAATCCATGGGATCAAGGCAGATAAGTTGATATTTATATCCAGGTTTTAAAGGAACTTTCTTTTTTTAAAAAAAAAACTGCTTTTCCTTAGAATAAAAATCCAAAATCAATTAACCCCATAACTGCTGATTATCCATGACCCTTAAAAAAATATAACATTGGTATAACATTTTCCACAATTTATATTCTACCATTTGCCATTGGTGGTTAGTTTTTGAGAATTTACAAAACTAATTTATTAATTTCCAGTGTTTACAATGCGAAATATTTGACATGAAAATAGCTCCACTGAGGCGCAAGCAGTTAATATGTGTCCTTTTAATTCCTATGGCTTGGTGCACATGGAATTATGCACACAGAGCAGATCAAATTCAGATTTCCACGTTTTCAAGTGTGGGAAATGAATATATAATTCGGCCTTTTTTAACATAACAGTTTGGAATCAATTAAATTCACATTTTGGTACGCATTGTGGTGAAGCGACCATAAATAAGAACAGTGAGCTATATTTGTCTAATTCGAATAGTAAATAATGCTTTGTGTACAAATGAAGGAAAAAGGTCCAATTTTGCCACAATCTGGGTATTCTAATTCTAGTTTATATCTTAACCTTCCTAGAAGGTTTCACTATATTCCTAGAATTAAATTTCTCCCACGTAAAGCACAATAATATATTCAAGCCATGGAAACAGTAAATTTTACAGCACACAAACAGGTCACTTGGCCATTTGCACCATTCTCTGAGGAACATGGTCACTTTGTTCCTCTTCTCTGCCCATTTTGGATATCCTCCTCTTGTATAAGAGAGTCCAGGTGCCATCATCTAACGCCCAACAACCATGTCTGATCTTTCAAGATGAAATCTCTGTACAGTTTTATCTATTTGTATATTGTTTTATAATGGACTTTATACATTACAGAACTGTTTAGATCTGATGTCCTGTGAACCAAAGAATCCCTACAGTGCAGAAGGAGGCCATTCAGCCCATTGAGTCTGTGGTTCAGTGATTACCATTGAGTTTGTGGCGCATTCAACAGCAGAGAAGGGTAGCTGATATCCTTGTAACACTGAATTCTGGTCTATTAGAGGGTTATAAGACAAACATTTGCATGTGAACGTTTGTTACAGGCTTACAATTACTGTTTCTGCTTTGTGTGTCTTTGCATTTTCAGCAATTTTTAAACTGGAGCATCTGAAAATCCTAATCGACATCAGTAACTTTCGTATCCAGCACCTTTGGCCTAGTTAAACATATTGAGGTGCCTCTCAAATTTTATCGAACAAAATATGATACTGAGCCACAAAGTAAGGCTGTTATTATTTACTCTAATATTTTCACTGCTAAGTGATTTTTATCATGAGAAACCATGGAAAGACATGTAAGTGTAGTTCACAACTATTACTGACTTTAATAATTTGCATAGTCTGCTTGATTTTGCTTAATTCTGTTCAAACATTTTGCCACTAGGCTGAGCAAAACAGTCTCTTATGGTAGGTTATAGTAATCACAAAGGGTACCTCCTTCTATCTTTGATCTTTGACAATTAACAATTTACAAACGAGTGATATTGGACTCGAAGCATTGGCTCTGTTTCTGTCTCCATCACTGCTGCCAGACCTGCTGTGCTTTTCCAGTACTTTGTTTTTATTTCTGATCTGCAGCAACTGCAGTTTTTTTGCTTCCATAATTTCCCTGAATAATCTTAATTGAGGAAACATTTTATTCCAGTTGATTTAAGGAGTCAGAATATCATTTTATTGTAGTATTATTATTATATTAAGGATGTGCTGGCCTTGGAAGGGGTCCAGAGGAGGTTCACAAGAATGATCCCTGGAATGAGGACCGGTTGAGGACTCTGGGTCTGTACTCGATGGAGTTTGGAAGGATGAGGGGGGATCTTATTGAAATTTACAGGATACTGCGAGGCCTCGGTAGAGTGGATGTGGAGAGGATGTTTCCATTAGTAGGAAAAACTAGAACCAGAGGGCACAACCTCAGGCTAAAGGGACGATCCTTTAAAACAGAGATGAGGAATTTCTTCAGCCAGAGAGTGGTGAATCTGTGGAACTCTTTGCTGCAGAAAGCTGTAGAGGCCAGGTCATTGAGTGTCTTTAAGACAGAGATAGATAGGTTCTTGATTGATAAGGGGATCAGGGGTTATGGGGAAAAGGCTGGAGAATGGGGATGAGAAAAAAATCAGCCATGATTGAATGACGGAGCAGACTCGATGGGCCGAGTGGCCTAATTCTGCTCCTATGTCTTATGGTCTTATATACAATCATTCAGGGCATAGCAGCATGTAAAAGTTTGCTCACCTCGTGCAGTTGGTTGCTCCTTCCTCCACTGATGGGCTGCTATGAAATAATTTCCATTTAAGGAAATAACAAACCATATATAGCAATATGATTAATGTTGAATGCTTCTGATGCAGTAATTCAGGAAAAATGAATTTGGGTCAATAACAAACGCATATGATCACTGAAGGAACAAAAGGAGGTTAGAATTTGTTTACAGTCAGGCCATGGACATGGGATGAAATCAGTTGTCTTTGGGGGACAGAAAACAGGACGTGATTTTTGACAGTCTGTTTTATATGCTGTCCAATTGAAGTCATGATGTGGAGATGCCGGCATAGGACTGGGGTAAACACAGTAAGAAGTTTAACAACACCAGGTTAAAGTCCAACAGGTTTATTTGGTAGCAAAAGCCACACAAGCTTTCGGAGCCTTAAGCCCCTTCTTCAGGTGAGTGGGAATTCCTCCACTGATGGAGCCTTTCCCATCGAGTCTGCTCTGTCATTCAATCATGGCTGATTTTTTTCTCATCCCCATTCTCCTGCCTTTTCCCTATAACTCCTGATCCCCTTATCAATCAAGAACCTATCTATCTCTGTCTTAAAGACACTCAATGACCTGGCCTCCACAGATTCACCACTCTCTGGCTGAAGAAATTCCTCATCTCTGTTTTAAAGGATCGTCCCTTTAGCCCGAGGTTGTGCCCTCTGGTTCTAGTTTTTCAATGCCTGATGGCATTGAAGCCATGCCAAAGAAGACCAGACAAGTGTAAAATGACTGTCACTTCACTACCAGTGTATTGTGCTACCACCCTAATTTTAACCTGCACTGTGCTACCAGAAGCAGTGGTGGAAACGGAGCATATCATGGATTTTAAAAGGGAAGTGGATTAACGTTTGAAAAAGATGAATTTAACAGCGTTTGTGAGAAAGTGCCATCCCTTTGTCCCTAAGTGGATCTTGTCTTTCTGAGAATTAGCACAGGCGCGATGGATTGAATGGCCCCTTTCATTGCTACAGTTGTGTCCTAACTGAAATTTCAGGGTGTGTTTTTTTTTCTAACCTTTTCTTAAAAATGTTCAAATTTGTTTATTCCAAACTTATAACTGATTTTTAAACAACCTCACCGACTGCTTTTAAGAACTGATGTTCAACAATGTTTCCGAAGTCCCTAAACACAAACTAGCTGAAGCCAGTTCTGAAATTTAATTTTGAAGGCTAAACAATCATATTCTCTCATTTCTGGCAAAATAAATATTCATAGCAGTTCAGGATGCTTGGACAGAGTTCCTTCACACAACTTATTTTGTTAACCTTGTGCACTGACTACTTGATAAAATTAGTTTACATCCTTAAGAAGGTATGTGGAACAGATTCCCGTTATTACTTTTGGCTTTATATAAAGTTTTAATTCTGCAAACATACCCTGTATTGGGAATTGTATAACTGGATTATTCTGAAGTTCTATTGATCCTCTCTTTGAGGAAAAGATGCAGGTGGATTGAAGTTTTTTGAATGACTCATAGTGGTTAGGCAAGGATTAGTTGAAACCTATAAGGGCAGCCTTTGGTGCTATTTATATACACTATGGTCTTTTTCGAAGCTATTGCTGCACATTTATTAGTACTGAGTGCATGGCTGATGTCAAGAGAAGTCTGTTGATCTGACCTAGGGGACTGTACAGCTCATCTCTTGGGTTTTAGGGTCCTTTAGGATGATGCAGGTAGTCATTTTAATTCTTCAGTACACTGAGACTTGGTAAACATTAAGAAACACAGCTTCGACATTTAACATTGCCTTTTGCGTGAGCAGATTTTAGAATGTTAAAGAATGCATTTGTTTCGAAGGGCTCCTGAAGACTGGCTAGTCATGTGGACTTTGATGACGCGGGAACATAAGAACTAGGAGCAGGAGTAAGCTATCTGGCCCCTCGTGCCTGCTCCGCCATACAATAAGATCATGGCTGGTCTTTTCGTGGACTCAGCTCCACTTACCCACCCGCTCACCATAACCCTTAATTCCTTTACTGTTCAAAAATTTATCTATCCTTGCCTTAAAAAGATTCAATGAGGTAGCCTCAACTGCTTCACTGGGCAGGGAATTCCACAGATTCGCAACCCTTTGGGTGAAGAAGTTCCTCCTCAACTCAGTCCTAAATCTGCTCCCCCTTATTTTGAGGCCATGCCCCCTAGTTCTAGTTTCACCAAGTACATATGGGGTTGCCTGTTGGTAGCATGGAAGTTCTCCTCGGAGCATGGGCAGACGCACAGCATGTAAGAGCTCCTCAAAGTATAAACCGTTTTTCTAAGTTCTTGGTCACCAGTCACTGGAACCGAGCAGTTGAACATGGTGTCAGGAGATGGCAGAATGATGCAAGGACTTTGCCAAATTGACCTGCTAGTGTTTGACAAAAGCGTTGCAGACAACTGGGCAAAGTTTGAAAAAGAGTGGCACATCTGCTGTCGTGCTGGTTTATCCGACAAAGCCAAGTAAATACAGGCATAAACTTTACTAAACTTGGCAGGCATGGAGACTGTTGAGAAATTTGAATCTTTTGTTTTTCATATGAGGAGGAGAAAGAGGACCCGGAGATATTGTTTTTAAAAAAAGAAGTATGAGAACATTTACTTGCCAGTAAAGAACATTATACTCAATAGACACGCATTCAATGCTATTAACCAAAAATTTGATGAATTGATTCAGTCTTACACTGCAACTCTAAAAATCCAAGCAAAAAATGTGTGTTTGACACCTTCGGTGATGAGCTCATTCGGCCTCGCATTGTGTGTGGGGTCTGTTGTGATCCTGTCCACAAGTAGCTTCTTTGTGAGAACGATCTAACATTGCAGTTGGCTATCAGCATCTGCGTGCTGAATGAGCAGTCAGAACAAAACAGCAAAGGGTTAATGAATTGCTATACTGGCTCTCCATGTATGCTGACATGGAGAGGGAGGTCTCCAGCTGTGCACCGTACTGTGCACTTAATCTGCATCAAGCCAAATAGCCCTGTGTCTATAAGAGTTGCCAGACCCCTCTCCGAATGCAATGATAAACAATATTTGGTCTTATTCGACTAGTATAGTATTCTGGGTGGTTGGAACTCAACTACCTGCCAGACATGATGGGTAACACAGTCATAATCAAACACAAGACACACTGCCAGCATGATATCACTCCGAGGCTGATGACGGCAATGCTTGCCAATTCCTCTCCACTGTGTTTTGGACTTTGCACATACATGAGACTTTGAACACATCATGAGCAGCTCCCTATACCCACAGTCCAACGGCCTGGCAGAACGGACAGGACACTCAGCTATGCACCTATGTAAGAAATGTGCCCAAAATTGCTCAAATTACTATGCTGCACTCCTCAGCCTGCAAAATGTACCCAGGCAGGGGCAGCATCGCAACTATTCTCCAGACACAGCAGGGTCACAATCCCCATTGCCAAGACTCTCTTGCAGCCAAACATCAAAAACAACGTAAGTGGAGTGCCGACTAAGGGGGAAAAGGTACTATGATCAAAATGCACTCAGACTCTGCCCATCAACACCTGGTCACATGGTCAGGATCCAGACCACTCACGGCCATGACAAATTGGCGGTCGTACACAGCCATGCCCTGTAGCCAACAACTACCTGGCAACCTTGGATGGTGCTCATTACATACCTACGCTAGGTGACACTGATTTTGTATCAGAACCAGCACCAGCGACTACCACCGTAACTGGAACAATCAATGTAATTTTAAATATGCATTTGATGCCATGATTTTTTTATTTTTGGGACATCTAATGGTCTATCCACCAGTTGAGCGCATTGTGAGATATTGAATTCTCTTTTTAAGATAGACGTAAATGGGAACAGAAGTATCTCTGGTTACTGAGGGACGAGGGAGCAAACATATGTTGATAACTGAATCAGACCCAACGCCATGAGTTGCACGAGTGGTTTCCTGTAAACCTTTTGCATTGTTGTAGCGAATGCCGCATCCAGTTCTTTCCCTAAGCTCCCCATGCCACACTATCATCTTGCAACCCTTAATGCTTTCATTTTAAAAACTTGCAACAGTAGCCCAGCAAATGCATCAAGTTCTGTTTTGTGATTGGGAAAGGGAAGGAATCAAAATGAATCCTATTTAATGGGAGAAAACTTGCAAATAAAACTAACTGCTGTAAAGTTCTTGCTTTGAATTGCTGGAAGTATTCAGATTTGTGTACGAGCACTTTAGCTACTTCAGTATCAGGAAGACAAAAGACGTGATCCAGGATGATGCTATACTGTCATTGATACTATGATGTGGAGGTTGTTGTTAGCTTCACATACCTCGGCTGCGCATTCGCCAGCAATCTGTCACTTGTTGCTAAAATCAAGACCGGCACTGCAAAAGCCACAGCTGTTATGTCCAAGCTGAGGAAGAGTGTGTGAGACAACAGCAACCTGACTGAGAACAGCAAAATGTGAGCCAGAAAGCCTGCATCCTCAGTGCAACTCCTTCATGGCGGAGTACAGGAGAAAAGGCTGCATAGTTTCCACTTGCGCAGTTTCAGACCTATCGTCGGTATCTCTTGGCAGGACAGTGTCATAAACTCAGAGATCCTGAAGTGTGCTCATTCCATTAGCATACACTTATGGCTAAGCCAGCCATGTCTACATTGGTTCAGCCACCTTCATCGGATGGTTGGCGGCCATGTAGCCAAAACCCCTGCATATGGTGAACTGGTCACTGGGCCACGATTTCCGGAGCTTGCATACCTCCAATGCAAGGAAGATGGCAGGCATTGGAGACTGTTGCTGTCAGCCCTGGCCTCTGGAGGATGACTGTTTGGAACAGCATTAGAAGAGGCTTGCAGAAAAGGAAAATTGAGATGGCTGAAAAGAGAAAACAGAGGCCTGAGAACCGTGCACCTTCACAGCCACTATCTTCTGATGCAGACAATGTGACAGAGACTCCAGGTGAGGCCCCTGAGCCACATCAGGCAATGTTCATAAACAGTTGATCACCATAACTCTCACCATTATTTTCGGAGATGGAATGCTGCCACATATATTCGTAATGTAATGCTTTTCACAGGATTTTTTCCCCTGTTGAAATTCAAAAATATGAGCAGATCACCAGCAGTCCCAGTAAGAAGTCTCTCAACACCAGGCTAAAGTCCAACAGCTTTATTTGGTAGCACAAGCTTTCGGAGCGCTGCTGCTCCATCAGGTGAGTGAAGAGTGGGGTTCACAAACAGGGCATATATAGGCACAGACTCAATTTACAAGACAATGGTTGGAATGTGAGTCTTAACAGGTAATCAGGTCTTTACAGGTGCAGACAATGCTAGTGGAGAGAGGGTTAAGCACAGGTTAAAGAGGTGCAAATTGTCTCAAGCCAGGACAGTTAGTGAGATTTTGCAAGCCCACCAGATACACGGTACATACTTTTGCGACTCGGCCAATGTTGTCTATCTGATACGCTGCAGGGAAGGATGTCCCTAGGCATGGTACATTTGGTGAGACCATGTAGACGCTATGACAATGGATGAATGGACACCGCTCGAAATCACTGGGCAGGAGTGTTCCCTTCCTGTCGGGGAACACTTCAGCAGTCAAGGGCATTCAGCCTCTGATCGTCATGTAAGCGTTCTCCAAGGCGGCCTTCACGACACATGACAATGCAGAAACGCTGAGCAGAAACTGATAGCCAAGTTCCGCGCACGTGAGGACGGCCTCAACTGGGATCTTGGGTTCATGTCACACTATCTGTAACCTCCCACAACTTGCCTGGGCTTGCAAAATCTCACTAACTGTCCAGTTTGAGACAATTTACACCTCTTTAACCCTCTCTCCACTAGCATTGTCTGCACCTGTAAAGACCTGATTACCTGTTAAGACTCTCATTCCAACCATTATCTTGTAATTGAGTCTGTGTCTATATATGCCCTGTTTGTGAACCCAACTCTTCACTCACCTGATGAAGGAGCAGCGCTCCGATAGCTCGTGCTACCAAATAAACCTGTTGGACTTTATAACCTGGTATTGTGAGACTACTTACTGTGTCTACCCCAGTCCAACGCTGGCATCATCACAAGCAGTCCAGTTGTAGTTTTCTGAAAGAAAAATGTACTCTGTTAGTTCCAGGTGGAAGAATTGAAATGGGAATCTGTTTGCTGAAAAGTCTTGAAGAGATGCAAAACTCACATTACATTTTACAGTGTGCATTTTATAAAATGCCAGTTTAAATCTGATCTTCTGCTACGCTTAGAAGATGGGAAGGGAGGGACCATCTCACTGCCCCCTGACATTGCTTTTGCTCGGATAATCTGCTAGAATAATTTTCCTTCGGAGTTGACTATGATTCAATATTAGCACATATGAGCATTTTCCAGGAGCAGGAAGTTGTACGCATTAACTTCTGTGAACATTGTGCATAGTATGTGAAAAGAAACTAAAACTGGATCTAAAGCTTGTGGTGTTTTATATGCAGTTTGACTCACTTAACCACACAAATGCAGGAAAGTTTTGATATTTAGATTTCTTTGCAATTGAGACAAGTGTTAGCAGCTGGTTCCCTAATAAGGTATCCAGTATTTCAACTACACAAGGCAAGACTAAAGATTCATGTTAAAAAACACAAGTACTCAAATTCCTTCATAAACCATGCAATCTTATTTGAAAACCGCCTAGTATGTAATGTCTGCTGGCACTTAAGGATGCGGTTTGGTAACCCCAATATGTGGCAAATATGAGTATAATGCATTTTTGTATTGCAGAACATAGCACGCCAAGGAAATCTTCTCTTTGTGAATAATGTTGTAAGTTCTTACTTGTGCAGATTATTTAGAGCTTCACAGCGAAAATGATTATGAACCTACTTCAAGGTCTTAGTATTAAAGTAAATGTTAAACATTAAGCCATAAAAAGATTATATTACGACAAAAACAAAAAATGCTGGAAAATCTCAACAGGTCTGACAGCCTCTGTGGAGATGGAATAGAGCCAACATTTTGGGCCTGGATGACCCTTCGTCAGAGCCTAACCATAACTGCTCTGAGGAAGGGTCATCCAGACTGAAAATGTTGGCTCTGTCCTCTCTCCACAAATGTTGTCAGACTTGCTGGGATTTTCCAGCATTTTCTGTTTCTGTTTCAGATTCCAGCATCCACACTAATTTTCTTTTATGTTATTAAATCTGTACAAACAGATTCTCCCCCAAAAAAACACTTGCTTAGTCCAAGATAACTTGCACTACAATAAATTTAAAAAGGGCATTCTCTGGCTCTCTGTCCCTATCACATCTTGCCCTGTGCAGGCTGTCAATGTGGCAGATCCCAGGATTGGGATATCCCTCCCTTAGTGGAAAAGGACCTGGGATGGCAATGAACTTGGAAACCCAACAAACTGAAAATGCACTGACTTTCATCCTGAAAACAGGGCTACAGAATTGGGCATAGTCCCAGGTGATAAAAAGAGGGAGCACTGCAGGAGATGCAGCCAATCCTGGGATTTTTGACTCATTCCATTTACTGTACATATTTTGCCCATTTTTGAAAAGGTCACCTGAAAATAAAGGGTACCTGATGTGGGAACTTGTAGTGCTGTTTTACAGGTTTCACTAGCAAAAATTGGAATGAGTTAATGTTATAATAAATGATCTCAAAGCAGAAAGTACTGGAAACACTCAGCCAGTCTAGTAGCTCCAGTAGAAAGAGAAAAAGTTAACATTTTGGGTTCAATATGACTCTTCTTTAGAGAGGTTTTCCAGCACTTCCTGTTTTTATTTCAGATCTACAGTATTTTAATCAGTGATGGAATCTCTGAAGGGTGTTGTAGTGTTCTGTTTTATTATTGCTCTATTAACCATTTTAACACAAAAGCAGAAGCTTATATTTATATAGCACCTTTTAAGGTTCAAAAAGCTCATGAGGCACTTCTCAGGGACCTTTTATAAAACAAAATATAATACTGAACCTAAAGTAGATGGCCAAAGCTTGATCAAAAGGCAAGGGCGTCTTAAAGAAGGATAACCATGTGGAGAAACAGAGAGGCATATGGTGAAAATTCCAGAGTTTAGGACCTGGACACCTGAAGATACAATTACCGGTGGTGAAACAGTTCAAATCAGGAATGCTGAACAGGCTGGAATTATAGGAACTCGGTTCTCACAGGGTTGTGAAGGCTGAAGGAGGTTATAGAAATGGGCAGGAGAGAGGCCGTGAAGGGATTTGAAAATGAGGATGAGAAAATTAAAATTGAGGCATTGCTTAACTGGGAACAAGTCTAAGATGGGTGAATGGATTTGGTGCGGGTTACAGCAAGGACGGGCAGTAGAGTTTTGGATGACCTCATGTTTACAGAGGATGGAGCTTGGGAGACTTGGCTGGCTAGGAGTGTGTCAGAGTAGTCGTATATGGAGGTTAGAAATGTTGTTTTCAGCAGCAGACAACCTAAGGCAGGAACAGAGTCTGGTCATGTTATGTTGATGGAAATAGGTGGTCTTACTGGTGGATGTGTTTGAAAGCTCATCTCAGGGTCAAAATTTGTTATTGAGGTTGCAGTAGGTATGACTTGGCCTCAGACTAAGTTGCCAGGAAGAGGGTAAAGTCGCTGGTTAGGAAGCCAAGTTTGTGACAATGGTTTCATCTTCCCAGTGTTTAATTGGAGAATATTGGAGGGCAATGGCGATGGAGCTATGATAAGGGTTTATTTTCCAAGAGCAGTTCCAGATGACTGACTATATTTCGCCAGCCTGCGAAGCTTACTGGCAGTCCACTGCTTTTGGGGACTAGACCTTATTGCATTGAGCTGGTTTACTGCATCCAGAAACAGACCCCACTACGCAGCCTTACAGGATCCAGTCAATGCTTTCTTGCAGCTTAAAATGAGCAACACCCTAGTTTATAAATACTGTGGTGAGAAAGCAGACAATCACAAACCTGCTGCTGATGTGTGGAATAAGGAACTGTTCGCAAAACACCAACCAACTGTTTTTAAAGTTTGTTTGTTAATGTCACAAGTGGGCTTACATTAACACTGCAATGAAGTTACTGTGAGAATCCCCTAGTCGCCACACTCCAGCACCTGTTCGGGTACACTGAGGGAGAATTTAGCATGGTCAATGCACCCTAACCAGCACGTCTTTGAGACTGGGAGGAAACTGGAGCACCCGGAGGAAACCCACGCAGACACTGGGGACAAGGTGCAGACTCCGCACAGGCAGTGACCCAAGCCGGGAATCGAACCCGGGTCTCTGGCACTGTGAGGCAGCAGTGCTAACCACTGTGCTGCCCATACTTTATTTACGATTGCAATTAGGGCCAAAGTTCTCAAGGATTTTATCCAAATTCACTCGTAATAAGATGTATGAAATTTAGGCAGAATTTGCTGTATGTACCCCAACAGCCATGATTTTGTTGCTTCCTGCGCTGCGAAAATTTCCTTTATCAAGTTTGTTCTGAATGGTTGCATTATGTATATAGAAGATGTTATACTGCAGTCAGAATATTAAAGCTAAATGTAATGTAAATTTCAACAGCTATGCATGTGTCAGCTGAACAGTTCCCTTTTCTTTCCTTTTGTACACCACTGAGAACTGTGGTTATGGCATAAAATTAACATGAGGGTGTTGGCCCTTTTCTGAGAATAATCCTGATCTGTTTTCTTTATTATGCTCAAGTAATTAAATCAGGCATTTGACCATTTGGTCAGCAGAGATCTGCACAAAGATAAGCCCAGTACTACTGTTCGCTATAAATATGTGTAATCTCGGATGTGTGAAATTTAGTGTAAACTACAAAATACAAGGCAGTAATTTTGCATTCCTAACATAGGATATTTTTGCACATTTTCTTTCTAAGATGCTTGCCAAGAATACAAATGTTCCTAAAGTTGAATTGCTTTCTTTGAAACCGTTTTACTTGATACCTTGTCATGGCTATGTCTTCAAAAGTACTCTTAAAATCCTTATCCCTGACTGGTTCTATCTCTTCTAACCCTTTTGCTTTTCTCTCTTGTGTTCAGGATTTGTTCTCTATTATCTGAGACATTTCTATACCCAGTATGTTTTAAGGATCCAAGTTGCAGATAATATTTGTAATTTATTTTTCTTCTTTTTAAGAGCCCTCCTTGCAGGTGGCGGCTTCTCTACGTGGACCTATCGACAGGGTTATGATGTTAGCATTCCAGTTTTTAGTCCATTGTCAGCAGATGTCAATCTACCTGAGAAGCTACCTGGGTAAGAGTCATCAACTTCATTAGTGGAGAGTACACTGTATTTATTGCTAAATGCTTACAACCATTGTAACCCATGGGGGCGGCATGGTAGCACAGTGGTTAGCACTGCTGCTTCACAGGGACTGGGTTTGATTCCTGGCTTGGGTCACTGTCTGTGTAGAGTCTGCACGTTCTCCCCATGTCTGCGTGGGTTTCCTCCGGGTGCTCCAGTTTCCTCCCACAGTCCAAAAGACTTGCTGGTTAGGTGCGTTGGCCCGAACAGGCGCTGGACTGTGGCGACTAGGGGAATTTCACTAACTTCATTGCAGCGTTAATGTAAGCCTACTTATGACTAATAAATAAACTTTACTTTTACTTTACTTTAATTGTCAAGTCCCTTTTTATAAAATAATTTGTAAAGATGAAACGGGGATGAAGTTACTTGTAAGATTCCAAAGCAGCATTAATATTATGGTGGATGGTTTTCACAGCAGGCTGGGAGTTTCTTTTAAGGATTTTATAAAGTCTCCTGGATTGTTGCATTTGGGATAAATACAAGTCCCTTCCCCCCACCCCAAAGAGTCTACTTGATTGTGAGAAACCTGTACAGAAAACATTCCAATGTTGCAAGTCACTTTGTACGTAATTGAAAGGGATATAACTGCTGCTGCAGTGAAATTGCTGCCAGTTTGTGGTGTGGATCTGAGCAATAACCACCCATTGTTTAGTTTATAATGATCACGAGACAGGACCTCACAGATTATTGGATTATTCATGCTTCATATTGCGTTTGATTGAGTTCTGGTGCAAGAAACTGTTTCAAGGACAATATTTTTTTTTGCAAAGATAGCAAACTTCTCTCAAACTGAAGCAAATGAAATTGTAATGCACTTTAATTTACAATATGTTTGAAAACCAACACTGAGAATCCAGGAGTTTTGAACCAAGCTTAGTATAACAGATTTTCTGTTTATATTTTAACAAATTTGTCAAGCAATTTGTTGCTATAATACATTAGAACCATAGAAAAGTTACAGTGCAGGAAGAGGACATTCAACCCATCGTGTCTGCGCCTGCCAAAAAAAAGAGGGAATAAAGAAACTAGCCGCTCGTTTTGACTCCATTTCCAGCACTTGATTCATAACCTTGTAGGTTACTGAAAGTCAGGTGCAGATCCAGGTACCTTTTAATTGAGCGTTTCAGCCTCAACTACCAATTTAGGCAGTGAATTTCAAATGCTCATGACACTCTAATTACAAAAGTTATTCCTCTTGTCCCTTCTAATTCCTTCTACCAATCACTTTAAATTTGTGCCCCCGGTAATAGACCCCCTCTGCTGAAGAAATGGGTCTTTCCTGGCTACCCTGTCTAGGCCCCTCGTATACACCTCAATTAGGTCACACCTTGGCCTCCCCAGTTCTAAGCAAAACAACCCTAGTCTATCCAATCTTTCCTCATAGCTGCAATTTTCAAGCGCTGATGGCATTCTTGTGAATCTCCTCTGCACTCTCTCCAGAATAATTAATTCCTTCCTATAATGTGATGACCAGAACTGTGTACACAATTTGAGCTGTGGCCTAACCAGCATTTTACACAGTTCCAACATTGCATTCCTGCTTTTGTATTCAGTGCGTCATCCAATAAAGGAAAGTGTTCTAAATGCTTTTCTTACCACCTTAAGAACATAAGAATTAGGAGCAGGAATAGGCAATTTGGCCCCTTGAGCCTGCTCCGCCATTCAATAAGATCATGGCTGATCTTTTCGTGGACTCAGCTCCACTTATCCGCCCGCTCACCATAACCCTTATCCACCTGCCCTGCCACACTCTGGGACCAGTGAACATGCGCATCAGTTTCTCTCTCAGAATTGTTAAGTCATTGAAAGAGGATGTTTAATCCATCGTATCTGCTCCGGCTCTCTAACATTATGACTTTAGTGTCATTCCCCAACCTTTTCCCTGTACCTCTGCACATTATTTCGATTAAAATAATCACCTAATGCCCTCCTGAATACCTCAATGGCATCTGTCTCCACCACACTTCCAGGCAGTGCATTGCAAACACTTGCTGTGTGGAAAAAGATTTTTCTCACACCGCATTTGCTTCTTTTGCAAATCTGTGTCCTCTCATTCTTGGCCTTTTACAAACAGGAGCAGTTTCTCCCTATCTACTCTTCCCAGCCCCCTCATGGTATTGAACACCTCTATCAAATCTCCTCTGCCTTCCTCTCTCCAAAGAGAGTCCCAAACTCTCCAATCTGTCCTCATAACTGAAGTTTCTCATCCCTGAAATCTTCCTTCTCAACCTCTTCCTCACTCTCTCCAATGCGTTCACATCCTCATAGTGTGATGCCAGAACTGTGCACAATATTCCGGCTGAGGTCTAACCAGTATCTTCAATATGTTCAGCATAACCTCCTCGTTCCTGTACTCTATGCGGCATGGTGACACAGTGGTTAGCACTGCTGTCTCCCAGCGCTAGGAACCCGGGTTCAATTCCCGGCTCGGGTCACTGTCTGTGTGGAGTTTGCACGTCCTCCCTGTGTCTGTGTGGATTTCCTCCGGGTGCTCTGGTTTTCTCCCACAGCCTGAAAGACGTGCATTGCCCATGCTAAATTCTCCCTCGTTGTACCTGAACAGGTGCTGGAGTGTGGCGACTAGGGGATTTTCGCAGCAACTTCATTGCATTGTTAATGTAAGCCTACTTATGACACAAATAAACTAGAACTTATGAATAAAGCCCAGAATACGATATGCTTTATTAATTGTTCTCCACCTGTTCTGCCACTTTCAGTGACCTGCGCACATATACACCCTGGTTCCTCTGTTCCTGCACCTTTAGAATTGTACCTCCTATTTTATAGTCTCCTTTCTACTACAATGCATCACCTCTCACTTTTCTGCATTGAACCTCATCTACCACCCACTCTGTTTTCTATTATGCAGCTAATTTTGTATCCATGTTGCTGCTGTCCCTTTTATTGCATGAGCTGTGACTTTTCTCAAGTCTCTTGTGTGACACTGTATCACATCAGCATCATTACCCTCTTCAACCCTGTCTTTAACTTTTTTTAAAAAGTCTCCTCCTCAACCCTTCTCAATATCCTCCCTTTTATTGATTATTCCCTTACTTTGTTTGTCCTCCCTTCACACTTTTCCAATTGAATTCCATTTACAACTTTTCCACTCGCTCAGCCAAACCATTAATATAATTCTGTATCGATAGCTGTCCTCTTCACTATCAAATACACGACCAATCTTTGTGTCAGCTGCAGTGTTGGACTGACCAGCCTATAGTTGTCTGGTCCACTCCTCACAGCCTTTTTAAATAATGTTACAAAGCTCCATCACCTCCAATCCTCTGGAACCTCGCCTGTATCTAGTGAAGATTGAAAAATGATCCTCTGAGCATCCGCTATTTTCTGCATGTGCTCCCATTCAGTAATGGGATGTGGTGATGAACATTAATTGGACTTGATGCAGGATAGATCTTTGATGGAAACATGGACTGGTGTTACTCAAAACAGAACTAGACCTTTTGCTTTGCCACTTAACTGGTATGCAACTGCATTCTAGCATGAAGTATGTTAATGCAAAAGAAAGATTCTGAGGGCAACTTTTACAATCACTATATGTTGTTGGTATATTGGATTTGCTCTCCTGACAGAACTTTAGACCAAAAGGCTGAAACTGTGTTTGTGTTTATTTCCTTTTAAGGAACAACCAGTTTCACTGAGATAACCAGAAAGTGTAAAATCCACTTCGCAGATTTATTGTATATCAAAGATTTTTTAAAGTATTTTTAAATGTGAAAAAAAAGTACAATAATTTTACACTTTATAATATCACTTTTCAGTTACAGGATGTATTTTATCTTGTCTACACAAACTGCTATCCATTCGGAATACCGCTCTGAATTAGAGACCATGGAAGCAGAACATGGAGATGCTTTACTAATCCTAGACAAATGTACCAATTTATCAGAGGGTGTGCCCTCCACAAGGAAACGCTGCCACAAGCATCAGGTCTTTGACTACCCACAGATACTACAGGTATGACATATATATATATATATATATATATCTCTCTGAAGGCCAAGTTATTAATTTATGATGCTTACAAATAACTTTGACTTTCGGCTATGATTTTGAGATGGGAGAAGACTTTCTATCAGTTACCATTTCGAGCTGGACTCATCTAGTAACAGTGCGTTGGAACAAGACTGCAGGGCCATAATGGGGAGGAAGAAACAAAGTGGCATATGTGCCAACTACTGGTGTTTCACAGTCTCTATTTTGAGATCTTTTTGCCTTTGTTGGCAGGGAAACATTGGCACTATTCCCAGCTTCTTTGACCTAGAGGCAATTGATGTACCCAAGGGAATAAGTACATAATGGCAGATGATAGCCACCGTTTAACATATGAGAACAATCTTACCGAGGATGCACTGTACATCATCCATTTAGTCAAGCTCTTTGTTTTGTTCCTAGTTGTAATGCTGGTCAAGAGAAAAAGACAGAACTTTGCACATCACTGATATCATATAACATGAGAAATAGGTGCAGGAGTAGGCCGTATAGTCCCCTGAGTCTTCACCATTCAATAGGATTATAGGTGCACCAGAAAAAGAGATTAGAGTAGGAAAATATGGTAAAAAGACAGAAGTAAAGGCTCTTCTCTGAATGCACCAAACATTCATAACAAGAGAGACAAATTAATGGCGCAAACAGAAATAAATGTATATGATTGTGATAGCCAGTGCAGAGATGCAGTTGCAAGATGATCGAGGCTGGGAACTGAATGCTCAAGGGTATTTGATATTTCAGAAGGATAGGAAGAAAGGAAAACGAGGTGGAATGGCTCCGTTAATAAAGGACAAGATCAGTATTGTAGTTGGAATGACCTTGGCTCAGAGATTTAGATGTAGAATCAATCTGGGTAGAGATAATAAATAAGGGAAAGAAGTCACTGGTGGAGTAGTTTATAGGCATCCTAACAGTAGCTGTGCTGTTTCAAACAAGACATAAGGGGGTTTTTTGGAAAGGTACTGCAATAATTGTAGGAGATTTAATTTTCATACAGGTTAGATAAATCAAATTGGCAAAGATAGCCTTGAAGACAAGTTCATAAGAGTGTGTTTGGGACAATTACTTAGAATTATACATTATTAAATCAACCAGGCAACAAACTATTTTAGATAATGGAAATGTAATGAGACAAGAACCTAATTATAAGGAATCCTCCATACAAGTGTGATCGTAACATGATAGGATTTCATATTAAGTTTGAGGGTATGAAATTTGAGCCTGAAATCAGTACCGTTACACTTAAATAAAAGTAGTTACAATGGTGCGAAGGACAGAATTGGCTAAAATGGAATGGGAAAATAGGTTAAAAAGTAAGGTGTTAGAGAAGCAGTGACAAACATTTGTGGAAACTGTCAACAAAGATATACTCTATTGAAAACGGGAAACTCTGTTTCCCTCGCTAACTAATGAACTAAGGATGGTGTCAACTTGAGTAAAAGGTGTACAATGCTGTGAAGATTAGTGGCAGGCCAGAAAACTGGGAAAATTTAAAAAACCAACAAAGGATGAATTAAAAAAAACATAAGGGGGAGAAAATAGCATTCAAAAGTAAACCAACAAGAAATATAAAAAACAGAGTAAGAGCTTCGATTGATATAGAAAAAGGGAGAGAATAACTAAAATAAACATCAGTCCCTTAGAGAGTAAGACTGGAGAATTAATAAAGGAAAAAAGGATATAGCAGAGACTTTGAACAAATATTTTGTATCTGTCTTCAGGGTAGAAGATACTAAAAACATCCTCGTCATAGTCATAAAGTAAGGAGTGGGAGGGAGGAACTTAAACCAATCATTATCACGAGAGAAAAACGTATATAGGACTAAAGGTTGCCAACTGGTGGCCTGCATCCTAGGGTCCTAAAAGAAGTGGCTGTAGAAATAGTGGATGCATTTGTTGTAATCTTCCAAAGTCGTCCAGATTCTGGAAAGATCCCAGCATGATCGGAAAACCACAAATGTAACACCCCTATTCAAGAAAGGAGGGAAACTGAAAGCAGGAAACGATATGTCATTGAGCCGAACATCTGTCATTTGGGAAAATGCTGGAATCTATTATGAAGAAGTGGTAGCAGGACATCAAAAAAGTCATAATGCAATCAGACAAAGTCAACATGATTTTATGAAAGGGAAATAGTGTTTGACAGCTTTGAGTTTATTGAGGATGTAACAAGCAGGGTGGATAAAGGAGATCCAGTAGGCGTAGTGTTTTAGATTTCAAAAGGCATTTGATAAGGTGCCATGAAAGGTTGCTACAAAATATACATGCTCAAGGTGTTGGGGTTAATAGCATGGATAGAGGATTGGCTAACTAACAGGAAACAGTGTCAAGATAAATGGGTCCGTTTCAGCTTAGCAAGCTGTTAGCTATCAGAGATCAGGACTGGGGCCTGAACATGCATACGAATTAGGAGCAGGAGTAGGCCATTCAGCCCTTCAAGCCTGTTCTGCCATAAATTTGCTTAACAGGGTAGGTATGGGAGGATGTTTCCCCTCAGGGAATCTAGAACTGGGGGTATAGTTGCAAAATAAGGGGTCTCCCATTTAAGATGAGATGAGGAATTTATCTCTGAGGGTCATTAATCTTTAGAATTGTCCAATCCAAAAAGCCGTGGAGGCCGGGTCACTGAATATATTCAACACCTCCTCCACAATTATCCTCAACACCGGTGCCCCAAACTCTGTGTCCCCAGTCCCTTGCTGTACTCCTAATGTATCTATGACTGTGTGGCAAAATTCCCCTCCAACTCTAATTTCAAGTTTGTTGATGACACCACCATAGTGGTCGGATCTCAAACAATGATGAGATGGAGTACAGGAATGAGATAGAGAATGTGGTGAACTGGTGCAACGACAATAATCTCCCTCTCAATGTCAGTAAAACGAAGAAGATAGTCATTGACTTCAGGAAGCGTCGTGGAGGACATGCCTCTGTCTACGTCAACAGGGATGAAGTGGAAATGGTTGGAAGCTTCAAGTTTCTAGGTATCCACATCACCAACAGCCTGTCCTGGTCCTACCCTGCCAACGTTATAGTTAAGAAAGTTCAGCAATGCCTCTACTTTCTCAGGAGGCTAAGGAAATTTGACGTGTCTGCTATGACACTCACCAACTTTTACAGATGCCACCATAGAAAGCATTCTTTCTGGTTGTATCACAGTTTGGTATGGCTCCTGCTCTGTCCAATACAGCAAGAAACTACAAAGGGCTGTGAACGAAGCCCAGTCCATCACGCAAACCAGCCTCCCATCCATTGACTCCGTCTACACTTCCCGCTGCCTCGGCAAAGCAGCCAGCATAATCCGGGACACCACGCACCCCGGACATTCTCTCTTTCACCTTCTTCCGTTGGGAAAAACAGATAAATGTCTGAGGTCATGTACCAACCGACTCGAGAACAGCTTCTTCCCTGCTGCTGTCAGACTTTTGAATGGGCTACCTCGCATTAAGTTGATCTTTCTCTACACCCGTAGCTGTGACTGTAACACTACATTCTGCACTCTCTCCTTTCCTTCTCTATGTACGTTATGCTTTGTCTGTATAGCGCGCAAGAAAGAATACTTTTCACTGTATACTAATACATGTGACAATAATAAATCAAATCAACAATGCTTTTTCTTATGTCCATGTATTTTTTGTTTGGGACTTTGGGACGATATTCAGTGGTTGCTGGAATGAGATTTATTTGTAACTGTCGCAATTTCTAGCTGCTGTGACCTGGCAGCGTGAGAAGCTGAGAGCTGGTTAACTGCCCAGACTATTGGCAAAAAAAACAAGAATAGAAAATACTGGATACACGTGCTAGGTCAGTTGGTCTATGTTTGTTCATTTTCTTTCTTGTTCGGTTTTATTTATCCCTTATTCTCATCTTGCTAGTCAAAATGTTCTCCACTCCTGTTTATGCCGTTTGCAAAGAAATTTGGGTGAATCCCATCTTTCTGAACAGCTTGCCCCTGTTTTTTTTTGCACAAGGAGTTTAAAAACCCCTCTTCTGTCCCAACTCACTAGCCATGACTTATGGCAAGATCTGCCAGACATAACAGGCTACAAGATGAAAGCATGTAAAATCGCCGGCTCCAACGCACCCCTCCCCGACGAGCTCAACGCATTCAATGCCCATTTTGAGCAAGAGGCCAGTGAGAGCATGCCCTCCACCCCGGAAGCCTCGGAGGAACCTGTATCCGAGGTCACCATTGCAGACATCAGAGCAATCTTCTCGAAAATCAACCCACGGAAAGTGACTGGCCCAGACGGGGTATGTGGACGAGCACTCAGATTCTGCACGGACCAGCTGGCGGGGGTATTTGCAGACATCTTAAACCTCTCTATACACCAATCTGAGGTCCCTATCTGCTTCAAGAAGATTACCTCATCCCGATACCAAAGAAATGCCAGACAGTGTGCCCTGATGATTATCGTCCAGTGGCTCTGACATCCATCATTATGAAGTCCTTAAAAGGTTGGTCTTGGCACAAATCAATTCCTGCCTCCCAGATTGCCTGGATCCACTACAGTTCGCCTACTGCCACAACAGGTCCACAGCAGACTCCATCTTCCTGGTCCTACACTCAACCCTGGAACACCGAGATAACAAAGACATCCATGACAGACTCCTATTTATTGACTACAGCTCAGCTTTCAACACCATTATTCGTATAAATCTTATCTCCAAACTCCGTGGCCTGGGGCTCAGCTGTTCCCTCTGTGACTGGATCCGAGACGTCCTAACCCACATCCCGCAATCAGTAAGGATAGGCAACAACAACACCTCCCACGATCATCCTCCATACCGATGCCCCAAAGGCTGTGTCCTCAGCCCCCTACTATACTCCTTATACACCTATGACTGTGTGGCCAAATTCCCTTCCAATTCGATTTTCAAGTAGTGCGTTGGATCTCAAACAATGACTAGACAGAGTACAGGAATGAGAGAGAGAATCTGGTGAACTGATGCGACAACAATAATCTCTCCTTCAATGTCAACAAAAAGGAGATTGTCATCGACTTCAGGAAGCTTAAAGGAGAACATGCCCCTGCCTACATCAATGGGGATGAAGCAGAAAGGGTCGAGAGCTTCAAGTTTTTAGGTGTCCAGATCACCAACAACCTGTCCTGGTCCCCCGATGTCGACACTATAGTTAAGAAAGCCCACCAATGCTTCTACTTTCTCAGGAGATGAAGGAAATTTAGCATGTCCGCTACGACTTTTGCCAACTTTTACAGACGCACCATAGAAAGCATTCTTTCTGGTTGTATCACAGCTTGGTATGGCGGCTCCTCGTCCAAAACTGCAAGAAACTACAAAAGTCGCGAATGTAGCCCAGTCCATCACGCAAACTAGCCTCCCACCCATTGACACTGTCTGCACTTCCCGTTGTCTCAGCAAAGCCGCCAGCATAAGTAAGGACCCTACGCACCCCGGACATGCTCTCTTCCACCTTCTTCCATCAGGAAAAAGATACAGAAGTCTGAGGACACGTATCAACTGACTCGAGGACAGCTTCTTCCCTGCTGCCATCAGACTTTTGAATGGACCTACCTTGCATTAAGTTGATCTTTCTCTGCACCTTAGCTATAAGTGTAACACTAACGTCTGCACTCTCCTTTCCTTCTATGTACCGAATGCTTTGTTTGTATAGCGTGCAAGAAACAATACTTATCACTGTATACCAATACATGTAACAATAAATCAAATATATCTAACATGCTTATGTTTGACCGGTCCAATGTATGGCACTGTGTGCAATTCTGAGATTATTACCTTTTAGGTTTAACCGATCAATCAAAACCCCAATATCTTAAAACCGCTGCTCTGAAGCTTCAGTTCTACTCTTTCCAATATGCCTGGTTTGCAAGCCGTTCCCCCCCCCCCCCCCCCCCCCCCCCCGAGGTTGTCATAGAAACATAGAAGATAGGAGCAGGAGGTGGCCATTCGGCCCATTGAGCCTGCTCCGCCATTCATCACGATCATGGCTGATTGTCCAACTCAATAGTCTAATCCTGCTTTCTCCTCATAACCTTTAATCCCATTCACCTCAAGTGTTGCATCTAGCCGCCTCTTGAATACATTCAATGTTTTGGCATCAACTACTTCCTGTGGTAATGAATTCCACAGGCTCTCCCCTCTTTGGGTGAAGAAATGTCTCCTTATCTCCATCCTAAATGGTCTACCCTGAATCCTCAGGCTGTGACCCCTGGTTCTGGACATACCCACCATACCCTGTTTAGTCCCGTTAGAATTTTATAAGTTTCTATGAAATCCACCCTCATTCATCTGAACTCCGATTTCGCCTCGTACATCAGTCCCGCCATCCCTGGAATCAGCCTGGTAAACCTTCGCTGCGTACCTCGAGAGCAAGAACATCCTTCCTCAGAAAAGGAGACCAAAACTGCACACTATATTTTAGGCGTGACCTTACCAAGGCCCTGTATAATTGCAACAACACATCCTTGCTCCTGTACTCAACCTTCCGCAATGAAGGCCAACATGCCATTTGCCACCTTCACCTGCATGCTTACCTTCAGCAACTGGTGCACAAGGAAACCCAGGCCCCACTGCCCACTCCCCTCTCCCAATTTACAGCCATTCAGGTAGTAATCTGCCGCCTTGTTTTTGCTTTCAAAGTGAATAACCTCACATTTATCTAAATTATACTGCATCTGCCATTGATTTGTCCACTCACCCAACCTGTCCAGATCATGCTGAAGGATCTCTGCATCCTCGTCACAGTTCACCCTCCCACCCAACTTGTTATCACCTGCAAACTTTGAGATGTTACATTTTGTTCCCTCATCCAAATCATTAATCTGGTGAACTAATGCGGTAACAATAATCTCTCCCTCAATGTCAACAAAACGAAGGAGATTGTCATCGACTTCAGGAAGCGTAAAGGAGAACATGCCCCTGTCTACATCAACGGGGACAAAGTAGAAAGGGTCGAGAGCTTCGAGTTTTTAGGTGTCCAGATCACCGACAACCTGTTCTGGTCCCTCCATGCCGACGCCTCTACTTCCTCAGAAGACTAAGGAAATTTGGCATGTCAACAACGACTCTCACCAACCTTTACAGATGCACCATAGAAAGCATTCTTTATGGTTATATCACAGCTTGGTATAGCTCCTGCTCTGCCCAAGACTGCAAGGAACTACAAAAGGTCGTGAACGTAGCCCAATCCATCACATAAACCAGCCTCCCATCCATTGACTCTGTCTACACTTCCTGCTGCCTCGACAAAGCAGCCATCATAATTAAGGACCCCACGCACCCTGGACATTCTCTCTTCCACCTTCTTCCTTCGGGAAAAAGATACAAAAGTCTGAGGCCACGTACCAACCGACTCAAAAACAGCTTCTTCCCTGTTGCTGTCAGACTTTTGAGTGGACTTACCTTGCATTAAGTTGATCTTTCTCTACACCCTAGCAATGACTGTAACACTACATTCTGCACTATCTCATTTCCTTCTCTATGAACGGTATGTTTTGTCTGTATAGCGTGCAAGAAACATTACTATTCACTGTATGTTAATATATATGACAATAATAAATCAAATAATGTATATTGTGAATAGCTGGAGTCCCAGCACCGATCCCAATTAGTACCTGCCAATTTGAGAAGGACCCATTAATTCCTACCAGTTTTCCTAACCAGTTTTCTATCCATTGCAATACACTCTCTCCCCCCCGCCCCAATCCCATGCATTTTAATCTTGCACCATAATCTCTTATGCGGGACTTTGTCAAACGCTTTCTGAAAGTCCAAATATATCACAGCGACTGGTTCCCCATTGTCAACTCTACTAGTTACATCTTCAAAGAATTCCAACAGATTCGTCGAGCATGATATATCACTTACCCTGGCACCAGAGAAGAAATGTCATTATGATAAAAGCAAAATGCTGTGGGTACTGCAGTCTAAAACAAAAACCGAAAATGCTGGAAAATCTCAGTAGGTCTGACAGCATCTGTGGAGAGAGAATAGAGCCAACGTTTTGAGTCTGGATGACCCCCATCAGAGCTGTTTCAGAGAAATGCCATCATTTATGATTCCTTGTCACAGCTGGAGATTATGATGATGATCCCTCTAATTATTGAGGTTCCCACTAAGATGCCTGTTCTTGTCAATGTGGTGGTGTTCATGAATGAATAACCCTGTCTCTGCCTCTGTTCTTGTGTACATTGTAGATGTCAAAAACAGTATATATATCCAGACTCAGTTTTTCCTGTGCTGGTTCCTCCAGTCACCTCCATCAGCAGATGCCATCACTTGCCCTCCTCTGTTTCACTTCCCTCTCTATTTGCGTTGTCCAGTTGCCCCCCCGCCCCCCCCCCATCAACATTTTAGCCTCAACTACTGTCTGTGGTAGTGAATTCTACCACAGAAATTTCTCCTCACCTCAGTCCTAAAAGGTTTACTCCTTTTCCTCAAACTATGACCCCTAGTCCTGGACTCCCCCACCATCGGGAACATTCTTTCTGAATCTACCCTGTCTTATCCTGTTAAAACTTTATAAGTTTCTATGAGATTCCCCCCCTCCCGATACTCTTCAAAATTCCAATAAATATAATCTTAACCGACTTAATCTCTCCTCATATGCCATCCCAAGAATCAGCCTGGTAAACCTTTGCTGCACTCCTTCTACAGCAAGGATATCCTTCCTCCGATAAGGACATCAAAACTGCACATAATATTCCAGCTGTTGGAGTTTCTCTTCTCGTTTCTGCATCATTACCTTGAGTTCCTCAAGGGTCTATTTAGCCATCCCCTATTTCACATTTGCACACAGCTTTTCTACAACATCATCTGGTGACATGATGTCAGGTTTCACTGCGCTCCAATACAGTTGCAAAATACCACGGATACTGGAAATCTGAAATAGAAAGAGAAAATGCTGGAAATACTTGGCAGGACAGGCACCATCTTTTTACTAACTCTTTATCAACCCATCTCCTTGTTCATTGTGATTCAGCAATGCCTTCTTCCTTTGTAAAGACAGATGCAAAGTACAAAATTTGACAGATGGAATTTAACATGGATAAGTGTGAGGTTATCCATTTTGGCCAGAGGAATAAAAAGGTAATGAAGGGAAACTTCAAAATGCTTAGTTAGTATGCAGGTGCAGCAAATAATGAGGTCAAATGGAATTTTGTCATTCATTGCAAGTGGAATGGAGTGTAAAAGTAGAGAAGTACTGTTGTAACTGTATAGAAACACAAAAACTAGATGCAGGAATAGGCCATTTGGCCCTTCGAACCTGCTCTGCTTTCATTATGATCATGGCTGATCATCAAATTCAATATCCTGATTTCCCCCCCTTTCCCCATTGAAAGGCTGGTGAGGCTGTATTTGTAGTACTGCATGCATTTTTGGTCCCCTTACTTGAGGAAGGATGTAAATCATTAGAGGCGGTTCAGAGAAGTGTCCTAGGCCCAACAATCTTCAGCTGCTTCATCATAGACCTTCCCTCCGTCATAAGGTCAGAAGTGGGGATGTTCACTGATGACTGCACAATGTTCAGCACCATTCGCGACTCCTCAGATACTGAAGCAGTCCATATTCAAATGCAACAAGATCATGACAATATCCAGGTTTGGACTGACAAATGGCAAGTAACATTCGCTCCACACAAATGCCAGGCAATGTCCATCACCAATAAGAGACACTCTAACCACCACCCCATGACATTCAATGGTGTAACCACCACTGAGCCCCCACTGTCAACATCCTTGGGGTTAGAAATTCAATTGGACTCACCATATTAACACAGTGGCTACAAGAGCAGGTCAAAAGCTAGGAATACTGCGGTGAGTAACTCACCACCTGACTCCCCAAAGCCCATCCACAAGGCACAAGTCAGGAGTGTCTTGGAATACTCCCCACTTGCCTGGATGGGTGCAGCTCCAACAACACTCAAGAAGCTTGACATCATCCAGGGCAAAGCAGCCCATTTGATTGGCACCACATCTACAAACATTCACCCCCTCTATCACCGACGCTCAGTAGCAGCAGTGTGTACTATCTACAAGATGCACTGCAGCAATTCACCAAAGATCCTTCGACAGCATCATGACCACTTCCACCTAGATGAATAAGGGCAGCAGACACATGGGAACACCGTCACCTGCAAGTTCCCCTCCAAGCCACTCACCATCCTGACTTGGAAATATATCGCTGCTCCTTCGCAGTCGTTGGGTCAAAATCCTGGAATCCTCACGGCATTGTGGGTCAACCCACGGCACATGGACTGCAGCGATTCACCACCACCTTCTCAAGGGCAACTAGCGATGGGCAATAAATGCTGGCCAGCCAACGACGTCCATGTCCCAAGAATGAATTAAAAAATGATGGTTCACTTTGATTGATTCCAGGGATGAAGGACTTGTGAAGAGAGATTGAACAGTTTAGGCCTATACTCACTGGAGTTTAGAAGAATGAGGGGAAACCTAATTGAGCTATATCAGATGATAAAGGGGATTGACAGGGTAGAAATAGAGTAGACGCTTCCCCATGCTAGACATTCTAGAATGAGAGGCCGTTGTTTTAGGCTAAGGGGTGGCAGATTTAAAACAGAAATGAGGAGGAATTAATTCATTCAAAGAGTCGTGAGTCTGTGTAATTCTCTACCCAGAGCGCAGTGGATGCCAGAGCACGAAACAAATTTAAGAAGGAGATAGATAGGTTTTTAATTGGTAACAGGATGGAGGGAAATGGGAAGTGGAGAGGAAGGTGGAGATGAAGCCGAGATGAGATCAGCTGTGATTGTATTGAATGGCGAAGCAGACTCGAGGGGCTGAATTACCTACTCCTGCTGTTATTATGAACACACTTAGTACCTGGATCCCAAACTGCCTCCATGCTTAGTTAGCTCCCCTTTTAGGTCACTAATTGACCTTACCTCCTCTTTTCCATTCCAAATCTCTCCCCGCACATAGTGTTGCACTAAGGCAGAGTTTTGTCTGTTATCCATAGCTACTAATTCCCAGAACAGGTCACTAATCTGTCGCTAGGGGCTAATAGTTTGAGGGATCTCACTCCACATCAAGCATGGCTGACCAGGAGTCACTCCTTCTCTTACTGCCAGCGATTGATGTGTTTGGAAAGATTTGCAGATTGACACGCTCAATCTGTTTGGCTGTGTAATGAATGCACCTTCCTTGGCCATCAAGTCTCGGCATGGAACTCAAACCGTAGCTTCTGACTCAGAGGCAGGAATGTTACCCATTACACCACAAGACCTGCTAACTGCCCTCATCCAGGCAAGTGGAGGGTATTCCATCACACTTGTGACTTATGCCTTTCTAGAATGTGGACAAGCTCTGGGAAGTCAGGAGGTGAGTCACTGTCCACAAAATATCCAGGTCAGACCTGCTCTTGCAGCCACGGTATCGATATGACGAATCCAATTCAGTTTCTGGTCAATGGTTAACGCCCCCTCCACCCAACCCCCAACGTATTTCGCTTCAGATTGTAAATTATCTGGAATTATCAGTATAGGAAATGCTTTTGTCCTTTCATAGGCATATAATTTTAGAATTATGTGAATGATACATGAGCTAACGTGTAGGGAAAGAGAGTCGAACAACAGAAAAGTGATGAAGTAAGGAGAGAAAGTAATCATCAGAAATCATTTTAACAACAGAAAACTGGGCAAGAGCAACTGTGTCAAGGCAGCAAAGTTCATAAGATGTTTTCTTGAGCCTCTGGAACAACTTAAGATTTTTGGGGAGCAAAAAAGGATAAATTTGCATGATAGAATTTGAAATAAAAGGGGAGAAATATAGTTCTACACCTAATTATTTAATGAAATGGAATATTAAACAGATAGGGGTTTTCTTTGATGTTTTTTATTAGATATTTGAATGATTTTGTATCAAGACTAATTGTTCTCTCATTTTAATGACAAATGAATGGGGGAGGAGAAGGAGGTTTGTTGCCTGTTTTATCCAAATTTCATCTGCTGGTATGGCATCTGAAAGGGGCTGACCAGGTTGCCACTGCCACAACGCAGCTTACTATTATGGCCCTTTAAAAAATCTATTGTTTCAGAAGGCTTATAACACAGATGGAAAAGATTTTCTGTCCTGTGTCGAGATAAAGAGTACCTCAGCATATGTGCAATCCCAAAGGTACTCTCCTACATGTGGTATTCAAAACCTACTTAAGACAAAATACATGCAGAAACTTTATCATTATTTCAATCCTCCTTATGGGGATGTGGGGGTTGGGGGCAGCAGTTAGTAGGAAAAATACACCCTTTAGTTTCCAGATTTATGATGGGTACTTAGGAAGCCTTGCTGCCATATGACCTTTCATTCCAAAGTAGTATCTGTATTTGGTGCCCTTCATTTGAACTAGTGGTTTCATGTGCCATTAAGATCTTGATGTTTTCAATGTTAGTAAGGTGAACGATCTATACAATTTAACCATGAAATATCCCAGTCTCATCTGGCAAAAGGACAGAATAACACTGAGACTCTAAAGTTGGTCTTCACATCTTTTTCTGGAGCTCTCCTTCCCCACTCCACATTACTCTGCAATAAAATACAGACTTCATTTGGACGTCAAAAATCTTTGAGGCAATGGCTTGCTGTTATTAAAATAGAAATTACACTTAAAATAGTGGAAAATTAGGTATTTCCTATAATGAACATACACATGTTGGAACATTTACCATTTATTTTCATCTATATTTTGTACCCCATCAGTTCATAAAATACTAAAGAAAACTTGCTGATACGGGGAAATACAGTGCTAACTCAGTAGTACAAAGAACAAAGAAAATTACAGCACAGGAACAGACCCTTCGGCCCTCCAAGCCTGCACCGACCATGCTGCCCAAGTGAACTGAAACCCCCTCCCTTTCCAGGGACCATATCCCTCTATTCCCATCCTATTCATGTATCTGTCAAGATGCCCCTTAAAAGTCACTATCATATCTGCTTCCACTACCTCCCCCGGCAGCGAGTTCCAAGCACCCACCACCCTCTGTGTAAAAAAACTTGCCTCGTACATCTCCTTTAAACCTTGCACCTTAAACCTATGCGCCCTAGTAGTTGACTCTTCCACCCTGGGAAAAAGCTTTTGACTGTCCATTCTGTCCCAGGTCTTCATAATCTTGTAGACTTCTATCAGGTCGCCCCTCAACCTCTGTCGTTCCAGGGAGAACAAACCAAGTTTCTTCAACCTCTCCTCATAGCTATTGCCCTCCATACCAGGCAACATCCTGGTAAATCTTTTCTGTACCCTCTCCAAAGCCTCCACATCCTTCTGGTAGTGTGGCAACCAGAATTGAACACTATATTCCAAGTGCAGCCTAACTAAGGTTCTATAAAATTGAAACATGACTTGCCAATTTTTAAACTCAATGCCCCGGCCAATGAAGGTAAGCATGCCGTATGCCTTCTTGACTACCTTCTCCACCTGTGTTGCCACTTTCAGTGACCTGTGTACCTGTACACCCAGATCCCTCTGCCTATCAATACTCTTAAGGGTTCTGTCATTTACTGTATATTTCCTAACTGTATTAGACCTTCCAAAATGCATTATCTCACATTTGTCCGGATTAAACTCCATCTGCCAGCTCTCTGCCCAAGTCTCCAACCGATCTATATCCTGCTGTATCCTCTGATGGTCCTCATCACTATCCACAAATCCACCAATCTTTGCTTTGCCCGCAAACTTACTAATCAATCCAGTTACATTTTCCTCCAAATCATCATGGAGTGCGGTTACAAGTGGTGTACCTCAGGGATCTGTTTTGGGGCCACTGCTGTTTGTAATATTTATTAATGATCTGGATGAGGGTATAGTTGGGTGGATTAGCAAATTTGCTGATGACACCAAAGTCGGTGGTGTGGTAGACAGTGAGGAAGGGTGTCGTAGTTTGCAGGAAGACTTAGACAGGTTGCAAAGTTGGGCCGAGAGGTGGCGGATGGAGTTTAATGCGGAGAAGTGTGAGGTAATTCACTTTGGTAGGAATAACAGATGTGTTGAGTATAGGGCTAACGGGAGGACTTTGAATAGTGTGGAGGAGCAGAGGGATCTAGGTGTATGTGTGCATAGATCCCTGAAAGTTGGGAATCAAGTAGATAAGGTTGTTAAGAAGGCATATGGTGTCTTGGCGTTTATTGGTAGGGGGATTGAATTTAGGAGTCGTAGCGTTATGTTGCAACTGTACACAACTCTGGTGCGGCCGCACTTGGAGTACTGTGTGCAGTTCTGGTCCCCACATTACAGGAAGGATGTGGAGGCTTTGGAGAGGGTGCAGAGGAGGTTTACCAGGATGTTGCCTGGTATGGAGGGGAGATCCTATGAGGAGAGGCTGAGGGATTTGGGATTGTTTTCGCTGGAAAGGCGGCGGCTAAGAGGGGATCTTATTGAAACATATAAGATGATTAGAGGTTTAGATAGGGTGGATAGTGATAGCCTTTTTCCTCTGATGGAGAAATCCAGCACGAGGGGGCATGGCTTTAAATTGAGGGGGGGTAGTTATAGAACCGATGTCAGGGGTAGGTTCTTTACCCAGAGGGTGGTGAGGGATTGGAATGCCCTGCCAGCATCAGTAGTAAATGCGCCTAGTTTGGGGGCGTTTAAGAGATCCGTAGATAGGTTCATGGACGAAAAGAAATTGGTTTAGGTTGGAGGGTCACAGTTTTTTTTTTTAACTGGTCGGTGCAACATCGTGGGCCGAAGGGCCTGTTCTGCGCTGTAATGTTCTATGTTCTATGTTCTATATATATTACAAATGATTGAAGAGGGTGGCCAGGATTCTCCCAAAATATTTCTAAGTGTCGAATTCACGTGAAAACTGGAGTAATTCACGCTGTTTTTTTCAGTGGGAGTTCAGAGAAGAATCTCCCACACCCTGTGCACTGCAGAAGCCACCAGCGTGAATATCATTAAAAACTAGGGGCGGGACCTATCCCCGCTGGAGAGGCTGAAATCAGCGCGCTGAGTGGGCCACTGCGCATGTGCTGATCTGTCAGTGCCGAGATCGGCGCATGCACAGTGGCCCCACCAATGGCTTCCCCACACTGATGGCAGCCCCACCAATTTCTTTTCTCCTTCCCCCGCAGGCTGCCTGCCCCAATGCTGACCTCCCTGCTTCCCCCACCGATCCCTATGCAGAGTGGCAGCCCACCCACATTAGGCCCCACCCCCTTGGCATTGCCCCATGCCCCCAGTAGGTGGGCATGCAAAGGAATTGAACCACTGAAATAGTGTTACATTTTTCAAATCTGGATTTAATTTTTATCAGTTGCTTGTGTGTATTTCATTCCGGTAATATTTTGACCGCTTTTACCATGATTTTACTCAGCCTTTTCTCAGACAGCACCTTTCATGTGGAACTTTGGTGAAACTCTCCCACATTTATATATATTTAGCAAAGAGATGGCCACCCACACTTTCAAGTGAATAATTGCCTAAGTGATGCTTCTGTATTTAACCACAGAGTGGGAAAACGGCAGAATGTGCTGCCATGGGGAGTGGTTGAAGCAAATGTTCGAGATGCATTTATTGGGAAGTGAGATAAGTATATGAGGGAGAAGGGAATAGATGGGAGGAAGTCCGAGTGGAGCATAACCATCACCATGGACTTATTGGGCCAAATGGCTTGTTTCTATGCTGTATATCTGCTGTAACTCTATTTAGTTTCTGGAGTTTCCAGTCCTCACTTGCCCCAGTGGAACTGCTGTGCTTTGTGTGTCTTGACTCTAGTTTCTGCAGTTTCTCACATTTGGAAATTAGTCATAGAGTTTTACAGCGCAAAAAGTCCCTTCAACCGATCATCTGCATTGACGGTCAGGCACCTATCTATTCTAATCCCAAACACCTGGTCTGTAGCCTGTATACTATGGTGTTTCACGTACTCATTTAAATGCTTCTTAAGTGTTGTGGGGGTCCCCGCGTCGACCACCAATTCAGGCAGTGAGTTCCAGATTCCCATCACTCTCTGGATGGAAAAGATTTCCCTCAAATCCCCTCTAAATCCCCTGCCCCTTATCTTAAATCTATGCGCCCTGGTTATTGATCCTTTTACTAAGGGGAAAAAGTTCCTTCGTATCTACCCTCTCTATGTCCCTCTTAATTTTGTACACCTCAATCAAGTCCCTCCTCAGCTTTCTTTGCTCTAAGAAAAACAACCCCAGCCTAACCAGCCTCTTTTCATAGCTGAAATACCCGGGCAACATCCTGGTGAATCTCCTCTGCGTCCTCTCTAGTGCAATCACACCCTTCCTATTGTGTGGCGACCAGAACTGCACACTACTCCAGCTGCGGCCTAACAAGCGATTTATACTGCCCCATCATTACCTCTCTGCTCTTATATTCTATACCTTGACTAATAAATGCAAGTATCTCGTATGGCTTCTTAACCACCTTACATACCTGTCCTGCAGCCTTCAAGGATTTATGGACATGCACCCATGCATTTCCTAGCATCCTATCATTCGTTGTGTGTATTCCCTTGCCTTGTTTGTCCCCCAAAATGCATGACCTCACACTTTTCAGAGTTAAATTCCATTTGCCACTGTTCTGCCCATCTGACCAGCCCATCCATATCTTAATCTAAGGCTTTCCTCCTCGTTATTTACCACAAGCTACTTGTCTTGATATGCATTCTAACAGAAGGAATTGGACTGAGATCCAGATGATTCAGTGAACAGTCAAAAATTTTAGTCAATGACGACTTATAACTCATAATTTTAAGAAAACAATACTTGCATATACACTTGCTAGTGTATGTTTTAACAGGGACTTGTTTTTGTAGACTGATAAACAAAGAAAGAACAAAGAAAATTACAGCACAGGGACAGGCCCTTCGGCCCTCCAAGCCTGCACCGACCATGCTGCCCCCCTACTCTTCTGGGGACCATATCCCTCTATGATATTCTGTGCTTTAGCTTAATTTGGAAAGTAAGATAAAATGTACTTTGGGAGTCCTTGCTATTTGTAAAAGGCAATTTATTTTAGTATTAGAGCTTATTGGTTACCCAATCACAGTCTTTTTCAAACGATTCCTAGCCAGATGGCAATAAACGTAGTGATGTTGAAATGTTAGAACTTTATATTAATCATGTTGGGGCACGTTGACTCTGGCATTCTGTTTGTTTAATCCTCTAAGTCTATTTTGCAAAACTATTGAATGAAGCCTACTGTGGAACCCAAATTTATATTGGAGGGTAAACTCTTTAGATTACAGAGCAAAATAAGTTTATCCGCACAGACTTTCACAAGTTTCTGTTTGTTCTTCTCAGGAGTGTCGTTGTGGAAAACTTTTATTGGTGCACACAATTGTAGCAAATGGTTTCTTTACTTCACCCAGCTAGCAGCCTTGATGGCACAGTACCAGTTCAAGAATTTAGCCTTTAGGTGGATTACAGGTCAGACTAACGTTTATTTGGCCAGCCAGCCAATTAACTAATATATTTATAAATGTAAAGAAACTCTAAGTCAGCACAAATTCGTTGAACTATATTTGAAATAGGAGCTTAATAGATTTGTGAAATACACTTGCCTGGCTTCGAAAAGCAATATTTTGTATGAAAGAGATATTTATACATGCTGTTAGTAATTGTCGAAATGTTCAACATTGGTAGTGATCTAAATGTTTAATTGCTTATTGCTATCTTTTGAAATTCTAGCTCACACGTTGTGTATGCTGTCTAACTGATCTTCTAAATTTTCTAAATAGAAACTGCATCCAACTGTAAATAGTTTTTGATCTAATGTTTCCACTGGAATGTTTTAAATGATAACTGCAGTAGCCAGATGAAATATTTAGCATTCTCTCCCTAAGTCTCTCCTCCTCACTTGCTATCCTCACTTAAGATGCTGCTTAAAACCTACCCCTTTGGCCAGGCTTTTGGTCACCTGCCCTCATTTTCTGTTATGATTCAGTGTCAGATCTTGTTTTGTTTTGTGAAACACTTTGGATTGTTTTATTACACTGAAGACTCTATGTAAGAGAATGGGAGTTTCCCTGGTCAATATTTATTCCTGATGTGGAGATGCCGGCGTTGGACTGGGGTAAACACAGTAAGAAGTCTCGCAACACCAGGTTAAAGTCCAACAGGTTGATGGACTTTAACCTGCTGTTGTGAGACTTCTTACAATATTTGTTCCCCCAGTTAACATGACTAAGAACAAATTATCTTTGTGGAGGCTTTGTGTGTGCAAATTGGCTGCTGCGTTTGCTATGTTAGAGTGTTGAGGGGAGGTGATGGCCCAGTGGTATTATCACTAGACTATTAATCCAGAAACTCAGGGTAATGTTCTGGGAACCTGGGTTTGAATCCCGCCACGGCAGATGGTGGAATTTGAATTCAATAAAAAAACATCTGGAATTAAGAATCTACCGATGACCATGAAACCGTTGTCGATTTTCGGAAAAACCCACCTGGTGCAGTAATGTCCTTTAGGGAAGGAAGTCTGCCGTCCTTACCTGGTCTGGCCTACATGTGACTCCAGAGTCACAGCAGTGTGGTTGACACTCAACTGCCCTCTGAAATGGTCTAGCAGACCACTCAGTTCAAGGGTGACTAGGGATGGGCAATAAATGCTGGCCAGTCAGCAATGCCCATGTCCCACGAATGAATTTTAAAAAGTGGCTGCCCTTCACTGGTCGTGGAGCATGTTGCGACATTCTAAGTTGTGAAAGGCTGCATAGAAACGCAAGACATTTTAAATAAATACTAGTTGTTGTTGTCTGGGTATACAGAGTTATCAACTCTGACCAGAGTCTATAAACTTCCATCTGGCAGCTTTCCTCCTTCATTTGTCAGTATAGTCAACTGGTGCTTCATGGTAAATTATTACAGTTTCAAAGAATTCTACTACCTGTATACTATCTAAGCTTAATGTTGCAATAATGAAGCTACTACCACATTGGAGCTGCTTTATTATTTTAGTTTCAGGCTGTTCTTCAATCTCTATGTTTAGGTGGCTATTTAAACTTTACTGCAGTGGTCCGTGATACTATCTGATTCTTTCTATGAGTTATTCACTTGTGATCACTCCAGGTTGCTGTATATTTTATTCACTGCTATCCACCTCCCCCCAATAGCCCTCAATCTTCTTCCAAGAATGTGGGTAGGTTAATGTAATAAAACACCACAAAACATTTCCATGGAGTGTTATAAACAAAATTTGGCAACATCCAATTTTATTTATACAGCAACATTTAATATAAGAAAAAAATGTGTTGCAGGACTATTGAGGGAACAAGGTGAGCTGTGATAGGAGAGTGTCTCCCATCACAAGAGATGTGACCAAAGTCTTTCCCAAAAAGATCGGGTTAAGAAGTCCTTCAAAGGCAGGGAGATTAATGAGTGACAAAAGATTGGAAGTTCTGTAAAGTCCTGTCATGGTGGGTAAAGCATCTCTTGCAGAAGGTGAGCTGAAGAGTAGGACAGTCTTCCCACTTCCTTTAAATTTGACTTTTATGCTGAATTTTCCAGGTTTTTCACATTTCTTTAATTTATGTATTGAACAATGATGATTTATTTTTTTCTCAAGCTATGCCCAGTATACCTTCTAATTCTATCTTTTACTCTTGTTCTATGCTTCTAAAACTTTATTCTAACTCTTTTAAACTTTTTTTCTGCAGCCTAGCTATGACTGTAACACTACATTCTGCACTCTCTCGTTTCCTTCTCTATGAACAAAGATGTGCGGGTTAGGTTGATTGGCCAGGTTAAAAAATTGCCCCTTAGTGTCCTGAGATGAGTAGGTTAGAGGGATTAGTGGGTAAATATGTGGGGGTAGGGCCTGGGTGGGATTGTGGTCGGTGCAGACTCGATGGGCCGAATGGCCTCCTTCTGCACTGTAGGGTTTCTATGATTTCTATGATTCTATGAACGGTATGCTTTGTATAGCGTGCAAGAAACAATACTTTTCACTGTATGTTAATACATGTGACAATAAATCAAACCAAATCAAAATGATAAACTTTATGCAACACCTATAGCTTCTAAAGCCCTGATGAGACTGTACAAATAATGTGTTGCCTCTCTTTGATGACAGGACGCCACGTTTTGCATTGTGTTGCGTGGAGCACGCCTTGGCCAAGCTATCCTAAGTGATGTCCTTCAAGCAGGCTGCATTCCTGTGATTGTTGGGGATTCTTACATCCTCCCGTTTTCGGAAGTACTAGACTGGAAAAGGTATGCAATGTCTTGGAATTTCTCCAGCAGGCCGACTGCATAAAGCTGCTTGTACAAAACCATTTTTTGTTGTCTGAACCGTTTTGCTTACAGAATTTGTCCCAACTTGCCCTGAGATCTGTAATTTATAAAGTATTGAATCATAGAATCTACAGTGCAGAAGGAGGCCATTTGGCCCATCGAGGCTGCACCAACAATAATCCCTCCCAGTTCCATCCCCATAACCCCACATATTTACCCTCTTAATCCCCCTGACACGGGGAAATTTAGCATTTAGCTAATCCACCTAACCCACACATCTTTGGACTGTGGGGGGAAACCGGAGCACCCAGAGGAAACCCACACAGACACAGGGAGAATGTGCAAACTCCACACAGGCTGTCAAGCTGAGTCCAGAATTGAACCTGGGTCCCTGGCGCTTTGAGGGAGCAGTGCTAACCACATATAACTATGCAACAATTGATTAAAAGGTGCTTAGCTTTTATGTTTTCGAATATTTGAATGTTGGGCAAGATTCTAATTGGCAGGGAACACATGATGGGTGAAGTGTCACTCCAACTGAATTTAAGCCTTTCAGAAAATTGAGTTTGATTTTAAATTTAACTAGCTTCTTTAATCTGTTTCTACAATGAATTATGATATCCATTAACTGTGTGGTACTTGATTTTAATTTCCTCTCTTGCGTGCTCTCCCCTCCTCCCACTAACTATAGGCGAGCATACTGATATTTGGGTGTCTTTTTTGCCATTGGAGTGGTTAAATCTTTGTGTGAACGTACATTCATTTCTTTTAAAATGAACAAGGTTTCATCATTAAGCTAAATTGGGCAGCTGTTTCAAAATGATGGGCCAAATGACAGCCTCCTGTAAGATTTTGTGATTTTGATTTTTTTTTAAATTTGTTTGGGTTTTTTGATTTGTACATGAACCAGAAAATGACTTCTGATTTTGTGATTGAACTGTTAAAGTTTATCTGTTGTTTCTCAGACCTTCCAATGGTTTGGGTTGGTTTCGTTCACTATTCAAAGTGAATCGGAAAAATGTCCACTTGCTAAGTTCTTTCAGAAATCTTTTCAAAGTCTCTTTACGCAGATTCAAATCAGATTCTAAAAAGGAATTTGTTTTATCAAATCGTGTTAACTTTTTTAAAATTCAAAGCCACTTTCTGCTGAAATCAGAGCTGGTGCAATGAAAGCTGTATGCTTGGTCTTGTGTCTTTTTGCAGTTGTCCACAAAACACGATTGATAATCCAGAGAATTTTTGTGGTATTGAATCAGGCACGCAGCAAGATTCCAGGTTCAGTCCGTGATCCTGTGTTTGATATTGCTGATCTCAGCCCCGGTGTAGGTGGGAACAGCAGAATCCGCTTCATGTTCTTCAAATTGCGGATAGCGAAGAGCATTGTCGGGCAATACAGCAGGATATAGATAGGCTGGAAAATTGGGCGGAGAGGTGGCAGATGGAATTTAATCCGGATAAATGCGAAGTGATGCATTTTGGAAGAAATAATGTAGGGAGGAGTTATACAATAAATGGCAGAGTCATCAGGAGTATAGAAACACAGAGGGACCTGGGTGTGCAAGTCCACAAATCCTTGAAGGTGGCAACACAGGTGGAGAAGGTGGCGAAGAAGGCATATGGTATGCTTGCCTTTATAGGACGGGGTATAGAGTATAAAAGCTGGAGTCTGATGATGCAGCTGTATAGAACGCTGGTTAGGCCACATTTGGAGTACTGCGTCCAGTTCTGGTCGCCGCACTTTATAGGACGGGGTATAGAGTATAAAAGCTGGAGTCTGATGATGCAGCTGTATAGAACGCTGGTTAGGCCACATTTGGAGTACTGCGTCCAGTTCTGGTCGCCGCACTACCAGAAGGACGTGGAGGCATTGGAGAGAGTGCAGAGAAGGTTTACCAGGATGTTGCCTGGTATGGAGGGTCTTAGCTATGAGGAGAGATTGGGTAGACTGGGGTTGTTCTCCTTGGAAAGACGGAGAATGAGGGGAGATCTAATAGAGGTATACAAGATTATGAGGGGTATAGATAGGGTGAACAGTGGGAAGCTTTTTCCCAGGTCGGAGGTGACGATCACGAGGGGTCACGGGCTCAAGCTGAGAGGGGCGAAGTATAACTCAGACATCAGAGGGACGTTTTTTACACAGAGGGTGGTGGGGGCCTGGAATGCGCTGCCAAGTAGGGTGGTGGAGGCAGGCACGCTGACATTGTTTAAGACTTACCTGGATAGTCACATGAGCAGCCTGGGAATGGAGGGATACAAACGATTGGTCTAGTTGGACCAAGGAGCGGCACAGGCTTGGAGGGCCGAAGGGCCTGTTTCCTGTGCTGTACTGTTCTTTGTTCTTTGTTCTCCAAATTGAGGAGGGGGAGGTTGGAATCAGCCTAGGATTCTCATTACTATAGCAGGATATCAGGGTCTTGAGCAGCTGAGATGTTTTGTATATTTGAATATTATAATCTGCTAATGGTCATTGCGTACTTTCATACAGAGGGATCTTTTTTCTTCCCCTGGTTGACCAAGTGCATAGAATCTCTTTACCTTGCTTATGAGTCTACAAACAAAATAGCCAATTGAAATTGCATTAGCCTATTGCAGCGTGTAAACTCACTCCTCAGGAATTAACTGCAGTTACTGCTGATTTTTCAAATGCAGGTTGGCAAGACCAAGGCTCAGGGACCCCTGAGTGTGTATAGGTATATTCATAGAGTTTAATTACAGAAAACTATGTACTGTACACACACACAGCTGCTCAGTTTCCTGTTGTTTGTCTGGCTATGACTACATTACCTATTAGGACTTTGTTTAGTTTTTAAAGTTTATTTATAAGTGTCATAAGTAGGCTTACATTAACACTGCAATAAAGTTACTGTGAAAATCCCCTAGTCGCCACACTCGGGTACACTTATAAATAAACTTTAAAAACTAAACTTTGTTTAGTTTTTAAAGTTTATTTATAAGTGTCATAAGTAGGCTTACATTAACACTGCAATAAAGTTACTGTGAAAATCCCCTAGTCGCCACACTCGGGTACACTGGCACCTGTTCGGGTACACTGAGGGAGAATTTAGCATGGCCAATGCGCCTAACCAGCATGCCTTTCGGACTGTGGGAAGAAACCGGAGAACCCGGAGGAAACCCATGCAGACATGGGGGCAATGTAGCACAGTGGTTAGCACTGCTGCTTCACAGCTCCAGGGTCCCGGGTTCGATCCCCGGCTTGGGTCACTGTCTGTGTGGAGTTTGCACATTCTCCTCGTGTCTGCGTGGGTTTCCTCCGGGTGCTCCGGTTTCCTCCCACAGTCCAAAGATATGCGGGTTAGGTTGATTGGCCAGGTTAAAAATTGCCCCTTAGAGTCCTGAGATGTGTAGGTTAGACGGATTAGCGGGTAAATAAGTGGGGGTAGGGCCTGGGTGGGATTGTGGTCGGTGCAGACTTGATGGGCCGAATGGCCTCCTTCTGCACTGTAGGGTTTCTATGATTTCTATGATTCTACAGTGACCCAAGCCAGGAATCGAACCCGGGTCCCTGGCGCTGTGAGGCAGTAATGCGAACCACCATGCATTTCCAAACATAACAGCAGTCTTTCAAGAGTACTTCACTGGCTGTATCGCACTTGGTGACATTCTGAAGACATGAGGTTCAAAGTTTTAAAGTCTAAAAGGTTTAAAGTTCAAAGTTAAAGATATTAAAGTTTAAAGTTTTAACAAATCAAAAATAGCTGGAGCTGAATGAGAAGACTCCCAGTTCTCAGTGATATTGATGCATATGCAAGTCCATTCTCATTCATGATTTGATGCTTGCCTAATTATATTGCACAGATATAAACAGTTGATGCAAATGCTTCATGTGTGAGGATTTGCTTGTTGCCACGGTGTTACAATACTGCTGGTTTCCACGCAGTCATACACCCAGCACATATTTATGGTTTCAGAAGCGAAAGGGGAAAGTTGGGATATTCCTTCCATATTCATTTGTGTAAACCTAACCATTCCTTTCTCTGTGTTCATTTTCCAGAGCCTGTGTGGTCATACCTGAAGAAAAGCTTTGGGAAATGTACATTATTCTAAAGACTATTCCTCAGCAACAAATTGAAGACATGCAGAAACGGGTATGGCAAAGTGGATATATTGGCTAAAGATGATGTCAGTTGAAATTAGATTTGCACATAAATCTTTTATTGCTTACAATATCTCTATTCCGGTCATTGGCTATCAATTTTAACTTATGCTAAACGACAAGCACTTGCTGATACACACAAAACTGAAATACAATTTTAAATGATAATTGGAAAATGTGTGAATACAAATAGGTGAATAAAATGTGTGGGTGATATAAAATATTCTCCCAAATTTGAGGACAGAAACAGAAATATTCCAATTTTACTTACATGGTAAGTTTTGTTTGTGCACTACACCCTAATTTCTAGTACTTTAAAGCATAGAATAAGCTTGTTTAATTATGATGGGATTTATCTTTAGTTCTTACAAACAGTGTTGTACAGCATTAGCTTCACAGAAGGACTATTTCCCACTTGTAGAAGGTGCAACACCTGTCCCTTCACCTCCTCCTACTCACCATCCCAGGACCCAAGCACTCTTTTCAAGTCAAATGGTGCTTCACGTAAAACAGCTCTGAGGAAAGGTCATCCTGACTTGAAACGTTGGCCCTATTCTCGGTCGTGAATGTAGCCCAATCCAACACGCAAACCAGCCTCCCATCCATTGACTCTGTCTACACTTCCCGCTGCCTCGGCAAAGCAGCCAGCATAATTAAGGACCCCACGCACCCCGGATATTCTCTCTTCCACTTTCTTCCTTCGGGAAAAAGATACAAAAGTCTGAGGTCACGTACCAACCGACTCAAGAACAGCTTCTTCCCTGCTGCTGTCAGACTTTTGCATGGGCTTACCTTGCATTAAGTTGATCTTTCTCTACACCCTAGCTATGACTGTAACACTACATTCTGCACTCTCCCCTTTCCTTCTCTATGAATGGTATGTTTTGTCTGTATAGTGCGCAAGAAACATGTGACAATAATAAATCAAATCAAGTCACAGATACTGTCAGACCAACTGAGATTTTCCAGTATTTTCTGTTTTTGTTTCAGATCCCAGCATCTCCAGCAGTTTGCATTTTACTTCCCACTCCTTTTTTGTTTTTTGATTTAGAAGAATTAACTCTCATTTATCTAAGATAGGGAGTGGGATAGCTTGATCTTGGTTTCAGATAAAGCTCGGCACAACATCGTGGGCCGAAGGGCCTGTTCTGTGCTGTACTGTTCTATGTTCTATGTTCTAAGACTTTGTCACAATCTCAGGATATCCTAAATCACTTAGAAGATTGTTCCTTGAAGTGCAGTGACGGACTAGGACGGCACGGTGGCACAATGATTAGCACTGCTGCCTCCACAGCGCTAGGGACATAGGTTCGATTCCAGCTTGGGTCATTGCCTGTGCGGAGTTTGCACGTTCTCCCCGTGTCTGCGTGGGGTTTCCTCCGGATGTACCAGTTTCCTCCTACAATCCAAAATGTGCAGGTTAGGTTGATTGACTATGCTAAATTCTCCCTCAGTGTATCTGAACAGGCACCGGAGTGTGGCGACTAGGGGATTTTCACAGTAACTTCATTACAGTGTGAATGTAAGCCTACTTGTGACTAATAAATAAACTTTAACTTTTTACTTCGTTGTTATCCCGGCAAACAAGTCAGCAAATAAATGCAGCGAAAGACCACAAAGAGCAAATGAATTTTTTTTGATGTTGAGGGAAAAATTAGGACCACGGTTGCCTCCGTGTCCCTCTTAAGATAATGCAAGATTGTTTACAAATACGTATGGAGCGGGCAGGGCCTCACTTTAACATGTCTTCATGGACAGCATGGTGGAACAGTGGTTAGCACTGCAGTTTCACAGTGCCAGGGACCTTGGTTCAATTCCGGCCTCAGGTGACTGTGGAGTTTGCACATTTTTCCTGTATCTGCGTGGGTTTCCTCTGGGTGCTCCGGTTTCCTCCCACAGTCCAAAGATGTGCAGGTTAGGTTGATTAGGTGGGATTATTGATGGTGTAACCTCAATGGGCCAAATGGCCTCCTGCACTGTAGGGATTCTATGATTCATCAGTATGATGGTACCTCAAAAGGTGCAGCTCTCACTCAATACCATAGAAAAGTATTGGATCAAATGCTCAATCCCATAGTTTGTCAATCTTCTGATTCAGAGTTTGGAATGCTACCACTGAAAGAAGCTGACATTTATCTTGTAACAAAGCCAGGGTCTTAAAATTTGCATTGACACTTTATTCAGTTGAACCTGAAGAGGCTCCTGAAACAGGTCGTTATCACATGTCTACATTACAACAGTAACTACACTTCGAAAGTTGTAAAGCTCTTTGTCAGGCCCAGTGGTGGTGAAAGGGGCTATATAAATCCTTGTCTAAATTTATAATTTTTTTAAAGCAGAGGGGTTATGTGATGTTTCCTTTTTAAAAGCACATGGTGTAGCGTGGTCCTCTACTTAAGATTATTTTCTCTCTCTTCTGCTGTTCACTAAAGTAAATAAGCCCAAATGAGCATGGGCCCCTCTTACTGTTTCATTTGCCAGCTGCGTTTCACTAGTTGTTTGTGTATCTCTGGTGCCATGGGCAGCTGGAGTATATTGTTCAGCATTTTTGAGCCACATCTCGGCTCTTAGAGCAGCAGAATTGTTGTTTAATGACAGATTCAAAGCTTGAGATGTGTGCTGGCTCTCAGGCAGTGTCAGCACCTGAAGAGAAGTTTTGAAGGATCTGAAAGGTTCACAGATTTCTTTGTATTTTTAAGCACAACTCTTAATAACCATCAACATCATTTCTGCAGAAAGTAGTGATCGACTGAATGGTTATTCTTAAGGGCTGCTATCAATTGAAAGTAAAATTGCCAAAAAATGCACACTGCAAGATCATGCACTGCTTGGTGTGAAATTAAATGAAATACATAAAATACTCAATATAAGGTCAAGAGATATTAAAATGCAAGTGTTGCAGCAATAAGAAATCTAAAACAAAAACAGTAAAGAAGCTGGAAATGTGCAACAGGTCAGTCAGCATCTGTAAAAAGGACAGTATACTATTCGGATGCATATCCTGAAAATAGATCTGATAATAGATGAGCGGGCGTGTTAAAAGAAAAGTGGGAAGTTAACGAGACCACAGGAAGTATCGGTAGAATGATGCAACAGATAATCTGAAGAAATAATCGAAAACATTAAAGGGAAAGGGCACTACGGAAACAAAGGAAGCTTGGCCATCTGGAGAGAAGATAGTTGCAAACTTGCAATTCATGCCTCACCCAGTTTCCATCTCACCAATCTCTTATGTTCTCGCATTTGCTTCAAAGGTCGCACTTCCTTGGATATTTAGACATCTTTTGTTTCTTTAATGTTTCTGTATGTTACTTGGTGGCAATAATTCCATACATTTTTTCATTGATGCTTCCTTTGGGGTTTTTGTTTTTCTGTTCATTTCACCTTGCCTCTTTAAACTCATCCCTGTATGTTGTATTTCACTTCTGCTAAAGACTCTGTACTTGAACCGTTGACTTTGTTGTTTCCTCAGGTGCTCATTGATCTGCTGTGTGTTTTCAGCTTTTCCAATTTAGAGAGATTGAGCTGGATTTTGCTGGAAGCATCATCCCTCAGTTAGACTTGCCCCTGCATCTTTTAGATGGAATCATTTTTGAAAGTGTGTACTGATAGCAATGCAACAAGGGAAAGGGGGTATCTGGGACCCAAGGGAGCGAGACAACTAACTGTGTATCTTTTGCCCAATCACGTTGAAGGATTATGAAATTAACAGTGCAGGAACTGAGAAGAAAGTGCAAATTAAAGTGGGTGAATTCCATAATAAATCAGGAACAGAGACGGGAATTTTCCAGCCCTTCATGCCAGTGGGATCTTCCGGTCTTGCTGATGTGAGATTTCAGTGGCTTGTGAGCCCCGTTGCAAAGTTCAGGCTAGAGAGAGAATGTTAATTGTTTCATTTTTTCCCCTCTCAAACCAATTAAAACATTTTCAATTTTAATAGTGACTTTTTAAAAAACTCCAGCAATTAATATCTGAAGAAATAAAATGAATAAGTACAGCGCTAAAGAAGTAAGTCAACTTGAAATTGTTGACTACTGTCATTAACAGGATGGTTACTTTTATAATGACAATAGTTAATTTTCTGAGGTGAGTTACTTTCTATTCCCAAAAAAAACAATGTCACACCAATGTGAAAGAGTCAGCATAAAGTATTTTTCATAAAGTTAATGATGGAATCACACAACTCAAACAGCAACCTTTTGTTAGTTACAACTGTACACGTGCTCCTTGCCTGATGTGATGTACCATTTCGATATAAATACTATAGACTGCTATTAGCCTCACTGTTATTTTGATAGCAAAATCTGGTCCACTGATGTTCTGTGTTGGTCTTGTAAGCAGGTTGAGAGGAAAGACAAGAAAAATAATCAATTGTAACTGTCAGGTTGATCATCTCATTCTTAGTATTCCTTTGAGCGGTGTTTGAAATCGTACACACATTTATTTAATGAAGGAAGATTGTACTTTTTCTATTGTTGAACCTTCAATTTATGAAAAGCAGGAGGAAAATAAATGTATTGGGTTTGTTTCTGAGATTCATTTTTAAATGGCATTGCCATCTTTTAACATCCTCATGACAAATACTGCCTCTGACCAGGAAAGGAGGTGTGTGTTCTGTGTGAAGACTTCCAGGAAGAGCCTGGATAGCCTTTCTCCTTTAACTTTGCTTCCCTCGTTGTAAGGGGTTCTCATTTTATCTTCTTTCTTCTTTGTCCGGATTCTCCCTAATGTGGTTTTATGCTGTATCTCAACCTTTTTGTGCCTTTGGCAAGAAATGCACCTACAAAAATCATTATATTGATGTTTGGATTTGGAAAATGTGCATCCTCTAAAAAAAGTTATATTGTCCTTTTGTATAGTAGTGAGAAAGTGTGTGTACGTATACTCTAATACCTGCAAAAAAAGATGGGATATTTTTGGGCCTTTGAGAGCATGCAAAAGTCTGTTTAAGAATGTGGTTTCAGTTTATTTATTAGTGTCACAAGTAGGCTTACATTAACCAAAAGAGAAAATGCTGGAAAATCTCAGCAGTCTGGCCACATTGGTAAGGAGGAAAAAAAGCTGATGTTTTGAGTCCAGGTGACCCTTTGTCAAAGCTTTGACAAAGGATCACCTGGACTCGAAACATCAGCTCTTTTCTCCCCTTACAGATGCTGACAGACCTGCTGAGGTTTTCCAGCATTTTCTCTTTTGGTTTCAGATTCCAGCATCCGCAGTAATTTGCTTTTAGGCTTACATTAACACTGCAATTAAATTACTGTGAAAAGCCACACTCCGGCGCCTGTTCGGATACACTGAGGGAGAATTTAGCATGACCAATGCACCTAACCAGCACGTCTTTGGACTGTAGGAGGAAACCAGAGCACCCGGAGGAAACTCACACTGATTAGGGAAGAAATGCAGACTTCGTGCAGACAGAGACCCAAGGCAGGAATCTGCTGTGAGGCAACAGTGCTAACCACTACCACCATGCCACTCCCTCTACCATTATATGGATTATACCATTTGTTTAAAAAGTCTTGGTGAAAGAGACCGGCCAGATGTGAGATCAAATGGCTGTAACCTTCTCTAACAGTTAACTTTCAGCCAGAGTTTTTTTCTCTCACAATTTTAGAACAAAATGTTCGAATGAACCCAAAATGTTTCAATTTTTGGCTGATTTTATAACTGCTCAATTTGCATTAAAGTCTTGTTTTTGACTGTCCGGACAATAGATTAGTTGGTTGTTAACCTGTAGAATTTGTAAGTATGCTTTCCAATGGTACAGTACAGTAATTACAGTTTTACTGGATATGCTTTACTACAGAATAATTTGTACCACATTGGCTTAGTTTGGCCTCCATGGGCAACAGATGCATAGGTGTTTGCGAATTACATATTTTGTACCTTCTTTGAGGTTGCCCATCTGTTTCTAATCTTCAGAGTAATATTATTAGTGTGCTTGAAAAACTTATCGGTGTATATCTAACATATTCCAGTGTCATTCTATTGTGAAAGACTTAGCAATGGATAGATTATACATTTGGGACAAGTTTCCTAGCCTCAGAAAGACTTTGAACACTGCAACTGAATAGGACTGATGTCTGCCATTGACTTGAGACTATGAAACTGAACTGAGCTGGTCTGCTGGTGTTTATGTTCCACATGTGCCTTCTCCCATCCTTCTCTTCATTTCTCTCTCTCCTACTGATCTAGCTTTTCCCAAAGTAAAGTTTATTTATTAGTCACAAGTAGTCTTACATTAACACTGCAATGAAGTTACTGTGAAAATCCCCGAGCCGCCACACTCCAGCACCTGTTCAGGTACACTGCGGGAGAATTTAGCATGGCCAATGCACCTAGCCAGCACATCTTTCGGACTGTGGGAGGAAACCGGAGCACCCGGAGGAAACCCATGCAGACACGGGGAGAATGTGCAGACTCCGCACAGACAGTGACCCAAGCCAGGAATTGAACCCGGGTCCCTGGCGCTGTGAAGTAGCAGTGCTAACCACTGTGCCACTGTGTCGCCCCTATATGTGTTGAAATTTACAGATGACACCAAAATGGGGATTGTGAACAATGCTGAGGAAGATCACCCCTCAACAAAAACAAAACCAAGAAACGTGCAGAATGAACATGCATCTGGCAGATTAACATACCAATATATAATTCCCTGTTACAATTCAAAGCTTCTATATAATTTTCTCACTCAACAGTTTCATATCAGTTCACTTAAGTAGATCTTCTCACTTACAATGCTCCTGTGTTTTTCCCTTGCAGAGCGGTGAAAACCAGAACTTGTGTTCATATAGCACTTTTAATGTAGGAAAATGTCCCAAGTTGGATGTTGATACTTAGCCAAAGAAGATGATATTAGCAAAAGTGACTTTCTTAAAGTTTAATGTTATTAGTGTCACAAGTAGGCTTACATTAACACTGCAGTGAAGTTACTGAGGGAGAATTTAGCATGGCCAATGCACCTAACCAGCACATTTTTCGGACTGTGGGAGGAAACCGGAGCTCCCGGAGGAAACCCACGCAGACACAGGGAAGGCATGCAGATTCTGCACTGACGGTAACCCAAGCCGGAAATCGAACCCTGGTGCTGTGAGGCAGCAGTGCTAACCACCTTGCCGCCCAGTGGCTTTAAGTGACTTGAAGCTTCGTCAAAGAACTACATTTCAAGGAGAGTCTTAAGGAAGAAGAGAAACCAAATGAGAGACTGAGAAGTTCAGAAATGGATATAGGATGTGGACAGCTGAAGTTTTGGCTGCATGAGTGTGATGGAAGGAGAAGGAGATGAGCTGGAGTCTAACATGAGGGGAATGCATGGATTTAGGAGGGTATTAGGGCTGAAGCATGTGACAGAGATCAGAGGTCTGAAGCCACTTTCACAATGGAGAATTTAATTTTTAAAGGCCCAGTAGGCCTTGGTTTGAACCTGACAACCAGTTCAATTTGCTTGTTATGTAATGAATTTGCAAAACCGATCCCCAAAAACCCATTGTGAAATGCTGAGGGGACACAATAGGTAGCAGTCCAATGATGTGCGGGTTAGGTTGATTGGCCAGGTTAAAAATTGCCCCTTAGAGTCCTGAGATGCGTAGGTTAGGGGATTAGCGGGTAAATATGTGGGAGTAGGGCCTGGGTGGGATTGTGGTCGGTGCAGACTCAATGGGCCGAATGGCCTCCTTCTGCACTGTAGGGTTTCTATGATTTCTATGATGTTGATCAAGGTTTAATATCAGGCCTGTGCAGCAGTAGCAATTAGATTTTTGGCTAGCAAGGAACCTTACCTTGGGTATGTCAGACATTTGCGGTAGTGATAAAAGCCAGCATCAATACTTGTATTATTCCTTTAGCTTGTAACAATAAATTTCTGATTAATCTGTTTGGTAGCAATCAAAATGAAAGTGTTGACAAGCCGGGGGAAACAAAATGGAAATAACTCCCACTTTATTGAAATGAGCTACTTGGATGTTTAAAGCCTAAAAGTGTAAAATAGAATAGCATAAATCTGAGGTGCTCATTGGCTAACAAGTGCAAAGATGAGAGCAAAGCTGAAGGGTCATTCCTTTGCTGAATGAGAAAAAAGTGAGTGAGGAAAAGAAAGATTTCTGAACCTTGTGCCAAAACAGGTGCATCAAGAGCCAGTTTTGGGAGACACCATTCTGTGCCAAATAAATCTGAAAGACAGTCAACCTGACCCTGGCGAGTGCTTGAAATGGCTGCTGCGGTCCAGTAGTTGTTTTAGCCAACCCACCCACTTGCCAACATTAGAAAGTGATGAACGAGGCTGGAGCCTGGCCTGCTCTGCTTGAGATTCTTCATTGGCCGATCCAGCCTGAGCATCAGCCCTTAATGAAAAGTAGTTTAGAACAAAAATGTAAATTATTTTTCTGTTGAGTCAGGCTAAAGGAGCTGAAGTACTCGTCCGAGTCCATTGCACTTGTGATTAGGCCTACTCAAAGATGTGCAGATTAGGTGCATTGGCCGTGCTAAATTCTCCCTCAATGTACCCGAACAGGCGCCGGAGTGTGGCGACTGTGGGGATTTTCACAGTAACTTCATTGCAGTGTTAATGTAAGTCTACTTGTCACACTAATAAATAAACTTTACTTTACTCTTATGTTTGCTCCACCCCACCTCTTCCCATCGCAGGCTTTACTTTTGGGCTGCGATTGGCAAGTAAGCCAATGTTCATTGTTTGAAAATGGGCGAGCTGTCTGCAGAGGCATGAGCGGTGCTGGCAGTTCTCCCAAGTAATGATACTGAGGCTGTCTGGCCTCAGGTCTCCCTCCCAGTTGGGGCATGTGCTCCATGTGTGCCATCCGTTTCAGTCCTGTAAATGGGCCTGAAGGAATTTGAACTCTGTCTGTTTTAGATACAGGTATATTTCAAACACTTTACAAAGTTACATATGTGTGTACTACCAAGTCTGCTTGCAGCTGCTTTTCTTTGTGAAACATTGGTCCCCTACTTATAAATTCTGGGGGCCCTGCAGTTATTCTGTGGTATATTAACACATGAATGCTTGATCTTCTCATCTGAAATTCCTCGGTAATTTTGGTGAAAGTGTCAGCTCATTTATTTTATGATGGCTGGTCCTGCTTTTGAAGTGGCAGACAGGAATTTGATGGCTTGCATGCTTGTATCCAAGAGCATAATTTTAGAATGAAATTGTTGAATCTTCAACCTCTACTGTGCCTTGGCTAGCAATAATCCAAAATGCAAGGCTAACAACACTTTACTTCCTCTGCCCTCCATTGTAGTCACAGAACATGATCAGCAAGTATATTTTTCCCACTGTTTTCTACCAATTATGATTCATTTTATGAATCTGATTTATTGCCATTAAAACGCTCTCAATTTTGACTATTATGAATAGTAATCTCAAATTCTAAATTAGTTTGTGCATTCTTCAGATAGACTTCTAAATCTGATCTGAAGTAGAAATGAACTCTGACTCCTTGTACTTATGGTCACTTCTAACCTCCAATCAATCTTTCTTTTGCAATCTTTCTTATCTCCCTCATTTGATTGATAATAGTACGGTTAGTGCTCTTCTGAACTTCCCTCTTCGTCCTGATACTCCCGTCTCTTCATCCTAATACTCCCTTCTCTCTGTCCTGATACTCAAAATATTCCATCTGACACGCTGTTCCTCCTCCTTGCATCCTCAGCTGTGTAAAGTCAAGATTCTTTACACTATCTCTTTAATCACAACAACAAAAGAAAATCGGAAATGCAGGAGTTTCTTTTTAAGTGAAACGGTATTAAGTTTGTGGGGCACATTGCTGGCACGGTGCTGGAGCAAGAAGCTTTAACAGGTTTCGAGAACAGGCTACAGGTTTCTGTCATCAGTTCCAGGGTCGTTAAATATGTATCGCTGGAACACTGGATAAATGGAACAAGTCATCTCCGGCTGTAAATTGTTTAATGTAAATCGTTCTCCCACATCCATCTCATTATCTGAATCCACAAAGGTGACCTAATACTTTGAGGCATAATTCCTAATCTCTATTTTATTTCATTTTACTGCTGACCCGATGCATTTACAGTTGTACTACTTCACTCTGTGATGCCATTGCGAGCGACAGGGATCAGAGCTCTATTCATTCCCCAGTCTCAGTGTGATACTTATCCTTATCACTTAGTTTCTCATTTTCTTTGCGGATTTTAGAACCGAAAAGGGCTATTTCATTCAGAACAAAATACAATACCCATTCTCATCTAGGCAATTTCCTTTAGCTTTATTTTTTTCTAAGGCATGCACCCATTTCAAACAAGCGGGGATGTACCTCGAAGCTGGAGACTTCAAACTCCCTTTAAAATATAATAGAACATGTTTTCATGTTCCTGTTTCTGAAGTTACTGAAACACCTGGCTACAGCCCCAATGATTAAAAATGGGTTTGGATATTGGCTGGCTCCCTTCTGGATCCTCCTCAGCTCATGTTTCTCGGTGCTTTATACCTGGATGATTCAATAAGCCCACGTTAGCAAGACAAAAATCTTCCATTTTTAAAACAATGCAATAAATCATGCTCTTTCTAACTTCAAATTCTGAGTGGCAATTTAAATTTGTGCATCTAGTTTTTACTGTCGACAAGGTTCAGCATGGGATGGCACAGTGGTTATCGCTGCTACCGCATAGCACCAGGGACCCAGGTTTGATTCTGGTCTTGGCCGACTGTCTGTGTGGAGTTTGCACGCTCTCCCCGTGGTCTGCGTGGGTTTCCTCCAGGTGCTCCGGTTTCCTCCCACACTCCAAAGATGTGCAGGTTAGGTGGATTGGCCACGGTAAATGTGCAGGGTTACAGGATAGGACGGAAGGAGGAGGGGCCTGGGTGGGATGCTCTGTCGGAGGGTTGGTGCAGACTCGATGGGCCAGATGGCCTCTTTCTGCTCAGTAGCAATTCGATGGTTAGGTTTTCTGCATTGTGCATGGACAAGTACATATGTGCAGACAGGTCTCGGCGGCCTCCTTGCGTTGGTAGGAGACACTGTTTTGCTGGTTCGGTTTTTTCTCATTTCTTTCTTTGCTCCTTCATGGTGTATTTGAACTGCTGCTGCACAGCCATTCACACCTCGCCGGTTCTGTTTCTTTTCTGCACCCATTGCCACTGCCTTTGGCCTTTTGTGCCAGAAATCTTTTGTCATTTAATCTGTCTTGCCCCCAGTCCTATCATGGACATTCCCGTTTGTTCTTCTTCACCCTCCCCTGCCTCCCTTGCCCTTGCTCGAAACCTATTACGTTTCTATTTTTCCTCAGTTCTGATGGAGGGTCATCGACCTCTGTTTCTCTACACAGATGCTGCCTGACCTGTTGAATTTTTCAGCATTTTCTGTTTTTATTTCAGATTTCCAGCATCAGCACTGTTTCGCTTTTGTACCATTGCCCCATCTAATTATCTTTCGATTACTAAGTATAATTTAGCAAGTTTGATCTAGATGCTTGAAATCTTAGTGGTTGAATACAAATAAAATGAGATTTTAAAGTACAGCTTCGACTTTACCAGTAAACCACCTGATATTTTGCCAAATTCATCAAAAAATGAATTAGAATAGGATTTAAAAACATTTGCAAAATATATCCTCTTGTTTTTATCTTGGTTTGGGGCTTGCCTATTCTCATTCCAATTGATATCCATATTAATGATTATCGTGGATTTATAGCAGGTATTCAGATTTTTGCTTTGTGTTCATTTTAAATTTACAATCCTTATATCCTCCTGTGCTATGGGAAGTGCTAGATTGCTTCCTAAAAATATACTGATTAAATTAAAACACAATATGTGAATGAAAGTTGTTGAGGTTAATGCCAATCTGTTGGTTATTGGGAGCTCCTGGAAGGAACAGTTGCAAGATGAATAGTAAGAAATATGAATTGCAAGAATTTCTCTCTCTGACTGAAAACAGATTTTGCATGTCTGCTGATGATGTATTGTGTTCTGACAGTACTTCATAAATCCTCAAGTGGATTGTGCTTTGGAAAAATGTTTCGGTCTCAAGTCAAAGTGTAGTGGTGTAATGCATTTATCATGTGACAGGGTTAGAAACGTCCATTTGAAGAATGAATGAAAAATGGTTGGTATCTATCAGCACAACCTATTTGTACTTTTCGGGACATCTTGACATTGGCATTTTGTGTGAGGAGGAAACATTTCAACCCACCTTGACGGCTCAAATGATTGAGAGATTCACATTGTGTATTCACCTTATTAGCAAAGGGTTAATTTGCAGGAATAATGCTACTAAAATACAATGAACGTTTCTGCTAATATACCAAACAAAGTTCTGTCACTTTATTACACTGTGATATCATAGAATATCTAATGGCTGCATTTAAGTCTGCGAAATGCTTGCATATACTTCCTCAAGTTTTAAACGTTTGTGTTTCTGTGGAAAGAGATCCATGGTACTTCTATGGAAATCCTAGCTTAGGTTATATCTCTTCAGGGTAAGTCACGAATGAATTTGAGTTAATTTGTCTAGTCTGCTGGATGTCAAAGCAAATTCAAAAACATTTTTCTACCTTGGTGCACTTGAGAAATATCACTGCCAGCTATTTTTGCCAGTAGTAAATTAAAGAGGATGAACAAAAACACATTAAAACAAAACACTTGAGAAACGGGGGAGTACACAGTTAATATTATCTCTTAGTTTAGGTTCTCTCATCTGTCCTTATCACCTATGATGGAAAACATACCATCTGCCTACCTCCTGTGTCTGGCTGCCATCCAATGCATTTCAGCTGATAAGGCCAGATGGGGGGAAAAAACTCATCAGGAAAAGTCATGTGCACATAAAATTATGGATCCAAACACATCTTTAAGGAGGCATATTAGTGGGTGAGATTTCCCTTTTGCTTCTGTCTAATTTTGATCAGTGCAGTTGTTAACTGTTTACAGTGCTATATGTGCAACAACAGTTTACAAGTGTTTATTTAAATATTTTAAGTCTGAAGCTTAACTCCACTGAACAAAATTAATTAAAAAGAAACAGATTGAAGCTGAAAATGATCAACCGCATGCAATGACCGTTCTGTAAAGTTTCATGGGTTTTTACATTTATTTTTTCCTTCTGAAGTTAAAAGGTTGCAGCTCCAAAGGTGATAGCTGCCTTCCGATCCTTCCAACAGCAACAGCTGAGTTCTTCATCTGTTCAGCCTAGGCAACGTGTGGTGGCAGGCTGCTTTATCATGATGGGCATCGCTGCCAATCCTGATCCTGTCCTCACTCACCTGTTAGCCAGTGTCACTGGATAGCAATCAAACTAGATACGTATGCTTTTTACACCCTACTAAGGTCAGAGTTTAGTTGTAGCTGAAAGCATCAGGCAATGAACATGATTTTGTCAGAAAATTAATGCTTCCAGTTGATTGAATTAATTGCAATTCTGCGATCACTCGAGTATTTCTGTTTTGGCTGACGTGAACGATATTTTTAAAGTTGCCACTGAGTGTACTTCTGAAATTGAATTTGCTTAATTCGTGCCCACAACAGCCTTTTGTATGATCTTATTTTAAATTACAATCAGTCATTGTTATCCACTACCCGGAGCAAACTAAATAACTTGTTTCCAGCAGGATTTCTGGTCACTCCTTCCTCAAGTCCTTTGCTGGAAACAGGCCAAGACATTGTCGAGTGCTGTATGTTTTTTTCCTTCTCTGTGAAATTAAATCTTACAGACTTTTAAAATAATTAATGGATTGATGGAAATATTGATGTCAAACATTTCATACGCTATAAAAGGTATCTTTTATTTACCAGGTACTGCAAAATTGCAGCTATATTTTGTCCTGAGTGTTTGAATTTTATCCAGGAATTTATTACATATGTTGTTTATAGAGGTCAGCTATAGCATTACAGTCGTGGCACAAGAATGTAATTGAACAAATAAATCATTCAAAATCTTTTGTGTTTGTTAGTTGGTAACTTTATCAAAAATATGTTGAAGCAGAACAAATTCTCCCGGCAGTGCAGCGGGCCGGGAGACTCGAGTGGAGGCCGTTTAGCGGGTTCCCCGCTGGGTGCCACAGCCTCCGCGAGTCTCTGGGCACCGGATTTCCGGCGCTGTCAGTTCCACGCCAGAAATTGGCGCTGTATAATGTATTTAAATTAGAATTTGCATCTCGAGTCTCCCCTCATTGCCGGGAGTATTTCACTCTTTACAATAGCTCCCCACTAACGGGGAGCTGGAGGCCCGACCCCACTGGAGTGAAGGGAGGCCATTGAGGTCTGGGGGAGTCCCGCTGCCACCCTGCACTCAGCGGTGACAGAGGGAGGGAGGCCAGCGATCGGGACTGTGGGGGTCGGGGGGGCGTGATCGAGTCAGGCCAGTGGTGTGGTGGTGTCAGGGATGGCCCAGACACATCTGGGAGGCGAGCGATTGGGAGGCCGGCGGTGTGGGGCTACTACGCATGCGCTGATCTCGGCTCCAACAGATCGGCACGTGCTGAGTGGGCCGCTTAGCGCTTTGCTGCCGGCCTCTCCAGTGGGAATTGGCCCTGCTCCCAGCTTTTTCACGAGATTAACGCTAGTGCACTCTGCAGTGCTGAGTGTGGGAGATTCATTTTGAAAATCCCCGCTGAAAAAAACAGTGGGATTTACTCCAGTTTTTACGCAAATTCAGCACTTCGAATTTTTTGGGAGAATCCCACCTGTTATTTTTATCAACAGTTTGTCCCCGATGTGCAAAACTGATGGCTGCAGTGTTCACAGAATTGTGACAGGAAAACATGGAGATAAGGACATATTTGTTTATCATCCCAAAACAATTATCTAGAAATTGAAGAGCTGGTTCAAAGAGATAATGTTGAATTGAGAGAGAAGCTATGAGTATGTAATGTTAAAAAATAAATCTGATCTGAAGATAGAACAAATTGTCAAAATGATATTTTTTTTAAAAAACAGATTAATGACATTAATGACATTTTGCAGTCATGAGTGGCAGGTTTTGATCTGCTAAGTGTGTTGTTTGCTGCACTAATATTGCACGACTAGTTTCTGACCCTGTTTTACACTGCCTGATTTTAATTCTGATTGCCCTGCCTCGAGGGGAAGTCTGCCTATGGGAGGTTACGTGTGCATAAAATACTTCTCCCAAGCAGTCTGACTATAAATGTTTAGAGAATATGCCCACTCATTTAAAAAAAAATCAAATCCATTGCAGGTAGATTTGAAAAATTGGCCAGGAGATTGTTCTGAGTCGGCACGGTGGCACAGCGATTAGCACTGCTGCCTCCCAGCGCCAGGGACCGGGTTTCGATTCTGGCCTTGGGTGACTGTCTGTGTGGAGTCTGCACATTCTCCCCGTGTTTGCGTGGGTTTCTTCTCGGTGCTCCGGTTTCCTCCCACAGTCCAAAGATGTGCGGGTTAGGTAGATTGGTCATGTTAAATTGACCCTCGTGTTCGGGAGATTAAGAGGGTAGATGTGTGGGGTTAAGACGGTAGATGGGTGGGATTGTGGTCAGTACAGACTCGATGGGCCAAAATGGCCTGCTTCTGTATTGTAGGGATTCTATGATCTATGAGCCATTTGATACCACATTAAGAGTTCTTTTGGTTCCCATAGGACTGTTTTGGCTCAGAATTAACATACCAGTTTAGCTGTAGCTGCCCCCATTTTTAGTGTTCACCCATAACTGTGTACGTGATAACTTCAATGCGACTGTGAGGTTGCTTATAAGTGCAACCACCATAGCCGTGTTTTATATTATGTGATGTAGAAGAGTAAAACAGTGAGGAAATCTGTTCTACAGAATGGCCTTTTCTCCCCAGATCCAGGCCTGGGCCTGACGAGTCATACCACCATGGTTGTAAAGCAGAAGCAGCTTCAAACTGACATTGAAATGATGTGTATAACCATAGGCAGACTAATATGAAATACTAAGTAGCTGGGGCTGGAGTTAGACTTAATTTTCGGATAAAACAGTCTCTGAATAAAAAAACGTAGATGTTGCTCATTATCAGGTTATCTCGGTGATATTTTTATGCAGTAAATGTCTGGCTCATGCAGTTACTTTGATTTCTCACAATATTGCACTCTAACTATATTTATGATGTGGAGTTGCCGGTGTTGGACTGGGGTGGGCACAGTAAGTAGTCTCACAGCACCCGGTTAAAGTCCAACACGTTTATTTGGAATCACGAGCTTTCAGAGCCCAGCTCCTGCTGAAGGAGCAGCACTCTGAAATGCTCCCACTCACCTGACGAAGGAGCAGCGCTCCAAAAGCTCATGATTCCAAGTAAACCTGTTGGACTTTAACCTGGTGTTGTGAGACTTCTGACTAACTGTATTTAGACAAGTCTCCATTCCTAGCAGCACAAACCACGAGCCTCCATTCCTGTGATGGAGTTCTTGGTCGCATGCCCGCTGTTGTATCTGAGAACTGAGGAAATCTATTCAATTGCGGTTGACAGATTTAAGGATCAGGCAACTATAGATCTCAAATCTATGAGTGTATGGTGTGAAATGCTGTAATGCTATGCTAAATCAAATTGTAGCACTACCCGTTCTTCCCGCCACCACCTTGTCCTCTACTGAAGAGGAGTCTTGTTTTCATAGATACAACAAGTCTAACAATGTTTAAGTGTGCTCGGTCTCTTCAAGTGCAAGTTTTAAATCCATTCTTTAAGGGGATTGCTACATAATCTAGTTCATCTGGGATTGACTGCAGGGCTTTAACTGCAGCTTACCTTCTGTGTACAAAATCAATCCCCCTTGAACAAATATTTCAGTTTCTGCAAAATTGCTATATCATCGATTATCTGTGAAGTGAATAGAGGTAAAACAGACACTGCTTTGGGGTAGCTTTGAAGGAGAGGGCAGACAGCAGCTGATATAGGCCATCACCATAGGAACCAGCACTCTGACTCAAAATGAAGGGAAAGTTGTAAAAGGATCCATTATATGCTTTGCAAGTGGACTCTCAAAACAGATTTTTATTGGGCAGTGGCTCCTGCTTTAGTAACCTTTGGACCTTACAGCGCTCTGAGGTGCTAGAAAGCACCTTATTTTGCCTTTGAACTCCCGTCTGTGGCTGCATGGGCAAAGCTTTGCAATTAAATCCGTATATTTTTCTTGGAACACACTCTCGGCAGGGTGACTGTTGTAAGGGAAGCTGATATGAGTCCCAAACACTGACGTATTTAAAGATGATACCCCAGAGTGTTGAAACGGGTAGCATTAAGTTTCAGACACTGTCCATCATGTGTCAGAACGTGGCACAATTCCTTCAATTCAAATCTGGCACATTCCTAAAATTAGAGTTTAAAATTTAGTTTGTTTTTAATAACTGTGTTTTCATTTGGGAACACACCTTTTTACATCATTTTCATTTTATACTGTGTAAACTTTGCTTGTCGTGACTATCATGTATTTATTAAAGCACTTGTGTAACTAGCCTACATTTCTAAATTTGCGAATGCTCATCTGAAGTGGATTTTGAGATTTTTAAAAATAGATTGAAAGAGATAGATTTAGGGATGAAATTTAGAAGAATAGGAGTGCCTCTGTTGGTGAGCTGAAGGGTGGTAGGTGCACATAAGGAGATATAGAGCTACATAAAATTCCAAAGCGAGGGTGGAAAAAATGATGAGGTATTTATAGACTAGGACAAGGACTTAGCATGGGCCATCGTAGGTATAGAGTTTCAGCTGTAAGGCCAGCAAAGAGTGCACTGAAGTAGTCAAATCTGGAAGCGATGTGGTATGTGTAAGATTTCCAGCAGCAAAGGGACAAGCAGTGCAGTGGAGACAAAGGAAAGTAATTGCAAGTGGAGTGGAGTTGAAAGCTCAGTTTTGGGTCAAACAGATGCCAAAATTGCACAATCCTTTCAGCCTGGAGAGAGTGATGGAAGGCAAAGACATGACTTTGATCTTTCCACTGAAGAGCTGGACGGAGTTAAGGCTCACCTGGCAATTAATTTCAAATTTAAGTGTGCCTTTACGTGTTTACGTCAAAACTAATGTATGATACTTTTACTGACAAAAAAATCTGGGTATTTGCTGTTTCAGATATGTAAAAAAATTCAAAATGCCTGAATCGCTTGTAGACAGTTCCAGCTTTGACACATATGTTATCTTATAAGCAATTTCCAGTTGTAATTGACCATATGCTGAACCCTTGGTTCCTTGTTAAACTTTGAAATAGTGTCCAGAAGGAAATGCATCCTGCATGGCTGTAAAAGTCCATGATGTTGTGGCGCCAGTGAAGTGGACCGAAGGTTTTTTTTCTGTCCAATTAAAAAGAAAACATTTAACTTCCCAAATCCATTCTGGTTCTTCAGTTGTATGAAATTAGCATTGCGTACAGTGTTCATATAGGTTTCATAGATTTATTTATTCCACAATAATTTGACATAGTCAGTTTACATTGCTAATTATAATAGTCATTGGACAATGCCAGTGTTGTAATCATGTAAATTTCTTCACTGTAACATTACAAAGCTCTTTCTGCAGTGCACTTGCAAATGATGCTCAATGCAAACCTAAATACCGTGTTAGGGTTATCAAAATATTTAAGTTTGACAGTGCCTTGAATAACACTACTATCTTTAACAAGATTTTTAATGTATTGTGTCTCTTTAATTCTTAGATGCTTGTATAATGGCACAATTATGATTTTCACAATAAAGGGGGTGGGGGGATGAAAGGGAAAGAGGAAGAGCCTTTGTGTCCTAACTTACTGAAAAGCTTTGTCGCACTTTGAATTGATTGACATGACCAGATGTATGTAGGAGCTTTGGACTAGCAGTGGTCCAAGTTTTAATGCATCTATACCTGTCTGTGGTCATGTTTCAAAAACCCTTCTTCTTTTTCCTGCTCCCCAAAAAGAGGAATTTCCCAAAGCAGTACCCATGGTATCTGCAGGTTCTGTCTGTTTTGCACAAAGTATCTTGAATGGTTGTGGCACAAAAGTTAAATTCTAGACTTGCAATGCCATTTCAGCTGTAGAATCTCCTGCAATATCTTCGCTTCCCCACATTATTCCCCCTGGAGTCCTTCAGGGGTACATTCTTGATCCCTTCCTATTTCTCAACCACATACTGTGCTTGTTTGATATTCAATTCCGAATGAACCATGTTTTCCTTCAATAAAACACTGAGAAAATTGAACTAATTTTCTATGGCTGCGACACAAACTGTGATCGCACACCACCAATTCTATCCCACCTCCCTCGCCACCCTATCACAGTGAAGTAGACAATTCTCACCCCCCCCCCCCACTCCCCCGTCATACCTTCAGCTGAAACCACTTACTTCTACACCATAGCTCTGATGAAGGGTCATCCAGACTCGAAGCATTAGCTCTATTCTCTCTCCACAGTTGCTGTCAGACCTCCTGAGATTTTCCAACATTTTGTGTTTTTATTTCGGATTCTAGCATCCGCAGTAATTTGTGTCTATCCATAGTATCATCTGTTTTGTTTCAGCATACCTTCTGCTGAAACGCTCATTTGTACATTGTTAACTCCAGACATGACTGTTCAATCCTCCCATGGCCAGCCTCCCATCCTCCAATCTCCATAGCAGCAGAATGTTGGATGACTTGTTCTAAGTTTCTCACTCATCACATTTGTGCTTGCAGATCCCTTCATGGCTTCACTCCTTCATATGTCTGCTTTACAATTCCTCACAAACCCTGTGTCATTCCAAATCTGAACTCTGTGTGCATTCAACGAAACCTGTGTCTCCCCACTCTCCCTCAGGGGTGGCTGTGATTAGCAGTTCTATATTACACTTCCCTGCAGCTTTTAAGACCCTCGTTAAATCATCTCTTTGACAAAACCTTTTTGTCAAAACTCCGAATGTCATCATTCTTAACTTATTGTCGAGTTTCTTTTTGTCTGATTACCTGGTAATATCTCCTCTCCATATAAGCAATAAAGAATGTACTTGCAGCATTGCTTACCTCCAATGGAATTCAAATTCCAGACGCCCTGAAACAGACTAGTAAACCACTCAGTTCAAGGGCAATAAGAGATGGGCAGCAAATACTGACTTTACCAGTGATGCCCCTAAATGATTAAATATGGCTATTATATTTCACAAGATGATGCTGTTTTAATATCCATCTCTTGGGAGACAAATTTAGGGAGTACAAATTATGATCCAGGAATTTGAAATTTCCAATACTGCCACAATGCAGTCTTTGATTTTGTCTTATGTACTGTGGGAGGCCAAAATCTTTTCTCCGGGACCAAATATCTCATCTATGCCTTGTGAAAGGCTTAAAAACTGGGTAGGCAGCATAAATATACCAAGGAGAATGTTGCATAAAGCCACATTGTGGGCTCAGTCCAGTCAATGTTGGAAATATAGTCCGACACTAATTAAATATTCTTTTGACCGATGCAGGTGAGAAATTATTTTTGTTTTATGAGACCAATGTTTTTATGGCAAACATATCAATCTAAGCAGCCTATGGCCAGGAAGAATGGAAAAACAGTATAAATGGAGAGGGATGGCAGAACCTGGGTGTCCTGGTACATGAATCATAGAAAGTTAGTCTGTAAATACATCAAGGAAGACAGTAGGAAGACAAATGGAATGTTTACTGCAAGAGGAATGAAATATAGAAGCAGGGAAGATTAACTGAAGGACATTGGTGAGACTACATCTGGAATACTCTGCACAGTTTTGTTCCCCTCATTTGAAGAGCAGTTAAGGTTTACTCAATTAATTCCTGAGATGCGGGGCTTATTTTATGAAGAGAGGTTGAACAGGGTGGGCCTATACCCATTGAAGTTTAGAAGAATGAGAGGGATTGTTCTGAAACTTATAAGATCCTGAGGGGATTTGATAGGGTAGCCATTAAGAGGATATTTCCACCTATGGTGACTGAGCAGAAACAGTTTAAAAATTAGGGATCTAAGATGGAAATGATGAGATATTTTTTCTCTGTGGGTTATGAATATGTGGAATTCTCTTTCTGACAAAGCAATGGAGGCTGGGTTATTATTCAAAACTGAGTTGGACAGATTTTTGATAGACAAGGGCGTCGAGGGCTATGGGCGTGGGGGGGGCACATGTGATCAATTTGATCCAGGGCGGGCCAGGTTTGTGGGCAGGGTCAACTTCCAATGTAATATATTTTTAAACCAGGGAAGCTTGATTTACATTGGACGTAACTTGTACTTGAAATTCCTCAGTTGGTTTGAAACCGGTGCAACTAAAAACTTGTACAACTTAATGGAAACAGAGGAAATGTTGGTATCGGCCATTTAATTCTGCTACGTCAAATGTCACTATTATAACAAGCTCTTGCCAATAGATGGCTCTGTGAAGCTAATTTCTAACGCCAATCTTGTAAATTTAAAGAACATCGTCATCTTGTAAAATAAAAAAGCTTGTATAAATCAACTAATTCTGGACGCTTCAAATGAATAAATAGTCTGTGTAATAGAAATACTGGAAATGTACAAGCTCTTTGGTATCTGAAGAACTAAAAAGTGGGTAAGTGGATTAATGTTTCATACAGGGCAGGATTTTATGTTCCCATGGGGAGCGGGGGGGGTCTTACAATTGAATGGATGGGATTCCCCCGGGAACCCGTCTGCCCAAACTCAGACGCAATTTTATGCATGGGAGGACAGGACCTCGAGTGGGAAAAACACATTCATTCACACACTAAGTGGCCACTTAAGGGTCTTATCCCGTCCAGCCTCAATCTTTAGGCTGGCACATGCAGGTAGGGTGGGAGAATAACATTTGCACTTTTCCGCATCTCAGGTGAGAAGGGGAGGTGGGTGGGGGCCTCACTCTGAAGGCTCCCTCAGAGTTGGGACCGCCTCTCCACCCAGGATGTTGGAGTCTCCCCCTCACCCAGTGTCCCCAACCCTCCCATCCCCGGGACGTGCCTTTTCAAAGGTCCCGGGACTTCGTCCCAGGCAGAGCGCTGCAGTACTGCTTCTGGCCACCACGGCAAGGTGCCTGGCCAAGTTGACTTCATGGGCATGACTTCCTTCCAAGGGTGGACTGATGTCTATCCACTGCCAATCAACACTCAAGTGAGCATTAAATGGCAGTAGGAGTTAGAAAGTTGGTGGCTGCGTGTTAGCTTCTGACTCTCGGTGCTTCGCCATCCTTAAAACTCTACCCATTGAGATGTTTTGATAAGAGTTCTTGAGCCTTTTAAAACTTCAACCTGTCTTCAATGTGCATGTGTGTAAATAGATATGAGATGCCCTCTGTTTAAACTACTGCTAAAGAGAGTACCTATACGGGGTGGCACGGTAGCACAGTGGTTAGCACTGCTGCTTCACAGCGCCAGGGACCCGGGTTCGATTCCCGGCTTGGGTCACTGTCTGTATGGAGTTTGCATGTTCTCCCCGTGTCTGCATGTGTTTCCTCCGGGTGCTCTGGTTTCCTTCCACATTCTGAAGGACTTGCTGATTAGGTGTATTGAGCCAAACAGGCGCCGGAGTGTGGTGACAAGTGGAATTTCACAGTAACTTCATTGCAGTGTGAATGTGAGCCACACTTGTGACTAATAAATAAACTCCACTTCACTATAACATGTAAATTTAAGTACAGAGGTAGTTTTAGCGGTCTTTATGTTTTGGTAAAAATGAAAATTGAAACCGTTATTCTTATGTCTGTTTCTTATTCTTTTCTCGTGTTATTTTTCCTTTGGATCTTGTGATTCAATCTTAGTTAATTTTGAGTTAACATTTCCTCACTTTTGCTAATGTGCAGGTAGTTGTTTAGAATCCTAGGGCTAGCAGACTGTGTCAGGCTTAGTCATAAGTTTGAACTGTAATGTTCTCATGATCCTAGGTCTAACCATTGATTCAGCAATACAAAAGCCAATAGCTGTTTGACTCGCTCATTAATCTTAATCATTAATGGCACCTATGGAATATTGTCCAACCGATGCAAAGCCAATAGAATGTTGCTGTACGTAGCCAAAACAGTAAAATAAAAATCAGAAAAGATGGTGAGCAAACTGTATATCCACACCGAAAATAAAAGCAAAATACTGTGGATGCTGGAAATCTGAAATATAAACAGAAAATGCTGGATAGACTCAACAGGTCTGGCAGCATTTGTGGAGAGAGAAACAGAATTAACATTTCGAGCCCATATGACTCTTCAGGGCTCAAGCATGGTAAACAGAAGAATTATAAGGCTTATGTTAAAGGTCAAAATGATGCAGAAGGACTGATGGAACTTGGACTTTTCAATTGAAAGGAAGCAGCAGACAAATCTTACAAAGTATTCAAAGTACCAGAGCAAGCTATTTTCCCCAACAGATCCACGCCCTTAATTACACTCCATACGAACCTTTTACCACCCTTCTTCTAACCACATCACAATCTCCTTTATTCCTTTCCCCTTTATGTGCTGATCCAGCTTCTCCTTAAATCTATGAACCTCAACTGCTCCCTATAGTAGCAAGTTCATCAATCTTACCACACTCTCATAACTAAGTTTCTCCTAAATTCTTTATTTATCAGTGACAGTCTTATATTTCTATCCCAAGTTCTGGTCTTGCCTTCAAGTGGAAACTTCTCTACATTAGCCCTTTCCTAACTTTGAAAATCTCTATTCGATCACTCCTCAGTCATTTCTTTTCTCGAGAAAACAACCCCAGCCTGCTCGATCTTTACTGATAGGTTTAATCTCTCAACTCTGCTAGAATATTAGTAAATATTTTTGCATTCTCTGCAGTGCCCACAGAAGTTTTTTATAATCCGAAGGTCAGAATTGTTCAGAGTATTCCTAGGAGTGGTTTAACCAAAGGTTTTCAATTCCACTCCAGATATGAACTCCAGTATATTGTTTATGTTATTTATGGCCTTATCAACATGCATCATTACTTTTAGTGATCGGTGTATCGGTACCCTCCAGACTACACTGTCTGGAGGGTACGTGTCTTCCAAACTCTTCCCACCAAAAATTTGATTTGATTTGAGTTATTATTGTTACATGTATTGGTATACAATGAAAAGTATTGTTTCTGTTGTGCTATACAGACAAAGCATACTGTACATAACGAAGGAAAGGAGAGAGTGTAGAATGTAGTGTTACAGTCATAGCTAGGGTGTAGAGAAAGAAGAACTTAATGTGAGGTAGGTCCATTCAAAAGTCTGATGGCAGCAGGGACGAAGATGTTCTTGAGTCAGTTGGTACGTGTCCTCAGACTTCTGTATCTTTTTCCCGACAGAAGAAGGTGGAAGAGAGTATGCCTGGGGTGTGTGGAGTCCTTGCTTATGCTGGCTGCTTTTTCAAGCCATCGGGAAGTGTAGACAGTGTCAATGGATGGGAGGCTGGTTTGTGTGATGGACTGAGCTTCACTCACGACCCTTTGTAGTTTCTTGTGGTCTTGGACAGAGCAACAGCCATACTAAGCTGTGATATAACCAAAAATAATGCTTTCTATGGTGCATCTATAAATGTTGGTGAGAGTCATAGCTAACATGCCAAATTTCCTTCGCCTCCTGAGAAAGTAGAGGCATTGCTGGGCTTTCTTAACTATAGTGTCGGCAGGGTGGGACCAGGACAGGTTGTTGGTGATCTGGACACCTAAAAACTTGAATCTCTCGACTATTTCTACTTCGCCCTCGTTAATGTAGACAGGGGTATGACCTCCACTACTCTTCTTTAAGTCAATGACTATCTCCTTCATTTTATTGACATTGAGGGAGAGATTATTGCCATCGCACCAGTTCACTAGACTCCCTATGTCTTCCCTGTACTCCGTACCATCATTGTTTGAGATCTGACCCACTACGGTGGTCTCATCAGCAAACTTGAAAATGGAGTTCGAGGGGAATTTGGCCACAGTCATAGATGTATAAGGAGTATAGTAAGGGGCTGGAGGGACAGCCTTGTGGTGCACCCGTGTTGAGGATGATCATGGAGGAAGTATTGTTGCCTATCCTTACTGATTGTGGTCTGTGGGTTAGGTCTCTAGGGTCCAGTCGCAGAGGGAGGAGTTTGGGGATATGTTTTGTAGGAATCATGGTGTTGAAGGCTGAGCTGTAGTCAATAAATAGGAGTGACATAGGTGTCTTTGTTATGTAGGTGTTCCAGGATTGAGTGTAGGGCCAGGGAGATGGCGATTGCTGTGGACCTGTTGCAGTGGTGGTCAACCTGGGAGGCCGGAATTGATTTGTGCCATGACTAACCTTTCAAAGCACTTCATAATGATGGATGTCAGAGCCACCGGACGATAGTCATTAAGGCACGCTGCCTGGCTTTTCTTTGGTACCGGGATGATGGTCGTCTTCTTGAAGCAGATAGGGACCTCATGTTGGTGTAAAGGGAGGTTGAAGATGTCTGCGAATACCCCCGCCAGCTGTCCATGCAGGATCTGAGTGCTCATCCGGGTACATTATCCGGGCCAGTCACTTTCCGTGGGTTGACTTTTGAGAAAGCTGCTCTAACATCTGCAATAGTGACCTCGGATACAGGTTCTTCAGGGGTGGAGGGTATGCTCTTGCTGACCCTCTTGCTCAAAACGGGCATAGAATGCTTTGAGCTCATTGGAGAGGGGTGCATTGGTGCCAGCAATTTTACAGGCCTTCATCTTGTTGCCTGTTATGTCTTGCAGACCTTGCCATAGTCGGCGGGAGTCTGTGTGGCAAGCCTGGGATTCTAGCTTGGTCCAGTACTGTCTTTTGGCATCTTTGACGGATCTCCGTAGATCATATCTCGCTTTCTTGTATAGATCAGGGTTGGCTGACTTGAATACCTCAGAAGTCCATTTGCAATTCTGCAAGTTTATTAACATCTCCCTGTATTTTGCCCTCTGTTTTCAATGAATGCCCATAACTTGGCTTCTTCCCCAAATTTTAAAATTGTACTTCCGTTTCTCAAGTCCAAATTATTTCTGTAAACATGAGCAATTGTCGACCCATCACTGATGCTTGTGGAACACCACTTCCTACTATTTGCCAATCTGAGTAACTATCTTTACCCTCTACTTTCTGCCTTCTGGCCATTCTGGCACTTGTCCTCTGATTGGAAATGTTCTGTGCTGAATCATAAGTTTACAAAGGATTTTTGCAAACCCAAACATATGACTTGCGCCTTTTTTGTTCTTCGAATAATTCAATAAAGTTGGTAAAACATGACTTTCCCTTTTAAAATCATGCTGACTACTTGTTATTGCATTTCCAGTCACTAGTTCTGTTTCAATTATGTCTTTGATTAAGGATTTTATTCGCTTTCCCACCATTAACATTAAGTTAATTGGCCTATTGTTCTCTGGACTTGTCGCCCCCAATCACACTAACCATCCTCCAAATTTCTGGAACTGTTCCCTTTCCGAATGATTTTTTTATATATAAATATATATATTTTTATGTATGTAACATCAAGAGGAATGCAAGTAAGTTATGAAAATCAAAACCGTAAATACAAAATTTGTCGGACAAGGGGAAGTAGATTCACATACTGACACAATGAAATTCTTCACAACAAGAATAATTAATGTTTTGAATGGATTTCCAGATAGAATAGTGAGGATGAAAACCCTGGAATAATTTAATAATTAATTAGATGAGGAGGTAGTGCCAGAGGACCGGATAATTGGGAATGTTGCATCCATATTCAAAAAATGGTGTCGGGATAAACGGAGCAAGTTTGGCCAGTCAGCTTAACTCGGCGATGGGAAAGCTTTTAGAGATGATTCGGAGCCAAGTTAACAGCCATTTGGACAAGTACCAAAGTAGGGAAGGCCAGAATCAGATTTGTGAAGGAAAAACCGTGTTTAACCAGCTTGACTTGAGTTTTTTGATGAGGGTAATATTGATGTGGTCTGTAGTGGCTATGTGGTCTAAACTGCCACTTAGTAGTCTTGCCAGCAAAGCTGAAGCCCACAGAATAAAAGGGAAAGTGAACAACATGTAGAAATGTTGGTAGTGTGACAAGAACTGGAGAATGGCGGCGGACAGTTGTTTTTCGGACCGGTATAAACTGGGGCTACTGAGAGATCAATATTAGGACCGCTGCTTTTCTTAATCTGTATTAATGACCTAGACTTGGGTGTGAAGAACATAAAACTTGGAATATTGTAAACTATGCAGGGGATAGATCTAGACTTCAAAAGGACCTAGGCCAGTGGAATGGATGGCACGATGCAGATGGATTTACCATAGAGGAGTGTGAAGTTAAAATCTTGTGGGGAAGAACGAGAAAAGGAGGGACGAATACAAAGCAAGGAAGTTATTCTGATTCAGCCTCAACTGAAGTATTTTGTCCACTTCTGGAAACTACACTTTAGGAAGGATGTGAAGGCATTCGCAACAAAAACAGAGAATGCTGGAAAATCTCAGCAGGTCTGACAGCATCTGTGGAGCGAGAATAGAGCCAACATTTCGAGTCTAGGTGACCCATTCATTCCGCTCTGACGAAAGATCATCTAGACTCAAAACGTTGGCTCTATTCTCTCCCCACAGATGCTGTCAGACCTGCTGAGATTTTCCAGCATTTTCTGTTTTTGTTTTGGATTCCAGCATCCGCTGTATTTGGCTTTTATATTATGTGAAGGCATTAGAATGGTTACAGAAAAGATGTAAGGGAATAGTTCCATGGATGAAGAAGTTCAGTTCAGTGGAAAGATTTGAGAAGCTGGGATTGTTCTCGGAGAAGGAAAGGTTGAGAGAAGATTTGAGAAGTGTTCTAAATCAGGGGGGTCTAGATAAAGAGAAACTGATCCCATTGACAGAAAGGTTGTGAACCAGAGGACAACGATTGAATGTGAGTGACAAAAGTCTCGAGGGCCATTCAGGATGGGCAATAAATGCTGGCCACATCCCATGAATTAATTGTAAAACAATATCAATATTGTAAAGAAATTATTATGTTCTATGCCACAGTTGGTTTGGACTGGGACTGGGGATATAGGGTCCTCCTGAGTGGGTGAACTTAGATGGACAGAATGGCTTTTCTTATCTAATTATTTATGGCTTGGTTCTGTGCCTGAGGTTGTGGAGTACAGGGGTCTCCTGCCGGACTGTGGGAGGGTCAGTGCTGAGGGAGATTCTGCGCTTGGAACTCCATTAGTTACACACAGACAAGTTCCCCCCCAAATACACTCATATCACTCCCTCCAGCCCACCTGTGTTCACCAGACCATGTAGGGTGTCAGCAACCCTGAGGAAAAAAGGCCAACAGCCACCAGAAGAAGTCTGGTTCCTTGTTTTAACAACCCTCTCCCAGTGAATCTCTCACCTGTGAGACACCCATGCCCCACTTGGACCTTATCCTCTGGCATCTGGAGTCATTGTACATCCACTTCCAGTAAACAGTGCGGTAGGGTCCAGCTTCCCTCCTCTCGGTCTTCCCTCTGCCTTTTATTGTTTCTCTTCTTCATCCATCTCCTTGCCGCCCTGCCTGCTGTTATGAGCACTCGCACTCTCCCCTCCCCCAGCACAGCCCTTCCACATTGCCCCAAAGAACAAAGAACAATACAGCACAGGAACAGGCCCTTCGGCCCTCCAAGCCCGCGCCGCTCCCTGGTCCAAACGAGACCATTCTTTTGTATCCCTCCATTCCCACTCCGTTCATGTGGCTATCTAGATAAGTCTTAAACGTTCCCAGTGTGTCCGCCTCCACCACCTTGCCTGGCAGCGCATTCCAGGCCCCCACCGCCCTCTGTGTAAAATACGTCCTTCTGATATCCGTGTTAAACCTCCCCCCCTTCACCTTGAACCTATGACCCCTCGTGAACGTCACCACCGACCTGGGAAAAAGCTTCCCACCGTTCACCCTATCTATGCCTTTCATAATTTTATACACCTCTATTAAGTCACCCCTCATCCTCCGTCTTTCCAGTGAGAACAACCCCAGTTTACCCAATCTCTCCTCATAAGCCCTTCCATAACCAGGCAACATCCTGGTAAACCTCCTCTGCCCCTTTTGTCTTTGTCAGGACACGCAAACGCACACACACACACACACATATGCCCTGGCTTCACCTTGCACATTGAACTTCAGACTTTTGTTGTGGTGTCTGAGTCCTGCAGCATGGTGCTGTCCAGATGGTGTTGTTAAACTTCTTACGCTGTCCAGATAGACACTTCTGTGTGGCACCAGGGGAAAGGAGACCCCCTGTACTCCCCAACCCCAGGCGTTGTATGGATCTGACTTGGTGACGCAGGAGGGTCCATGGGTCCAGCAGCACAGTGCTGCCCATGAAGACCAGCTCAGCATGGAGGCAGGAACCGGTCTGCCTAGGCTGAGTGGTGTAGACTGCATCAGGAGCAGCGCTGCACTATAGCAGAAAGGCTTTGTTGCACTCACCTCTCGATCTCTTGTGGACTGAGGGCCACCTTGTGCAAGCTGCTCTTTAGCAAACAGCTTTTGAATTGATGTAATTTCATGCTGGCGTTGCACAACATTGGAAGGCCTGATAGGATGCCAGCGGGTAGCTGTTTTAATGAGCAAGCATGAGACCAGCCAGTGGGAAGACCAACCCGCCATTGGCAGAATTGCAAGGTGATTTTACACCAGTGGGTTTCCGACTTTCTGGCTCCCGCTTGATTCACTGCCACCAAACCCGCCGTGGGTGGGAGAATTCTGCCCTTGGTCTAAGCAGTATTATTTTGCCGCACCCTTGCATAAGAGTTGGTGCAATGCAGACCTATATTATTTTTTAAAAGTCCTTTGTATTGTCAAGTTGGTGCCAAAAAGTGTACTCTAGGATTATTGTGGATTGATATCTTTCTGCATTGCATGTTGTTTCTTTGTGTCTATTTACGAAAGACTTATTGGGATGAAGTCAGCACCAGATAAATACAATAAATAATTGTTTTAAAATGGGAACAAGTTCACAAAGTTGGAAAAGTATTTAAGTCCTGTTTTGTTTTTGTTACAGGCAAGGTGGTTCTGGGAAGCTTATTTTAAGTCAATGAAAGCCATTGCACTTGCTACCCTGCAGATTATCAATGACAGAATCTATCCGTATGCTGCCAAATCATATGAGGATTGGAACGATCCAACTGCTGTGGTAAGTGTGTGGCCCTCAGGCTTTGGAAGGCTAGCTGCACGGGCTGTTAATTTGTCCTCGCCTTTGTGCATTTATTCTGCTGGGACCTCATCTTACATAAAATGTTTGGACCTTTGTTTTTCCAGCTTATGTTTACCTGTTTGCCATTATTTCTCCTGCTTGAGCTCTGTAGGTTTAATTAAAATCAGGCTCCCTTCCTAAAGCTCAACCATTAGATCACCACTACTTGGCTTAATGAAATCGTGATCAGCAGTTAACAATGGCTCATTCAGTCATGCAGAGAAAATGCACCGTACCTGTTATCTTATTGTCTGACTACAGATTTTACTGAGTCAGTCAGATTTATCTTTCATTCTCCACATATTGCTTTTGTTTCTGAAAAATTGAAGTAATAGTCACAATGTCTTGGACGCTGTTTGAAGAATCTTTGAAGCTCTGTTTTGAGAGAAAATGTGCCACCTCATCAGTAAAACAACCAAAACTTTCACCTGACTTTATTTCCTCCCCTTACTCTCCCTGTTTTACTGCAGCCTCATCTCTCTTGCACAGGAGGTAGAAAATGTTTTACCAGCCAAAAATAATAATAGTTGAAATGCAGTGTTGTATCATAACCACAGTGATTCAGTTCTACATTCCCACGGCAACAGAATGATCAAGGCTCAATATGTTTTGTTTTGAATGTCTGCTTTATTTATTTTAATAGTTAGGGTTGCAAATACTGATTCAAAATTAACTCTATTGATAATGTGGTAATATGTCAGAAGTCTAAAGTCTTGTGAAAGCTAAGGTTTTTTAACGAGTCAATAGTTTGACAAGTCAGTATAATGGAATTATTTTTACTTAGTGTGTATAAAATGAAAAGTCACGTAACTAATTTGAATTATAAGGATCATATAGAAATTATTTTCACTCAAATCTGATCCTACTGCCCTATTACTTTGCCTAGAAGAAGCTAAAGTTTTAATTGAATTTGAATCATAGATCATTGGGTATAATGATTTCTGCCATCATTGTACTTCTCAAAATGTACTTTTCACTTAAACTGCGGGAAGCTGCAGTGGACGCAAGACTTTTTAGTTAAACAAACTGACTTGTCCATTAAGAGTTTAGTTCACAACTGGAGAGTGCAGATCGTTGAGCATTTTCCTTGTAATTGTAATAAGTCTTCGGAGGCAGAAGTCCCTTCACTAAAATCCCTTTATTTACAATTCCAACAGCAGTACACAGAGCGCTCTCAGTCAGCAGTCTACCTTCGGGAGTGCCAGAGGAACTGACACTCCTGGTTAAATACAAGGAAAAGACTCCCTGATTGACCAATCAATTGGCTCCTTAATCAGGGAGTTCATATTCCAATAGGCCAACCTCAATAGCCTGATTGAAGTCATTACAGTAATAGATTGTCTTTGAATCAGAAATGCAATTTACAGCGAGTTTTCAGATTCAAGACGCAACTCTTTTCCCTTTGGGCCTGGTGTCCCCGATTCCCATAGAAACCTTCATGCCATGGTGGAAATGCTATAATACTCCAGTTTTATTGTAGTCTTCTCACCCTTGTTGTTATGCTTGCTGCTACTTTATCTTCTCAGTATGAACTGTGGATATTTCCAGAGCCAGTGCTGGTCTGCGACTCGCCTTTGAGAAAAGTACAGTCATTGACATTGGTTTTTCACTCAACTTCTGTCCAAGATGGAAAGCAGTGCTTATCAGTAATACCCCACCTAGTGGTCCATTCTTTCTTAATACTTCACTGAATGCAATCTGCATTTTTCCCTGAGCTAAGTTTCCTGATCGACAGTGACCAGTCAAGTTTAAGTGTATACCACTGTAGAAGAAAACAGTTTAGTACACGGAAATGCTTGGAGAGCATAGCTGAGGGAAGAACCTAAAGAGTTAACACTTCCAGAGGCTGTTTTTGGCCTTTTGACCACTACAGGATGAGAAGCAACTTGGAATACTTTCTCAAAGTATTCACTGGAAACACATCTAGGGTAATTGGACTGAAGCATTGAATAAATCAAGTGTTTTTATCCAAAAGCTGTAATTGAAACCACATTGTGGTTGGATGTAATTTAAAAGATATCATAGACAGAGTGATGTGCCTGTCTCCATAGTCTTGCACAGGCCAAAGATGCAGGAATCCATGATTGTAAATGTGTCCACTCCCCTTCTGACAAACATTTGTGCATCTTAAAAGGCTGCGTTCGGTTTTAACAGAACGATGGGTTGTATAGATGCTGCTGTGTTAACAAGCAGCCTTTATTGTTCCACTGTCTGTCCAACGCAGCATGCCTCTTAAGTTGTAATCTGATCGGTTCAATAAAGCCGGTTCTTTCTGACTGTTTTGCTTGTCGTGCATGTCTGTAACGTTTTAGGCAAAGGAAAAAGTATCTCATATAGCGCAAGTCAGCACTATAACATCATAGTTATTTACTTTGGATTTATGGACAGCATGAAACTGAGAAATGCCAGCTTCCGGAGACTTAAAATATTGTTCACGCACCATGAGTAAAAACACCAATCTCTGTTTCGAACAATATGCTCCTTTCTTTGATGTTGAAATGTTTGAATTTCGCGAAGCAATATTGTTTTACGGTTTCTCATATCTGTAAGTTGAACAATCATCCTTTTGAACAGCTTAAGAGAATCCAGTGAATGGACAGTGCACGCACTGTTTTCAACACTGGCATTTTTGTATTTAAGCCTTTTCTAGTTGTAAAAGAGTGAAATCCGTTATATTTTTCATTTTGGGATGTTGGAATTTTTACTTCAGGTTCTAGTCATAAAATTTATTCAATAATTTTCTGCAAAAAAAGTAAACGGCTGCTCATTGTAACATGGACATGGCATGTTAGCCACACTTAATCTGATGCACAAGAGTTAAGCCAATCATTTGAAAAACTCCAGACTTTAAAACCACTTGCATCTAATGCACAGTATCAGTTGAGGTCGGGCAGGAGAGGTTTCATGTTACTAGGCTGGGCCAGGCCAGATGGAGCATCAGAATTCTGCCCAAGTAGACCTATAGAATGAGTAAATCTATGTTCATGATTTAATTGATAAAGATCATTAAAAATCTCATTAGAATTACACAGTAGTTACACCAACTCCAGGTAATTATTATTAGAAATATATTTTAAATTTGTAATTATTTTTTTCAAACTGCATTAGATTTCCTTTAGCAGAATCAAGACGATTCCCCAGTAGCTCATTTATTGCCTGCTGAGATACTGAGCCACAGGGGTTTGTATTTTATTAATTCATGGTGATATGGGCATCACTGGCTAGGCCAGCATTTATTGCCCATCCCTAATTTCCCTTGAAGTTGTGGTGAACAACCTTCCTGAACTGCTGCAGTCCGTGTGATGTAGGTACAACCACAGTGCTGTTAGGGAGGGAGTTCCCGGGTTAAATGAACGACTAGTAGTAGGTTTCCAAATCAGGGGGCGGGTGTGACTTAGAAGAGGACTTGCAGGTGGTGGTGTTGTCAAGTCCCAAGGAAGTTCCAAATTCAGGTCCTGATTTAAGTACCCTGATCTTAATTGGCATATTAATGAACCATTGACCCAGTGACAGTGAAGGAACGGCAGTATATTTCCAAGGCAGGATGGTGAGCAGCTTGGAGGGAAATTTCCAGGTTGTGGTCTTCCCATGCATCTGTTGCCCTTGTCCTTATGGATGATGGCAGTTGCAGATTTGGAAGATGCTGTCTAAGGAGTCTTGATTTCCTGCAGTGCATCTTGCAGATGGTAAACATTGCTGCCACTGTGCATCAGTGGTGGAGGGAGTGAAATATTTGTGGATTGGGTGCCAGTCAAGTGGGATGCTTTGTTCTGGATGGTGACGAGTTGAGTATTGTTGGTGCTGCACTCATCCAAATACATGGAGAATATTCCATCACACTCCTTACTTGGGCCTTGTAGATGTGGACAGGCTTCGGGGAGTTGGGAGCTGAGTCACTCACTGCAGGATTCCCAGCCTCTAAGCTGCTTGTAGCCACAGTATTTATATGGCGAGTCCAGTTCAGTTTCCCATCAATGGTAACCCCTCCCAGGAAGTTGCAGTGAGATAAATGAGATTATTTAAATGGTTGTAGATTTTAAATGTTTGGTACTGCTTTTATATTATTCATATTATTTAGTCAGCCAGATTCAGAGTAATTTCGGCTAGAAATTCTCAAAAGTGCTGGACTAAAGAAATTATTTGGCATTTAATTGTTCAAATTTAAATTGGAAAAACGGTAATAGCAACAGTTCTGCTTTTGCCTTAATGGGTAGGTGACATGCCACAATTCAGATATGAATTTTAAAGTTCATATATCCTCATTGCATTAGATACTTGCAAAAGTGCAGTGTAATTTTATTGATAAAAATCAAAAATGCTGAAAATATACCATTTGGTAAGCACCTATAAGGAGGTAAAACTTGTAAACTTTTGAAGCAAAAACAGAAAATGCTGGAAAATCTCAGCAGGTCAGGTCTGACAGCATCTGTGGAGAGAGAATAGAGCCAATGTTTCAAGTCCGGATGACCCTTCGTCAGCTTTTGATATGCTTTATCAAAACTATAAGCTGAAGCTACACTTGGAGAAAAGAGAAACAGAAATTTCAGTCACGTAAAATTAATAGTTTAATTAATTGCTTACTAGGAAACAACTAGACAATAAAGATCAGCAGTGAGGTGATAGAGGGGCGGCACAGTGGTTAGCACTGCTGCTTCACAGCGCCAGGGACCCAGGTTCGATTCCCGGCTTGGTTCACTGTCTGTGTGGAGTTTGCATGTTCTCCCCGTGTCTGCGTGAGTTTCTTCCAGGTGCTCTGGTTTCCTCCCACAGTCCAAAAAGGCGTGCTGGTTATGTGCATTGGCCATGATAATTTCTCCCTCAGTGTACACGATCAGGTGTCGGAGTGTGGCGACTAGGGGATTTTCACAATGACTTCATTGCGGTGTTAATATAAGCTGACTCGTGACACTGATAAGTAAACTTTAAACTTTAAAACTTTTAATTTGAAATGAAACAACTTGCGGTTGCTTAAAATGAAAAGGCAAGGGAGGGGCCCACACAAAAAAATAGGGAAAATTTGATGGAGAAGAAAAAACTGCAGATGCAGATGTCTGAAATTAAAACAGAAAATTGTGGCAAAATGCAGTGAGACTGCTAGTCCCAATAAAAACAATAGGCCAATGTCATGTCACAGACCATACCCCCAAATGTCTTCCAATAACAAGCTAGAATTTGATTCCAATCTACTCTGCACTGCACACCCAACTCCTGCAGTTAAACTTTTCAAGGGCAAAAAATTACTTCCTTTCAGAATTCACATTTAGTTGTAACGCAGAAAAATCTGCAAACACACAAAACTGACTGAAAGAAAAAGGCTTCACATTTAAGGTGGACCCTTTCACTTTTAGGTGCTGACTCGCCTGACTTCCTGTATCACTTTCAGCGTTGATACTAGGCTTTATATCACACACCTTTGAAATTACTTGGATCGGTGGTCTTAAGTTTTGAGAAAGCAATTACCTACAGTTTGTATATAATGAATTAGTCCTGCCGTGTTTTTTGGTGGGGGAGATATTTTATTTTATAAATATTCATAAATAATATAAAATATCCGCCAATTCCTTTGTTTGTCAAAGCTGGAAATGTATCCTTTTTTTCTATAATTTCTTGTTCAAATGTTCCTCTGCCAAAATTGCTCTTCTTCAAAAGTAAACATACTTAATTTACTATTTTTTACATTTAAATAAAAAAGACTATGTCAGCAGCCAGAGTCTGTCTGTTCTTATGCCTCCTTCATGTCACATGAGGAGTGTTCTGGATCTTGTGAATTGGTGCCAAAATTGCTGGCTTTGGATTCTGGCACTTAGCAAGAATCCTTGAGGTTTAAATGTCTGGAAGAAGCACTTTTATGAAAATCCAAATCAGAAAAACAAATTTTTATCTTGCCAGTGATACATTTTTCTAATGGAGGGAGGGTGAGTCATACATGATTAGAATGATCTGGTGATTTTTAGTGCAATTACTGATTTGTCCGTTGCATTATCCCTATTAGATCTGTAATGATTTACGCTATCCTGAGATTAGCAGCTTCAAGACAAATTTGGCACTGACCTTTCTGTTGCTTTGTTTGAGTTATTTCGCTCTGCTGGGTCATTGGACAAACCATAATTCTCATTCTGGTAGTTCCCAAATAAGAACATGTGAACACAAACTAAAATGAATTACAAAAATCGGGCACCCGACAAAAAGTGAACATCACAAAAATGTAGACAACTGTTTTTACATTGTGCTTGGAAATTTCAAACTATTGAATGTTTTGTCAGGATATATGCTCATTTGGATTTGATTGACTGGGCCAAATGAGAACTCCATTGCTCAGGTTATTAAAATGGAGAAATACAAAAAGCTGTTTGTGGTCTAACACCAACAAACAATACCACTATACACACTTATCTTTTTTTTGCATTGGAGCAAAGTATTCATAGATTGATCAAATTGAATGAATTGGTATTTGATTAGATTGAGCACTCTATGCAAACCATATTTTAAGACAATTCTGTTTTTTTGAAAATAACCCAGGCATGAAGTTGGATTCTGAGAATATCAAAATTTGGAAAACTTGTTGAAATGGCTTGTGATTTGTCTTATGTATACAATTCCAGAGCTGATGTTTTATTTTTCTGGTGTATAAGATAGTGATCTCAGAAAGAGATTTTTCTTGGAGCTTCTGAGCCTTGGTATGTGTTTGACTTTTTCAGATGATACCCTTGCACTTGCTGGGAATGATCTGATCTCTCAGAATTTGGAACCAGACAAATCAAATGAGACCTGATTAACTATTCAAGCATAGACTAATGTTTTAAAGTTGAAATGTTGCTATTTCCCCTGCATCAAGCATTGATTCAAATGTTTGCTCACATTAGGTACATGTGGCATATAAGGTATGATAGATGAAGGCTTTGAGGGATTTTGAAAAGTAACTTTGGGACCTTCCAAATGCATGTTAATCAAAATTTAACTTATATTAATTAGCCTGCTCTGTTACTGATAACTTTTTTATCCTCGTATACTTTTTAATTTAGAAAGTGGTGAGTGTGAACAATCCTCTCTTCCTCCCACTCATTCCACCTCGGTCGCAAGGCTTCACTGCCGTTGTCCTCACATACGATCGTGTCGAGAGTCTATTCAGAGTGATCACGGAAATTTCTAAGGTGCCCAGCCTTTCCAAGTTGCTCGTTGTGTGGAACAATCAAAATAAGAGCCCACCTGAAGGTAAGATGCGAATTCAGCATTGTTGCATTGGTAACTCCAGGGGGGATGGGAGATATGGGGAAATATAAAACTAAATAGTCACATGATGGAAATTGAATAGGCAAGTTCAACCAGTGTGCATAGTTTGTATTTTTATTGCCTAAAATTACGGATTTTCAAACCTTCTCAATGTACGTGGTGGCACAGTGGTTAGCACTGCTGCCTCACAGCACCAGGGACCCGGGTTGAATTCTGGCCTCGGATGACTGTCTGTATGGAGTTTGCATGTTCTCCCTGTGTCTGCTTTGGTTTCCTCTCACATTTCAAAGATGTGCGGGTTAGGTTGATTGGCCATGGTAAATTGCCTCTTGGTGTCAGGGGGCCTAACAGGGTAAATACATAGAGTTACAGGGATAGGGTCTGGTTGGAATTGTTGTCGGTGCAGACTCAATGGACCAAATGCCCTCCTTTTGCACTGTAGGGATTCTTTAAAAAAAAGTTTAAACTTTTTTAAAATTTAAAAAGTTTAATTATTAGTGTCACAACTAGGCTTACATTAACACTGCAATGAAGTTACTGTGAAAATCCTCTGGTCGTCACACTCCAGCACCTGTTCAGGTACACTGAGGGAGAATTTAACATGGCCAATGCACCTAACCAGCACGTAATTTGGACTGTGGAAGGAAACCAGAGCACCCTGCAGACAGGGGGAGAACGTGCAAACTCCACACAGACAGTGACCCAAGCTGGGAATCAAACCCGAACCCCTGGCACTGTGAGGCAGCAGTGCTAACCACTGTGCCACCATGCTGCCCTTCTATGATACTTGTGTTATCCAGGCAACTGGAATTTCAGCTATGAACTTCTCTGCCTTTCCACTTCCTTGACTTCCTTTGAGGGGCCTCCATAAAACCCCAGCTCGTTGCCTGTGTTTGGTTACCCTACACAATATCTCCTTTTTCTTGGCATACATTTTTACCTGATTATTCCCCGAGGAAACGCATTGGGACACTTTTTTACATCAAAGGTACAATAGATTTGCATGCTGGTTCAAAAGCATTTGCATCCATTTTCCCAAAGCTGGGATTGGGATCAGAAATTTGAGAAGCTACAGGCAATAAATGAATGTCTGGCTTTATTAGTTAGGAAACTAGGGTTCAGGGCCATTGACTTAATTAAGGTTGAAAAAAATAAGCAGAATGAAGTACATCAAAAGTGACTGATGGAAGAGACTAAGCTTGGTTTGAGAAGTTTCAAAGATCGCATGAAAGAAAAACTGAAAAGTACAGTTTCACAGTTTTGAGATCCAAAGAAAAATGAGTGCGAGACCATTAATGAATTAAATATATCAGAAATTTTGTAAATCTAAAATCCTTCCCTCTGCCTCAGATGGGGAAGCAATATTGAAATTTTGAGGGGACTTGAAAGTTATTGACTTAGGAGTTGTTTAGGGTGATTGTTTAAGCATACAAGAGAGAATGTTTCTGGAGGGATTAGAAATGGGAGTTTAGAGGAAGCCAGAAGAGAAACTGAGGTCAACAATGTAGATTGATGGCACAGAATTGCAGTTGGGGCCATCACAAAGAAGGGGTATGGGTAGTAGGTTGGACTTGTGAGAGACTGGCTTTGAGGAATTAAAAGAATCAAGATTTTCAATCTCATTGAAGGGCATGAGAGTTCAAGCTGTAGAGATCTCTCCAATTCATTGAGTCTGAAGGATACTTTATCCTGAAAGCAGCTGTGGAGAATCATTCACAAAAGCCTGGATTGGGTTGGATGGTGAGAGAGAAAGTGATGATTAGTGAAGAATGGGAGAGAGGGCACAGTTTTGAGAAATCCATGTTAATAGAGAAGACCATACATGTCAATCTAGAACAAAAGCAACTTGCATTTATACAGCATCTTGAACGTAGTGAAAATTTCACAAGACATTGGAGACAAAATTTAATTCCAATCCATACAGAGACATTAGGACAGGTGACCCAACAACCTGGTTGCATAAGTAGGTTTTAAGGATTAGATTAATGGAGGAGTGAAAGGCAGAGAGGAAGGGGGAGAGGATTTCAGAGCTTAAAGTTGAGGCAACCAGGCAACTTTTTTATTCATTTATGGGATGAGGGCATTGCAGGCTAGGCCAGCATTTATTGCCCATCCCTAGTTGCCCTTGAGAAGGTGGTGGTGAGCTGCCTTCTTGAACTCTACAGAACTCTGAGGTGTAGGTGCACCTACAGTGCTGTCAGGGAGGCAATTCCAGGATTTTGACCCAGCGACAGTGAAACAACGGTGATATATTTCCAGGTCAGGATGGTGAATGACTTGGAGGGGAACCTGCAGGTGGTGGTGTTCCCAGATATCTGCTGTTCTTGTCCTTCTAGATGGTGGTTGTCATGGATTTGGAAAGTGCTGCCTAAGGAATCTTGGTGAGTTCTTGCAGTGCATCTTGTAGATGGTACATGGCTGCCACTGTTCATCGGTGGTGGAGGGATTGAATGTGGAAGAGGGCTGCTTTGTCCTGGATGGTGTTGAGCTTCTTGAGTGTTAGAACATAGAACATTACAGCGCAGTACAGGCCCTTCGGCCCTCGATGTTGCGCCGACCAGTGGTACCAATCTAAAGCCCCTCTAATCTACACTATTCCAATATCATCCATATGTTTATCCAATAACCACTTGAACACTCTCAACGTTGACGAGTCCACTACTGCTGCAGGCAGGGCATTCCACGCCCTTACTACTCTCTGAGTAAAGAACCTACCTCTAACATCTGTCCTATATCTCTCACCCCTCAATTTAAAGCTATGTCCCCTCGTGCGAGCCAACACCATCCGAGGTTGTTGGAGCTGCACTCATCCAGGCAAGTGAAGAGTATTCTATTACACTCCTGACTTGTGCCTTGTAATGATGGACAGGCTTTGAGGGAGTCGGGTGGTAAATTACTCACCGCAGGGTTCCTCGCCTTTGATTTGCTCTGGAATTTATATTTATATGGTTAGTCCATTTCAGTTTCTGGTCAATGGTAACCCCCAGGATGTTGACAGTGGGGGATTCAGTGATAGTAATACCATTGAATTTCAAGGGGTGATGGTTAGATCCCCTCTTGTTGTAAATGGCCATTGCCTGGCACTAGTGTGGCATGATGTTATTTGCCACTTGTCAGCCCAAGCCTGGATATTGCCCAGATCTTGCTGCATTTAGACATGAACTGCTTCAGTATCTGAGGAGTCTCAAATGGTGCTGAACATTGTAGTCATCAGAAAATATCCCCACTTCTGATCTTATGATGGAAGGAAGGTCATTGATGAAGCAGTTGAAGATGGTTGGCCCTAGGACACATCCTCGAGGAACTACTGCAGTCATGTCCTCGAGCTGAGATGATTGACCTCCAATCACCACAACCATCTTCCTTTGTGCCAGGTATGACTCCAACCAGTGGAGAGTTTTTCCCCTGATTCCCATTGACTCCAGTTTTGCTGGGATTCCTTGATGCCATACTCGATCAAATGCTGCCTTGATGTCAAGGGCTGTCACTCTCACCTCATCTCTTAAAGTTCAGCACTTTCATCCATGTTTGAAGTTCAGCTCTTTTGTCCATGATTGAACCAAAGCTGGAATGAAGCCAGGAGCTGAGTGACCCTGGCAGAATTCAAACTGAGTGCCAGTGAGCAGGTTATTGCTGAGCAGGTGCTGCTTGATAGCACTGTTGATGACCCCTTCCATCACTTTACTGATGACTGAGAGTAGACTGATAGGGCAATACTTAGCCGAGTTGGATTTGTCCTGCTTCTTGTGCACAGGACATAGCTGGGTAATTTTCCACATTGCTGGGTAGATGTCAGTGTTATAGCTGTACTGGAAGAGCTTGGCCAGGGGAGCGGCAAGTTCTGGAGCACAAGGACTATTGCCAGAATATTATTAGGGCCCATAGCCTTCGCAGTATCCAGTGCCATCTGCCTTTTCTTGATACCATGTGGAAGAAATCGAATTGGCTGAAGACTGGCATCTGTGCTGCTGTTGACCTCCTGGCTGAGACGAATCATCTACTCGGCACTTTTGGCTGAAGATTGTTGCGGATGCTTCAACCTTATCTTTTGCATTGATGTGCTGGGCTCCTCCATCTTTGAGGATGGGGATATTTGTGGAGCCTCTTCCACTGAGTTTTTTAATTGTCCACCACCATTCATGGCTGGATATGGCAGGACTGACAGAGCTAAGACCTGATCCCTTGCTTGTGGGATCATTTGCCCCTCTGTCTTATCACTTGCTGCTTATGCTGTTTGGCATGCAAATAGTCCTGTGTTGTAGCTTCACCAGATTGACACCTCATTTTGAGGCATTTCTGTTGTTGCTCCTGGCATGTCCTCCTGCACTTTTCATTGAACCAGGGTTGACGCATCTCATGGATGCTCAGTCTTGAGTTGCTAGAGCTGTTTGATGTCTATCCTATTTAGCACCGTGGTAGTGCCACACAACAGGCTGAAGGGTATCCTCAATGTGAAGATGAGGCTTCATCTCTATGAGGACTATATGATGGTCACTCCCACTGAAATTGTCGCAGACAGTTGCATCTGTGGCAAGCAGGTTGGTGAGGATGAGGTTAGGTATATTTTTGTCTCTTGTAGGTTCCCTAACCGCCTGCCACAGCCCCAGTTTAGCAGCGATGTCTTTTAGGACTTGGCCAGCTCAGTCTGTGGTGGTACTACCAAGCCACTCTTGGTGGTGGATATTGAAACCCCTCACCAGAGTACATTCTGCACCCTTGCCACCCTCAGTGGTTCCTCCAAGTGGTGTTCAGCATGGAGGAGTACTGATTCATCAGCTGAGGAGAGGCGTTGCAGTACGTGATAATCAGCAGGAGGTTTCCTTACCCATGTTTGACCTGGTTCCAGGTCTAGGGTCGGTGTTGTGTGCTCCCAGGGCAATACCCTCCCAACTGTATAACACTCTGCTGCCCCCCGCTGCTGGGTCTGTCCTGCTGGTGAGACAGGACATACCCAGGAATGGCGATGGTGGTGTCTGGGACATTAAGGGATAGTTCTGAGAGTATGACTACGTCAGACTGTTGTTTGACTAGTCTGTGAGACAACTCTTCCAATTTTGGCACAAGCCACCAGATGTTAGTAAGGAGGACTTTGCAGGGTCGAGAGGGCTGTTTGCCATTGTCATTTCCAATGCCTAGGTAGAGGCCGGGTGGTCCATGCAATTTCATTCCTTTGTGTTTTCTTCGTAGCAGTTAAATACAACTGAGTGGCTTGCTCGGCCATTTCAGAGGGCATTTAAGAGTCAACCACATTGCTGTGGGTCTATTGGCTCAGCTATCAATGGCAATGTGCAAGAGATCGGAATTGGAGCAATGCAGTATTTATTTATTTAGCAAATGCAAAGCCCCTAAGCCAAGCAGTTTCTTCCGGCCCTGCTGTGTTGAGTGTAGATAGGCCTCTGCTGAGTCTGTGGATTGGACTCTCTTCTCTGATGTGGCGCAAAGTTTGCTCTCTCCCACAGGCATATAGGAGGCTGACACTAATACCCCATCTGTGGAGGCAGGCCAAGTAGGGGCTTTGGCCAGTCCTGAACCTGTTGAGGGTGGGCCACTCTTTTTCCTTGGAAGGTTGAAAGCAGGCAGCTGTTGGGTTGGGTTTGAGACCAGGTGCATGTTTGGCATGTCCAGTGATTCCTATTCATTTGTCCAGGTGGAGTTTGCGTTGAAGTCCTGTGCGGGAAGGATTTTCCATCAGCCTGCTTGGTGTGTGTGGATGTGAAAACAAAAAATGTTGGAAATATTCAGCCAGTGAGGTAGCCTGTGGAGAGAAAGAGTTCACAATTCAAGCTGCTGACCCTTCGTTTGAACAGTCTGTTCTGATGAAAGGTCATCAACCTAAAACTTTGAATCTGTTTCTCTTCACAGATTCTGCCTAACCTGCTAAGTATTTCCAGCATTTTCCGTCTTTATTTATGATCATTTTCACATTGGTGCCCAGTCCCACAATGACTCAGCATAGGTCAGCAAGCACAGAGGTGATGAATGAACAGGACTTACTGACTTGGTGAATTAGGATACAGGCAATAGAGTTTTGATTGAGCGCAAGTTTACAGAGTGTGGGAGGCCAACCAGGAGAGCCTTGAACTAGTCTGAGCCTAGAGGTATGAAAAGCTTGGATGTGGGTTTTAGCGGAGAATGAGCTGTGGTGGGGGATAATGAGGTGGGATAGGTGCTCTTGTTGATGGAGAGGATGGAGATGGAGATGCGGTCTGAAGTTCAGGAGAGGATCAAACTGGGTGCTGAAGTTGTAAACAACGCAACTCAGCCTCGCTGTAACAATGGAGTTAGTGATTAGTTTGTGGCAGGAATGAGTAGTGGTCTCCTCGTTGGAACATTTTGTTTAACTCCAGAATGGAACAATGGAAGGATTTGGAATTAAGTCACTCCGGTGGTACTCCATCTCTTTTCCGCTAGGGGATTTTCACAGTAACTTCATTGCAGCGTTAATATAAGCCTACTTGTGACACTAATAAATAAACTTTAAAACTTTAAACTTTAACTCTTTCAGATCTGTTGAAATCATCTGTTGCGTGGTGTTCTGCATTCTTTGAAGAACAGAAAAGTTTTATTGTGCGGAATATCAGTCCATGCCTACAAATAGATTTGTGCCCCTGGGATTATCTTAAGCAATTTGTTTTTGCTGATTTTAAAAAAGTTAATGATGGTAAAAGCGCATTCATTTTCCTGGAATAAAAATTTCAATTCCGCTTCAAAATACGAAGCATAAAACATAGTCGTTGCCTTTTAAAATAATAATCCCTTTCCGGAAGAATCAAGTTTGTGAGCTGATAAGAAAATCAGCACCACCTGGTTTTAAGGTCTGCCAGTAAGCTCTAACCTTTTTGGTCTAACTTAAACACTCAATTACTGCAAGTAATGCAAGCTTTTTACTAAGAAAAATGTAATTTATAGCCAATTAAGCTCAGGAAGTTATTGACGATTTAGAGTAATGAAGCAAAGTGAAGTGTACACATCTCAATAATATGCGGTACTTTAGCTGATAAGCAGCAGTAGTTCTGTAATACAAAACGTTTACAAGCTTTACTGTGCAGATAAGTAATATAAAATATCACTAATTTTTAACTGTTTTCTTCATTGCAAACAGTGTAGCAATTGTTTTGGTTCCTAAGTTGCTTGCCTGTACATTTAGCCTGTAATAGTGTGCACGCAATTGCAGTTCTGGTATTCCCAGCCTCCTCTCCCATAAACCAAAACAAGCTGGGCACTCCAAAATTAAACCAAGACTTTGACAGAAGTAGTAAAAGAGATTTATGGTGTAAACCTAACCTTGTGCCTACAGTAAATCATTATTTAACTGTATAATGGCTCAGGGATGAAGAGAAAAGGCGAAGCGCCCATACCCAAACATTGAACTGTTTTTGCCTTTCAAACACAGATGAACCTGTTGTATAATTCCAGCACGTTCCTTTTGGGTTTTTTTAAAGCTGTAAACAAAAATGTGGAATTTATGCTTCCCAAGCACTATTATAGGGCTTGGCACTATTGACAGTGTATACCACATATGCAGAGAGGACATGACCACTAATTCTGTGTGTGATGCCATTTTTTAAATCATATCTGTAATGGCTATAATTCTCTTCAGAGTGTGAGTCCTCATCATAATCAGCTTCTGAGCAGTAGCCCAGGGCACCTTATTGCCATCAAGCCAATGCTGCTCACTTTAATCTCCCTCAAATCCAAACCCACGGGCAAGCAGTTGACATTTCCCTGTAAATATATTTAATACTAGCAAATGTGAAGGCAAATCCATTAACAAAAGAACTTGCATTTATGTCTGGCTTTTTGTGACCTCGGATGTCCCAAAGCGCTTTACAGCCAGCGAAGCACTTCTGTTTAAAAAGTGTAATCATTGTTATAATGCAGGGAAGCGTGCCAACCAGTTCACACAGAACACGATCCTACAAACAGCAGTGCAATTAATATCCAGACCAGTGATGTTTGGGGATAAATATTGGCCAGGGCACCAGAGAGCTCGATGAATGTTCCTTGGATAGTACCTTGCGATTCTCTCCATTCACCAGTAAAGGTAGATGGGATCTCAGCTAAATATCTCAGCTGATTTATTTGTAATGAATCATCTTGAAAACTTGTTGCTGGTAGGAATTGCTGGTCGGTTTTGATGCATTAATGTATTTGCAGTGGAATAGACTAGATTTCCCCGTGGGATGAGGTTGAAATAATTTCTGTCTAAGATCTATATCATTTAACCAATTAATTTCAAATTGTGGGATAGTAAAATTTTCTGCGTAGCAAAGTGTCAGCTGCCAAGAAAGGTAACGAATATTGTATTGCATTACAATAAGATTATGTAGGGTGGCACAGTGATTAGCACTGCTGCCTCACAGCACCAGGAATCTGGGTTCAATTCCTGGCTTAGGTCACTATCTGTGTGGAGTTTGCACATTCTCCCCGTGTCTGCATGGGTTTCCTCCGGGTGCTCCGGTTTCCTCCCACAGTCCAAAAGATGTGCTGGTTAGATTCATTGGCCATGCTAAATTCTCCCTCAGTGTCCCCAAACAGGCGCCGGAGTGTGACGACCAGGGGATTTTCACAATAACTTCATTGCAGCGTTAATGTAAGCCTACTTGTGACTAATAAATAAACTTTACTTCAATTATGTCAGCTGCTGGCAAAAATGGGTAATGAGAAATATAACACATTGTTATATAATAGATACAGAGTGCTGTATGAAGATTCTTCTTGGACACTTCCCTGATGAGGGGGCTATTGTCTAAAATCTGTTGCACAAAGTTCTTATTTCTTTGTGTGTGGTTGATTTAATCTTTGTTAGATAAACATTACACAAATGTTCTCAAAGCTTAAAAATTATATCATGACTATTTGTAAAAACTTTAAAGACTTGGCGAATTGTGGTTTGCCCCTCAGGCAAGCTTAAGTTTATTTAATCAGTTTTAATGTGGTTTGTAGTTTGGAGATTTAGCTATCATCTAAGTCATGCTGATGGCTGCAGAATAACCTTGCAAGACCTGTCTGATAAGGGGGAGGTCGGTAAGACAGGGTGAGATGGTGTTCGACTGGAGTAAGTGGGAATGGGTGACAAAGGATAAAAGGGAATAGACTGAAATGGCCATGGTCGTAAGCCAATCTGTGGGAGCAGAAAGATTGCAATATCAAGTTGGCTTAAGGATTCATTCTGCAAAGCTGAACAGAGATATCTCAATGGAAACTCAGTGACATTTCAAGTTTTTAGGTGTCCAGATCACCAACAACCTGTCCTGGTCCCCCCATGCCGACACTATAGTTAAGACAGCCACCAACGCCTCTACTTTCTCAGAAGACTAAGAAAATTTGGCATGTCAGCTACGACTCTCATCAACTTTTACAGATGCACCATAGGAAGCATTCTTTCTGGTTGTATCACAGCTTGGTATGGCTCCTGCTCTGCCCAAGACCGCAAAGAACTACAAAAGGTCGTGAATGTAGCCCAATCCATCGCGCAAGCCAGCCTCCCATCCATTGACTCTGGGCCCTATTTTACCATTTAGAGTCTAAGGGCCGGATCCAAGTGTAATAGAGATCCGAGCCCGGAATCCTCTTTGCAGCGCGCCCATACGCTTTTTACCGGCTCCAGTCCGATCCGCGCAGTGGGCGAGGCTTAGCGCTGCCGGAACGATCGGAGCTCTGAACTGCGCATGCGCAGTTCGAAAAAAAATCTGAAGCAGCGCGCCCAGGCGCGAAAGAAAAAAACAGCAGAGAGAGCAGATGGGGGGGGAGGATGGACACGGGAGATTCTTGCAAACTGAAAATAATGTAGCATCTTCTTTGTGCTGCCTAATTATCTATGGGAAAGGTAATTAAACTACAGTGTCTTAGTGAGCAATTAGTGACCTGTATAATACATTTGTGATCTAAGAACATAAGAAATAGGAGCAGGAGTAGGCCATCTAGCCCCTCGAGCCTGCCCCGCCATTCAATAAGATCATGGCTGATCTGACGTGGATCAGTACCACTTACCCGCCTGATCCCCATAACCCTTAATTCCCTTATCGCTCAGGAATCCATCCATCCGCGCTTTAAACATATTCAGCGAGGTAGCCTCCACCACCTCAGTGGGCAGAGAATTCCAGAGATTCACCACCCTCTGGGAGAAGAAGTTCCTCCTCAACTCTGTCTTAAACCGACCCCCCTTTATTTTGAGGCTGTGTCCTCTAGTTTTAACTTCCTTACTAAGTGGAAAGAATCTCTCCGCCTCCACCCTATCCAGCCCCCGCATTATCTTATAAGTCTCCATAAGATCCCCCCTCATCCTTCTAAACTCCAACGAGTACAAACCCAATCTCCTCAGCCTCTCCTCATAATCCAAACCCCTCATCTCCGATATCAACCTGGTGAACCTTCTCTGCACTCCCTCCAATGCCAATATATCCTTCCTCATATAAGGGGACCAATACTGCACACAGTATTCCAGCTGCGGCCTCACCAATGCCCTGTACAGGTGCATCAAGACATCCCTGCTTTTATATTCTATCCCCCTCGCAATATAGGCCAACATCCCATTTGCCTTCTTGATCACCTGTTGTACCTGCAGACTGGGCTTTTGCGTCTCATGCACAAGGACCCCCAGGTCCCTTTGCACGGTAGCATGTTTTAATTTGTTTCCATTGAGATAGTAATCCCATTTGTTATTATTTCCTCCAAAGTGTATAACCTCGCATTTCTCAACGTTATACTCCATTTGCCATATCCTCGCCCACTCACTCAGCCTGTCCAAATCTCTCTGCAGATCTTCTCCGTCCTCCACACGATTCACTTTTCCACTTATCTTTGTGTCGTCTGCAAACTTCGTTACCCTACACTCCGTCCCCTCCTCCAGATCATCTATATAAATGGTAAACAGTTGCGGCCCGAGTACCGATCCCTGCGGCACGCCACTAGTTACCTTCCTCCAACCAGAAAAGCACCCATTTATTCCGACTCTTTGCTTCCTGTCGGATAGCCAGTCCCCAATCCACTTTAACACACTACCCCCAACTCCGTGTGCCCTAATCTTCTTCAGCAGCCTTTTATGGGGCACCTTATCAAACGCCTTTTGGAAATCCAAAAACACCACATCCACCGGTTCTCCTCCATCAACCGCCCTCGTCACATCTTCATAAAAATCCAACATGTTCGTCAAGCACGACTTTCCCCTCATGAATCCATGCTGCGTCTGATTGATCGAACCATTTCTATCCAGATGCCCTGCTATCTCCTCTTTAATAATGGATTCCAGCATTTTCCCTACTACAGACGTTAAGCTGACCGGCCTATAGTTACCCGCCTTTTGTCTCCTTCCTTTTTTAAACAGCGGCGTAACATTAGCCGTTTTCCAATCAACCGGCACTACCCCAGAATGCAACGAGTTTTGATAAATAATCACTAACGCATCCACTATTACCTCTGACATTTCTTTCAATACCCTGGGATGCATTCCATCCGGACCCGGGGACTTGTCCACCTTCAGTCCCATTAGTCTACCCAGCACTGCCTCTCTGGTAACATTAATTGTATTAAGTATTTCTCCTGCTGCCAACCCTCTATCGTTAATATTTGGCAAACTATTTGTGTCCTCCACCGTGAAGACCGACACAAAAAACTTATTTAAAGACTCAGCCATATCCTCATTTCCCACTATTATCTCCCCCCTCTCGTCCTCCAAGGGTCCAACATTCACTCTAGCCACTCTATTCCTTTTTATATATTTATAAAAACTTTTACTATCATTTTTTATATTAATTGCTAGCCTAGCTTCATAGTCTATCCTTCCTTTCTTTATCGCTTTCTTAGTCTCTCTTTGTTGTTTCTTAAATTTTTCCCAATCACTTGTTTCTCCACTATTTTTGGCCACTCTGTACGCAGCTGTTTTTATTTTAATACTCTCCTTTATTTCCTTCGTTATCCACGGCTGGTTCTCCCTTTTCTTACAATCCTTGTTTTTTGCTGGAATATATTTTTGCTGACAACTGAAAAGGATCTCCTTAAAAATCCTCCACTGTTCCTCAGCTATCCTACCTGCCAGCCTGCTCTCCCAGTCTACCTTAGCCAATTCATCCCTCATCCTATCATATTTCCCTCTGTTCAAACAGAGGACACTGGTTTGAGACCAAACTTTCTCCTCTTCCATCTGAATCAGAAATTCGACCATATTGTGGTCACTAGACCCAAGAGGGTCCTTCACAATAAGATCCTTAATTCTACCTACCTCGTTACACAATACCAGATCCAAAATAGCTCGTTCCCTCGTCGGTTCCGTAACATGCTGTTCAAGGAAACTATCCCGACAGCATTCTAAGAACTCTTCCTCCATTCCACCCTTACCGACTTGAGTCTGCCAGTCAATGTGCATGTTGAAGTCCCCCATGATTATTGCCGTTCCGTTTTTACACGCATCCCTTATCTGCTTGTTTATAGCCCTCCCTACCTCAACATTATTATTTGGGGGCCTATATACCACACCTACTAGTGTCTTTCTCCCTCTACTATTCCTCATCTCTACCCATAACGATTCCACGTTTTGTTCCTCAGAGCCTATGTCATCCCTCAGTACTACCCTGATATTATCTCTTATTAATAGCGCAACCCCACCACCTTTTCCTTCCTGTCTATTCTTCCTAAACGCCTGATACCCCTGGATATTCATCTCCCAGTCCTGGTCACCTTTCAGCCACGTTTCTGTAATGGCCACTAGATCGTACCCACTTGTGCTGATTTGCACCATCAACTCATTCACCTTGTTCCGAATGCTTCGTGCATTCAGGCAAAGTGTCCTTATTCCAGCTTTTATCTGAACCCGCTTTGATGAGTCGCGAACACCGTCTCCCTCTACTCCCTTATCTAAATTACCGCCTTCATTCACTTGCACCCTCTCCTCTACCATTAATTTTGTAATTCCCCTTACCCCTGCATCCTCCCCCCCATCAATTAGTTCCTTGATCCTAGTCAACTCTTCTAGCTCCCCTCCCCCCAACCTATCTAGTTTAAATTCTCCCCAGTAGCCTTAGCCAACCTACCGGCCAGGATATTGGTCCCCGTGTGATTCAGGTTCCACCCGTTTTTTGTATACAGATCACCCCTGCCCCTAAAGAGGTCCCAATGGTCCAGGAACCTGAATCCCTGCCCCCTGCACCAGTCCCTCAGCCGCACATTCATCCTCCACCTCACTGGATCTGTAACTGGATTGTTGATGTCCCTGTAGCCATGAGCCAGGTGCTCAAATGTTCAGAGTCATGTGGTGAACCTGGAAGAATTGTCCCCATGGTGGAACTTGGTTGGAAATAAGATTCAAGGAGATTACTAAATCTGGGAAATCAACCAGAGTGAAAAGAAGTTTGTATTGGCAACTCCTCCCTCACATTCCATGGCAGATGTGCCCCTACTTATGAATGTGATTTGCATGGGCAACGTTGGGTGCAGCTAATCTGCCTCTGGAGCAGCCTTGGATCCTTTCTTTCATCTTGTTTTCATCTGAACATTGCACAGAATTAGAGAAATTCCCTTTGGAAGATAATGTCAAAATTATAATCGCAGGAACTAAAAACCTGACAGTCAAAAATTTGGGAAAATATTTCAAAATATGGATGGGGGGATATATATTTTGAAATATTTTCCCAAATTTTTGACTGTCAGGTTTTTAGTTCCTGCGAGTTCTGTGCAATGTTTGTTTTTTTATGTTTTCTACCTTTCCTCTTGCTAGTCAACAGGATGGACAAGCAATTTGATCCCAGATCTCTGAGCATATTGCTAAGTATCTAACCACTTCGAACATGAAGGGCCCGATTTTACCATTTTGATTCAAAGTGCTGAATCTGGGTGCAATTCAGATCCGAGTTGTAACCCTGTTCTCTGGCGACTCCATACGCACTCTGCCTGAAAAAAAAACAGTGATTCTGAATCGCGCTGCAGAAGCCTGTGGGTGGGGCTTATCACACCCAAAATGCTGCTGCTCCAATTGGTGGCTTCAACGGCGCATGCGCAGTAAAACACATTTTGAAAAACGCTCCCCCGCCACATTGCTCCCGGGCCGCCTAAAGTAGCCCGGGAGCGATGGCCCCCAAAGACATTGCCCCACCCCCCATAACATAACTGTCACCCTTATCCACCCACCCACCCCCCCCCCCCCACTACCCAGACCGATAGAAGCCCCCGCCCCACTTCCCTTCCACCGATCACACGCAGAGTGGCAGCGGACCTCCCCCGTCCACATCAGAGAACGATCTGACCCCTCCCCCCACCAGAAACCCATCTGGCCCACTGAGTCAATTTAAATGCATGCAAATGAATTTAAATTGAAACGGGCGCGGTCCTGATCACGGCCATTTTAGGCTCTTGGTAAAGGGGGAACAGGCATGGAGATGGGCACGGATCGCGCTACTCGCCTCACACCCGACTTTACCAAGTTTATGCGCCCAGAAATGGGTGCAACTTGTTGGTAAAATCAGGCCCAGTGTCAACCTCTACTAGTTTGATTTCCCTTTCACTTCTGGAATGGTTAGGAATTGGAATTCATCATATGGATTCAATTACTTTGCTCCTTTTTGTTTGCAATAAGCCAGTTGGACTTTTATTTGAAAGATCATTTTTGCACAATTACAAGCTATGTGATTTCAAATGATCGGCCAGACATCGATCCCTCTGGAATAGGTTTTGCCACCAAAATATAGGTGATCTGAAACAATTGTATAAAATGAAGGCTATTTCTGCAATAGAAAAGGGGCACAGTGTAGTGAATTAGACACTAGCCCTTTTTACTTCGACATGTTGGCCTGGATTTTCACAGAGTCATGGTGACTTTACAGAGCTTCAGCAAATCCGGGCGGGATCTGGAGTCAGAGGTTCTGTCCTCATTTCCGACAGGTTCAGTTTTTCCTGATCGGGGAAAGAAAGAACGATCATGCTTGAGAGAAGTCCAATCTCAGCAGGGCCACTTGAACTCAGTGCTGAGCGCAAATAGACCCCACTTTGACTGTTGCAAAGCCCATAATTCACAGTATAGAAGTCACATATTAATGGAGTAGATGTGAAGGCTCTTAAAGGGTACAAAACATCTATATAACTGTCATGATGTAAATGATGTAATGCTCTTAAAAATGGAAAACAGGTTGTCATTGTCAGTGAAGGATTTATAAAAAAAACAGTACTACTAGTTTTACAAATTGTTTGTTGGCATTTCCCTAATGGCTCTTTATGAATGTTTGGCTGATTTGCAGAAGCTCTTGTGTCAGCAGGGGTTCTGAGTGCACAGTTTGATAGCTCAATGGCTATGAAAGGATTTGCTGTCTTTGATGTGGGGATTATGAAAAAACGTTTTTGTTTTTACGTGAGATTAACTTCTTGAGATTTAAAAGATTTGAATGGCCTTTAATGAATGGAGAGTTTTTAAAAATATAGCTAATGTGGTGTTACATTTTGAGAACATTATTTTGCTTCATCTCAACGTGGTTCCTGAGGTCTGCCCATAATAGATATTGGTTGAGTTGGCATGGATGGTGTAAGGACCAAAGGTAGTGGGTAGGTTGGCATTGAAATAGCATGGAGGATACACTGCGAGTGGGTGCATAACTGATGGGTTGGCGGGAGGCGGGGGGGGGTGGCGTTGGTTGGTGAGAGCAAGAAGACCTTACAGCTGGAACAAAGTCCCAGAGAACAAGCCCATCTTGTCATTTGGCCATCTCTGTAGCTGCCTCCAATCTGCATTTGAGGGTGGTGAGCTCCATTCTATCCCACTCCCCATCCAGAGATTCAGCCATTTGGAGGCCTTTCTACCAAGGTTGGTGCGACTAGCCAGGAAATTTCCCAACTCGAGCTATCTGCCATGGTGGCGAAATTCCAGGCCCTTGTTTCAATTCAGCACCAGTGTTTATGCCTTAGCCTCTGCTTTGGGGCCCTATACGGCTAAGCATATCCCCCTCCTTCACCCATTCACATTTTGATTGACTGCTATTAATTTAATCACGTAACTGCCCCACCCCCTGCCACCATTCGTGATTCACAGCCTGGGGCAAATGTTCTGGTGGCTTATCCCTAAAACAGGTTCTGTCTAACTTCAATTGCTGGAATGAAAGATAGTTTTCTAAGGTATCAATGGTCCATTAAGCAATCTGATGGCATCATTATCAGGAACTACTTGAGGCAATTGCCCTTTTTGCAATACCACTTCTATCCAAATCAAATCCATTTCTTCACATTTTTCTTTATAAACAATTTTCTCAAAGCTTTTTTTAAAACTTGGCCGGAATTTCAATGGGGTATGGCTTTCATGTAACTCATGAACTGACTGTTAAGGTGATATATGAATATTCTATCAGGCAGAGACCTATGTGGGAGCTTCTGTTTAGTGGTTTGTGTACATTGCATAGGTGGTGTGCTGTAACTGACGTTTTAATATTGGGGAAGCAACTTTCTTAAAATAACATGCTACTTATGAGTTGATTCCATATGTTCTTTTGATCTTCCAATGCAGATGGCTGACATCTTAGATCAAAAGAACTTTAATACCCAGCTCCATGCTCTTTGGTATCCTCAGCCTTCCGCCAATTCCTTGGCCCACTCCCCTGTCTCTAGCCTGCTCGCTTCAGCTCTGCTCACTATTTTTCATGTGCCCTCCGGCCTTTTTCCCCCTCCCAGTCCCAAGCCACACTTCAAAAACTGGTTCTGACATTAACTGGGAAGAACCTTTTGAATTGCAGGGGGGAATTCCCAAAAGTCCTCTCTCTGCACTACTTTGGGATGGGATGTGTCAGTTAATGCACTTCCAGTTTTAATAGAGCCTTCTCCCAAAGTCAGAGGGAATTCTACAGTCGCACATCAAAAGCTCAGTCTCAGTTTGGTTCAGGAACTAGTTTTTGATCTACAGAACATGAATCCCCAAAGGGTTTCTCTCCAGCTTAGAGAGAGGGCTCTATTTTAAAATTCCAGTAGTTCCAGAAAGCCATTTTATATGGGAACTGGCTCTTAATGTACAGAGGCTAGATTTCCCAAAAGGCTTCCCAGTAGTTTTGGAAAGCTCAGGTTGTTTAACTGGGAAGTGATTTAGTAACTGGGCAATCCTCAAATCTGAGACTAATGGGGAAATTAAACATTTCAATTCCTTTTCTGCCAAAGCATTTGTTCCCTCTCACTCCTTTCCTTTTCACTCATGCTCCTGAATTTCTGGTTATCCCTCCCACCCTAAGTACCTGTTTCTTTGTGCCCCATATCCTTTCTCCACTCCTTATATCATCAGTTGTGGCCATATTGTCCCCCTCTTGGCTTCCTGCATTCAACACTAGACATTCCACCTGTGACCTGAGATCTAGCCACTCCACCCTCAGCCACAGTCGTAATCCAAAGGTATTGTTAACTGTTGGCTTGCAGTATCACCGTGTTCCCTCCCCTATCTGAAACCCTGCACTTTCACTATCTCGAGCTAATAGCAATCCAGTCAATTTTATTCCCCTGCTCCATCCCCGTAGCACTGCAAGTTTATTTCTTTCAACTGCCCGTCCAATTTATTTTTGAAATTATTGATTGTCTCTGCTTCTACCACCCTTGGGCAGCAGTTTCCAAGTCACTACCACTTGCAATGTAAAGTTGTTCTTCTCCACTACACCCCTCCACCACCACCACCACTACCTGCCCCCTTCCCCCGACCACTTGACAAAAATAAATTCTGCCCATCTTCTCTCTCAAAGCTGCATGATCCTGCTTCTTCAGTACCATAGGCTACCCAAGTTTTCCCAGTTCTTCCTCAGTTCTCTTGGAACTTAGACCTTCCATCACCAAAACCTGTATCGGATTCCGTTACACACTTTCTGGATCTCCCAAACCCTTGGAGTACCCCTCCCTGTGCTCCTTAGTAGCAGAAATCTCTTTCCCGTGCCAGTGATTTTAGATCCCAGGATTTACCCCAATAGACCTGGAGCAAAAACAAAGTACTGTCAATGTTGTAAATCTGAGATAAGAACAGAAAATGATGGAAGTACTCCCAGAGCTTGACTTGGCAATGTTCCTAGACTACTGGGTCTGCTCTCAGCCCTGCCAGACCCCAGGACCCTCCATCAAAGTACTGCTAGACTCTGAAGCCGAATCCCAGTATATCCTAACCGTGAGCCAATTTCCCAGTGCTCTTAAAGCCCGAAGCTGGCATAATCCAGATAAATCAATGTGCCAGGTGGTATTACTTATTAAAATCACTTACTTATAAAGTTTTTGGCTTATTGTGCAGTCACAAGTATGTCAGCTTTTATAGAAACTTTACATGTACACTTCCTGACCATCACACTTCCACGCTCTAAAGCAAATTGCTGCCAAAAAACCCTTTTGAAGGAATATAATTTTTTTGAAAAACCAAATAGTCATTTGCATATTAGAAAAGAAGCTCATTGCAGAGCACAGAATGCGGGATCAAATCAAAATTTTCTCTCAAATATAGTTGAGGTTATGATCTGCAGCTTAAATAGCAATTAACCTTTCTCACTCAATGTTTACTTTACATTAATTAAACCTTGTAGCCTTTAAAACAGAAAAGTTTTACTGCAACTCTAAAAATACATATCTGATTTACCATGAGTAACTTAATGATAAACTTACTGCTAATATAAAAATAGTTAATCCAGAGTGCAATTCTTGTCCATCACACTGTATTGCACTCAAATGTGAGATAATTGGTGCAAGATCCAGAATGTCCAAATTCTAATTCCAGTCCAAGGCAGACTTGTAAGGTGAAGCTAGAAGAACAACTAAACCAGTATCTTGGCCCAAGTGTACAATGTGTAACAACAATTAATTGTTATCACCTTAAAGGAACAATTTAGCAGTAGAAATATGCATGCCACAATACAAGATATAACGTCGTCCTTGTAAAACAATGTATTGACCACAGTTAACTGGGCTGAACCTACAAACAGTGGTAAATATTCAAAGAAGTAAGTTGCACAATATAAAGCCAATACATACCTCTAAAAGAGAAAGGTTCCAATTGTGTAACTCTACAACCATAACCAGCAAAATAAGGAAAGAGACAGCATCAAGATTTAGAAAAGAACTTGCATAAATGCAAGAAAAAGTGGACAATGGACAATTGAAATTTGAGACGGAGATTAATTTTTGTTAGGTAATGATATCATCTATTATGAAGCAAGGACAATTCATTGGCGATAAGGAAACATAGCTGATGTGTACTTTATGTTCTTATGATCTAATTGAATGGTGCGGAAACTTGAGAAAATGAATAGCCTATGTCTTTTAGTATAAGACACAGTACATTGCCCTGTTGACATTTATTCAGAGAATACGTACAGTGCAGAAGGAAGCCATTTGGCCCATCACGTCTGCACCAACTGTCCAACAGAGCATCTTACCCAGGCCGTATCCCTATAACCGCACATACCAACGCTGCCAATCCACCTAATCTACACACCTTTGGACTGTGGGAGGAAACTGGAGTGCCTGAAATTGGAAGGAACCCACACAGACATGGGGAGAATGTGCAAACTCCACACAGGTAGTCACCCAAGGCTGGAATTGAACCCAGGTCCCTGGAGCTGTGAGGCAGCAGTGCTAACCAGTGCCACCCCTTTATTATATGCAAGTGTAGGTAGATTATTCAGCCATTAAGAATATTGTTGCTGAGAATTCTTATCTTCACTTTTGCCAGCCATTAGACATGCTTTAGATATTCCATAGAGGAGTCCTTCCCAAATCTTTCCCTGGTGTGACCCCATTTTAATGCCTCAGAATTTGTGTGACCCTGGAGTGAAATTGGGATGGCACAAGGGCTACTGGGGGAGACTTCAGTTGTCGAGCTGGAACAGGCAAGGGAGTAAGAGTTCAGCATTGGAGGGAGTTGATGAAAAGGCAAGGTTTCTACAAAAAACCTACCTTTTCACGGGTTTTTCTTTTGCAGCGGCAATTGGGCCTAAGAAAGCAGTCCATTAGTCCATGCCCCCATGGAAAGAAAACCCAAGGATTTAGAGGGACCTTGCAGCTTTCAGGAATCAGCCCGATCTCCATAGCAGCAGCCAATGCTGTCTTGGAGCTTGGAACCCAAAATCTCATGGGGTTTGGGAAGCACTGCATTGGAGCAAGATCATAGATTATTTTTGAGAGAAGTGATGGCCTAATGGTGTTATTGCTAGACTATTAATCCAGAAACTCAGCTAATGTTCTGGGGACTCGGGTTCGAATCCTGCCATGGCAGATGGTGGAATTTGAATTCAATTTTTTTTTAAATGTGGAATTAAATGTCTAATGATGACTATGAAACCATTGTCGACTGTCGTAAAAACCCATCTGGTTCACCTGACATCCTTCAGGGAAGGAAATCTGCCATCCTTACCTGGCCTGACCTACATGTGACTCTAGATCCACAGCAATGATTGACTTTCAAATGCTCTCTGAAATGAGAACAGTTAGGGATGGACAATAAATGCTGGCCCATCCCGTAAAATAATTTTTTTTTAAATTACCCTGCTAGTTAGAGTTGTAAATGTGCCAAACATGATTTCCCTGACACTAAAAGTCAGATAGAGAGCAGCTGATATAGCACAGATCATAATAGAACCTGACGCCTTCTTGATCTGTATTGATGAATGCAATACAAAGTGGTGCATTCTCCAAATGGGTCATTAAGACAGTGAGAGAACCTGACATGGAGGAATCAATATATTTGTCATAACTCATGTATGATATTAGTGGGAGGAATAATTTTTAAGATATTCTTATAGCCCACCCAGAAGTACATGATGTCTTACAAGTGGAAATATGACATTCGGTTTTGATGTTGCCCCTCTATCCAATTGTTAGAAACAAGCTGTCAGAATATTAATAGAAAGACGGAAATGAAGAAAGAGTTGAAGAAGAATCTTTGTAATTAATTTTTAAAATGGGTGATACTGGGTGCACTTGTTTAAAAGGAATATGTTCAAGAAGGCTCTTAGAAGTCAGATTTGTGAGCCTCACTCAAGTGCTTTATCTTGGGTAAGAAAGTTTAAAATGATCAGATTCTGATACTTCACCATTCACAAACTGCTGTTTTTATTTGGAAAGATGAATAGCTGTTGAATTGTCCTAGTCAATTTTCAGTTGGACCAGTTTTTTGCTCTAAGTAGAAGGTGGGCAGAGAAAACCAGCAGCAAAGACAAACATGGATACGCATTCTGTATAAGAAAACCGGCAGACAAATTGGACTCGGAGCAAGCTGAGCGTAGTGTGGTGACATTGTTTTTTAAGGAGGTGCCTATGCTGTGTACCCACTTGGTCAGTGCTCCTGGTTCAATCCTTGATCTTATTAGCTGCAACAAATCTCAAATTTTAAATGGTAAAGGGTGATCCCACTGTGTTAGTCTAAGTGCGATAATGATAGATTGGGTTGGTCAGTGCCCAAATAAATTCCATGTTGTTGGAATTTTGCGCATTTGCTGTTTCTAAATGCTGACTGCTCTGCCAGAAAGCGTCATAGCTCAGCAACCAAAACCCCGAAAGCCTAGGGAATCGAGATTGGACTAGGGTATACAGTTGCAAGATGCCAAAAATGTTACGTTTAGTGAAATTTGAGTTCCTTCTGTCACATGCAGGGTTTGACACTCGGGGAGTAACCCAGCTAAGGTCAGTGTTGGAAACACAAAACAAGACCTTGTTTGTTAACAGTAACGTTGCGGCGTGACAGAGAAAAATGTACGGAAGGCAAATAAAAACACTTTCCAAACAAGTTACAACTTCCAGAATAAAGAATTCAGTTATGGAGGCAGATGACAGCCTGGTATCCTCTGGGTTTTTTTTTTGCTTAAGTAGGGATTTGATCTGAAAGGTGCTGCCCAGGCCATTGCTAAAATGTCTTTATGAAAAGATTTTTTTACAAATTCTATCCCCAGGCAATAACCCATGGCAGGAAATGAGCCTGGAATTTGCAAAGAGTTTTGATACAGTAGCTGCCACTTGTGGCCAACTTAAAGCAGCGCAATCCCTTCAGAATATTCAGAATTCTCATGAGTGTCGTTTCATCACTCAAAAATAAGATTCACCAAGTTTTATTTTAGATACTGAGGTCACCAATTTGAACAAAGGAATGCATGTGGTTTATAAATAATAAAACCAAAGGCAATTACAGGTAGTTTATTTGTCTTGTGATGTTTAACTAAAATACAATTGAAGATTTGAATTTTTTCTTCTTCCAGAGTCATTGTGGCCCAAGATTGGAGTACCCCTGAAAGTTGTAAAAACCAAAGAAAACAAACTGAGTAATAGGTTCTTTCCGTACGATGAGATTGAAACCGAAGCTGTCTTGGCGATTGATGATGACATCATCATGTTGACTTCTGATGAACTGCAGTTTGGTTATGAGGTGAGTGCATGGTGTTTAACATGGAAACATTGTCGCCCCCATCTACAAACTTGTTCCACATAACAAATCAGTGTGATATTTGTGCATTCTCTGGCTATGAAACCAATGGAAAGATATTTCTCACATATTATTATGTATGACGCAGCATAAAATAATTTGCATATGCAGGTAACACAATATATATTAGAACATAGAACAGTACAGCACAGAACAGGCCCTTCGGCCCACGATGTTGTGCCGAGCTTTATCTGAAACCAAGATCAAGCTATCCCACTCCCTATCATCCTGGTGTGCTCCATGTGCCTATCCAATAACCGCTTAAATGTTCCTAAAGTGTCTGACTCCACTATCACTGCAGGGAGTCCATTCCACACCCCAACCACTCTCTGCGTAAAGAACCTACCTCTGATATCCTTCCTATGTCTCCCACCACGAACCCTATAGTTATGCCCCCTTGTAATAGCTCCATCCACCCGAGGAATTGGATCTGCTTTGTGCACCAATTTGTAATGATATGAAACTTAGAAAGTTAGTTATTTTCTTCCATTAGCTTTTCCTTCTTGCCACAATTCTGTTCTACTCTTAAGCTTCATTTGATTTGATTTATTATTGTCACATGTATTAGTATACAATGAAAAGTATTGTTTCTTCCATGCTATACAGACAAGGCATACCGTTCATAGAGAAGGAAAGGAGTGCAGTGTAGTATTACAGCCATAGCTAAGATGTAGAGAAAGATCAACTTAATGAGAGGTAGGTCCATTCAAAAGTCTGATGGCAGCAGGAAAGAAGCTGTTTTTGGCTACTTCTGCGTAGAATTTTAATTAACTTACAGTACATTTATGGTATTCATAAAAAGGCTAATACTCATACTTAGACATATAGTTTACCAATGTGGGAGACTTGTTAACTTTTACCAGAATTGCACTATGTTTCAGTATCATGCAAAATATAGTATTATCAGTATCCTGTCAAGGTATCTGGGGGAAGGAGGCCATTCGCTCAGTTGGTGTGTGAAGCAAATTAACCACAACAGCTCATGGTTTGATCTCCTTTTCGGCTGAGGTGGACTTGGGACCTGCCTCCTCATCCTACCCATAGTAAACAAATCGCAGCACTTACTGTGGTTCCTCCAATAATTGCCAAGAGTCTTTGGGTGGAGGACTGAAGAAGAAAATCAGGATATATCTCCCCCATACAACGGGAGAGATGTGGAAGAGCTGCAGCTCCCAGTGGTCCCTGCAGTACATGGATAGATTTAAACTAATTTTTGGAGAGACTTTGCCATGTTCCATCTTCACCTGGGTGACTTGAGGCTAATTCTCCCTCTCTATCATTGACCATCCATGACATCAGGCTGCTTGTGTTTTGAGAAGAGGAAAGAAAATGGCAGAGAACTGAACAGCAACTATAGCGACAGGCTATGGAGGAGGGTTGTGTGTGGTAGGGCGGATGATGATGGTGGCCGGTGGGAGGAGGGGGGAGCGGAAGCAGGGACAACAGGAAGGAAATGACAAGTCGGAGATGGATTAAGAATTTCACCATACTCGATTCAAAATGTAATCTGAAACTGCAGCATTCACTAGAAATTAATTCAGCTTTAAACAGACGCAACCCAGTAGCTAAAACAGTTACAGATTTCCCCGTCCCAAATGCTGGACTTGATGATTTCACAAAACTAATCAACATTTATCCTACAGGCTCACTGCAAATCAGCTTAATTCCATAAATCTCATCAACCGACTGCAATGGTTCTGAAAATTGTTTGGATTGTCAGCATTAAACAGTGGTTCAGTATTTTTAGAAGAGAGAAATAGGAGATGTATTTGTGAAATAAACTAAGTGCATGTTTTCCAAAGTATTCCCGTGAATCTAAGAAAATCCTTGGTTCTATATAATGGAACAGATTGAACTTGGAGATGAGGGTCAGTTGGATAGAATAAGAAATGGAGGAGTGATGGGGAGTGAGCAGGTTGGTGGAAGCAAAGAGGAATAGAGAAAAATAAAATACTGTGAAGCTTGTTATTTCTTCCATTACCAAACTAAAGAAAGGGAACTAGTACCAGAGAAGACTGGTCGAAATGGAAGGGTAGAGGATGTGGAGCAAGTTGAACATGGCAGGTGAGTTCAAGGAAAACAGCACAGAGAGAATCATAGCTCATACTTTGAGAGTTAATGAGATACGTTTTTCACACTTTGTGGATTCATGTCCTCCAGCTTATTGCAAAGTTTAGTGAATATTCAGAACTGTTTGCTTTTATTGTGTGTACACATCTACTTTCTTCCCTTCAAACAGCATTCAGGTTAAAGCAACGTGTAAGAATACTTTGCTATACTGATGTCATTTATGGGGGAACCTGACGTTCCCTCAGTTAAATTTCTGTAGCAGCTGCAACATTGATAAGATGGCAGTTGTTTCATGATGAGTTTTTATAAGGCGTGTCAGTATTAGGAATATCTTAGAGCGAGCATTGAAAGTTTTAGTCAAGACTTGAGACACAGCTATGCACTTGTTAAATTATATTTGTTGAGAGGCTGAATGAGAAATTAGGCTAAGTTTAAAGTGGTGTTGTCTTGTGGCACAGTGGATAGCGTCCCTATCTCTGAGTCAGAAGCTCTGGGTTTGAGTCCCACCCCAGGACTTGATGGCCAAGGAAGGTACATTCATAACACGGTTAAACAAGTTGTCTGTGCCAACCTTCAAATCCCTTCAAACACACGGCATGGTGGCACAGTGGTTAGCACTGCTGCCTCACAGCGCCAGGGACCTGGGTTCAATTCCCAGCTTGGGTCACTCTCTGTGTGGAGTTTGTACATTTTCCCCGTGTCTGCGTGGGTTTCCTCTGGGTGCTCCGGTTTCCTCCCACAGTCCAAAGATGTGCAGGTTAGGTGGATTGGCCATGCTAAATTCTCCCTCAATGTACCCGAACAGGCGCCGGAGTGTGGTGACTGGGGGATTTTCACAGTAACTTCATTGCAGTGTGAATGTAAGCCTACTTGTGACACTAATAAATAAACTTTAACTTTAATTTTAAGCTTTAAACTTTAACTTAATGGTGTGGTAAGAGCGGGAGAGATGGGCAGTGGTGCCCTTCAAGCTACAAGCCCCTGGCATCAGACTAGTAACTTGTTCCTGGAACAAGTAGCAATGGAAACAGACTGCCTTAGTGCATCACTAGGTTCGGAAAGAAAACTGGAATTAAAGTGGTGGAGCAGGAAGGAGTGCTTTGATATAGGGATAATAGTTCTATTGTTTCCCAAAAGGGGAAAAGAAAATTAATACAAATGCAGGACACAGTTGATATGTATATTTCCAAGATTTTAAGAAGGGTACCAGAATACAATTTGAAAATATCTTAATAAGGAGCCCCAAAAGTTTTTTAAAATATTGTTCATGTTGAATCTACATTCTTGTTAAATTTGTTGTTTTCATTTCAAAATTGTAAGAAAATGTAGCAACAATCAGAAAAGTAAATTGAACTTCTGTATTATATTTTGTGTGTGATTGGCTAACAGTAAATGTGTTCTACAGTACCGTTAGCCTGTGGCAAATCTGCAGAATAAAATTAGCTGGTTTATGTGTAAATAGTTTACAGTTTTTTTTAAAAACCCCAAGAAATAAAAATGTTAAAAATGAAAATGTTCCTGCCTGTAACAGAATTTTCTTTCCCTTTAGGAAGTTAGTCAACCAACTGTTAAATTTCAACCTTTCCTGTTTTATTTCAATTGGTGAACAATGACAACCTATTTGGCACAAATCTGAGAAAAAAAAGCTGTCAGCTTTTTAAAAAAGGACAAATCGGTTTCCTTGTTATAGTTTGAAGAAAACAGCATGAGGAAACATACTGCCCTGGTTGAAGTGGATCATCATATTTTCTGATTTTCCCTCAACCAGCAGGCATTAGTGGATGGTGTTAATAAACTGGAGTAAATATATTTTTATTTTACTTCTGATTTCTTCTTTTAATGTTGCTCATGGACGACTTGTGTTTTAGCAAGGTAATGAAGGCTTCCTTTGTCCCAGTGTCCGCCATTTCTCGGTCTGGGTTCTCAAAGATATTTAACGACTAAGCATATCATTTCCTAAAGTGATTGATATAACGGATGCAGGACAGCAAAAGCAAGTAGTTGCACCTTTGACAGTGTAGGAAACTCATAGTTTGCAGGAATATCATGCTGCTACGCTGTAGTTACTTTTCTTCATCAGACAGTGACTGGAAAAGAAATAAGGTTGTTTTTATAAGTTCAATTTATAAATTATGAAGTAATACTTCAAGTGAAATTAGGTATGAGCACAAGATTTGTACAAGTGCAGGCATTGTTTGAACCAAATTCCACCTATACTCGCATTACAGGGGGTCATTAGTATAAGTCTGTTTTGACATTTATGCAGGGACATAAAGCTCCCCTCTCTCTTCATAAGAATATTCTATTCCTATATTTTGCAATCTTCATGGGAACACAAAGTATGGGAAAAATTAGGTTGTTTTTCCCATGAAGCTGGCTGCTTCAACTCGTTTATGTACAATGTTTGCTCATCGATACACTGCAACTTAACCCTGAAGGGGGTGAAGAAAAATCAAATAAATTTTCACATTCAAAATATTTAAGCAAAAACTCCATCTATCGATCTAACCTTACAACCTACGCTATTAAACTTGAACCAATTCTCTTCTATGAATAAGATTTGCAAAGTCTGAAGTAACTTGTTGAAGGGAGCCAAAGAAAATGGATCAATGTATGTGCATATCTATCCATACCTTCATTGCTACGCCCCAAAAGCAACCATTCAGGGGTGGCATGGTGGCACAGTGGTTAGCACAGCTGCCTCACAGCGCCAGAGACCTGGGTTCGATTCCAGGCTTGGGTCACTATCTGTGTGGAGTTTGCACATTCTCCCCGTGTCTGTGTGGGCTTCCTCCGGGTGCTCCGGTTTCTTCCCACAGTCCAAAAGATGTGCAGGTTAGGTGAATTGGCCATGATAAATTCTCCCTCAATGTTCCCAGACAGGTGCTGGAATGTGGCGACTGGGGGATTTTCACAGTAACAGTGTGAATGTAAGCCTACTTGCGACTAATAAATCAACTTTACTTTTACTTTTCGTGTGTTGCCTCACCCAGTCTTGGTGAACTTGCCAGTGAGAATAGGATCTGATATTATGTAAAGGAGTGGAACCTCATCATGCCAAGTGCATGGGTGAAAAGAATAGCAAAGAAGATTGGTTCCTTCATATTTACGTAAACCTTTTTCTGACTTATATGGTACTTAATAATATGGCACTTGAGAGGGTTTATCCACAAGGAGTAATTCAAAATGATAGCATTTAATGTTGTTACTGTCATGTTTCTGGGAGATTAGGCATTTACTTCTGTAAATGCACGCATGAGGAAGTAAGCCCTGAATGAAACTTGTTTGTCAAATATTCATTGACTAAAACCATTTTTGCATCTGCTTTTACTTGTGCAACCCGTTTATCCAAGTTATCGCTTGGATTTTTATCGAGGCAAAAGCCAGCACAGGCTGTGCATTCTAGCAATGCTGAGGCTTCTCTGAAGTCAGTAGAAATCTCAGTAGCAGCCAGTATAGTACCGCTCTATCATAAGTGCCGAGCACTGGATATCTCTGAACATGGTCTCTATAACACTTGTGACTCTTGAAATCCTCTCAGGAAAGATGCAGAATGTGGCCATGGTGCAACATCTGACATACTTCATTGTGATTAATGCATTAAAACTCCTTGCATTATGAGATCAGCTGTGAGGCAGTAGCATTCAATTTGTGGTTTCAAAATACAAGTGAATCGCCCTTGTGTACTCCATTGTCATTTCTTACCCTGGTAATAGATGTATTCTTCACCTTTTGAGGTTCTAGACCAAAGGATGGATTGCATCTATTTTAAAATTTGGTATATCAACACTTGCTTTGAGTGTGACTAAGAATCAGTTTTTTAAAAATTAAACTCATAATTGCAATGTTTGCATCGGAAACCTGATCCCCAATCAAAGAATGAAGAAAGTGTTAGATAACCTAACATTCCAGTACAAGACATGCAAAACAAAAACAAAAAACACGGGATAAACTCAGCAGGTCTGACAGTATCGGTGGATAGAGAAATGCAGTCAGCATTTTGAGTCCATATGACCCTTCTACAGATCTATAGACCCTTCCATAGATGTCAGACCAGCTGTGTTTATCCAGCATTTTCTGTTGTTATTTCAGATTTCCAACATTCATAGTATTTTGCTTCCACTACAAGATATCGGCTGTGCATAATCTAAATTATTTACTTCGGTATTGCACAGTAATGACATTCAGGTGAATCTATACAAATAATAGCAACAGAAGGAATAATTATTTTCTCCATTGTTTGAAGTTATTCTGCATAAATAACTTAATTGATGAGTAATCAATGTACCAGAAACATCTACTAGTGCTCCTCATCAACTGACTGCTTAAGTGTGAGAGAAGCCTGGGATAACTTTTCACTCTGATTTGGTTTTAATTTACCATTCCTCTTCTGGTTCAAATTTTTAGGGCTAAGATCCAGTACAGTTCATAAAATATCTCAGCAGCAGCTAGAGAATGTTTTCAACCTCTTGGAAAATCAGACTGAGCAATGTATCGCAAAAGATGGTGGTTGCCACAGAAGGCTGTGGAGGCCAGGTCATTGAGTGTATTTAAGACAGAGATAGACAGGTCCTTGATTGGTTAGGAGATCAAAGATTACAGGGAAAAGGCAGGAGGATGGGGTTGAGAAACTTATCAGCCATGATTGAATGACGGAGCTGGCTCAATGGGCCGAATAGCATAATTCTGCTCCTATGCCTTATGGCCTTATGTTGAAGCTTAGAAATTTGAACTGTATTGTGTCAAAACTTTATAAATCACGCTCCCATATTCCATTTAGTTTGATTTGATTGTCTACATACAATATTCTTAAGGTTGCACAGTGAGAACATAATAAACGGATAGATATACAGAACAACAAGCAGGAATTGTTTCTAAAAAAAATACTACAAATGAAAAATGGACAGTCAGCAGCAGTTACCAATAAAATAAAGGAGAAAAACCAGTGAGAAATGCAGCTCGTCTTGCGTTTTCCTCTCAGCCAGCCAATTAAGGATTCAAAATAAGGTTTATGTAGCAAAACTGAAAAAAATGTCAATGACATGATTAAACTTGACTATAAAATTCCTTCATCTTTTAGTACTCTCATTAACATTTGTACTTGGAGGCATCAACATCTTTCAAAAATCAGGAATGGCAGTTAATTTTTCTCCAGCTCTGTCACTTTGTGCCCCAGGCTACCATTACTTGCCAGCATGCAACAATATGATTCTGTCAATGCAACAGGCAAGATCACCTCAGGACTTCTGTTTCTGAAAATAATTTGCAAACAAGCTGCAGAATACTTTTCCCACCTATTTTAAGCTATTGCTTATTTTTTTTGTTTCTGAGAGAGTCTAGCTGCGATAGAGGGCCAGACCAGAAAAAGAGGAACGGGCAGATGATGAGTACATTCATTGTCATTATAGAGAGTGTCCATGAGCCTAGGTCAGGACTTGCTGAGCAGGGGTGGGGGAGCGGGGGGGGGGGGGGGGGGGGGTGGCGAGAGAGCAGTAATGGAACGAGCAACTGTGGTGGATGGGTTCTCGAGTAGTGACCTCCCGCCCCCTCCTGTATGTTTTCATAGAATCCCTACAGTGCAGAAGGAGGCCATTCGACCCATCAAACCTGCACCAACAACAATCCCACCAGGCCCTATCCCCGTAACCCCATGTATTTACCCTGCTAATTCCCCCTGACGCTAAGGGGCAATTCATCATGGCCAATCAACCTAACCTGCACATCTTTGGTTGTTTGCTACTCCAGAGTGCTTGTGTGTTTCCTCACTACCATGCGCCAATTCATGATGCTCGTACACACTATGCTGAGGTCTCATTCCATTCCTTTATCTCATCACTGGAAACAAACCACTGAAATTGCCCTTATCACTGATTATTTTGGCAGACATCTCAAACTCAACTCTGAGTTTATTGTTTGCACCTCCTTGGTCTTCCCACACCCAACAACGAGATCCCCTGTGAGAACTCCCATGCCCCAGGATTACCCTTGTGCTGCTGCACCCCAACACCCTTATTTATCACTCGAGTGACAGTAGAACTTCAAAGTCAGATCCTGAGCTGACTGCTGATTGCAGCAATTAGGCAGCCTTGGGAACTACAGTGCAATGTCAAGCTGCAGTTGAAAGCAATTGCACTCATTGTACTCCTGGTAACTTTATGTACTTAAGCAGAAATTATTTAAATGATTTGAGAAGCAGATTTTCCCAAATTCTTTCATAGGACTTGCGCATTTGTCACTCATCCCAAATGGCCCGTGAGAGGTAGAAGCAATACACCTTCTTGAACTGCTATTGTCCACGTGATGTAGGTACACCTATAAGTGCTGTTAAGGAGGGAGTTCCAGGTTTTTACCCAGTGACAGTGAAGAAACAGTGATATAGTTCAAAGTTATGATAGCGTATGTCTTGGAAGGGAACTTGCAGATGTTGATGCTTCCATACATCTGCTGCCCTTGACCTTCTAAGACAGTTGAGGTCACAGGTTTGGAAGTTGTTGTGGAAGGAGCCTTGGGTGAGTTGCTGCAGTACATCTTGTAGAAGATCCACACTGCTTCTATGATGCATCAGTGGTGGAGGGATTGAATGTTGAAGGAGGTGAGTGGGATGCCAATCAAGCAGGTTGCTTGCCCTGGATAGTGCCAAGCTTCTCGGGTGTTGTTAGAACTGCACTCATCCAGGCAAGTGGAGAATATCCCATCACATGCACCTTGTAGATGGTGGACAAGCTTTGGAGAGTCATGAGGTGAGTTACTTGCCACATAATTCCGAGCCCCTGACCTGCTCTTCTAGGCACAATATTTATGCTGGTTCAGTTCAGTTTTTGGGTCAGTGATAACCACCAGAATGATGATGGTGGGGTTTCAGGGATGTTAATGTCATGGGGAGATGGTTAGGTTCTCATTTGGTGGAGATGGTCATTGTCTGGCGCTTGCATGGCACGAATGTTACTTGCCACTTAACAGCTCAAGCCTGAATATTGTCCACGTCTTGCTGCATTTGGACACAGACCGCTTCAGTAACTGAGGAGTCAGGAATGTTGATGAATGTTGTGCAATCAGCAGCAAACATCCCCACTTCTGACCTTATAATGGAAGGAAGGTCATTGGTGAAGTAGCTGAAGATAGAACATAGAACATAGAACACTACAGCGCAGAACAGGCCCTTCGGCCCACGATGTTGCACCGACCAGTTAAAAAAAAACTGTGACCCTCCAACCTAAACCAATTTCTTTTCGTCCATGAACCTATCCACGGATCTCTTAAACGCCCCCAAACTAGGCGCATTTACTACTGATGCCGGCAGGGCATTCCAATCCCTCACCACCCTCTGGGTAAAGAACCTACCCCTGACATCGGTTCTATAACTACCCCCCCTCAATTTAAAGCCATGCCCCCTCGTGCTGGATTTCTCCATCAGAGGAAAAAGGCTATCACTATCCACCCTATCTAAACCTCTAATCATCTTATATGTTTCAATAAGATCCCCTCTTAGCCGCCGCCTTTCCAGCGAAAACAATCCCAAATCCCTCAGCCTCTCCTCATAGGATCTCCCCTCCATACCAGGCAACATCCTGGTAAACCTCCTCTGCACCCTCTCCAAAGCCTCCACATCCTTCCTGTAATGTGGGGACCAGAACTGCACACAGTACTCCAAGTGCGGCCGCACCAGAGTTGTGTACAGTTGCAACATAACGCTACGACTCCTAAATTCAATCCCCCTACCAATAAACGCCAAGACACCATATGCCTTCTTAACAACCTTATCTACTTGATTCCCAACTTTCAGGGATCTATGCACACATACACCTAGATCCCTCTGCTCCTCCACACTATTCAAAGATAGTTTTGCCTAGGACACTACCGTGTGGAATTCCTGCAGTGATGCCCTGGGACTAAGATGATTGATCGCCAATCACCACAACCATCTTCCTTTGTGCTTGGCATGATTCCAACCAATGGAGAGTTTTCCATCTGATTCTCATTGACTCCAGTTTTGCCACGGTTCCTTGATGCCACATTTGGTCAACTGTTGCCTTGATGTCCAGGGCAGTCACTCTCACCGCACCTCTTGAGTTTAGCTCTTTACTCCATGTTTGACCATGGCTGCAATGCAGTCAGGAGATGAGTGACCCTGGCGGAACTCAAAATAAACAGCAATGAGCAGATTATTGCCATTTGATAGCATGTCGATGTCACTTGTAGCAAAGAGAGTGGCAAATGTTGTGGCTTTGTTTAAAAAGGGCTGCAGGGAAAAGCCTGGGAACTACAGGCCAGTGAGCCTCACATCTGTGGTGGGTAAATTGTTGGAAGGTATTTTGAGAGACAGGATCTACAGGCATTTAGAGATGCAAGGGCTGATTAGGGACAGTCAGCATGGCTTTGTGAGTGGAAAATCATGTCTCACAAATTTAATTGAGTTTTTTGAAGGGGTAACCAAGAAGGTAGATGAGGGCAGTGCAGTTGATGTTGTCTACATGGACTTTAGCAAGGCCTTTGACAAGGTACCGCATGGTAGGTTGTTGCACCAAGTTAAATCTCATGGGATCCAGGGTGAGGTATCTAAATGGATACAAAATTGGCTTCTTGACAGAAGCCAGAGGGTGGTTATAGAGAGTTGTTTTTCAAACTGGAGGCCTGTGACCAGCAGTGTGCCTCAGGGATCAGTGCTGGGCCCACGGTTATTTGTCATTTATATTAATGATTTGGATGAGAATATATGAGGCATGGTTAGTAAGTTTGCAGATGACACTAAGATTGGTGGCATTTGTGGACAGTGAAGAAAGTTATCTCCAATTGCAACGGGATCTTGATCAATTGGGCCAGTGGGCTGATGAATGGCAGATGGAGTTTAATTTAGACAAACGCGAGGTGATGCATTTTGGTAGATTGAACCAGGGCAGGACTTACTCAGTTAATGGTAGGGCGTTGGGGAGAGTTACAGAACAAAGAGATCTCGGGGTACATGTTCATAGCTCCTTGAAAGTGGAGTCACAGGTGGACAGAGTGGTGAAGAAGGCATTCGGCATGCTTGGTTTCATCGGTCAGAACATTGAATACAGGAGTTGGGACGTTTTGTTGAAGTAGTACAAGACATTGGTAAGGCCACACTTGGAATACTGTGTGCAATTCAGGTCACGCTATTATAGAAAGGATATTATTAAACTAGAAAGAGCGCAGAAAAGATTTACTAGGATGCTATCGGGACTTGATGGATTGAGTTATAAGGAGAGGCTGAATAGACTGGGACTTTTTTCTCTGGAGCATAGGAGGCTGAGGGGTGACCTTATAGAAGCCTATATAATAATGAGGGGCATAGACAAGGTAGATAGTCAATATTTTTTCCCAAAGGTAGGGGAGTCTAAAACTAGAGGGCATAGGTTTAAGGTGAGAGGGGAGAGATACAAAAATGTCTAGAGGGGCAATTTTTTCTCACACAGGGTGGTGAGTGTCTGGAACAAGCTGCCAGAGGTAGTAATAGAGGCGGGTACAATTTTATCTTTTAAAAAGCATTTAGATCGTTACATGGGTACAATGGGTATAGAGGGATATGGGCCAAATGCAGGCAATTGGAATTAGCTTAGGGGTTTTTTTAAAAAAAGGGCGGCATGGACAAGTTGGGCCGAAGGGCCTGTTTCCATGCTGTAAACCTCTATGACTATGACTTTCAGTAACTTTATTGATGATCAAGAGTAGACTGATGGAGTAATAATTGGGCCGGTTAGATTTGTCCCACATTTTATATATAGGACATACCTTTGATTTGATTTGATTTGATTTGATTTATTATTGTCATATGTATTAACATACAGTGAAAAGTATTGTTTCTTGCGCGTTTTACAGACAAAGCATACCGTTTATAGAGAAAGAAACGAAAGAATGCAGAATGTAGTGTTACAGTCATAGGGTGTTGAGAAAGGTCAACCTAGTGTGAGGTCGGTCCATTCAAAAGTCTGACAGCAGCAGGGAAGAAGCTGTTCTTGAGTCGGTTGGTACGTGATCTCAGACTTTTGTATCTTTTTCCTGGCGGAAGAAGATGGAATAAAGAATGTCCGCGGTGCGTGGGGTTCTTAATTATGCTGGCTGCTTTATCGAGGCAGTGAGAAGTGTAGATAGAGTCAATGGATGGGAGGCTGGTTTGCGTGATGGATTGGGCTACATTCACGACCTTTTGTAGTTCCTTGCGGTCTTGGGCAGAGCAGGAGCCATACCAAGCTGAGATACAACCAGAAAGAATGCTTTCTATGGTGCATCTGTAAAAGTTGGTGAGAGTCGTAGCTGACATGCCAAATTTCCTTAGTCTTCTGAGAAAGTAGAGGCGTTGGTGGACTTTCTTAACTATAATGTCGGCATGGGGGGGCTAGGACAGACTGTTGGTGATCTGGACACCTAAAAACTTGAAGCTCTCAACCCTTTTTACATCGTCCCCGTTGATGTCGACAGGGGCATGTTCTCCTTTACGCTTCCTCAAGTCGATGACAATCTCCTTCGTTTTGTTGACATTGAGGGAGAGATTATTGTCGCCGTGCCAGTTCACCAGATTTTCTATCCCATTCCTGTACTCTGTCTCGTCATTGTTTGAGATCCACCCACTACTGTGGTGTCGTCAGCAAACTTGAAAATCAAAATGGAGGGGAATTTGGCCACACAGTTATTGCCACTTGATAGCATGTTGATGACAGTTCCCGTAATTTTACTGATGATCAAGAGTAGACTAATAATTGGCCAGTTAGATTTGTCCTGCTTTTTGTGTATCGGACATACCTGGGCAATTTTTTACATTGCTGGGTAGATGTCAGTACTGTAGCGGTACTGAAGCAGCTTGGCTAGGGGCAGGGCTAGTTCTGAAGCACAGTGTTGTCAGGACCTATAACATTTACAGCACCAGTGCCTTCAGCCATTTCCTGATATCACGTGGAGTGAATTGAAATGACTGAAGACTGACATGTGTGATGCTGGGAACCTTGGGAAGAAGCCAAAATGGTTCATTTACCTGATACTTCTGGTTGAAGATAGTTTACCCTTGTCTTTTGCATTGACGTGCTGGACTCCCACATCATTGAGGATGGGGCTCCTCCTCCAGTTGGTTGTTTAATTGTTGACCACCATTCACGACTGGATGTGAATGTCCAAAGATGTGCAGGTTAGATGGATTGGCCATGCTAAATTGCTCCTTAGTGTCAGGGGTCCAGCTAGGTTAAATGCATGGAGTTATGGGGATAGGGCCTGGGTGGGATTGCGTTCGGTGCAGACACAATGGGCCGAATGGCCTCCTTCTGCACTGTCGGGATTCTATGATGTGGCAGGAGTGCAAAGCTTTTGATCTGATCTGTTGGTTGTGGAGTCAGTTAGCTCTGTCTATCGCATGCTGCTTTCACTGTTTGAAATGCAAGTAGTCCTGTGTTATAGCTTCACCAGGCTGACACTTCATTGTCAGGTATATCACAGAACACAAGAAATAGAAGCAGGAGTGGGCCACCTGGCCCTTCAAGTCTGCCCCGCCACTCAATATGATCATGGCTCAACTCCTTTCTGTGCCATTTCCCCCTAGCCCTCTATTCCTCGATCTATCAAATATGTAGCCTCCACCACTTCAGTGGGCAGAGAATTCCAGAGATTCACCACCCTCTGAGAGAAGAAGTTCCTCCTCAAATCTGTCCTAAACTGACCCCCCTTTATTTTGAGGCTGTGCCCTCTAGTTCTAGCTTCCTTTCTAAGTGGAAAGAATCTCTCCATCTCTACCCTATCCAGCCCCTTCATTATCCTAGAGGTCTCGATAAGATCCCCCCTCAGCCTTCTAAATTCCAACGAATACAAACCCAATCTGCTCAGTCTCTCCTCATAATCAACACCCCTCATCTCTGGTATCAACCTGGTGAACCTTCTCTGCACTCCCTCCAAGGCCAGTATATCCTTCCGCAAATAAGGGGACCAATACTGCACACAGTATTCCAGCTGCGGCCTCACCAATGCCCTGTACAGATGCAGCAGGACATCCCTGCTTTTATATTCTATCCCCCTTGCGATATAGGCCAACATCCCATTTGCCGCCTTGATCACCTGTTGCACCTGCAGACTGGGTTTTATGTGTTTGAAAAAGTTCACACTTCACTCTTCTAAACTTCAAAGAATACAGACCCAGAATATTTACTCTCTTTTGAAAGGACAACCCTCTTATCTCAGGAGTTAGCCTGGTTCTCTTTTGGACTGCCTCCAATGTTCCTATATCCTTTTTAAGGTAAGGACCTTACACTTCCCCACATTAAACTCCATTTGCCAGGTTTCCACCCAGTCACCCAATCTATCTATATCCCGCTGCAGAATCACAATATTCTCATCACAATATTCCACCTATCTTCGTGTCATCGTCAAATTTGGAAATCTTGCATTCTGTTTCTTCCTCCAGGTCATTAATGTAAATAGTGAACAATTGCGGGTCAAGAACTGATCCCTGCAATTCTCCACTGGTTACATCTTTTCAATCTTGAAAGGACCCATTTAATCAAACTCTCCGTTTTCTATGTGACAGCTAGTTTTCAATCCATGCTAACACACTCCATGGGCTTTTATTTTATGCAGCTGCGTCTTATGCAGTACCTTGCCAGGTGTCTTTTGGAAATCTAAATACACTACACCTACAGGTTCTCCTCTATCTATTCTCCCTGGTGCTGCTCTAGGCATGCCCTCCTACATTATGTCCACCGATCTTCAACTGTTTCATAAATGACCATCCTTCCATCGTAGGGTCAGAAATGGGGATGTTTGCAGATGATTGCACCATGTTCAGCACCATTCCCAACCTCTCAGTTACTGAAGCAGTCTGTGTCCATCTGCAGCAAGACCTGGGTAATATTCAGGCTTGGGCTATTAAGTGGCAAATAACAGTTGCACCATGCAAGTGCCAGGCAATAACCATTTCCAACAAAAGAGAATCCACCATCTCCTCATCTTGACATTTAATGGCTAAATCCCCCCACTATCAATGCCCTAGTGGTTACCATTGCGCAGAAACTGAGCTGTACCAGCCCTATAATTACTAGAGCTACAAGACCAGATCAGAAGCTTGGAATTCTGTGGAGAGTAACTCAACATCTGACCCCCCCAGTCCTGTCCACCATCTGCAAGGCACAAGTCAGGAGTGTGATGGAATTATGGATCAAACTCCTGGAGCTCCCTTCCTAACAGGGTAGTTCAAAACATGGACTACGCAGCTCAAGATTGCAGAATCCCACCACCAATTAGGGTTGGACAATAAATGCTGGTCCACCAACAACGCCTACATCCCATGAATGATTTTTTCAAAACTCATCATTCAACATGAGAGAAAAAGGAATAGAAAGATATGCTTAAAGGCTGAGTTGAGTTAGATGGGAGAAGATTTGAATGGGGTATAATCTCCAGCATGGACCTAGAAACTAGAAGCAGGAGTAGGCCATTCGACCCTTCGACTATTTGGGCTAAATGGCCTCTTACTGTGCTGCGTTTTTTACATAATTCTACGTAGTAATAAGGCAGCACGGTTAGCTGTTAGCACTGCTGCCTCACAGCGCCAGAGATACGGGTTCATTTCCGGCCTCGGGCTACTGTCTGTGTGGAATTTGCACGTTCTCCCTGTGTCTGCGTGGATTTCCTCTGGGTGCTCCGGTTTCCTCCCACAATCCAAAAATGTGCGGGTTAGGTTGATTGGCCAAGGTAAACTGCCCTTCAGTGTCAGGGGGACTAGCTAGGGTAAATAGGTGGGGTTATGGGGATAGGGCCTGGGTGGGATTGTGGTCGGTGCAGACTCGATGGGCTGAATGGCCTCCTTCTGCACTGTAGGGATTCTGTGATTCTGTAATGGCAGAACTTTTCTTGAAGCATGGTGAGCGAAGTGCTGTTTGTGTCACCAGAGTGTGATTTGTATAAAATTGTAACTCGATGCATGAATGAAACATTCTCAAACACAAATGCAAAAACAAACTGTTGTCTTGTAAATTGGCATATTGTTTATATTCCTGATTATACCACTGTCAATTACAGCTGCAGGAAAATATATTCTACCCTCCAGCTTGAGTTCCTGAATCATAAGCATATGTGCTGGCAAACTAAATGCTGGGTTAACTACATCTGTGCATTCACCTGGAGGCATTTAAATGTTGTTGAGAATAGTTTCCTAATTTTCAAAAAAAAATTTATAAATTTTATATTGAGTTGGCATATTTAAGAACTTCGTTGTTTAAGTTAGTCCTTTATCGCTGCTGCAGTTGATAGAAAATATTCAAAATACAACCTAAATTATAAATCTTGCTGTCAATCATATGGTATAGTACACAGAACACTGTTCCTTTTTCCAAGATATCTGAGCCTTATTTAAATTGAAGTGTTTTACTGGCTACCACAATACTTTGTCATAGTTTCACAGCCCAAGCTTTGTTCTCATGAAGTTTAACTCTTAATTTTGTCTCGGGCACAACTGCCAGTCTTACCCATGAGGGGACCCCATGACTAACATCGAACATCTTAGTGGACAGTCATTCTTTAAAGGCAATGTAAAAGTCACATGAGGCCTCCTTCCTGCCCCCTTGTTCTTTATTTTAATGGAGACTGGGAGTCATTCAGGGTGAAGGAGTGGAACGTGCAGCACGTAAGGAGAATACACCCTACAAAATATTATCATGCATTGTGGGTAGGTCAAGCATATCGTAAAGATTCCAGTAAAGAGCTCTGCAGAGGCGTGTGCGTTTTACACTGTAGGAGAAATATACTTGTTACTCTAAAAAAAACTTGCAGCTAAAAATGTTGATCAGAACAGCTTATTTCAGGTAACCAGATGGGAGGCAATGGCCGAGTGGTATTATCGCTAAACAATTACTCCAGAAAGTCAGCTAATGTTCTGGGGGGCCCGGGTTCGAATCCCACCACAGGGGATGGTGGAATTTGAATTCAATAAAAAATGCCCAGAATTACGATGATCGTGAAGCCATTGTCGATTGTCATCTGGTTCGCTCATGCCCATTAGAGAAGGAAATCTGCCACCCTTACCTGGTCTGGCTTACCTGTGATTCCAGAGCCGCAGCAATGTGGTTGACTTTCAACTGCCCTCAGGCAACTAGTGTTGAGCAAGAAATGCTGGCCAGCCAGCGATGCCCATGTCCCACGAATGAATAATAAAGTATGTCAACCAGTGCACCAAATGGGTTCCACAGGTAACTGACTCACTTTTTAACACAGCTGGGAAATTAGCAACTTGCCCAAGTTGTAGAGTGCAGCAGATGATGCACACATAGCAGTGTGAGCTTGTACAGTTAAAACCCTCACAATTAATACCCTCAACCCATTTAATGGACAGGGCTACTGCTAACTGACTGCCTAAATTTAATGTGACCAAAGAATCCTTCACATCCACAGCAGACTTTACAGGAAGTTGCCTTTGGTTTCAAGAACAACTTTGTCTTCCAAAAAGATCTGGATATGAAGATTGCTGAAGAGGTGGCTCTGACTGCCTTGGAGGTAAAGGAGCATGGAGTGGACAGGATGATCAGGACAATCCTCACTTGGAGGATTCTTGGGTGGCAGCTGCCAGGGTCTTCCAAAATTAAGTTATCAAATTTAGGATTCTCATCTGATCGGTAGTCTAACTTTATTATCACTGCCAAAGCAAGACTGGCCTTTTTCGTGCTCTCTGTTAAGGAAGTTGCATATCTTCCACCACTCCATGTCCCTTGTGCACTGTCAATCACCCTGTCCACATCCTCAGCAACACTACCTCCCCTACCTTCCTCCCTTACTTCATCCCCATGAAAGAATCTGTGCCGATGCGTAGCAAAAATTTGGCAAAATAGGAAAGCAAAAGGCAGGGAATGTCACTGACTCGGAGGAATGTGGAGCCTGTACTTACAAGAGCTTAAATGGCAGGTCTTCATCATTGTTCTTAACCTAGAGCGAGATGGCACAGAACAAGGCCACTAGGAACCATAATGCTGTGCCAGGAACTATCATGCTGTGACAGCTCTGGAGTAGATTGTTAAATTTTTAATTTTTTTAAAAAACAGACCATTGTTAGAGTCCTAGACCTGAGCCCCAAAAAGGATGCTTCGCTCCAGGTGTAATTTCACTGACAAATTAGGGATCTTTTTATCAAAGCAAGCTTTATTCATAACATTGTTGAAATATAATCCAAACAAAATGAAGCAGCTTAACTTTTAACAATTGCACAATAGTTAAAAAAAATGAAAGGAAATAATTCTAATTTCTAACATATCCCTATTTCAGTTCCAAATAAACAACATTTTCTATTAGACTTAAATGTTTAAAGTTTATTTATTAGTGTCACAAGTAGGCTTACATTAACACTGCAATGATGTTAGTGTAAAAATCCCTAATGCCACTTTAATACAGTTAGCAAGCCCAGGCATACTTGCTGCAGATTGTGTCAACAGTTTTGAAGCTTTCGGAGGGGTTTTGAGTTTCAGAGCAGCTTGCAGACTTCTGTCTTTAAACAAACCCCAGCCAGAAACTGAACAGAAAGCTGTTTCTCTCTCTACTATATACCTAGCTCCTCCCATTAACCACATTATCACATGACCTGCAAACCTAAACCCACCTTCTATTTATTTAATCAAAAAAAAACTCGGGGGACCTTTTTTGTGAACAACAGTCCATTAGTTCTCTCCTAAGTAAACACTTCACGGCTAAAATGAGTAATTACCCTGCCTTTCCAGCATCTGAACTGTATTCCTACCAGACATACTGACCATCTGTAGAAACTCTGTTCACAACGGGCGGGCCCATAAGGTCCTGCTGCCAGCTAGCGTGCGCCACCTCCCACTGCTGCGAAACATGCCGCCAAGTGGGAGAAAAATCCTATCCACCATATTTTGGAACTACTGTGTTATGTTGCACTTGAATGACACCAAAATGATAAATTTAGAACTTGTATTCTAAAATGGGGTTGTGTTTGGGATACCTGTCTCTGACTCTTGTGCAGGAGGAACCATGTTTCCTTTTTACTGCAATGATATAGCAAATGAGTTTGAAATAAAAGTATGCAAATACATAAACAATTTTTTAACTGAGCAGTTATATATCCTGTTCTATTCCGATCACTGACAAATGTCGTATCTTGACGGTCTTTGAGAACCACTGCCCCATTTTACACCTAACCAACAATTGGACCTCCATTCAGCCTATTAGCAACAAAGAACTGAAGTAGCAGTAATAGTCTTGTGCTCCAATTAAAGAAAATTTAAACAGTCCTGAGGGGTTTTTGAGGTGACTGGGTATTGCCGAAACTTCAGACAATACAAAACTCTCAAAGCCAGTGTCTCATTTTAAAGACATAATTTTTATTTGACCAGTGAGTGACAGGGAGAAATTATCACAGAGTCCTAGGCCTCTCAAGAGGGAAGAGCAGCCAGTTTTCTCCAATAAACTCTGACGTACAATGGTTAGGAAAGGTCAATTATACTCTTTTCTTATCATTAGCTTTCAATAAATCATCTTCAATACATATTAATACCTGTCATATACTCCAGCCAATTGCACCTTACCTTCTGGCATAATGGTATTTCATTAGTTCGTAAAATCTGGACATATCTTCCCATTTTGGCTGACTCAACATCCTGTATCCCTTAGTGACCAGACACCTGGCCACTAAGTTCAAAGTTAACATTCCCACAAGTTCCCCTCCAGGTCACTGTCAACTCAGACTAACACATGATCCCGTGTCCGGGATCAGTGAATTAGTCCTATGCATGAAGTTGCCCTGAACGTTCCACCATTAGAAACTCTTGTGTATTTCCAAGGTTTCATTGTTCCCTTCGGATGTGGTTTTGTCCTTTTGCCCTCTACCATCATGTTTTCGCAATAATCTGCCTCTGGCCAAAGTGAGCAATGATTTTTATGAAATACATTTATAAAGTAATTTAACACATTCCAAAATATCAACATATATGTCTCAAATCATTATCACTTGTTTGAATTTCTTACTGCATTTCATATGTACGCAGACTGCTCCCTTGTTGGCTTATAGGTCTGATTTAAAATCATTTATCTTAATGCTGGTAGTTTTGTCAGTGTCTTAAACATCGAATGATTTAAAATCTTCACTAACCTTTGGGGATTTTTCCCCCTACAATATGAACTAGGAGCAAGAGTAGGCCACATGGCTTCTTGAGCCTGCTCCGCCATTTGATAAGATTATGGCTGATTTTAACCTCAACTCCACATTCCCTGCCTCTCTAAACATTCAATCCCTTGCTTATCAAGACTCTATCCACTTCTTCTTTAAAAATATTCAAAGCCTGTGATTCCACCACCTTTTGACGATGAGAGTTCCAAGGACTCTCAAACCTCCAAGAGAAAAGATTTTTCCTCATCTCTGTTTTAAATGGGTGACCCCTTATTTTTAAACAGTGACCCCCAGTTCTAGGTTCTTTAAGTTTAAGTTTATTTATTAATGTCACAATTAGGCTTGCATTAACACTACAATGAAGTTACAGTGAAAATCCCCTAGTCGCCATACTCCAGCGCCTGTTCAGGTACCCTGAAGGAGAATTTAGCATGGCCAATCCATCTCACCAGCACGTCTTTCGGACTGTGGGAGGAAACAGGAGCACCCAGGGGAAACCCACGCAGACACAGGGAGAACTTGCAGACCCCGCACTGACAGCGACCCAAGTCAGGAATTGAACCCAGGTCCCTGCCGCTATGAGGCAGCAGTGCCACCGTGTCGCCAAAAGGAAACATCCTCTCCACTTCCACCCTGTCAATATGCCTCAGGATCTTGAAACGAGCTTATTGGGCATTTTGGGGTTAGGTCTGTAGTATGACCATAGTGGCGGAAGATTGAGAGAAACCTGCTCAAGCAGTAAGATAACCTTCTTTAATCTTTTATTGCAGGCACAAATCAACATTAACATTTTTTGCATTCCTACTTAAACGATATCATCTTGGAAATTCATCAAGAAATATCCCCCCCCCCCCTCCTGTCTAACTCACTTTAATAATCCCTATTTGCAAAGTGGTGAATGGCACCGTGTTGTACATTAGGAGATAACTGATCAGTTGCAGAGGTTTTCAAAAGATCTCATTTCTGTTAGAATGAATGATGTTTGATGAGTGTGGAATAACCAAGTGATAGGTTGTACTGTGTGACTCCAAATTGTAACATAAAATCATTTTGATTTGTTCTATCAGACTAAGCTACGCACTTTGCACTTCTGAACAACTGCTGGGTGATTGCCTAACTGCAGGCATTCGCACACATTTTCTCTTGAAATTCTCATTCTAATGAACAAATTCCTTGCTAACTTGTAATTCATGTAGCAGCTGCAAAGAGATCCGAATCCATTGTGTGACAAACAGAAATGTGTTCTGATGTGACAGAACCCCTGGTCTGAGTTTTCTCAGCATAGGCCAACACTGAATGATCTTGTCAGAGGATTCCAAGGTTTTAAAAGTTTATTGAAGTCTTGGGGGAGGCCAGTCGCTTCTGACTTGAATTGCATGTTACAAAGCCAATTTTGGAATCAAGAAAGTAAAAACAGATTTCAGTTCCTTGAACAAGAAGTAATTGAATGCCGTTGACTCGAAGCCTGTGAATTTGAGGGTGCAGAGTTTCGAAAGGAACCTTCTGTTCACCTGTGCAGCTGGCATGTTAGACCACATTTCTTTCTACTCTTAGTCCAGAGTTATGGAATTCAAGGTTCTGGCTATAGAGAAGAGGAACCATTATTTTAAAACCTTAATGCTGTGTTCATTCAGGAAACCAAAGAGAATCACTTGGGCATTAAGCAACAATTGAAAATAAATTATTTTCTCTATCCTGCTTTTGATTAACACATCTACTGTACAGAAGCCAACCTTCACCAGAAACACAACAGTCTAGTTCAAAAGCAGACAGGTGATAAACAAACATATTAATCATCCATAATTGCACATCTTTATTTAATACTGCATTTTTTTAACCTCGAACAAAATCAATGGCGATTTACTAATTCGTCCACGGTGGCACAGTGGTTAGCACTGCTGTCTCACAGCACCAAGGACCTGGGTTTGATTCCCGGCTTGGGTCACTGACTGTGTGGAGTCTGCACGTTCTCTCCGGTTTCCTCCGGGTGCTCCGGTTTCCTCCCATAATCCAAAAAATGTGCTGGTTCGGTGCACTGGCCAGGCTAAATTCTCCCTCAGTGTACCCGAACAGGCGCCGGAGTGTGGCGACTAGGGGATTTTCACAGTAACTTCTTTGCAGTGTTAATGTAAGCCTACTTGTGACTAATAAATAAACTTTAATTTTACTTTTTCTTTACTTTAAATTTTTCATTACTTTGAGAAGGTAGATGCTGGAATGACGACATTTATTGGCCATCTCTAGTTGTCCTATAAAGATGTGGTGGTGAATCACCATCTTGAATCGCTGCAGTTTTATCACAGTTGCATTCATTTTTTTACAGCTGAAATGTCTCACATTTATGTGCTTTCATCTTAATGCCCCCTTGAAGAAGCCTAACAAAGCCATTCAGCTTTCTGTGAACACCCTTTTCTGCTGGATCCCATTTTCATGTCACTAGTTACTTGACTAATAAATCTTGGAGAACCTTTCATAATGTGGTTCTGTGTATGAGATCAACATTAGTGGGAAGTGGCATGTGAAAAAACATTGACAAAAGCCAGTTAATTACAGATTCTCATTGAAGGGCAGTTGATTTGGAAATTATGATCCGGTCTGTCATGAAGCCTATGTTTCTAATCATAAACTGATCCTTTTAATCTGCACAGTAGTCTTTGAAGCAATTAAGAGTTCATTAAACAGCGGTTTGGTTTGGTTCATGTGCTTGTTTTCTGTTTAGCTGTACTTAAAAAAAAACATTCATGATAATGCTAGACTGTCACTTAACATTTTACTAATGAAGTGTTGGTGCACAGGTCTAATTACATGCAGCTGCTAATGACATGTGTACTTTGCCTTTGATATTGAACTACTTTTATATGAACTTCTAATTCAAGTGTTGAACTGTTGGTGCTGCGAAGTCAGTTAGAATCTGCTGCTTTCTTATCCCTCTATAATGAGACCAGCACTTTTCAACACACAAGTATTCTGTTGGCTGTGAGCCCTAGTTCCTCATGTCTCAACAGCATTTTGGTTAAATTCGAGTGTCAGCAAGCAGGGTAAGTGTTATTAATTGAGGGTTAGGACCATTGAGGGAGATCTTGAAACTGCACCTTTAAGTGAACTCTCTCATTGCACAGCAAACCTTGCTTGTTCATTTTGTAAAATAAAAGCATATTACTGCGGATGCTGGAACCTGAAACAGAAGCAGAAAATGCTGGAAAATCTCAGCAGGTCTGACAGCATCTGTGGAGAGAGAGAATAGGGCCAATGTTGGATGACTCTGACAAAGCATTTTCCTGTTCATTTTGTAGCTACACTCAAGCCCATATGTTGAGAAATGTCATTTTGTCTCTCCATTGGACTCTGTTCTTAATTCATTTGGGCAAATGTATTTCAGATACATTTCAAATTGAAATTTCCGAGACGTGTCCAGCTTTTTTTGGGGTGGGTATTAACAATTCTGATTTTTTTTAAACTCTGCTTCGTTGATCTTTGGGCTGGGTTTTGCCTTGATGACAGTGGTGACATCATCAACATTGGTCATCATTACTCCATTGAAACAGGCAGCAACTTTGGGAGTACACACATGCTGAATAAGAAGAAATCCACAAGTTGGATCCTATACTTCTCCAAAGGGTGTGCTGTCAAGGTCCACATTTCACACTGCAATCCATAAGCAGTCTGCACTGTCAAAAACTTTACACATAGAGTTATGGAGTTTAACAGCATGGAAACAGGCCTTTTGGCCCAAGTTATCCATGCCACCCTTTCTTTTTTTAAACCCCTAAGCTAGTCCCAATTGCCTGCATTTGGCCCATATCCCTCTATACCCATCGTACCCATGTAACTGTCTAAACGCTTTTTAAAGGACAAAATTGTACCCGCCTCTACTACTACCTCTGGCAGCTTGTTCCAGACACTCACCACCCTCTGCGTGAAAAAATTGCCCCTCTGGATACTTTTGTATTTCTCCCCTCTCACTTAAACCAATGCCCTCTAGTTTTAGACTCCCCTACCTTTGGGAAAAAATATTGACTATCTAGCTGATCTATACCCCTCATTATTTTACAGACCTCTATAAGATCACCCTTCAGCCTTCCAAGCTCCAGAGAAAAAAGTCCCAGTCTATCCAGTCTCTCCTTATAACTCAAACCATCAAGTCCCGGTAGCATCTTAGTAAATCTTTTCTGCACTCTTTATAGTTTAATAATATCCTTTCTATAATAGGGTGACCAGAACTGTACACAGTATCCCAAGTGTGGCCTTACCAATGTATTGTACAACTTCAACAAGACGTCCCAACTCCTGTATTCAATGTTCTGACCAATGAAACCAAGCATGCTTCACCACTCTGTCCACCTGTGACTCCACTTTCAAGGAGTTATGAACCTGTACCCCTTGATCTCTTTGTTCTGTAACTCTCCCCAACGCCCTACCATTAACTGAGTAAGTCCTGCCCTGGTTCAATGAACCAAAATGTATCACCTCACATTTATCTAAATTTAACTCCATCTGCCCACTGAGCCAATTGATCACTATTCAAAAACGCTGGGACAAGTTTCACCTTGCTGAGTGAGGTGTTCCTTGTTTTAAGTAGCCTACTGACTTTGTAATTACCTCCAAACACACCCACCTGCCAAGAAAGAATTAATATTATATTTGTAGAATGTCAATTTCCTCCATTATGATAAAATTCCACATTTTTAGGTTTAGTTATATTAGCATGTTAGCTTCTATCTAAATACAGTCAAAATCATTTATTTTGCTATCAGAAAATTCTCGGTTTTGTTCTCTGTGAGAAAATTTCAATTTGGCAGATTATCATGTTTGCTGGCAGTGCTGTACATGTGGAGATCCCTTTGACTTGGGATTTCAGTAGGGAAAGGGGAAGTCTGATGAACAAAAATCACTAAATCTTTTTCAGCGCCTTTCTTTGAGATCGTAATAAGCATTATTGCTTTGCGGCTGACTGCAAAATCAAGGCCATGAAGGATACATATGCTTTAAAATGTATTTTGAGTCCAGCGACAAGTTAATTCCTAGAGTATAGTCTGGCCAATAACCACAGATTCAAATGGTGGTGATCTTGAAAAGATACTGAAGCTTTATTTATATACCGATGATCATTGTAACGAGGTAACAGTAGGTTATATCTTTCCCCTCGCTCTGGTGAACAATCTGAACAATTAATTTAAGTAGTTGCTTAAGAGTATTGCTGAAAAGAGAAATGCTGTTGAAACATTTCGCCTTGGCCTCATCAAGACAAATGCAAGAATACCAATTTCATGCATTCACCATGGCAATGCCTTGACCGATCATCACATTTTTCTCATGCAATATAAATTGTTACTTCCTTTGAAATTTGGCATTCTTGCAGTTGTTCTAATGGGTGCAAGCTGAATTGCATGTCTCTTTTATCCAGCAACAATGAAGTTGATGTAAACCATTTATAATGTACATTCTGTCTTGGTGAAATGTGATAATCACATGTACAATAAAAAAATCTGCAGTATGATTAATTCTTTACACACAAAAGACTTTGCCTTTATCAGTTTGCAAATCTGAAAAGAGATTTAGTGCAGTATCTGGTGTTGTACTCAGTATTGCAGACCAGGAAGATCTCAAGTTTGATACTGGTCTGGGCTACGTTAGCTGACCCCAATGAGAGTGGGTATTGGTGAAACAGTGCAGTTGACTTCAGTGTCCTTGTAAAACGTTCCACAACACCAGGCTAAAGTCCAACAGGTTTATTTGGAATCACGAGCTTTCGGAGCGCAGCTCTTTCATCACCCCATGGGATTACCCCCAACCCACAGGTGACTCCGCAATACACCCCCGCCCTCCTCTTCCTCCCCTCCCGATCCAACCGGACACAGCTCCCCATAGGCCTAACCCCCAGATCCTGTCCACTTACCTTCGGCACTTACCTTCTCCCTGACCTGTCAAACCTGCTTTATAGCAGCTAGTACCATAAAAAAGGGGGTGTGCCCTCCGTCAACATGCCTTTTCTGCACTTCGATGCTGACCCTTGCAGACTGCTACACTGCCTGGATCTTGGCCATCCTGAATTAGAAGGTCGACCGAGACAGGCATGGAAGAAACTTGACGTAGGTAAATGGGCACAGAGAGAGTGAAGTTACGACCCAGCGTGTAGAGTTGACAAATTCACATCACTGGTTAATAGCTTACAATGGATAACTGAGGTTAATAACTGGATTAATAAATTTTCTGTCCCAGATAAAGCCAGTAACAGCGTTTGTGATTTCTGCTTGTGTAGGTGTGGCGTGAGTTTCCTGACAGGCTGGTGGGGTATCCAGGCCGACTTCATTTGTGGGACCACGAGACTAGTAAATGGAAATATGAGTCGGAATGGACCAATGAAGTCTCGATGGTATTAACTGGAGCTGCCTTCTACCATAAGGTACAAGTTTTAAAACCATCTTTTAACACTGGAGTTAATACACTTGTTATATTTAGCTCCTACTATATTGATGATATTGATTAATTGGAAAAAAGGGGGTTTCAAAGGCATTGTACCATTCGTTCCACAAAAATCCAGAACCTGTCTTTACAGTAATGTGAGAAAATCTGGTTTTCCAAAATGATATTAAAATTAAGCTAAGGTTTGTCTGACTTCTGAGAGAAGAACTGAAATACAATAAAGCAATCAATTTCATTTTAGATGAAGTTTAAAGTTTATTTATTAGTCACAAGTAGGCTTACATTAACACTGCAATGAAGTTACTGCGGAAATTCTCTAGTCACCACACCTGTTTGGGTACATTGAGGGAGAATTTAGCATGGCCAATGCACCTATGAAGGGAAGTGTGAGCCAGTTTGCTGGGGAACCTATAACGCCAAAGAAGGAAAAGTACTAATTGGAAAGTGACCACCAAGCCAAGAGCAGTAGATGTAGAGCAATTGTTTGAATAAATTTAAAGGGCAGCAAAAAGTAAAGAATGATAGTTACGAGAGAAATGTAGAAATGTGGTTGCATCATGTACAGTGAAAGGATAATTCAAAGAGTTACATTCATGAAGGAATGTCAGCCAACTTCCTCACAGCATGCTATAACCAAGTCCGAGGAGACAGGGATAGTGCAGAAGGTGTAGCTAAGGTAGAAGATCAGCCATGAACTTATTAAATGACGGAACAATCTAGAAGGGTCACATGGCCTGCCCCTGCTCCTATTTCTTGTGTAATCCAAAACACCAGGGCTATTAGGCAGAACTGAGTCCTTTAGATAGATTCAGTATTTAAAAACACCACTTGCCCTTCAAGCTAATAGGTAAGGGGAGAAAAAGTGACTTCTCTTAACACTGGCTTCTACAATAGGAAATATTGCATTTGTTTCCATAAATTGAAGGGATTATTGGAGTTCTGCCCATGAAGAACTTGATTTGCTCGAAGTAGTTAATTTAATAAAACTGGAAGGTTTGAATATCCATAATGGCACAAAATTAAATTAATCCAGGAATAGCTGAGTGATTGAAGTTCAAGGTGAGCTGTGTCTGCTTGTTTTTTTACAAGTCATTAAAGACAGATGTTGAAATTTAGATTAGTTAAATGGTAAGAGTAAAGGGTCATGAACTGTGGTCGTAGTCCTAATCAATGTAGATAATTATGACCAGTGGAGTATCTAAGGAACAAAACTGGAGAATGCTGTTCATAATTTTGATAGATGGCCTTGATGAACATACTAAAAATAGAATATCAGCAAGAATTTCTGTGGTGCAGGATACAATATATGTTGAAAAGAATAAAAAAGGATGAGATCAAACAGGAAGACATTATTTGGTGATGTCAGACTCCAATGTGACGTTGCAGACTCGATGGGCCGAAGGGCCTCTTCTGCACTGTATGGTTCTATGATGTTTAAAAGTCTGGAGATTATGCAATGAAAGAAAGACTGGAAGGAGTAAAGAACCTCAGCTTTGAGGTAGAATCAGTGAAAATTGCAATCTGTGAAATTCGCCTTGATTTCATTAGTTTATAAATGTAGGAAGCAACAAAAATTAAAAGAGCACTATCACAGTAACATTGATCATAAGAAATAGGAGCAGTAGGCCATTCTGCCCCCTTGAGCCTTCTCCGCCATTTAAAAAGATCATGGCTGATCGGATTGTGGCCTTAACTCCAATTTCTTATCTGACCCCGACTCCCCCGTGGGTCAAATATCTGTCTAACTCAGCCTTGAATATATTCAATGACCCAGCCAGCCTCCTCTGCGCTCTGGGGAGAGAGAATTCCACAGATTAAAGATCCTCTGAGAAAAGTAATTCCTCCTCATCTCTGTCTTAAATGGGAGACCCCTTATTTTTAAACTGCACTCCAATATCCTCTCAGCAAGTACCCTTTCAAGCAGCCTCAGAATCTTATATGTTTCAATAAGATCACCGCTTGTTCTTCTAAGCTCTAATGAGTATTGGCCCAACCCGCTCAACTTTTCCTCCATAAGACATACCTGTCATCACAGGAATCAGCCTCGTGAACCATCTCTGAATGTTTCCCAATTGGATAGCTAAATGTTATGCATTTAAAGATAATACTTTCCAATATACTTCTGTAGTATATTTTCCCTCCTTAAGTAAGGAGACCAAAACTATACATGGTACTCTCGGTTTGATCTCAGCAATGCCCTGCACAGTTGTATCAAGATTTCCCTACTTTGTTATTCCATCCCCCTTACAATAAAGGCCAACATTTCATTTGCATTTTCTTTCCTAATTACTTGCTGTATCTGCATGCTAACTTCTTTTGATTCATGTACCAGGACACCCAGATCTCTCTTAACATTGAATACACTTTCTATTTAAATAAAATTCTACTTTTCTATTCTTCTTGCCAAAGTGGACAACCACACGTTTTCCCCCATTACACTCCCATCTGCCAAATTTTTGTCCACTCACTTAACCTATCTAAATCTTGCAGACTCTTTTTAACTTTGCAGCTTACTTTTCTACCTATTGCATTCTCAGCAATAATGACCACAATACAGCTAGTCCTTCAATCCAAATCATTAATATAGATTGATAGAATAGTTAATAAGTGGAAAGGTTGCATTGGAAGAAAAGAGAGAGATTAAAGTCTAGGATTAAGTCTGGGATTACATTTTTTCCTGGATTTTGTGATCAGCGATGAAACTTAAAGAAAGCTGCTGCGGGTTCTCATGATTTCTGAGATGTGGACTTCGCCTTTCTCAACATTATTGTACATTTGGGCCAAGTCAAGGAGATATCCAGACATCCAACAGCAATAATGTCGTCAAGCAAGGGGGGCACAGTGGTTAGCACTGCTGCCTCACAGCGCCAGGGATCTGAGTTCAATTCCTGGCTTGGGTCACTATCTGTGTGAAGTTTGCACATTCTCCCCATGTCTGCGTGGGTTTCCTCCAGGTGCTCCGGTTTCCTCCCACGCTCCAAAGATGTGCAGGTTAGGTGGATTGGCCATGCTAAATTGCCCCTTAGTGTCAGGGGGACTAGCAGGGTTATGGGGGTAGGATCTGGGTGGGATTATGGTCGGTGTGGACTCGATGGGCCGAATGGCCTCCTTCAGCGCTGTAGGGATTTTAAGATTCTAAGCAGCCAATCACGTTGAAGAGCTTTACTGGACACCAAACCAAAATGTTATAAAAACTAATTATCCTTCAGTTTTTAATATAAAGTGGCTAATAGGGGAATAAAGATTGGTACAAAGAGGTGGGATTAAGATAGAAGCTGTGGTACCAGGAACAAACTTTTTTTTAAAGTTTTTAAAATGTGTGATTTTTTTTATTGTAATGGGGAGATTTGACATTACACAAATATAAAATTTGTTTTTCAGGCACAGAGGTGATATTTAGCAGTAATTATGAATTTAGCATGCTGTTAAAAATATCCAATAAGCTGTAACAAGTTCAAGGGGTTTTTCAGTCAGACTAATAACATAAAAAGATGAAAGTTATCATCAGTTCAGTGATCACTAACAGATTGCAGTCTGTGGAGACTTCAACAGCACAACCTAGGAGGAAATTTAGAATCACTGACAGCGACTTCTGGATTTCCATGCATCTGCATGTGCAGACTCCAGAAGTTGCTGTCAATTTTACAGGAGAAATGATGCCAAACACTGACAGTCTTGTCGTCATTACTACCACAAAATCCAGACCATTAATGGCCTCAGTGAAGCTACACTTGGACTAAATGCCACTCAGCAGTTCTTTATTGTCAGAACTTGACTCTCAGACTTTTGTTCTTTACTACCTTCTCCATATCACCCTCCCTTTCCCTTGTCCCTCGTTATTTATTAGCCATGATTTCTTTTCATTACTCCTGTTCATTTATTTTCTTTCAGCACTTCCATTATTTTTAACTACCTTGATTTGCCAATTTTCTTTTGCCCTTAAGCACCTTTCCTTGCATTAATTTTATATTGCTGGGTTGGGAGGACATAGCTACCAGGGTTATTTTAAAACCAGACTGATCTAAATCATTTAGCACAGACATGGAAGTAATCATGTGCGATTACAATAAGCTTGGTCAAACCCTTCATGGCTCTTGTCAAAATTGTAACTCAAAGAACATTTTAAATATTATTTTTTAACAATTCTTTATATTTCAAGAAACATGAACACTTGTGTTAACTGTTAATAATTTACACATTTAAAGATGATATTTTCTAATGCATTCTATAATGTCTTTTATCGTTATAGTATTTTAACTACTTATACACCTACAAGATGCCTGGAGATATTAAAAATTGGGTGGATGCCCATATGAACTGTGAGGACATTGCTATGAACTTCCTGGTAGCAAACATGACTGGAAAAGCTCCTATTAAGGTACGTTTAGTCCCAGAAAAGTGTGCAAAAAGAGAAATCGTGTAAATGTGTTTGCTTATTGTCCTTAGTATAATGCGACTAATTAAAATGGATATAAATCTAAAAGAAATTCAGAATTTTATGTCTCTAGAAATTGATCATGTGAATTTCTAATTGTACAAATGCGGAAATTATTGTTTACCATAAAATATTTCAAATCTTAATTTTTTGTTTTATTGGTGCTTTGCAAATATCAGCTGTTGAAAGGGGACTTGCTTTGTATATTCAGTATTGAAGTATTGCAATTTAGGTTTGTACAAAGCCACTTGGGTGCTATAAACTTTGTCACCTTTATAGTCTTTAAATATTCATAGAATCTGTCAGTCAACTTAATGAGAACACAGACATAGGTTAATAAGGCCCTTTCAAAGTAGAGGAAGCAACATTTCAACACCTTCTGACTGTACAGGCAACCAGTGCTTGTACAAGGCACCCAGAAGTGTGAAAACAATCATTAAATGAGTTTTAATGGGTTGTCATCACACACTTTCAATGAATGTGAAACCATTCTAGTAATTTTATTGACCTCTTGTGGGTTGAAATATGCTTCACTGAGCCAGATGGAACTTGAGCACGATGTTCTGAAAGGATGGCGCTCTCACATTACGCTGCAGGCGTGCTTGAACATCTAGCTGGATTAAACATGCCATTAATATTGTTGGAATTATTGTGACACGCAGGTGACCCCGCGTAAAAAGTTCAAGTGCCCGGAGTGCACAGCAATTGATGGACTGTCACTGGACCAGACCCATATGGTGGAACGGTAAGTGCTCCATTCCTCCCATGTATTTAACAGCTTGTGTCTGCCATTTCAGAAGTGCCCAAGAAAAACATGCATGACTGGTTCCAGATTTACAGCCCACTTGGAAAATGTTAGTCACTGCCTTCTGCGGAAAGTTCTGTCCAAACTTACATAATTAATGATACAGGAATTGTTTGAACCCACTCACGTTTGTAATTCATAGTGTCCTAAGATTTGAAATGCCTTTATATAGTTTAGATGAGCAGGTAGACATCAAAAAGATTCAATTTGTATTGAGTGCATTAGAATTGTCAGAACCATTTTGGAGACTGACACCTCAGTTTTATTTTATTTCACTGTTAGGATTACTAGAGATTCCAGTGCTTGCACTGCTGCTTCCAGGCTGTATGTACCTTAAAGACATCAATTCCCTTAGCAGTTAAATGTCACTTACTTACAAGCCTTACTGGAGAATAATAATTCTTAAAACCACTGTAGAATAATTTAGCAGAAACTCAAGTGAATTCATTCAAGTGGAAGTTTGTGAGTGTGTGCCTTTTCAGCATCTCTTCAAAATGTTCATGTTCCCGTGCTATTCTGTTCACCTTTTTAAATCATCAATTTGAAGAATTTAAGGAACGCTTCCAATTTTATGGCTTTGTGATGACTTCTGGTTGTGCAGATGCTGTTCTGATGATGTTTTATTAGATACCATTAAGTACATATTTAACACCATGGGAATGTAATTGCAGGTCAGAATGCATCAATAAATTTGCATCTGTGTTTGGGATCATGCCGCTGAAGGTGGTGGAACACCGGGCTGACCCAGTCTTGTACAAGGATGACTTCCCAGAAAAATTGAAGAGCTTCCCTAACATTGGCAGCTTATGAAATGCTGGCACGTGGTCTCTCCGAGGGCACGATTCCTTTGCCGAAAGACATAGCTTAAGCAAGGTGCTGTATCTTCATCATTTGAAGTCCCGTTGATCTGGAATTTGGAGTCTTTTCCTTGCTGCTTCAGTGGAGGTTATTAACTTGAGATGGTGCAACTGCAGCGGGACAATGTAACTGACCTCTTTTTTTTATTTTTAAGTGTTGAATATTACCAAATTGTAATGGTTCATCACCACAGAAAATGGTTTCTTTTTTTAAAAATGAAAATGTATCATCTGTTACGAAGAATATCGGAGATTGAATACTCAAACACAACTCCTCGCCAATGACAACACAATGAAAGCTTCCTCTGTTCTTTGGACGTCAAAATAATTTGTTGACTGAAATGTCTTCACACTTGCTAATGTTGGACCATGTACTGACAATTCCATTTATAATGTGCCTACAGTCATAGTGTGCCGACAGCATGTTTGCTTTGCCATGTATGTCCGTGTTGATCATTCCCCTGGTATCGCACTCAGTAAGCTTACCATGTGAGCTTACCATACAGATGAAACACTATAATATGTTTTCAGTCTACACTGGTTATTTTCATCACTGTAACTGCAACATTCCTCTAAAAAAATACTGTGGCCTCCTCAAAGCTTCCAAATAATTGTTGCTGATGATAACAATAATTCTTCATCGTTTTTGTTCATATTTTAATTCATCATTGTAGCAGTATGGAATAATGGTTTAGAATGTGTTATTTTGTTAGGGATACGAAGATGCTAAATTTTAACTAATGTATTTAACCTATATTAGATAGCATTTTGTTGCATGACGTAATGATTGCTATCTTGTTAAAAAGAGTAGTTTTAAGCTTTCCCAATGGCACAGTGAACCATTGACTGTATAGTATGATAATACTGAGCAATCATGCTAACAAAATGGGGCGGGGGGGGTGTGGTTGCGGTGTGGAGGGTGGAGACAAGGGTAGGGGTGTGCGGGAATAATTCTTAAGAGTTCTTAAATTAAGGGTGAGGGGTAAGCAAAATCAGGCAAAGCTGCTCCCAATCATTATCCAGGAGGCTGTGAATCAAGCGTTGTTGACTAAGTTATATACAGTGAAGGTGCTCCAATATTGCACAAGACACATACTAAGTCCCTTGATTCACAAAGCGTGGGTCTTAACACAGCTGACTACAAGTCAAATGTAAAACTGTTTGGGATTCCGTTGACTCGTCGCCTGGAATACCTGTTTTTAGCGTGTCTCCCAGGTTACCAGTGTTGGCAAGTGGGGCGGTTTTGCATTGGCCTTTAGCCAGTTTCATGAGACCTGTGCAATGGAAACCCCCATAAGTATGTGTAAAAGCACCTTAACAAAACTTAAGATTCTAACAGTATTTTATTGCACAGCATGCAACTAAATGAGGGATTTAGCAAACTCAAGAGTTACATTGGACATCTCGTGCAATCAAGTCTTCCTGAGACAATACAGGCATCCAGCAACTTTAGACCGTTGAAGCATTTTGCACATTTTAATTGATATTTTTTTCCAGGAGCTGCCATTTGAACAACACTGTGCTTCTAATGTTTGTTTGTTTTTTATTGATGACTGTTATAGATGTCGTTGTTAGAAATCAAGAATGTTCATGATTTATGGAGTCATTTATGTTGCGTAACATTTTCTAGCAGCTGCATTATTCCATTTTTAACACCGCGAAATCCGACTATTAATTGTCTAATCCCAGGAGTTTCTGAGATAAGGAATGGTACAGGAAGCCATTAAGGACCTGGGTTTCATTTTTTTCTTCAAAGTTGTCTTGCAATGTCAAGGCAGAATGTGCTCCTGTCACATTACAGGATAGCACACGGTATTTCTGACACATATAATCAATATAAATCATGAAAGGCAAAGAAGGAACAATGCAGTCAGTACCGTGCATTGCAGGGGTCAAAATGTTGGGAGTCAAACTGATGCTCAACTTTTGATGTGTTTATAACGGCTCTAAGAATATTATTCTTACATCAGACAACTTTTGTCAATTGTTGATGTGTTCATGTTTTCCCACTGCTTGTGATCAGCATACCAGGTACCTGCATAACTATATTGCAAATATTATGAATGTTGGGTAGCAACAGTATAGAAGAAAATGCTGGTATAGAACTTAGAGCTACAATTTGCTTTTGTGAACTGTGCAAAATGTTAGTAAACCTTATGCATTGCATTTTTGTAGCATATAAACAACTTGCATTTGTACATCTCCTTTCATATTCACACCAGAACACTTCACAATAATTAACTACTCTTTGAATTACAGTTATTTATGTAGGAAAACACAACTGCCGTTCCCTTCACTGACATCCCATCTGTTTTTAGGTGGCAGTGGTTGAGGGAGAAATGTTGGCTCGAAGACTCAAATATTTACAAAGTTGCTGACACTGTTTACAAGTTCCTTGATTGCAAAACTAATTGTATTTACAGGAATTTGTTTCAGAATTGTAATAAAAATGGACTCTTACCAAGCCAAAGTCGAATTATAAGAATCTGTTTTTAATGTAATTTTATTCTGCTGCGTGTGTCACTGAAATCATGTTTTATACCTGATTAGTACAATTACTTTTTTTCTAAATCCTATTGAAGAACTGTAGTTCGTTTTCAATGAAATATCGAATAGCTCGATTTCATGCCATGATTTAGGCACTTTAGCCCCTAGCAGAATGTGCATAAGGTGGTTGAATTGCCACAAGATTGAACCACTATGTTTGTAAAGTCCAAATGCCAGATGCATTGCATTCTACAGTGGGCAACAGCTGATAATAAAACTCCCCCAGTGCCACCCTGGCCAAATGGTTGCAGTTTTGATTCCCGTAGCTGATGTGGAGCCAAAAGAATAATTAAGGCACTGCAATTGTTCTAGGCCGGAGAGGGGAGAAATCATTCAGAATTCAAGTTGCCATCTATTAATAAAAGCAAAATACTGCGGGTGCTGGAATCTGAAACCAAAAGAGAAAATGCTGGAAAATCTCAGCAGGTCTGGCAGCATCTGGACTCGAAACATCAGCTCTTTTCTCTCCTTACAGATGCTGCCAGACCTGCTGAGATTTTCCAGCATTTTCTCTTTTGGTTGCCATCTATTGAGTGCTGCTGGAAAACATATTTGTGGATCTTGTTCATATGTTCTACTGATCCTCGCTGTCCATGTTCAGGATTGCTAGTGAGCCATTATAACAAAAGATGTTTGGTATATATGTAGCCGTCTTTGGGGTGGGAGTAAGATAGTTTTTTTTGAAAAAAAGGTTGAAGTTTTGACAATAATCCCATGTTTTGGATTTGTATAGAATCTGACAATCCTATTAAAAACATTAAAACATGCACTGAGAACACTGTGCAAACCTGACGCTAAAATTGTTAACTGAAACAATATTTTTGAAAATTTCAGTTTAACAATTGGCTGTACAAATTTGGTACAAATCATGTCTGAATTCCACCCCCATCTCAGACCTTCCCTTTAGTTCTCTTCCCCCCCATCCCTGTTCTCAAAATCTTGCCACTTCGGAGAAGAGATCATTGACCTGAAACTTTCCCTCTGTTTCACATAGATGGTCCGTCTGTTTTTATTTTAGGACGCAGGCATTGATTTAAACCAAGTAAAAGGTAAATGTAGCATTGACGTCAATAATTCTCTCCACATGAATGATTGATAAGTGGAATAGACTTGTGGATAAGACAGTTGTGATGGTGGAAAGGGCAGGCTTTTTCTGGGTGGGTGAGCTAAGATTGGTCAAATGTTTTTTTTCTCAGCTGTAACTATCTTGTGAAGACTTGATTTAATCCAGCATTCAATGAGAAGTACTGATGATGTTGCCAATGGACCAATGCACCTGTCACTTGTCAGAATTGGCAAACTTCAGGGGCTTGCCGCAATG